>NC_064439.1:15504932-16140932 GCF_023343835.1 Lagopus muta | reverse complement strand
CCTTTTCACTTTCTTCACAAATGAACCAGATTTCAAATTAAAATAAGGTAATTGAGTTAAGACAGTCTTCCAAGAGCACAACAGCTGTTCAGAACAATACAAAGACAGTACACTATACTGTGTTTAAACACAACAATATTTTAAAGTATATCAAACATAAAAGTGAATGGGTAAACAGCTGGAGCTCATGATTACTGGGAAGTTTTATTCAAAAAAATATCCAAGAAAGAGTTCCAATTGCATACATGTGAAAATAAAGATCTGTCCTTGTTCTGCTTTATTGGCGCCCAGCGAAACTCAGGCACATGATTACCTTTAATTAAGGAAGGTGTGAAAAAGAAAAGAGTAATACCTAGCAGCTCTGCTTGTTGGAATTCCAAGATAATGCATAGCCTCACTACACAGAAATTCCCGCACAGAAGAGCGAAGCACAGCTCTTCCATCACCATTCCTACAGAGAACAAAGAAATAAAAAAAATCAGTCACAAAATCTAGGCAACTCTAAAGCAGAAAACATCCACTTTTGTTATGTATGAATTAACTGCAACTCACCGGGAGTATGGGGTCTTTCCTGAGCCCTTCAACTGCAGTTCCCACCTTTCACCATGCCTGTAAAAATACCATCAGAGTTTGTAACAATGCACCCTGGGCTTTGCAGCTGCACAGAATACAGAAGTAGTGCAGTCATTTCAGAAGGCATCGCACCTGTTTGTGTACACTCCAACCAAGTGGGCTCTTCCATCCCCCAGCTGACCTGCCCAGCTGCCAAACTAGCAGAAATGAACAACAAATCGTTTCTTCTATGAGTAACAGCAGTTAAACTCAAGCAGTACAAATTGCATGTAGGTTCGCTGTGATCTACGCAATACAATGACACATTTGCTCAGGAGTAATTAAGATATTGATCCCTAAAGCACTTTCACACTCACACCAACAATGAATCAGAAACCACACACACACACAGTAATCCCCATATTTTCCCTCTACCCTCCAGCTACAAAGCCAGCTACTGACCTGTCTCTTCTGCATAATGAGCCCTTCAACCAACACGGCTTGTAATAAATACACGGTTAAAACTGGAAATTATGCACCAAATTCTACCACTCTTTTCCATGAATAATTTCATCTATTTTAATGAAATTTAACTCTTATCAAATCACGCTATTGCTGAATTCAGTGAGGTTCTGCCCTTCTTCGCTCCCCTGAGCCAGTACTAGCTATCACCAATCAGACCTTGTCAGGCTGTGGGGTACAAAGCAGACTCTGCAGCTAACAGAAAATATAAGAATAATTTGCTTTTTGGAAAACAGAGGCAGAGAAAGCAGTCACGGTACCACAAAAGGGTATTGTAGATCTCTTCTATCCGCAGCCCCCACAAAGAGCAAACCTGCCATCTAAATGTCCACACACATTCAAGTACTTATGGGTATACAGGCACACATTTACAACACGTACAATATGTACATAATTCAAGTAAATAATATAGTTTAAGGTAGAATCCACATTAAAAGAACTACACAATTCCACCTGCAAGAACAAGGGTTAGTTACCTGATGGCCTCCGTATCTATGGGCCAAAGGAACAGACCCATGTAACACTTTCTCACCGCTGACAAACTGAAGAAAATCAGAGGTTTCTTTGACAGATATATGAAGATCCAAAATATCTTCAATAACTTCCTGGAGAAAAATATAATACATGTGGTCCTTGAATATGAACAAAATTCCAGTGATAAAAAAATGCGCTGTCTATATGCTTTGTTATCAGAAGACATCTCATAATATGGTTTAAATGTTCTATTTGTTTAAATTATATATTGACACCTCAACAATAAACAGCTTATGAATATTGAAATATATTTTAATATGTATTTTAACAATTGTTATAAACTGGAGAGAATCCAAAATAATACCAACCTCTGAAACAGCCACAAGAAGAACTCTGGATTTAAAAGGTGTGGGATAGACAACGGAAAAAATGCAGTTTCTCACATTACGGACATAATTTTCTTGGATTGGATCAATTGGAAAAGAATCTGTATGAAACACATGAGAAACAGTAAAAAACAAAAACAGAAAACAAAATAACAACAAAAAAACCCAACCCTAACCATATTATTCTTGATACCTTTCCTCTTAAAATTCAATCAAAATACTTCAGAATCAATTAAAAAAAAATAATCAACCAGCCACACAAAATGAACAAAGAATCAAAATTTACCAGAACATGCATTCAGAGAGTCACAGAATCCTTAGAGTTGGAAAGGACCTTCAAAGGTCATCTAGTCCAACTCTCCTGCAGTGAACAGGGACACACACAGGTAAATCAGGCTGTCCAGGCCCTGATCCAACCTCACCTTGGAAGTCGCCATGGATGGGATAACAATCACATCCCTGGGCAACCTGTTCCAGTGCCTCACTTCCCTCATTACAAAAAGCTTTTTCCTTCTATCCAAAATTAAACCTGTATGAAAAGTAATCCCAGATAAACTTAGGGTCTTACTCTGTTTAAGATTTTTCAAAGGAATAATTGAATCCTGAAGTTAAAGGAACAAGAAGACCACACCAATTTTAAGCTCTAAAACATATTTTCAATCAAGTGTGATCAGAAGAGTCTCCAGAGTACTGGTGGGTGTAAAGCTGGACATGAGCCAGCAGTGCGCCCCTGCAGCCCAGAAAGACAACTGTACCCTGTGCTGCGTCAAAAGAAGTGTGGACAGGGAGGTGATCCTGTCCCTCTGCTCTGTGCTGGTGGGACTTCACCTGGAGTACTGTGTCCAGATGTGGAATCTTCAGTACCAGAGAGATGTGGACCTGCTGGAGTGCATCCAGAGGAGGGCTACAAAAATGATCCCAGGGATGGAATGCCTCTCCTATAAGGACAGGCTGGGAGAGCTGGGGCTGCGGAGCCTGGAGAGGGTTTGAGGTGATCTGATAGCGGCCTGTCAGTATTGAAAGAGGAGCTACAGGAAAGAAGGGGATGGACTGCTTAGCAGGGTCTGTAGTGACAGAACAAGGGGAAATGGATTCAAGCTTAAAGAGGGCAGATTTAGCTTGGATATAAGGAAAAAATCTTCTACAGTGAGGGTGGTGAGGCACTGGCACAGGCTGCCTAGAGATGTGGTAGATGCCCCATCCCTGAAGACTTTCAAGGCCAGGCTAGATCAGGCCCTGGGCAACCTAATTTATCCATGCGCGTCCCTGTTCACTGCAGGGGAGTTGGACTGGATGACCTTTAAAGGTCTCTTCCAAGTCTAAGGATCCTATGATTCTAAGGCAGTTTTACATTGTACTCAGATACACGCAACTCTACAAGGTATTTGCAGCAGCCAGAAGAGCTACACCCACAGCTGAACATGGCAGCAAACAGCTGAAGTCACTGCACGCTGGTAACCGCGGCACAGTCCACATGCAGCAATGATCTCCAGATAACATTCCAAAGTCTTCTCCGAGCAATGTAATAGTAAATAAATGGGTCAGAGGATGCACTTCTTGCTGCAGCACGCATATGCAAAGATGTACTTCTTTCTTCACCCAAAGCTACTCTGACTCATCTAACAGCACAAATATGTTTTATAACACTGCACTAGTACTGTGCCTTTTAACACATTTTTGTATTTCTCCTTGCAATATTTTTACAGTTTTGTGTTAAATTCCCATGCCTCACAGTCACCAATTTGTAAAATCACAGAATGGTTTGAGTTGGGAAGGACTTGTAAAGGTCATCTGGTCCAACTCCCCTGCAATGAGCAGGGACACCTACACCAGGTGCTCAGAGCCCCAGCCAGCCTGACTTCGAGTGTCTGCAGGGACAGGCATCCAACACCACTCTGGACCCTTTGTGCCAGTGCCTTATCACCCTTATAATATTAAAATGTTGTCATTATCTCAGGAGACCTGCTGTTAGCCAAGTTTCTCAATGTCTTTTAACAGCAAATTCTGCTTCAGACATCTGCCACACAGTGCGTCACTGGTTGTTGCCCTTATGCCTGCATATAAATCCACCACCTGAAGAAAACCATGGCCTAACAGAATATGTTGGAAGGGACCCCCAAGGTTCACTGAGTCCAACCCCCAGCTCCACACAGGGATCACTTAAAATCCAAACCCTCTGGTGTCTTAACTCCAGCTCTCAGGGCCATGCCCACAGCCCTGTGCAGCTCATTCCAAGCCTGAACACCCTCTGGTGCAGAACCATTCCCTGAGCCCAGCTGCCCTCCCCTCACACAGCTCCATGCCGTTCCCTCAGCCCTGTCGCTGTCACACACAGCAGAGCTCAGCGCTGCCCTCCGCTCCCTGTGAGGAGCTGCAGCTGCCATCAGGCCTCCCCTCAGCTCCTCTGCTCTGGGCTGAGCGCAGCCAGGCACCTCACCCACCAAATCATCACCTCTAATAATGTACACGGGGTTATATGGAAATAACTTTTGCTATTACAGCATTTCTGTATGCTACACAGCCTTGGGTACTGGAAATCGCTGCCAGCTGATTGCACTAACGCTGAACTGGGACTTCTCCGCCTCTGCATTACGACAGCTCCCCACGAGCAGCAGCAGCCGCCCCTCTCTCCGCCACCCCGGGCCGCGCGCGCACCCAGCAGGCTCCCCGAGCTCAGGCCCCACGCGCCGATGCCGGCAGCCGCCCGCTGCTCCCTGTCGCAGCTCCGCTCCAGGCGCGACGCGTTCGGGCCCAGTACGGCGGGGCAGAACGGCTCCGGCGGGCCCCGGGCCCCGCAGAGCCACGCGAGGCAGGCGAGCACTCCAGGGAGCAACAGCCCCGCCACACCGCCGCCCTCCCCGCGGGCGGGGCTCGGCGCGGCCGCGGCGCAGCGGGACGGCCGCATGGCTCTCCCTGCCGGGAGGGAGGCGAGGCGGCGGGGGGGAACGTAACTGCTCCTCCTCCTCCCCCCCCTCCCGGCCGCCCCGCGGCGGGTCGCGGCGCCGGGCTTCCGCCTCCGGGTCGCGGCGGTGAGGACGGCGGTGCCGGCGCTGCCGGGGACGGCATGGCCTCGCGCTTGTGGTGGCGGTGCGGCGCTTCCTGCTGCCGGGCGCCGCCGCTCGACCCCGCGCCGCCTCTCCTCCCGCCGGCTCCCGGCCCGCGCGGACCGCCGCCCGCCCTGCGCGCCGCGGTGAGTGCGGCGGGCGCCTGGAGGTCACCGGCGATGAATGGGGCGGCGGGGCCCAGGAAGCGGCGCCGAGCCGGGCGTGGCGGCAGGGCGGCTCCGCGTGCTCTGGGCGGTGGTGACGGGTGTGGGGCCCGGGGGTCCGAGCCTGCTGAAGGGTCTCTGAGGACGTTGTCGGCTTTGGGGTTACGTTCTTGGCGTCCGCAGGGTGTAGGTGTAAATCATAGCCGAATTAAAACGGCTTCAGGGGAAAACAGAGCGTACGTTCTTCACTTCGTGCGGCGTTTTACAGAAAGCTCCCGTCCCTTTCTGTGCGAGCGGTGGTGTCTGGATTTATCTGTAACACGGGGAACGTTTGAAAACTGCACTTCCGTGAGTGCAAGAGCAAGCACTGCTCGCTGGAAGTGCGCTGATCGCTTTGCTGGCTGCTCCTGCAAGGGGAGAAAGTTCACTGCGCCTGAGCAGAAGTCTGTAAGTCGGCATCTCATGGACGCAGGGGCAGCGGCGCTTCACGTGATGCAGAGGAGGATTAAGAGGCTGCCTTTGCTGCTGAGCTGTTCAGAAAAAAAATGGGGAGGTGCTGAACGCTTGCTTTTGTAATCAGATGTTTTCCATCCATTTTGAATTCTGTTTTTGAAATTAACCTTGGTTTTTCTTTGCACAGATGTGTCACTTTCCCCAAAGAAGCCCAGTATGGTCATTTCCAAAACTGTGTAGTATATCTTGGCGGTAAGTTGGAGGCCCTTGTTCCTTGATGGGAAAAGATGTAGTTACTGGCTGACCTGTGCAGTCACCGTGAGCCATAAGCATAGACTGAAAGTAAGGTTATTTGCTACAGAACATTGGATAATTCCACATAGACCACCGTTGTGGTGTTGGGCTAGAGTCTGAGTCTTCCATTCAGGAGGGCAGTGGGCAAAGCTCATTTCAAATCATGAAATACATTTTGAAAAATGAGACACACTAAGAACCATAGCCTTCAGCTCCAGGGAATATAAAGAAATAATAAGACCCAGGTATAATGCACCTTGATGTATGCAGGTAGAACTTTGACCCTTATTGCTGCATGGGATCATGATACTAACTGGAAGTATTGATTTAATGTATAACTTAGGTTAGGCCATCTCATGTAGCTGGGTGTGTAAAGGGAAACTTTCAAATCCAAGCCAGGAACATTTGTCTAGAAGTGGGAAGAAATTGGCAGAACAATTGTGTTGCTAGAAGATGAAGGCTTCATCTACAACTGTGCACTACAGTACCATACAGTGTGTTCCAAAGGAATAAGCTGAGAGCAGTGTAGTTTGGTACTCAGGAGACTTCTGTAATCTGTTAAGCGCATGAGTGCTTGGGGAATATGGTGATTATTGGTTTCCAAATGCTGCACTTTGCTAGCTCCTAGAAGTCTACAATCATCAACAAGTAGCTTTGCTGTCCTTATTCCTCAGTAGTTAGTTAAAATGAGTATTTTGATGCCTTGTGTTTATCTTTTAGCTATTTCACTATTTTTTTTGGGGGGTGGGGGGGAAGAGGGGAGGGAGGAAAAGGAAGGAGGAAGGTATGCTTTGAACGGCTTCTATTTGTAGAACCAAGGGAAGTTGACTTTTAACAACATTTATCTTTTGAAAAACCCTGTCACCAGGTTTTATCATACAAGTACAGCCCACATGTGCAGCTGCAGTAAGACAGTTAGTGATGAAAAATACCAAGACCCTTTTCAACTTGGCAGAAAAGACTTGAAGAATCTCTATGAGGATATTAAAAAGGTAAGGAGTTTTGGTGACTGTTCTGGGATATCGTAACGATTCTGACGTTAATTGCAACTGTTGTTGTGGAGGGTAGTTACTTAGGGACTGTTCTTCATGTTTATGAAAAGCTGTTTGTAAACTTATCTGGAAGTAAAGAAAGCATTTTGACATACTGTATAGAACTAGAATGCAATTTTTGTTTTATCCTGACATACAGTGCTTGAATACATCAATTATATTTCAGATTACAATGAAAAGTAAAAATGACGTCAGCTTACATTGGGTGGAATGAAAAGGGCAATAACCTTTTATGTGCATACTACTTGAACTGTAAGATTGGCTTTGTGACTTTAATGCTGGTGTCTTCTTTTCTGTAGGAGTTACTTGTATCTACTGCTGAACTTAAGGAAATGTGTGAATATTACTTTGATGGGAAAGGAAAGGCCTTTCGACCAATGATCGTGGTGCTAATGGCAAGGGCTTGCAACATTCACCATAGCAATTCCAGGTGAGTCAGTTGCTCTTCAGTATATGGACTTACATCGTACTTGAAATGCATCATTCCTGCATTTCCCCAAAAAGATGTCAAGTAACTTTATAGAAATAAAATGTTACTCAATAAAGCCTGAGTTTAAATTCCATATTGAAGATGTATTTTTGAATTTAGCAGTGCAAAGTGGACTACTGGTTTTATTATATGCTTCAAGATGAGAAATTGCGGGCTGTACCTCAGTTGTAACTGAGGTGATGGAAAACAATGTGGTCAAATTCTGGTGAGGCTTTTAAGCAAATTGTAGCTTCTTTCATAAATGATTTGTTAGAATCTGTAACACTCTTGGAAACTGTTAACTGTTTTTCAGTTGTAACCATTTTTGTAGCTGTTAAACTCTTGAACAGATGAGAACTTTGTTGTAAGAAGGGACTTTCATAATGTGTGTTTGTTATTACACAGAAAAGCCATCAAGCAGGTGGCATAATTGTATTTGATGCTGTGAGACATTGAGACAGTCAGAGGTGCTACAGCTCTGGGAGCAGATTTGTATGCTTTAATGTCAGGTTCTTTATTCAAAGATTCTGCTGTTATCCTCATGATTTTCAATTTGAGAGTTTTGACAGAGTAGAACATCACTCCTTGCTCTGCCTGACAGCAGATACTTATTTCCACATATTCCTGTCAGTTTTGTTTGTGTTTTGTGGTAAAAATGTTGGCTGAAGTGCTCTCTGCATTCCAGTTATGTTTCCAGTCTGCCCTCATAGAATTTCAAGTATGACATTTTTGGTCCCTAGCCAGAAGTGTCTTGACTTGAATTTATTGATCTCAAGGGATTTCCCAGCTACTGCACCATCATCTCCTTAGTGATAACTTAGTGCCTTGTTGAATTATTTGATTTTTATACCTTCGAGCACAGCATATATTTTGTGGCTTGATATGGCACCTTTCCCTGTATAACAGTGAAATTTTCTCCCTTCCAATGTGAATATAATTTCTAAGGGGAAAGAAAAACCTAATTGGCAATATGCTGTCCTGCGTGTGCCAGTTTGTCTTGGACCAATGAACTTCACTTCAGCTTAATTCAGTTTTCTGTACAGTACCACTCTGAGACAGTGACAAAGACATAAAAAGAAGAAATAATGTTACTGAAAGTCCTCAGAGACATCCTTTCCCACAGCACTGATTTGCTTAATATTTTTACAAGTGCTCTTGCCATGAGTGTGGCAGTGGCACTTTCTGATGACAGTCATTCTTGATGACTTGCCATCTGTGGTGGAATGAAAGGTAGAACAATGAAACAAAAATTTCTGTTTGAGCTTGAAGGCTCACAAGTGTCCCATTATGAAGTAACCTCAGTGAGATTTGCAGACACCTCTGTGAAAAACCTTGAAGTGATCCTCGTGTGCATCGATCACAAAATAGCCAGTTCAGCTAAGGAAGAGCTAATATAACTGTACAGTGCTTTGTGAAATCATCAGTTCCATGTTTCCTGTGTTTAAAGAAAGATGAGGGATGGACTGGAAGGATAATCAGGGTGAGTGAAGGACTTGCTATCTGCAGGAAGAAAGCTGTTTAAAACAATGTACAGTATTGATAAGAGTAAATGTGTTCAGGATGGAAATTTAGGAGAGTTTTAACAATTGGAACAGTGAGTTTTTGGAACAGCCATCTGGTCAGAGTAATGGAAAAGATAGTTCTATCTCATTCTAATGTGTTGTATGAGAAGCTTATCAATAAAATTATGTAGTGTACAGGCAATACCAAGAAGTCCAGACTTGATGTAAGGAAGCATATAATGGTATTTGCTGCCTTTTAACATGTATATGCTCATGCATATACATTTGTCCATGTGTTATGCTGTCTTTAAACAGTCAGGACCACTTTGACATCTGCCCTGTGCCGGTGAGAAAGTGTGATCTCAGACTCTGAATGCTACATATTACTAAGTCCAGTAGCCAACCCTCAGCACTGACGCTGCTTTATAGATACCTGTGTCATTTGACAGCTTTTGTACAGCTCTCAGTTTTTGTCAGCACCTCCAAACTATGCTCGATGATTAAAAGTCTCATTAATTTAAGTGTACCTTTTATGAGAAGAGGCCCAGTCACCATCTCTGTCATGTCTGTCATGTTTAGTTTTTTCTTTATTCTTGGTTTTTTGGGTTTTTTTTGTTTTTTTGTTTTTTTTAGAATGAAATTCTGAGTAGGGAGAGCAGAAAGGTTTCAATAAAAGAAGAGAATGAATCCCCAGTGTATTTATCTTTCTCTTTGCTTCATGACGCTTTTCTTAAAGACTGTAATTGTAACTGAAATTCATATATGTTTCTGCAAGCCTTTTGGCTGCTGCATGATGTCCAACATCTTTTGAGGGTTGGGTAGGCCATGTGAAAGAATACACTCTCATATTTTGCATGCCTACTTGGTATGTGGATTAATGAAGTTTCATATGCATTTTCTTCTCTTTGCTTTTAAGTTTCTTGAGGCAGGCTGTGTGTTAACACCTGTTTCATCTATATGTATACTTCCAGCTCACACTGACAGTATTTTCATTATTGTTGCTTCTTACAGAATTACTGCTTCTGGTTGACAAATTGTTCTTCCATCTTTTTACTGTTCGTGAGGGAAAATGTATGTGTAGAGAAACAAACTGCATTTTTGCTACTCTGCTACTCTGCTGTAGATCTGAGACGGGGAAAAACAGCTCTTGCTTTCCATTCTGCCTCTCTTGTTGCTTGTTTTTGGGTTGGTGGTTTTTTGTTCGGTTGTTTCTTTTTGTTTTTTTTTTTCTTTGTTCTTTTGAGATGTTTCTCCTTTTTCAACTTGTCATTTCTCTTGAAGCATTTTATCATGCTTTTTGCTCAGTTAGTATTGATTCTTTTCCCAGACTTGTTTTACTTTGGTTCCCACACATGTAATCAGATACTGGACAGAACATTGATAGACATGTGGGGTGAGCCCATTTCCTATGCTGTTTATCTTTTATGTTTAAGTTTATATATATATAAAATTCCGCCTCAGAGGCTTGTATGACTGCTGTTGAATTTGTTTTGTCTTAGAATCATAGAATATCCTGAGTTGGAAGGGACTCATAAGGGCCTATCAAGTCCTGGCTCCACACAGCGCCACAATCAGACCACATCTCTTGAGAGCTTTGTCCAGATGCCTCTTGAATTACAGCAGCTTGGTGCCATGCCCACAGCCCTGTGCAGCCCGTTCCAAGCCTGAACACCCTCTGGTGCAGAACCATTCCCTGAGCCCAGCTGCCCTCCCCTCACACAGCTCCATGCCGTTCCCTCAGCCCTGTCGCTGTCACACAGAGCAGAGCTCAGCGCTGCCCTCCGCTCCCTGTGAGGAGCTGCAGCCGCCATCAGGCCTCCCCTCAGCTCCTCTGCTCTGGGCTGAGCGCAGCCAGGCACCTCAGCTGCTCCTCACACATCCTGTCCTCCAGACCTTTCACCATCTTTGTAGCTCTTCTTTGGACACACTGATAGTTTTATGTCCTTTTCATACTGTGCTGCCCAAAGCTGTATGTTGCTCAAGCTGAGGCCACACCAGTGCATTGTAGAGCAGTTCAGTCTCTTCCCTCGCCCAGTGGCCATGCTGCGCTTGATGCACCACCTGGTGCATCAGGCCTGGCCTTCCTGGCTGACTGGGCACACTGTTGGCTCGTGTTCAACTTGCTGTCAACCAAGACCCCCCAGGTCTCCTTCAGTGACACTGCTCTCCAGTGCCACATCCCTCAATCTGTATGTAATAGCCAGAGTTGCCCCTTTTCAGGTGCAGAATCCAGCACTTGCTCTTGTTAAACTTGGTGTCACTGGTGATTGCCCAGCTCTCTCATTTGCCTAGAGGCCTGCAAGGCATTTTCACCCTCAGTGAAGTCAACAGCTCCTCCCAGTTTAGTATCATCAGCAAACTTACTCAAAAACACCCTCTAATTCTACATCCAAATTAAAGAGACATAAAAGAGAACTGACCCTAAAATGGAGCCCTGCTAGTGACTGGATGCCAGTCTGAGGTAGCACCATTTACTACAACCCAGACCATGCTGCCCTTCTCAGCTGTCCTACAGTTTTCTGGATCCACCATGCTTTTGCTGGTTCTTCAGTTGTTTTTTGTTGTTTTTCTAGGTTGTTTTTGCTTTGTTTCCCTTTCCTATGGTACTACTTGAAAAGGTACTACTCTTCCCTGCTTGGTTATTAAAATAACAGGACACAACTTCGTAAGGATATGAGTCCTGATCTTTTGAAGCAGTTCACAGTGATGTCTCTGTCTTCACAGAGCCCCATGAGAATGGATGAAATTTCTTAGGGAATGGAGACAGATACCCAGATAGCTCTGCTTACTGATTAAGTGATATGATCTTTTGAGTTTAGATTTGAGAAGGTTAGCTATATAGAATGCCCCTAGCAGGTTAGCTGGCATTCTACAGTAGGGTTGCTTTGGTTTAGTCATTGTAAAGAGAATGACTGTTGTACAAGGCCATAACGATCCAAAATGTTGTCAAAAAATAGCCATCCAAAGCATTCAGGCTGTTTTGTGCTAGTATGGTTTATTTTTCTCTTCCCCTTGAATATCCATTTGTCAAAAGTCCAGCTCTGAGTCTTCATTTTTTAGGTTTTTTGTTTGTTTGTTTAGTGATGGCAACTTATCTTTGTGTGAGAATGAAAATTACTGTAAAGAGTTGAAATTGAAGTCATGCAAACCGTCAGTTTCACACATCCCCTGATGTTTCTTCACATGACACCTGTGTGCAGAATTTCACAGAATTATCACTTAACCTGATGGGTCCTTGGTTTCTATGTAAGATATATTCTCCAAGGGTGCTTATATATAGGAATTTTTGTCTATTTCTGCAACTGAAATGAGAGACAAACAGAAAGAAGGCCAAAGAAGTACAGAGGCATCTTGATGGAGAAAATAGTGAGCAAAAAAATGTTTAGGGAGGAAACAAAGGGAAATAAGTATATCAAAATGGTAGAGAAATACTTAAATATAATGTCATAGCCAAACTGGACTGAATATTTCCTATCATATGGGGATCTGCCAGCAACCCTAGCCCTCTTTGCTTTCCTTCTTCATTGTCAGATGCCTCTACTGTTTGCTGTTTCTCAGTAGTTCTGTAGTTTGTTCCTAGTTAACACATCCCTTCACTATGCTTCCATTAGTTTGTAGTGTCCTTCTGTGTCATAGGCTGTGTTTCTGAAGCGTTACTTTTTTTTAGCCACATGAACTTAACAGCAGAAATGTACTTTGAGGAGTGTGATTGTTCAGCAGAAATTTTGCAAGTTTCTGGCCTTTTAACTGGCAGTATTTACCTACTGGCATACACATAGCAAAGCACCTTGTTGCAGCTGTTAATGTTGTGTTGGTTTGGAGACAGAAGTTTTGCTCACCTGTAAGTTCAACGTTGGTCTTCTTCAGTGCGTTTGAAACAAGTTCTGGTTCCTTGTGGTACTGTGTGCCTATAAATGATTGCTGCAGAATCAAGCAGGAGATCCTGTTGAAAAGTAGAATGTGATCAAGGACTCACATGTGCGTTATATTCATTTCTAAAAGATGAAGTTCTAGTTGCACAGAATATACTTGTAATATACAGCACCTTGGGGTGCCTTTATTCTGAGAATGACCTAAAAATGGCATCACTGCACTCAGTGGACTCGTGGTGATCCAGTTACCTGCTGACCTGAGTTACTACCGGCACTTTTTGCTTTTGTTTTGCAGGCGGAGTTGAATGAAAAATGACAGGGAAAAAGGAAGATCCCATTTCTTTTGTGTTTTCCCTAAAGTAGGCATGCTCTGATTCCAAATTTTTTCTTACAAGTGTTTGTAGGAAGCTACTGCAAAATTTCTGGCCACAGATGGGAAGAACCTTGCTGGAGAACTTCCGGAAATAGCAGCTTTATAAAAAGCCTCCAGGTTGATTTATAACGGGTGATATAACTTGTATGAAGCCAGACACTTTAACCCTGCCATTTTTGGTCATTGTCAGAAATGAGCTGCACTGTAAAACAGAATTTTCAAAACCTGTTTTTGAAATGTCTGTGCTTGTGCTGCATTCATACTACTGAAAATATTGGCGTGTCTGTGAGTGTTGCCCTTTACTGCTACTTCCCAGCAGGAAGTCCAGTCTGCTGTCATATTAATGAAAAAGGGAGTCCCCAAAAGGAGACCTGTGCATGAAAGAGGCTGGAGACCTTTACAGTTGTTTGAAGGTAAGTTCTCCTACTTAGTAACGATGTATTTTCTTGAAAACTGCTTAGACTGAACTAGCACTTGACTAAATTACTAGTCCACAGTGAAACTTACCATCAAACAGCTATGAAGGTTTCCAGCTCTTATTTTTGTGTTATTCAAAAGCTACGTTTTCACAGCCTGTGAGCCACACATCCTGCTATTGTTCAGGATGTAGAACTCCCACTGACAGCAATGCATAGCTCTGCATAGAGGTAGGTGTCAGAACACTGTGTTATGTCAGCAGACTGCAAGATGTTCTTTCATTTTGTGATTAATCACTAGATTTTAATAGACTAGGCAGTGCAAAATTTTAGATTTCATTCAGTTGAGCTGAAATGATTAACTTCTGCTTTATCTCAGTTCTTTTTTCTCACTTCTTATTCTGTTCTGCTTGAAAATAGTGTTATTTGCTCTGCTAATTGTATACTAGAAGTAAGGTGTTTATATATCAGAATATAAAGAATATTCTATTCTTTTCTCATCCATGTGGGATTGTTAGGGCTATAGGGCAAGGCTGATGGGGTAGCATTTCTGGGATCCTGCATGCAGCTTTTTATGAGATCACAGATGATGTAGATAATAAAACAAGGCAGGGGCAGTTTGGCAGTAGGGTTGATGGTGCTTTTTTCTGAGGTAGGACAGGTCTTTCGTGTTCGTTGTGCCAGTGTGGTCCCTAGGTAGTTGCTGTTATGTTCTTCCATGTCTTTTTCACCTAGTTTGAAAAATAAAGTAAATGTGAACTACTGAGAGTTGAATCATCAGTGTTAGGTCTTCCCAAAGGCTGAATTTCCTTAGGAGTTAGTAGTTCGTGTTTACAGCCCTACAGTGATTGCAGTATAATTCCGGTTAATTCTTCAGGCTTTTGAAGAACCTCTGAAGTCTTAGAATAATCGGATAAGATAAAAGGATAAGATCAGCAAATTATGTATTCAGATGTAGAATAAAGGTTTTCTTTGTCTGCTGTTCTCTCCAGCGTGCTGGTTTGTAGTTTGGGAGAGTTTGTGGTGCTGCAGCAGAGCAATAGGGAGATGAGGAAAACTTTAAACGCTGCTACAAAGCTACTTGGCATCCTTTTCTCTGCCCTTTTCCTGATTTCTGTCTTCTTGGAATGAAGCATCCTTAATGCTGTGCTATTTATTGCAGTCTGGATTTAGCAGGATTACAGTCAGTAACTGAGGAGTTTCGCAATGCTGTTAATGCAGCAAGACAGAAAAGGGCCTAACGAGGATGGAAACATTGCGCTGTGGTTCTTGTACTAACATAATCTTACTTTCTCTTGTCTTCCTAATTTCAGGTTTGAAAGATGGGGTTCAGACCATGGAAAAGCTGCAACAGCTGTTTTCAGCAAAATATATTTTTGCGTGGTTTTAGTAGAGATTTCTTGCAGTCGCACTGCAGCACACAAAATGTGTTTAATTAAATGTCAAATCTTGTTTTTCATTTTAGGGAGGTGCAAGCAAGCCAGCGCTCCGTGGCCATAATTGCAGAGATGATCCACACAGCTAGCCTCGTTCATGATGATGTCATTGATGATGCAAATTCTCGCAGAGGAAAAATGACAGTCAACCAGATCTGGGGAGAGAGGAAGGTGAGGATAGAAGGATTGCATTTTAGTTGTGGCAGAGCAGAAACATCCAGGCTCTTTGCTGTGTTTCTATCTCGGCACAGTCTTGGGATATTCCAGAAAAAGTGTGAAGCCTTGTGTCCAGACTGTAGGTAAGACAAATGGGTGTTCTGTTACTGAACTTTTGGAAGCATTAGAGAAGCTGTGATTCTGGAGTAACTGTTAATGCTTTCAACTTCCCCGTGTCTTTCGCTTTTGAATTTGTACCTCATTTAAAACATAGTAGGTTAGACTGTGTCAGTGATGAATGCACAACATTTTCTGGTCAGCATGAGGATATTTTGAGTGCTGCTTCTTCACGGAGTGAAGGAAGGCCTTAATCAAAACATGTAAGGAAAAAAGATAATTACTGGTACATCAGAACTGATCGAGGCAGTTCAGAGCTGACATGGTGTAACAGTCACAGCAGAACAGTCAGATAGAAAGGAAATGCTTCAAACTTACCATGAAAACACATGCAGATGTTGCACAGAGAGAGAGCACTACTTATGCAGAAAAATTTAACCAGCGGTATAAGATAGGAACTGAGAGATGGTTCCAAGTGGAACGTTTGGCTGTCTTCTGCTTTCTCTCTGTTACAATGAGAAATGTATGCTTTATGTAGGAAAATGATGTGATGTGAGAAGGTGTGCCAAAAATAACAAAGTTGTATCATCTGTACTAATGCTTGCAGGAAAACAAAAGATTTTTCTTTTTCCTTTTATTTTTTCTTTTTAACTCTTAGGCAGTTCTAGCTGGTGATTTCATCCTATCAGCTGCTTCCTTAGCTTTAGCACGAATTGGAAACACTACTATCGTCTCTGTTCTAACTCAGGTGATTGAAGATCTGGTGCGTGGTAAGGTCTTTTTCTGTTTTTATCTTCAGACTTGTTTGCTTCAGCAGTAAACCCACAAATAAAAACTTGAATCTGTGCGAAATTTCAGGTGAATTCCTCCAGTTGGGTTCCAAGGAAAATGAGAATGAGAGATTTGCTCACTACCTCGAGAAGACTTTTAAGAAGACGGCGAGTCTGATAGCAAACAGTTGTAAAGCAGTATGTACGTCTGTCTCTTCCAACGTTAACATACCGTACTGTAAGCTTCACAGCTCAACTCCTGATTATTTTTGCTTTCTCTGGAGACCCTCCAAAGTAAAGCCTTTAGATGATGTTCTGCCAGAATGAGTCTGATATTGTGCGCTTTATCCCAGTTCAGCTGGGTAGCCTCCAATATTGGTTTTCATTTCTTCCTGTTTTATATTCATGCACAGATGTATTGATATTCAGAACAGGGTTCACAGTGGCAGCCACAAATTTATGAAATTCTGCGAGTTTCAGGCAATGTTTTTTAATGTCAGTTGAGAATTCCTGATCCTGTAATTTGATTTTAAGTCTTCTCTGACATCTGGTCCCACCCGTCAATGCAAACTGGGACCTTAAATTACAGCAGTGGGAGAAAACAAGCACTTGCATATACTCCACATTATATTCTCAAAAAAAACACAAGCACGTACGTGTTGGTTTGTCTGGAACCCTGCTATATCTAACTTTACCCGTTGGCCAGTTCTGATAATTCACTACAGAAGGATCTGATTCAAAATGATGTCCTTCTTCAAAAAACTTGTGCAGAAAATGGAGAAGCTGAGCACTAGTCTTATCCCCATTGAGTTATATACAATATTGAAATTCTTTTCTTTCTTTCTTTTTTTTTTCTTTTTTTCTTTTTTTTATGGAAGCAATTATAGCTGGTGTGTGGCATAGCAAGAGAGTTCTGGGGGTATTAGATTATAAACCTGTGTCAATCTTCCTGTGTTCTCAGAGCGCTTGTGTATTTGTGCCACAGACAGCAGCTGAAAATTGCTTCTATCCAGAAAATCATGTAGAATGAGAGACACGCATTGTGTGGGGAGGAAAATTGTCTTTCATTATACAGTTTCTTCTGGTCAGAGGAGAGAACTGAAATTTTCTGGATTGCTTGTATTGATGACAGAGTGACCCAGGCAAGAATTTCCCTTTGCAATTCCTTTATGTTAGTGGGAGTTGGAGTAGTGAGGAGCATCATTATTTATTTTCTGCTACCCCCCAAAAACCCCCACAAAGATTTTACATGAACTTTGACAGTCATCCTAATAGAACCTTCGTGGAGAGAAGGATCACCGTCCCACTGAGGGGGGTCTCCTCACAAATCTGTTATTTGGAATGTTTTCCTTTTCATAACTCACAGAAGAATTAAGGATTTGAGCATTTACTTCCATACTGTTGCTGTGATGCAGGTGAATGGGAAGGACGTGTTTGAGTGCTGTTCTTCAAGTAACTCTTCTGAGTTGTTCCAGTGCTGAATTTCTGCATGTTTATATGTAGTAGAATTTATGTTACAAATTAAAACAAAGGAGGCTTTTCTCCTTAAGGTGAGATCACACTTGCAGGACACAGTATGCATGATTTGTATTTGCATGCCTACCTCTGTTTCATGGATTAGGAGAGCTCTGCTGTTTTTTTGGCAGTGAAAAGTTTGGGTTTGTTTTGTTTTGTTTTTTTTTTTCTTCTCCATTCATATGATTTTGACCATAAATCAGAAGGGAGTTCTGTCAGTGAAGATGATCACCGGGATCATCATTGTAGCTTGAAAGGAAATTCATCTGGGGAATGAAGAGTATTCACATCCTATTTTCTGGGACAAAACCAAGGAGGGAGATTATGGATTTACAGAACATCAGCTGTAACTGGGCGAGTCACCAGATGCAGTTCAAATCCTTCTAATGATAGGAAAAGACACTGGTTAGTTTTGGTGCATAACTGAGCACAAATATTAACTGGAATGTCAAACTGGTTCAGGAGGCATCTTAGAATTGTACACTGGGTAGGAGGAATGCAGAGTATTCCTGGTAAGATGTCTGAGCAGGGTGATCACTGGTCTGTCAGCGCTCGTCTGTTCAACGCTTCAGATATCTTCTGCATCTCCAAGGCATCACAGCACTCGAATCAAACATCCTTTACTATAGCAATAACTGTTGTTTTTAATTGACAGAGCAGTATGCTCAAAATATTAGAGCCATCCCAGTCCTCAGTTTCTTTCTACCATAGTTTTACATGGGGGAATGTAACCAAAGTTGCAACCAAAGTAATACATTGCAAAAGAAAATGATGGCAGATGGCCCAGAGGGTCACTGAAGGCTTAGTTACTGAAAGGCATTTTTCAGAGAATCACAGCAGGTGACTGGTTCAAAATTTAATAATGAGTCTGCAGTGGAATTTCTGTCTGTCATCAGTCACGCTGGAGAAGGCAAAATAAATTTAGCAGGTTCTCTTTTTTTTTTTTTTTTTTTTAAATCATGCCTTAATGTGTATTCCTAACCCTTGTAAAGCTATTTGTATTTTGCATAACACACTTTCAAAACAGGGATTTAAACACGCTTGTTGCAAGATCAGTGTGAAGTTGCACAAGAGATGGATTTGTTTGATAGGGGAGAGCATGCAGCCTCGGGGAGTGAGACATGATTGTGTGTGGGAGGTCTGGCTGAGGGACTGAAGGAAGGAACAGCATCAGCTCTGCATCTACTTTAACTAGTTCATGGTTTCATGTATGCACCGGGCTCCTGCTGAAAAAAACATCTGCCAGGGTATGGAAGTGGTGCTGAAGAAAATAATACCTCTGAAATACTAGAAGCTGAAACACCACCAGCAAAATGGATCTCTGCCCCATCCTCAAACTAAGCACACTGACTACAGTAACGTCTGATGAAAGATGTAGGCTCATAGCATCAGTGGCATCAGATGGTCAGCTAACAAATTTCCTTGCAGTAGTTCCTGTGGGATTTTCTTCTTCATAATCTGTTTACTATGAGAAAGATTATCATAAATACATTGCAGATACTGAGACAGATAACTTTTACTTGAGGACATATTAAATGTATGAAAATGCAAACTGTGGTCAAAAGTTGTCTGCTGCATGCAGAGCTGCTGGGTAGATGCCTTCCTCTAGTAGGCAGACCTTCCTAACCTCCTTCCCAAGAGTTATCAATGGGGATTTGAGGAGGCTGGAGGAGAGTGGGCCCTGTGGCAGTGAAGGCTAAAAGCATAAGGGGCTGCATCGCCAGCACATCAAGGCAATGTGGCTGGTTTCCTTTGCTCTGCACATGTCAGACCTCACTGTCAGTAGTGTACTCAAGCTGAGCTCACTCATACAAGACCAAGGTTCTCATTGCTGGGTGAGTTCAGAGATGGCTGGGGGCTGAAGCATGTAGTGTAACAAGAGTTGGCTTCAGCTTGGAGTAGAGAAAGCTGAGGGGGAATCCTCATGTTGTCTCCAGCTGTGTCAGAGTGTAGGAGAAGATGGAGATGCAGGGTGAAAGGAAGAGCTTTTCCATGAAAATTTTCAATTAGATATTGAGAAAAAATTCTTGGTGAGTTTGGTCAAATGCTGGAACACATTGCCCATACAGGGCGTGGGATTTCCATCCTTGGAGATGGTCAGAACTCAGCTGGACACAGCCCTGAGCAACCTGTTCTGACTGTAGTAAGCCCTGGTTTGAGCAGATGAACGGACCAAATTATCTTAAGAGGTCTCTTTCAACCCAAACTATTCTGGAATTCCCCTGGAAGAGTGGTGCTATCACCTCAAAACTGAGCCAGGTGAGCTGCAACCAAGAAAGTCCTGACTGCTTCAGATGGGATGTGGAGGAAGGCTGGAGAGCAGCTGAAGGGGAAGATTTCAGAGCTTTCTCCTTTCCAAGATGGCCCCCAGCCTAGGAGAAGGAGAACAAACATCTCGTGTGCCATTTAGACAAGCGTGTTTCTTCCCAGCAGCAGGTGCTTCTGTTTGGGGGTACAAGTCACCAGTGCAGACGTGCAAGTGTTCGAAACCCCAGCTGCTCTATTTTCACGTGGCAGGTAGAAGAGCAGGATGTATCCAGAGGTGATGGCAGAATACTTTATGGATGTGAAAAGTCAGCAGGGAGGCAAGATTGGTTTACAGGCTGTCATGTAACACAAAAGATTGGAAACGATTTTCTATCTTAAAAAGTGTGTTTGAAATAATACCAAGCAGATTGACTTGGTTGAATGAATTCAAAGAACATTTCTGAAGAATTTGTTCCACTTGATATAAGGAAGGATTTTTTTAAATCAGAATTTACTAGAGGACAAGTCTGAATTCTTGCAAGATTAAATTTTTAATCAACAAACCCCCACATAGGGGAGCTATAGGATGACCTGCAAGGCATCAGCTTTATCACTTAAGCATACATAATTATATTTATGTTGTTATACTGATTTTTATTTGTAAATGTCTTCTATTATCCCAGTATGGCCTCAGGCTGACTCCCATTGCTTGCAGAGCAGCAGGCTGACTGGGACAAGCCTGCCTGCATCCCAGTGAGTGTCCATTTGGGGGCAATAATCCACAAGAACAGTTTTAGAAATTGGATCCTGGAGGAGCCCTGCTGGGAGGACCCAGTGGTGTTTGCAGGTTTATGGTGTGGTCATGGTAAGAGAGTAGCGAAAGGTCTATTAGATCTGATGGATTTATTTTTTTGGTCCTCTGAGTTGTTTGTAATGTAAATAGGGCATACAAAAAAGGTCTTCTCTTGCAAAGATGCAGGAATTCATTTTTGCAGTGGTGAATTTTCTCGTGTAAAGAACTGGTGCTTTTGTTTTTGAAACGCACATGCAGTGCTGTAATTCCCTGTGTGGGTGATGTCAGTGTTCCCAGAGAACTGCCCACCTGCAGTGACAGCTCTGCTCTGACCTCTCAGCTTAAAGAGGAAGCTCTTCTCTAGCTGTAGCCCTTCCTCCCTCCACCTACCAGTTTGTCCCCACTCTGACTCTTTGCCATCAACCAGGATTTTGCCAATTGAATATCCTTCTGCTGAATTATTTTAATTCTTTACATTCAGTTTGGTAATATGCAAAGATTTCATTGGCACGGGGTAAATGCAGTCCCTCTGCCTTGCTGATCTTTGTATTACAGAAGCACCAAGTTTTCTAGGCACTGCAGAGCAGCAGATGATGTTAGCTTTGAGGGGCAAATACTGCTAGTTAAGAGAAAAGCTTCAGAAGGAGGGTACAAGGGCAAGGTGTCCTCCCTGGACAGTCTCTAGCAAGTCCCACTTGAGTGCCCCATATTTGCAGCTCAGTGTTTTAATAGCCTATGTCATATGAATAGACATAGGTAGTGTCATTTCCCTGCTATGCTGTCCTCTTAAATAAAACTGGGAAGAGCGAGATGTTAATGGCTGAGACCCCTGGGGGTCTGCTGTTACCCATCCATGAAGGCTATGACGGGGAATTTTCTGGTGCTTAGTTACAAAATGCACTGAAGCGTGACATAGTCTCCAACTTTGTATACACTGCATCATACTCATTAGGGTATATGTAATACATTGATCCTTCAGCATCTAACATTGTTTCACGTCCATCTTCATGATCACCCTCAAAGCTATTCCTCGACCTGCTTTTTGCTGGGGATTCTTTTTTTTTTTCCGTTTGTTCTTAATGATCCTACCTTTTGTGTTCCTTACAGAGATGGTCTTTGTAATTTACTGACTCATTTTTATGTCACCTGGTTTTCCTAGCGTATTCTGAGTCTCGCAGTAAATGAAATGCATCTTCGCCCCTTCCACCAGCCACAGCAGACTTGGATGGGTTTTGTCCCCTATTTCTGATAGCTTCATTGAGGACAGGAATAAGGCAATTTAAACATAGCCAACCTCATTCTGCACTCAACAGATAAGTGCAGAAGCATAAGTGCCCTTCCCTGGAGGCAATATAGTTCCCAGGTTGTTCCTCAGTCCTATATTTCAGTTTTGTGGAATTTATTTAGTGAAAGCTCCCTCTCAAGTAGTCAGTTCCTCTGTCTCTGCTCAGTTAAAGTATTTATCTCAGTTTTGTGATCCTGTTGTCTACCTCGGTGAGCTTTCTTCATTCTCTACCTTATTTCTCTTTGCCATTTATCCCTTGATACCTTTGTCTGCAAGCTTATCAGGTGTCTTCTGAGCAGTTCTGTTTCAGGCAGATAACATCACCCTTAAAAATAACCTTATCTCAACTAACCCTCCTCTGTGGGTGCAACTCCTCCAATTTTGTGGATCTTTTATGAGGCATGCAATGTGCAATTATCTATTGTCTGACTTACAATTATCCCCTGGCTGATTTATAAATGTAATAAATTTAATTCATCTGTCTCTGGACTGGGATATGACTATTAGCCTGCATGTGCAATGCATCTTTATTTCTTCTCTCTTCATCCGTGCATTATAATTTCTAACTGATGAATATTTAATAAACCTAATCTCCTATCAGACTTGAATATATTCTTAATAGTGCACTGCCCCTCAGCTTTGTTTCCTAATAAGCTTGGCTGTTGTGTGTATCCAAGAGATAAGCAAGAATGTGCTGCCGAGTCAGCATTTAATCCTTTCCCGGATTCTCACTGTTGGTGCTTGCTGTGTCACCCTCTGGTCACAGGCCAGAAGCAGCTCCTGGCTGAATCTTTCCATTCACTTGTTTTGTTTTTCTTTTCAGGTTTCAATTCTAGGCTGCCCCGATCCCAAAGTTCACGAGATCGCATACCAGTATGGAAAAAACGTTGGCATTGCTTTTCAGGTAGTGCTTTTGTTGAAATAAGGGGAATCTTAACTTTTCCCAACTGCCTTAGAAACTGACGTGGGCTGTCTTAATTCTATAAATGTAATTTTAACAAGAATTAAAAAAAATGCCCTAAGCTAATCGTCGTTGTCTCCTTGCAGCTAATAGATGATGTGCTGGATTTTACATCATGTGCTGACCATCTTGGGAAACCAGCAGCAGCAGATCTCAAGCTTGGGTTAGCCACAGGCCCTGTCTTGTTTGCTTGTCGACAGGTAAGTTAAAAGAAACACATTTACCCCAAACCAAATGTATACGTGGCTCTTCACAGCCACACAGAGATCCAGCTCACATGCATCACTTCTTCAGTGTAAGTGATGAACACAGCCTGGGCACATGTGAACAATCAGTGCATTCAGTATCAGCTGGAATTTGAGTGCATGTGTTGTCAGATTGACACCTTCCTCCTCAGTTACTCTTGCCCCTTGCATCAAGAGAAGCATTAGTCTTTTGCTGCCCTCAATGCCCTGACTTTGCAAAGGTGCAGGTATTCCGGGAGATTTTCTGCACACTGGCTGCTTGCCTTATGTTCTTTCCTCAGACACCATGTTCTCCCCAGGCTGCCTACGTAACCTTTTTGCCAAGTTCTAGGCTTTGTATCCAATCTGGAGCACAGTTGAAAACATGGGAAGCTTTCCCTTCTTTACAGTTGTGCTGCTGGAGGTAAATGTAAAAGTAGTTTGGATAAGTGAAAGGAGTAAAACAGTAAGTTTAAAATTGGTCAGGATTTTTAGTGGCATGAGAATGATTTAGAGGAGTAAAAAGGAAGCAGAAATACTAGCAGCATCAAAATTGGTAGTAATCCATAGAAGGGAGAAAGCCTGGTGTAATGCACCTTGCTCAGGTTTCTGCTTTGCCTGAGGAAAGATTTGGGACTTAGAAAGCAGTCCTTCCTTCCAAGCTCCATGATATGCTAGGTGGCACAACTAGTTCCAGACAGAGCTCTGGGCTGTGTTCTTTCTCTCAGTGGAATTGCTCAGAGCTTGAGATGGGAAAAATTTTAAATAATTTATTTTAAAAATACAGCTTTCTAACATTTACTGTCCCCTCTTTCTTAACAAAAGAGTCCAGGAAGAGGCTGGAATGTATGCATGTGTTTGTTTCTTCATCCTTTGGGCATTTACAAGGACATGCATCTCAGAATAGACAGGAAAGGGAGGAGTATCAACCGCTTGGGAGTGCAGACTGATGCACGCTGAGAACAACCTCCTCCATGTGTTCAGTTCTTCCCCATAGGTGTGTCTGGGGGGCATGCAGACTTGTTCTTGAATTTTATTGCAGAATTTGTTAGTGAGCAGCAGGGTCTTGTTAGCAGCAAGTTGTCTAAATGGACAGTGAGAGACAGGTACAGAAAGAGGGTGCAGTTGTGTGATGGGGTTTTTTATCTACTTGTATGGAGAAGCAAGGATGTAGTACAAAGACACTGATGAGGACTTGGCAGAGAAAGGGTGACTGACCATCTTTTGGGGTTGACTATCGCAGTGTTTAAGTTAAAATTATTATTTTATGAATTTGCTTGGATTTGCTGTTTGTCTCTTTCAGGCTCACTTATCATTTGATTACTTGTGTTTTATAAAAAATATGGAAATACAAAAAAACCTACCTGCTTCATTTTAAAGTCTGACTCGATCGTCATAGGTCACTTCTAAACACTTCTTCTCATTGTATCTGGTAGATGACAAGTGTAAGTCCTTGCATTGAAAGGTAACTTGATCGTCTTGCAAAGATTTCCTCACTAAGCGGAAGGCCTTGCTGAACATTTCCTGCTGTTTTCAAGAAACTGAAAGAACAGCACTACAGACTTAAGTGATATATAAACAAAGTATAAGTGCTAAAAAGAAATCTGGAGCTAAATGCTTATCTGTGCCACTAGTGAAAGCAGTTTTATCTCTTTTTATCTGAAAAGTCGTGAGCGAGGACTTGAAGACGGTCCAAAATGCAATTGTTACCTATAGGCTGTCTCCTCTTGGAATGAATGTTACTGCTGTCCTGCACACCCTTTAATTTATCTGGCAGTCCTCACATTGTCTTGCCAACAACCACACTTCTGTGAACGTTGTCCAGCTCTCAACTGACGGCCTTTTCTTCTTGTCCTCTATCCTCTACTGAGATGCAGTTTTTTGCACTGCAGTACTGAGTGACCTTAATACAAACACGTTCAAGCTCAACATAAGACCTGTTCACACCATGAGAAGTTATTTCTTTCTTTTTTTAAGAAATGCACTGCTGTACATTACTTCTTGAGTTACTCTTTAAGTGGTACAGCTGAAGAAGGAGGGTTTATTTTTATTACAGCCAGTCTTGTCAGATGCTCATAAACTACTCTTTATATCTGTGTAACTGCTAAAAATAGCTTTTCATTTCAGGTGGGAATTTTTATATTCTTTGAAGCTCAGGTATAAAAAGTGAATGCGTGTGAATCCTATATCACTGTAAATATGGATAATGTGAACACTGCAATTAACTTGTCATTATGTGGAAAGAAAGCTGGAATCTAGAGAAAGTCAGCTGTGAGTCACCAATGAACTTTTAAATGTATCTTCCACAATGAGTGCCTCTGAGTAACAGAGAAGTGTCACAACAGTGAGGGATATCACGCTTGTTCCCTAACAAGGAGTGCATAGATCTCTGGTTTCATAACCACAGGTGTGCAAGGAAAGCAGGTAACTGTGTGAGTGAGTGTGCTGCAGTAAATCTGTAGGGACTGCAACAGTAGGGAATGGCAGCTGTACTTCATTTTTTTTCCACCTTAGCACAGCCAGCTGCTGCGTGGAGAACTACTCACAAGCAGTACAAAACTTCTTGCTTTGTGCTTAGTTTCCAGAAATGAATGCCATGATAATGAGACGATTCAGTAAGCCAGGAGATGTCGAACGTGCTCGGAAGTACGTGTTGCAGGTAGGAACGGTGTCAGACATTTCCTCCCTGAAGTCAGTCTGAATTTCATTGTGTCTAAAGCAGAACAGCAGAGTTGCATTATTTGAATGGATGTTCAGAAGCATGTGAGGTGTGTGTTGGTACCATGCTGGTACTCCAAGCTGCACAATGTACTGGCACAATGTTTTAACAGAAATGTGAATTACTGGGTTGAATAGATTGTTGGCTTTTTTTTAATCCTCAAAAAGCATCAAATCTCTCTAATAAAAATGAAAAGCTCGTGCATTAACTCAGTTCCTTCAGCTGAAGAGTTGCTGTGTCCAGTGACTGATGTAAGCAGCAACTAATGATTGCAACTGAAGTGCTCGCTCCCATTTTAGCTGACTGATGTGAAAAGAGTAAATAATTGTGCAGAAGTAATACATATCTAGTCAGCACAGCATGGGGCATTTTTATGCTTCTATTTTGGGCAGGAGAGGAGTTAAGCAATTAGTTTCTAGTCCTACTGAATAATATGTTACCGATACAAGTGTTGTTTTATGAGCACAATTAAGTTTAGTGCTGATAAGTTTTGGTGTTTTAAAGCTTTGGGGAAGATTCAGTGGATCCTCACTCCTTCAACATATAACAGCGTTCAGGAGACTTAAAACCTTTAAAACTACCACTGTAACAATAAGGGGCAAAAGACAGGAAGGGGCTGCTCGGTTATCCACTGTGTTTCATTTTTATCCTACACAAGAGTGACGGTGTGCAGCAAACAACCTACCTCGCCCAGCGCTACTGCCACGAAGCTACGAGAGAGATCAGCAAACTGCGCCCATCCCCTGAAAGAGAAGCCCTCATTCAACTGACAGAAATGGTACTCATGCGAGACAAGTGAGAGAACTCCTTCCACTCGTTCTGGCAGCTACTTACCAGACTGTGCCTACATTTCCTTCAAGTTATTTGCTTCCAACACAGGCTACCAAAAATTATTTTTTTAAGAAACTTCTGGTTTTTTTTTTTTTTTTCTGGGGGGGGTGGGGGAGCTCTACTTTTTTTTTCCATAAAAATAAAAATGGAAGTGTTTTATTGTAGGAAGCCATACGGTTCAGAGCAAATCAGATCGTGCTGTACAATTGTTTTAGTGGGGGCTATTAATTGTGGGGCAGGGGAAGATGTTTACATGTTGATGCACAAAGGCCACAATGAAAATAAATATAAATCAGTGTATGAAAATTGAAGTTGCTCAAATTTCATTCGTTCACAACAATAAACACAGCATACATGTTGCTATCTGTTGAACACCTGTGGAAACATAGGTGGTTTGAATGCTTTCCTGGCTGTTAAATTACAGAAGTATCTGGAATTGTATAAAGGGGAAGAGATGATAATAACAGATTGTATGTAGACTTGAATAGGTTGTATGTGTAACTAGTTTCCAATTCATAATGAAATACAGGTATGTCATTGGTTGTTACTTGCTAGCAGTTGGGAAAGTAGAAGGTTTGGTATTTCAAACCCACGGTACAATGAATGATTCAACAGCCAGTCAAAGCTTCAACTCCATCATCTTCCATCACTCATTTACACAGAATATCCAATGCCCTCTCCTTAGAAGACTGCTTTGAAGTCACAGACACATTCCTATTACAGTAATTATCCAGTACTACCGCATTCCTTTTCAGGTTATTTAAGCCACAGTATTTGCAGAACAGAAGTATCACCTCTAGCTATCTCTGCTTGTTACCCTTTGATGCAAATGGCTAAGTGCATTGCTCCATCCCAGGTAAAAAGAATCCCTGTCCTGTTCTGACTGTTTCCCCCGGTCAGATCTGGAGGACAGCCCCCAGCTTCCTCAGCTGGGCACACTACCACGTCCAGATACAGTTTCCACTGAGAAATGTCAGTTACAGACAGTGTCAACTCATTCTATCTAGATAACTAGGCTCAATCAAGAACTCTTGCTAAAACTTATACTGGAAGAAAAGAACTTTTAAGAGTTTGTATAAATGGATAATTCAGGTTTCATATCTAATTTATTTGCCCTCTGTCAGTGATAAAGTCATGTTACAAACATTTGCTTTTTAGTACATTGCCTGGGATAACACAGCCATGATTTTGCTACGTTAGCATTCCAAACTTCTTTGTCAAGCCAGCCAACAAAGTAATGGACAAGACCTTTGGTTCACTTATATATTTATGAATGGAAAAAGTCATAATGTAAATTTACTTATTAAAAAAACTTGGGTACAAATTACACATACATAAGACCACCCATTTTTTGATTCACATGGACATCTTAGACCCAAACAACTCATTGTAATAGACTTCAGTGAGAATACTCCAGGTAAAGATTACAACAATTGGAAGCATCTTGGATTTTTAAAAAAGTATATTTCAATACATAAGTTTGTATGCATGCTTTAAACAAATATAGTTCAAGAATGAGCAAAGAGTCTAAACAAAAAGTAACATGACCAGCACTAACATTAAACTTCTCATCCAGATTTTAATATGTTAGTCTAACGTAGTGTTAGTTACCATGCTGTACTGAAAAATGTAATGGCACAATCTGAATCATGGTTCATTAAATATTATACCCTACTTCCCCAGAATATTTAGGCTGGTCATAAAATTAACAATGCGTAAGTAAATAAGTATAACCAGTTATAGACAGTTGCTTGTTTTACAGATTGCCATCAGGTAAGACATACTGCCCCCAGAGACTCAGAGAGATGGACATTCAATCATACCATTAAAACAGTATGGCCTGAAGAAATGGGCACATTTTTTTGAAAGTATATTAAGACAATTCTGTTAGCTTTTAGTTACCCCTCGTAAATAATCATGGTATGACCGAGTACAAGACCCAACTTTGAAAAGCAAAGGATTTTAATCGGCATAGTGCATGATTGATTCAACATAATTCCCAGGAAACAAGCCGGTTACTCGATTGCAAACTCCTTCATACCAGCCGTCATCGTTCTTCTTTATCACATAAATGATTGCACCCTCCATAAACGACAGCTCATCATCTTTGTCCTTTGTATAGTCATATATAGCAACGACTGTGGATCGAACAGGCAAAAGGTTAGCATCGTGCTAATAGCACCACTCAGTACCATTAAATTTTGGAAAGACTTGTTTGCCATCCTGATTTACTGTACTGAATTCACACAGTTTTCCTGTTCAACATCAAGTCCAGAAAGTGACATCTGCCTTTTCTTGCAGTCCTGACTGCCCGTAAGCAGTGGGTGGTGACTGCATTGAATGCTCCTAAACCTTCTGGTGTGGGCAAGCGCCTCTGGCTGGAGTGCAGTGCAACAGTGGACATGGCCACCCAAAAGCTGGGTTACGAACCAGGTGGGTCTGTGAATGTGGCGCTCAGACATGTGAATTCACAATTCACATGTGAATTTCTGCTCAGACTGCCTCGAAGGCATTCAGATCCCTGCATATCTTGATTAGAGAAAGCCTAAAAAAAAATCACTGTAGAAAAAGACCACTAGGAAAAATTCTTACACAATAGCCCCTGCAACTGTACAGTGCATACTGCAGTGCATGACCGTATAATCATCACAGAATTGCTCCACGATTCTGTGATCATGCACAATCTTGTAAACATAGCTGTACAGAAGTGAATAATTTCCTGCTTTTGCTGCATAGTTTCTAGATGATAATAAGATTTGACATTACTTTTAAAGGGGCTACAATGAATGCAAGTGTTAAAGTTACTATAGGAAAAAGAACGAGGGAATTTTTAACATACACAACAATATACTAACTTTGGACATCTCTTATCCTTTAAAATAGTTAATATGGGTTTATGCAATAGGTCAATTTTATAGGTTTTAAGAATCTACTATTTTACATGATGTATCATCTTAGAAACTTGAGTCTTACTGCCTAGCAAATGATGGTGGAATAGGTCAGTTCTTTTCATCCCATGAGTGCACCCTACATACAGTGCAGCCAGCAGTGAGGACAGAACACAGCAGTTCCACCGCTGCTGCCAAGACAGTACCACAGACATATTTCATGCTCATGACAGTACCAGCCAGAGCCTGAGAGAACTTGCAGCGTTGCTGTTGACAAGCTGGTCGCTGTCCTAACACAGACAGCTCTATGGGCAGGAAATCAGTTATTCTTGGGAAGAAATGTTTATTATATGAGTTTATGTCTAAGCACAGTTACAGTCTGCTGAGGCAGACTCACTGGTATGTCTCATAGACTCACAGAATGGTTTGGATTGGAAGGTGCATAAAGCCCATTCAGTTCCAACCCCCTGCAATGCACAGGGCTCCCATCCACAGCTCAGGCTGCCCAGGGCCCCATTCAATCCAGCCTTGAACACCTCTGGGGATGGGGCACCCACTCTCTGGGCAGCTCTCTGGGCAGCCAGTGCCCAGACCTCACCATCCTCTGAGGAAGAAAATTTCCTCCAAGCATCTAACCTAAATCTCCCCTTTCAGTTTAAAACCATTCCTCGTCCTATCGCTCTCACTACATTTCACAGCAAAATGTTTCACGGTCTGCTCTAGCTGGCTTTCCATCTTGATAGGATAGAGCAGGACAGAGCATGGACTTTCTGGGCTTTGTGCAGCACACTTTCTAGATGACTGCTCAGCAACCCTGAGGTAGCTGCAGACGCAGTCCAGCAGCTCAACAAAGATGAAAAGCCATCGGATTCACATCTGCTTCTCATAACTGTTTCACTATACTTTTTTTATCCCTCCATTCTAGAATGCTTGAAGATATTTTATAATCCTTCTTTAAAAGGATTACATTTTATCACATCAGGTGTAGCCACTGACAAACCAAGAACGGAACACTTTGAGTTCTGGCTAGCAGGGACAATGACTTTTCATCAGACCAAGCTTTGTCATTCATCCCCTTCAGATACCATTAATCCCCGGTGCTGCAGGTACACAGTTGCAGTCCTTCCTACCTTTCTCTATGTAGTTCTTCGGCGCCCAGGCAGGATCTCCATCCGCATAGGGATCGCTGTACTGCACAACAGCAGCCTCCTCGTCCTCGTAGTCCACGGGGGGTGGGGGTGGAGGTGGGGGGGAGTCATCGAACATTGGCATCTCGTCAGGGGGCGGCGGGGGGGGAGGAGTCGGGCTATCGGCAACTGGAAACGTTGGGAAAGTTTTTTTACATGAAAACCAGCGTGCAGATATAAACAAACCTGAGGCTGTAGACTGTAAATAAAAGGGGTGGGGATGACAACACACAGCATGCGCTATAATACCATGCACTGATTAGAAACAGAGGCTTTGTATTAACAGCTACAACACGCAGCTACGTTCGTTATTAGTGGTCAGATCTACATAGAGATGCTACTAGAGTCAAAGCACATGCTGCAGGTCATAAGCTGAACATCAGCAGCGGGCAGCCCTGCTCGCTAGCCATGCTAAGGGCTGGCTGCAGCAGAAGCTGTGGGAGCACTGCAAGCAGCACCCTCTGAGCCGGGCAGCAGCACCTGCTGGCCAGCCAGCAGCACAATTCGTTCTGCACAAAGCCTTTGCCTGTACAGTCACTTCCATTTGTTTGTGAACACTGCTTCTTTGGATTCCCTCTCTCAGAGCTAGCCCTAAGAGGGCAAAAAGATCTGGTACAGATCACAAAAAAGGGACGAGACTAGGCTTCTAATTTAACCAAGTGGGAAAAAACCAAGCGATCTTTCTGCAGAAGAAAAGCTTTGTACTGATCAGTATCCTGCAGACTGGCTGGTGTGTATGCACACATCCAGGATACCGTTAACAAATGGAAAACTACAACAGACGGCTGCTGCTCTTTGGGAAAAAGTGCTCAAGGAATTAAGTGAGTAATCCAAAATGTCAAATCCCTGCCCTGAGACTCTCCAATCAGCACAATTACAGGTTGCTTTGGGAAAGGGAAAAGAGAAAGGCATTATGGAACAAATCACTCTTTCAAACAGATCTTAATAACATAGCAGCTGGCAGAACAGAGGGGAGACAGATCCCACATGTGAGACACAGGGCTACCCATCTCGTTCCCTGGATCTGGGGCCACTACACATAAACCTGGGCGGGAGTTACTGTAAGGAACCATCACCGAGCTCAGCACTGCTGTATAAGCACACAGATTTAATGACAAGCAATCTCGGAGTCTGCATATGAAACACAGACAGGCTGAAATCCACTGCTCTGAGAGGGTGTGACTGAAAGAGCAGGGCATGTGCTCCAGAACACTGCTACTTTTAAGAAAGACAAGCTGGAAAGCAAGGAAAGAACACAGCACGGAGTGAAGCTAGTTAGATTTGTTTGCTTTACTGCTCTTCACTTCTGCCTGGCCACTACTAACCAGTGACTAACCTTTGGTCCGCAGGAACACAGCTCAGCACAGCTCTCAAGTTCTAGCTGTGCCAGAGAGGCTGTGCTGTGGTGGGGGAAGGCCACAGCCCCCAAGGCACTGCTGTCACTTCAATCACAGCTCCCCACAGTGGGGCTAGCCGAGCTCCGTGCCCCATAGCCTTGCGGCAGGGGGCGGCTGCCACTGTGTTAACAATTCCTATTCCATACAGAAACCCACTGATGTCATTTGGAGACAGACTAACAAAGTCTCTGTCCAATTGAGTGCTCTGTCTTGCCTGCATTACTGAGCAGCACTCACAGGCAGGCTTCGTTATTACACCACAGGCACATGACAGCACTATTTATAAATACACAGGGTTTGTGTGCTCTTTTCAGCACATCTTTCACCAAATATACTGCTATCCTTAGTATCCAGCTACAGCCAGGAAAAGAAAAGTATTGAACAACAATCCTTTGAGATGCTAAGAAATCCTTACCTTAATAAAGGCTGTATTTATTCAACAGTGAAGATGCGTATTTGACAAGAACAGAAGAGGGCAGGAAATGTGAGTGTGGAAGTGCCAACACACAGCCTAACCAAAATGCTGTGCTCACAGTGCGTGTTTTATGGGAAATGTGTAAAACAATTCAACATCACATTTACACAAGGGGAGAAAACGGAACAGAAAATCAGACAAGTGTCACCCCAGGATGTGTCCCCACCTCTGGGATTGCAACCTACGCATTGCCTGGTTCTGAACTCAGCCAGGCAAAATCAGGAGCAGCATCAATTTTTCTAGGAGGAAAAAATGGCATACAGAAGCACTCTAAATGAGGAAGGGCACAGGGTCCAGTACATAGACCGGACTTAACAAAGCTTCAAACTGAAGCATTTTCTCTAGCTTGTGTTCACATCCCTGTCATTAAGTGGGGCCCTGCAGACTCATCTTTAGCAGAACGGGTGTTAGAGTGCAGCAGCTGACAGCTAGTCACTGGTCCCTGGGCACACTGCTAAACCTCTCTGCAGGAGACACCCATGGCTTGGGCACAGGGTGCAGGAAAAAAGAACAGACCTTGAGCATTTTCTAATCCTCTGCCCTAGAAAAAGTCTGAAAGGAGTCCACAGCGTGCACAGAAGATGCTTTCCAAACCCAATAATCTTTATGAAAAGGAAAGACTTTTCCCATAAGAGGCAAGCCTACCCGTGTCTCTGTAACTCCACTTCCTGTGATTGTGCTGTAGAAAACAAGACAGTTGAAGGTCCCCTGCAGACAGTTCTGCTGAGTGTGTGCACAGCTGCCACACGCACTCCCACCTCTGAAACAAGGCAGCAGCAGCAGCTCAAAACCATACTCATTAGAGAACTTTCAAACCCCAGGGACTATTAAAGCAAGAAAATAAACAGGACAATTCCTAGACCACATTTCAACCTATTTTCTGCTGCAATCTCATTCACAAGTCAGCTTTAATTTTCGTTGTGACAGACAAATAAGTCTGTCCCTTTTCACCATACCTGGAACAATTCAGAAGCAGGTGTCAATTTTCTCAAGGTTATCTGCAAGTGAAGACATTTTGTACCTTTCATCTTCAGTACATCTACCTCTACACTTTGCATTTTGGGAAGGCATGTCAATTTTGTGGCATGCTAGTCTACATAAACACGACTTTAGCATTCATCTAACATAACACCAAAATACCTTCTTTCTGAATGGGAACCACAGAGATGCTTCTTACACCTGGGGAAACACTCACAATACAAGCACTAAGAAGCTCAAATGGGAAGCTGCATAGCAGCACTGATCAGTGCTGAGAGCCCCTCAGCATATCCCGGAGCACCACTGCACAGTAACAGCCCCTGAGATTCTAGCAGACTCCACCATGATTCCCAAACGCCTTAAGAATGCATTATACTCATTCCATGCCCTACCTGCATTGCATTCTTTCTTTTGTTTACAAAACAACAACATTCTCCTGGAACGAAGATGAACTCACAGCAGGAGCAAGACTTTACCCCTGCACTAGCATTAGGGATAGGAACACTCACCTGAAACGAATCAAGCAATAATGGTAAAAGCAGAGATAGCAGTGGAAAACAGATCACAGCCAGGGAGCATCTCTCACAAATCTATCCACAGAGCTATGCCGTAAGCAGCTCAGTAGGGAAATCTGGCTACAGGACACAAAGCAATGGAGAATGAAAGGCGGGAGAGAGGAGAAATACCTCAGGAGCTCCTTTGTAATGGCATTAGATCATAAGACTGCACATTTTCAATTGCCTTTATGGCTCACCAAAAACTATCGCAGTACTGGAGTCAATGATTGCACAGTACATATTTTGACAGTCCGCATAAGCCTTCTAATAAAAACTAATCAATTATCCCTACTGAAAAAGCCTCGGGCAGGATGATTCAACATGAAATTAATATTTTAATTAAGATACACTTCTACAATCAGATGAAGCAGATGCCACATATTTCACACTGTATTTCGCTAATAAATTTGCAGTTTGGAACTTAAATGGGTCAGTAATAATCATGCACGTGTTATAAAATATTGACGAGTGTGCCCTTCAGCTCCAATAGCATATTGACACTACAACGCAAGATGGTATTAGCTTCTGGAAAAGGAAACAAAAGAGAGTCTGACTTGCCAGCCATGCATGCTAGAAGGAAGGAGGCTCTACCCTTTAATAGCTCAGCTTGTCCAAACTTACTGTTTTCCTGCACCCTGGCCACGAAGCCTGTGAGAGGTATCTGTGGAGTCAACTGAGGCATAGGGGGAGGGGGTGGAGCAATAGAAACTGGTAGCAAGACACACACCAGATGGGGAAAGTCAAACGGACACAGGGGAAAAAAAAAAAGGAAACAAACAAAAGCAGCCGTCAGTAACGAGGACCACAAAACAAAGTATGTCAAGAACAACAAGAACACACACACAGAAGAACCTTCTTCAAGCTTGTGTTTCCAACGAGGCTGAATTCGTGTCTAGCCAATCAAGGCCTAAAAAGCAAAACCTGCCCGCATCCATCTGAGCACAAAGCAGAGTGCAGCCCACAGCAGGGAGCTCCCGGGGTGAGCGCGGGCGCACAGGCAGCACGCAGTGCTGAGCTTCTCATTGTGCTCACAATTGCTCAGATCCAGGAACTCTCTGTATAAAATGTGCTGCCAGAAGAGGAGGAGGTGGTGTGGAGGATTCTGGACTCCTCCTCTACCATCAGAGCAGAGAGCTACATCAAATGCAGCAAAACAGCACTGACACAGAGTAAAGACAGCAACTTTACAAAGGAAACAATGCTGTGATGTCAGTACTCGTACACAGAACCTCCTGTAATTTTGCTGGGGATGGGGACAAGGGACAGCTCACAGCATTTTTGTTCTGCATATAAAAAGGAACTTGTTGCTTATTGGAAAGAAAATAGGTAAGTTTTGAGTGGAAGGGTGTTTTATTTCAAGTTATTAAGCCCTCTGTGGTTAGAGGCACTCTGCAACTTAAGAACTGTGAAGTTGTTAAGTGGCAAAGGCTTCTCGTTTCCCCTGAAGCACGGCCCTGCTCAGTGAGACATGAGACAGGAAACACTGAACCAGCGCTCAGCCCCACCAGGTTGACAGCTGAGGTGTTCAGCTTTCCCCTCTGCACACAACAGAGAGGATGTGCCACATAAAGTACCAGTGCTGGTGGGACAGCAGTGAAGGTGGGGAGGAGGGAGAAAAAAGCAAACAAAAAAGAAAAGAACAACAGAACATCAGCTCATTTGTTTACACTGTGCCTCTTCTCAGGTGAATTTCTCTTGCATCAAAACAGAGAATTCCTGTGAAGATGGGAATTCAGCAGCATAATCCAGTTGGAATCAAATTTGAAAGAGGTTCTGTACTTCCAAGTAAGCAACAGTTTTAAATAAAGCCATGACTAAGATTAATGTTTGATGAATAAAAATGAAGCATTTAGTTCATTACAAAACCAATAATCAAATCAACTGAATGAGGGAAACAACCAATAAAAGAGGGACAACAAACAGGTTTCTCACAAAATTGAAGTAAACATCTAAGAAAAAAACAGAATATTTGTTAGCATGAGAAGTAAAACCTTAAGGAAACGTGGAACCTAGATTTAACGTCAAGACAGTAGCATTAAAAAAATCACCAGTTTCAGAAACAGAGAAAAATAACAGTTTAAGGTAGAAAAAACGCACCCATCATCAAAATACTGTTCAAAAAAATTTTGACAATCAGTATTTTGAAAACATCAGAGATACCGGACTGGGGAACAGCACCTGCATTTGAGCAAAAAATTGCCTTGGAAAACTCCAAATGTTCAGAAATAGTGGTGTGCAGAGCATTCAAGGTGACTATTTCCAGAAGTCCTGTTTATTCATCAGAACACAACTGTTTGAGCAGGAGGGGGTTTCTGTTGTTATGGACAATTAATTTTGGGGAGCAGAGTGTGGAAGAAAATGAAGAGTCAGTCTGAAAATTAGGAATGGGGAAGAAAAAAAAAAGTAGGTAAGTACTGTGCCTGCATAGAAAGACATTGTTGGACTAATGTTGTACTTGTAAACCACTGAGAAAATGTTTCACCCTGTGTCTCAAATACTGTCTGTGTGTTCTTTCCTTAAGAATAAGTATACTGCCAGGCAGCACTGGTCTGTAGAGATCTTCAGCTCAAACATCAACATTTTTTTTTATAGGAATATCACTCTGTAGTTTAGAGCCGGCACAGCACTAAAAGCCACGTGAGTACAGTCACTCCTCTATGTATATCTGGTAAAAATGATCCTTGTTGTTTCCAGTAAGGAAGAATTTCAGCAAGGATAATTTTGGACTGAAAGCAGTAAGGAAAAAGTCCCTGATCTAAACATAGCTTTCCACCAAGATTCTAGTAGATCCCTCTTTTGCAGAACTTTCTGCAGTCAACCTTGCTTGCCGTGTTCTGTGTTTAGGCAGAACCCTGCTGACTAAAACCAGGCTCAGCTGCCCACTGCATAGAATCACAGAATCACAGAGCTGGGCTGGGTTGAAAAGGACCACAATGATCATCTAGATTCAACCCCCCTGCTACATGCAGGGTTGCCACCCACCAAACCAGGCTGCCCAGAGCCACATGCAGCCTGGCCTTGAATGCCTCTAGGGATGCGGCACCCCACTGCTCACTCATTTCCATCTCTACTATTGGTGTAGCAGCATAGAGGAGCAATTTGTTAAAAAGAAAAGAGTCTGAACTCTTCGTCCCTTCTCTAACAGTCAAGTTTAAAGTGAAGAACAAAGGAGAAATTTGGAGACAGAAATAGGATTTGAGAACAAGACAGAGACAGGGAGATACTGAGTAATGGGAAAAGCTTGTTTTATGAGCATTGTGCTCCGATAGCACCCTCTCGCCACTGGTTCAGTAGTGGAGGAAGTGTGCTACAACCACATTAGGTCTCCTGCAAAAAATCTGGTTTTAGTTTATGTTCTCCAAGCACACCTGAAATGCTAAGTATAATGTGCCCATAATTAGACAGGCAATCATCACAATTTCTCGTTGTGAGTAACAGCAAACAACTCAGAGGGGAAAAACAGTAAAATTGCATACAGTACAATCTCTGTACAACTCAGAGTTTTTCTTACTTGTTTTTCTTCCTATTTCAGGAAAGAAAGCAATAATCTTATTGATGCTCTTCACAAATGAATTAAAATGCCATGCATGCTTTTACAATCATTTTGCTCAAAACAGTTTTTGATTTCAGAGCTCAGAAGCTTACTTGAATTTTGAGAATAAAGAGGCCCGCCATTAACATGAGGTTGAGCAGAAAATGGGGCAGTCACAGAAGGATTCCGTCTGTATCCACCAGAAGATGCTGAAGAAGTGGTAGAGTTGTGTCGCGAGATTTGCCTGGTCATTGTGCCATACTGGGAACCAGGAGCTGAACCTGGAGCAGCTGAAAAGCATTAGCCAGAGGAACCAAGGAAAAGACTTGAGCAGAGCATTACTTGGGACAGAATGCAGAAAACAGAAAAAGCCCAGAACCTGGGAATTATTTGACCACACATCACCAGTAAATTAAGACAGTAACAGGAGATTAACAGAAGACAAACATCCCTGTTATAATCAGTAACGAGAAAACATACACAGGACATAAAAGAACATTCATATAAAGGGCATTTGAGAAATGCTGATAACTACTTTGACAGTCTGATGGGGCTGGAAACTTGGATCAGCTTCCAGCTCCTAAGCATATCTCAAGAATTCTACATGCAATACCCTTTATTGAAAAGCTCACACAAAAAAATCACACATTCTGCTCAAAGCAAATGTTCTCCATTGTGAACCAGAATTTGTCTCCAATCAAATAATAAAAAATGCTCTAATAAAATAGTAAAATAAATGTCACGAGCTTCAGATGCTTGGCACATTCACCAATCATATTTGCTAGCTGTGCTTTTATATTCATGGAATTTGCACCACTAATAGATCAGAATCACCAGTGCCGGCTGTCAGAAAGACATGTCACTCATTCTTCAAGATGGATACCCATTTTTACCTTCCCCATGCTCGCTGCACAAAAGCCAAGATTAATAAAACAATTTAAGTTCTCTTTTTGCATTCACCTCTGAGAGATAAATGAAAGCATCAAGCCTTGCAAACTAATGAATCTCAAACACTGAGGTCACATGGATCAACGCACAACTCTGCAGTTTTTGAATGCAAAAACTGTTTTGCAATAAAATGTTCTGTGCTTTTAAATACATATGTATATATCTTATACAGACAGATAAAAATATATACAAAACGCACACGCATGGCACAGTGTGCGGTCAGTAGTTTGCAGTCCTGTAGTGCCATCCAAAGTCACTTTCACTTAACACTTCAGTAAGAGAAAGTGCAAAGGGTTACATGGGTCAAAGCCTCCAAAGCCGGTTTCATAACAAGATCTATGAATTTTGACATCAGTTTCTGATAGGAAAGGGAGAGGTCTGTGTAGTTTTACACTTACTACTTTTAAATCCTTTCCTAACAGCAACATGTAATGTTCGAAGCATTTTTTCAAGAACTGTTGGCTTGTATCATAAAGTCTTTCAGTTTGGCATCTGCCTGCAGCATTACAGGATCAAACCCAAGCCACCGTGACAGACACTTCTGCTTTTCAGTCACCTTTTCCCTCAGGATAGAATACACACATCACCCTACACATCAGCTACCATTTTTAAGTGAGAATGCAACTGTAGCAGCTTAGTTTCAACTGCAAGAGTGATACAGCAGAATGGCAATGTTCCAGCTGATTTTGAGCTCCTTCAGATCGAACAGATTGAACCTTAGCTTTACTGGGAATGGAGATTTCAAGCAACTAGCAGCTTTTCCCCATACCTTGTACATTTACCTTCAGAGGCTTTAACCACAGGAAGTTAGCGGAGATTAGATTTGTTTAAGAAAAAAAAAAATCACATCAGAACTGATTTTTATGTTAAAATCATGTAGACCCCAGTACAGATGAAAAAAACCAGCTTCACTAAGTCCATTAGGAAGAGATGATTATTGATTATGCAGCGTGACTGCAATCACTTCAGCATTGACACAAGTCTCACCTATCAGACTGCCCATCGGGAGAGGTGGTGGCAGTGGTGGTGCTGGCGGGGCTCCAGGAGGAGGAGGAACAGAAATGTGTGCTAATAAAATAGTTTATATTCCCAATTAGGCCACATATTTAAAAAGCAGGTAAGAAAGCAAGGGCACTTCATAGGCTTCCCAAATAAATACAAAAATTTAACTTTAGTCTGATACAAGCTCAGACCCTGATCCTACAAAGGGTTCTGTACCTGCAGGTCATTATTCCCATTTATTTCAATGGGATGACAGGTGATAGTAAGATGTATGCCTATTCGGACCAGTGCAGGATCAGAAACACCAGGAAATAGAAAGGAAAGCCTACACATGTGTAAGAAAGTGAACCAAGGAACAAATTCAACAGATGTACACACTGAGAAAACCTGCATTGCTCTCTTTCACTGCTGTGCTATACACACCAGTTCTCCTGCTTCTGTCAGTGGTCTCTCTCACAGTTTAGCAACTTCAGACTGTACCAGAATAAATGACACTAGTTGACAAGTCTGAATTCTACTACTGGCAATTTTCTGTAGGTCATCTTTTGTATTTTATTTGAGGTAAAAACTTCTATTCACTTGTACAAACACAAGTGACTGATATTAAAGCCTTAAGTTAACATGGGAAGAGTCCCTCCTACCTGGCCCAATGGTTGGCGGCGAAGGTGTAGGCACGGCAATGGGAATGCCAATACTGCTGCTGCCGCTGTTCTCTCGACTGCCGCTCCCTCCACTACTGCCACTATAAGAGAAAAACAGAAAAACAAGTATTAGCACACATTTCCTACAAAAGCCTATCAACAGCCATGTTTCTTGTGTGAACTCTGCTGGTCTAACAGCAGACAGTCAAAAAATCCACTACAAAAAGCCCTTGTCTCTACCTACAATCTCATATAGCTAATCAACTATGTGGGAAGCATTACATCCCTAATAAATGGAATTAGCTAAGATGATGAACATCACTATGCATAAAATGTCTAATTACATGACTTCAAAAATAAAAAGGTAAGCAACCATACCAATTCTAGGCAACGGAGTAACAACTGCAGGAATGGTTCAAGAGCCTTGTATTAATTAGAAGCAATAATGGGGGCTGGAAGAGTTCATGCCTAAACTACAAATAATTATTCAAAATTAATTATCCTATCAGCTGAAGGAACCTTTCCTCTACTTCAAATAGAGGCTTAGAATAAAAAGTTTTTCACTGAGAAAAGCTGCGATTATCCAAGCTGGGTAGGGGAAGGGAAGGAATAACTATCTGCATAGCCAATGCACCTTTTCACACACACAGGCACACAATTTGTGTATGAGAAGTTTGTTTCTAAGATAGTCTATAAGATAACAGTACAACCAGGTGGCAATTTGTCTCAGTACTGTTCATGTCCTAGGCCAGCAATACAGATTTTTACAGAACATGCTTTTAGTGATCTACTGCAGAGACCAAAACATCTCTTTCCATCCAGAGATGAAAAAAGGAATCAAAGTTCAGACGACATCTGTCCTTATTCTTACTCAAGAACATTCCTTAGGCCAAGGCTTGAATTTACACAGATTAAATGGATGATATAAAGGGAACTAAGCAGTCAAGATGCCTTGAAGCCAAAACACACCACTTTCAGCCATTCACGTTAATGATTAAGTACCCAGTGATTTTACAGTTTATTTACCAATCCTGGGTAGCTACAAATCATTCAAACATTTCTTAAGAAAATAATACTGTTACAAAAAGAGAATCAGTGATCTGAAATGGAAGCAAAGATAATTCCTTCAAAATTAATGTTCTGTCTGCTGAAGACCTTGATCTCGTCACCATGGTTGCAGCTGACTTTCTAACTGTAGTCTACACAAAATACAGATCTTGTGAGACAAGTGTAGGGAGCGTTTACAGGAGCCAGCTAAACACGTTAACAAGATCTTCACTGCATCCAGATTTAGACACTATTTAATTCTGACAGTATTTCATGAACATCGTGTCCAAAATACCTTCGATCCCTAATTAGTGACCAACTGTGTTTAATTGTCTACAGGGTGTTAAAAAAATTAAGGCAGAAGCTCTCTGGAAAATAAACTACTGTTTTATTTTTAGCTGAACTCTTTTGTCTGTTTTTTTTTTCCTGCAGTTCGGAAGTTCTGATACTGTCAAACTGAGGAAACTAAACTCACTCATGAGGCACAAAGAAAAATCTATCCCTGGAATTTGAGAATAAATTTACATGATAAAAAAAGAGAACAAAGTACACTACCATACCTTTCTCACCTCAGGACACACCATTCTTTCATAAAAATCCTTGATTGTGTGGAAACAATTGGGTACTGCCAATACCTGCTTTGTGAGCAAGCTTTACATTCCACTTCTATCATGCAAGCACTGATTACAAGCATTAAGTTTTAGCCAAAAGAAAGCAATTGGCTTTTCAGACTACTTTCATCATAGTGTTTTTAATCAAGAGAAATTCCCCTTTGCAACTACTGGACTTGAAAACAACAACAAAAAAACTATTCTATAAAGGGTAACTACATTTTAGACTAAGGTTAGCTAGGCAGCTTTTAACCCAGTACCCAGGACCCATCACTGCTTGACTTCTCAACTGCATAAATTTTGAAGTTCTGCTTATTTTCAGGAAAAAAGTACTGCAGAAAATGCAGTCCGTGCTGCCAAGAGCACTAAGCTTCAAAGCTTTTCTGTGACTTTCAGTAAACAGCAGCGTGCCAGGCAGGAAGGAGTGTGAGTGAGAAAAAATGTTCTACCTGTGTGTTCTTGGTCTCTGGTTCAAGGAAGCTGTCCTCCCCGGGCTGTGCTGGCTGCCCAGTCTGGCAGGACTGGTCATGTAATCATTAGGGACTGTTGGCGGTTTGACTGGCTCCAGGGTTTTGTAAGGAGTATTTCGCCTGGTCAAGAGAGAAAGATTTGAAGACAGAAAAATAAACAATCAGTACATCAAAAGGATAACTGCATGGAGTCGTGAAGCCACTTGTTTTTTTACATTTTCACATGAGACCACAGTGATCCACACTAGAGTATATTAAACAAATTTCACCAGCGAGAGGTGGTGAAATCACCTTCAACTCTCTAAAGTGCTCTTACGTAGAAAGATCCACACAAGTTGGCCTAGAGCACAAACCGATTAAAAAAGCCTAAGCTAAATACATCACCAAAAATATATGCTTTGAACTACATACCATACAGCAGTTACACCTGTGCCATATCCCAGGGTTATCTTTTAATACACTGCATGTGAGCAATTCTTTCCCTTTTAACAATGCCTTCTTTCTCCCTCTCCCCTCCAAATGCTTAACCATCCTAAAAGCATTCTTGGCTGAAGGTATTCAACTCATTAAGACAGGAGTAAGTCCAAACTGTTCACAGAACAAGTTACGTTTGCAATCATCAGTGCTCTTCCTAGCAGCGCTGTTTCATGCTGTAATCAAGCATATCACTTAAGCAGATCTTTAAGCACTTCAGAGACCAGCTTCATTGTCTGCATTCTACAGACACAGAAAGTGAAGCTCAGAGACTTCCAAGGTCACTAAGCAGACTGCATCAACTCAGAAATGCAGCATGGATCTTTAGAGATCTATTTACCCACCCCGTTTCTGCCTTCAGAACAGTGTGTGTATTGTACTGAGCTGCAGAGCTCTTCAGTTCTCACCAGTTACCAAGAGATCCCTTGCAAGACACGGAACTTGGCAACACACCAGCTAAGCAAAAACAAAAATAGTAAACTACTGGCATTTAATCACTTGTTCCATTGCTGGTTATAACCAGCCTGTTAAGCTATATGGTTTCACAGTATTTTAAGAAATGTATCTACTTCCTTTCTACAATGTAGAATGCAACAGTACTTAATTTTAACTAAAAATTGAACTATTAAAAACTCTCTTGAGGAGAAAAATGGAATTATCATGTTTGTTTGTATGAATGATGGTGTTTGTAAATTAGTTTGTCTATATAAAGACCTGCAGATGACTCTGATGTGCAGACTGCCACCACCTGTAGACCTGCCAAAAGAGATCAGTCATGGGAAAAATAAAGTGACTCTGTATTCCAGTTGTAAGAGATAGAGCTCTAAATATTGCCAAGTGAAATAATAAGCACAGAAGATTTAAAATGTGCTTCCAACAGAAATAACCTTGAAAACTAACATTTTGAAGTATTCTATCTTGGAATGCACTGGCAATAAGAAATGCAGCCTCTTGGCTTGATAGCACTATTCATTTTGCCCATCCAATTTCAATATCCTATCAAAAGCAAACCCTGCTACATCCTCAGGCTCAGCTGGATCCTGGTTTCTCCTTGTTCTCTGCTTCACTGAAGGACTGAAACTCCCATGCACAGAGAAGTAAAGAATAATTTCTTTGTGCCATGCAGGTCCAACCCATCCCTCTGTTTTTCTGCCAGTCTTGCACAGCAGAGGAGAGCAGCCCTTCTCTGACACAGCAGTGCCAACACCCAGTGCCTACTGCCACAGGGGAGCCAAAGGTAGCCTAAGGCCATGCTCTGCTCCACGTCCCTCTTGGTGCAGCTGCTCCCTCCAATCAGCTTCTCCAGCTCCAGCCTTTCACTCGCTTTCTTCTCTGCTCCCAGCCTGAGCAGCCCCCCAAAAAGCCCCTGTACCTGCTGTTCATTCATTTCACAGCTCAGGCAGTTCCTGAGCAAGACTCTTTCCTAGCATCACTTTGGATCACCCTGCCCTTGCCTTGGAGGGATAAGCTGTACACCTACTTCAGGGCTCATGTTAGACATCAAGCTCGTTCTGATTTACACGTTTATCTCTGTTTTCTGGATGAAAGGGAGAAGAGCAACATCCCTGTGGTTTCCAGCATTTTTTTCTGCATATATTAGGGAAAACAGTCATGCCTATGATATTTCATGCTTTGGCAGAACATGGCTGCTCGAGACAAGAGCTGTACTTCCTGAACAAGATGGGCAGATAGAAATCTGTGTTAGGAAGCCACATTATTCCTTCCCCTCAGTCAACTACTGCTTTTTTTCATGCTCATCTGGAAATGACATTGGCTGATTAATCCTTGACAGGCATCAGCTGCGGCAATGGGAGTATGAGAGACTGCTCAGCAGTCCATCAGCACTGCTGCCACACTGGGGGCAGCCAGGAGGATGTAAAATCCTACTCAGCTTCCCGGGCTGATCAACAACAACAACAACGCTCTCTCAGCTGGGATAAGAGAGACAATTGGAATGCTGATTTTGTGCCCTTGAGCAATGGGAATTTTCAGAAAACATGCTGAGGAACCCCCTAGGGTAATTTTTCTGTGGAATACACAATAAACACTGCCATCCTGAAGCAGCAAAGTAGCAAATCAGGATTAAAAATCACTAAGTATTTGACAAAAGCAGTTGCTGCTCCTAATTTTCCTTGGCTGTTTCTCCAGTTCTGTCTCATTACTTCTCATTTCTCCAGCTGCCCAGCTCTCTGAGAAAACATGCTGAAGCTGACACAGCCACAGCAGCCAGCTTTAAAGTGCCTCAGTCACCCACAGCATAAAGGAAAGCCTAAGTGCGACAAACAGGTAGAAGTTCTTATTTCAAATGCTTTCTCAGCAGACAAAGCCACACTGCACGTGCTCTGAGCTGTTCAGGTATTCATGCTTTGGTCCCTACCAACAAATACTTGCTGGCACACAGTGATAAGCAGATTTCATTGCCCACAGGTCCAGAGCGGAGAAATTGATGATATGGTAGGGAACTCTGGTCACAGGGAGGCTTGGAAAAAGCGAAATCTTTCCTCATTTAAATGTAAAAATAAAAATCCGCAAGTCAGTGAGAATCAGTGTTGCCAACATGTTAATGATGCCATGAATTTTGCTTAGTTAATGCAATAAACATGCTATCAACAGCCATTTCCTATCTCTGTAATGAGAAACAAGCAGACAAGAACTTCAACAATGAAATCTTTGCTGAGGTTAAAACCTCATTGATATTCTCTCACATTACCCAGGACTTCTACCCAAAATTCAGGAATAACAGTAACTTCTACTTTATCCATATCTACAATAAACCCACTCCCCCATGCAAAGCAGTTATTTCAAAAGGTCACCAGGAAAATACAGAGGCAGTGCAGCCAAAAGGGTTTACACAGCAAAACTAATTGTGTTATTTCCTAAAGGCAATCACACCTGCTATCTATCCACCTATTTAAGAAACATCGACATTGGCACATTTAAAGCTGTGTCTTCAACAAGCAAGACTGAGCACTATTCATTCTTACCCCAGAGTTCCCCGGCCTGACATGGGAGGACTTGGTGGTTTTTGTGTAGGCGGATTTGTTCTTGACAAGGTGCCAGTTCTTGCAGGCTGGTTATTTCCATGCTGAAATAAGGGAAAACATGATTTTATTTTTATAACGGAGCAGCTCTATTATTGACAGGTTTTGCTTTTTTTTAAAGTGTAAGACTATAAAGCGAGAATTCCCAGACAGCTGTCAAACAGCAAGTTTTTAGCTACACACAAGACAGACAATAGTATATACAAAGAGTTCAAATACAAGCTTAATGTTATTTTTGCTATTAATGTACAACAGACATCAGAAAGCTAGGCAATTGACAGTTTCATGCACAAATCTCTCGTTTCTCTCTTTTCTTTAAGGGGAAGCCACATTTGTGTTCATCTCAGTTGGAGTGTCAATAATTTCAACCCAACTTTAATGCTGACAGTACAGTACAGTCAGCGCAGGCCCAGGATGGCTCAGCTCGGCCCTGCTATTTGACTAGCAGAGTCATTCAGATTGTCTGGGAAGTCTCCTGCAAAAAAAATGTAAGTGAAGGGAATTGAGGCATCTACTGAATTCAGAGCGAAGCACTACATGTGTTAGAGAAATTAATCGCCTATGTGTAAATGCAGATGTCAATGTATCGCAGATATATTGACAGGCTAAACGCTGAAAACAACAAAACATTCAAGTACAGCATGTTTAATCTAAATATCCTATGGAAAGCAGAGGAGAGCGTAAGAGCGCGCTAGTTTTCAGTTTTAATGGCTCTGCAGCCTCTACTATCAGTCACATGAGGCACTGTGGGGCAAAGGAGAAATAACACTTCTTACCTTGGCTTTTAGCCACTTAACGTTGGCAAAAAAAGGGGGAAAAAGGGAGAAATTAATGGCAGATCCATCACAACTGACAGGACAGGTTAAACTACAGATAATCACATTTAAAAATATAATCTGAGTCTACTGATACTTAGCTACATCCCAGTACACTACCAAAGATGTTACTGGCTCACGCTGTCACGCAGCAGAATGTTCCATGACTAAGCAACATCCAGAGAAAAACCACTTGTGACAAAACAAAGCTTAGCTGAGCTTTGCCAGGTCTGTTTGCCAGGCTCTTCATGGGCAGTAAAGGGTTGAAGAGCCCTTTGCTGACTGTTCAAGTCCAAAACCAAATCAATGCTATTTCAATGGCAACACGCACTTAAGAATTTGTTCACAAAAGCACAGTTGCAGCTATATGGCACAGAGTGGACTTGCCCGTTGTTTTGACACTTAACCTTCGTGTGTTTTGAAGAAATTCTAGCTGCTGCTTTGAATGGTAAACAAAGAAAAGTGAGTTTTCAGACAGGATGAGCAGCAGAGCCTTTCACCTCTGGTTTATTGATTGAAACCTGATTCAAGCCAGCACTGCGCTGGCTGCTCAAAACGGTGTTGGCAGTGCTCTAATGATTGTCATGCTGAAATTTCAGCTCCTAGAACCAAGTCATTATGCGACTCCACTGTATTATTTTTACAGCCTTCGTGACTGCAGAGAAAAAAATTATGACAGCTTGGCTTCATAATTCTATAAAGAAAACTAATGTAATTTATTTTTTTTTTAATCCAAGGTGAGCTCTTTAATTTTATTGAGGGGGTGGGAATTCATCATTTTGAATGTAGACAATCACACAGAATCACAGAATCACCCGGGTTGGAAGGGACCCCAAGGATCATGTAGTTCCAACCCCCCTGCCTGGCAGGGCCACCAAACATACACATTCAGATCAGGTTGCCCAGGACCCCGTCCAACCTGGCCTTGAACACGTCCAAGGACGGGGCATCCACAACCTCCCAGGGCAGCCCGTTCCAGGGCCTAACCACTCTCCTAGTAAAGAACTTCCCCCTAACATCCAACCTAAATCTTCCCTCCTTCAACTTAAAACCATTTCCCCTAGTCCTGCTATTGTCAGCCCTGACAAGCAATAGTTTCACTTACTTTCAAAAAATTCTCAGCAGCCCCAAAACATAAAACAATCCCAGTACTGTTTTTAAGGTTATCTGGAAATAAATTGTCATTTCCAGACCAAGAGCCACAGACCAACTTAAAAGTGTTCATGATCCTTGAAAAAATAATTAAAATATGCAATACAGCAATGCAGATGTGTGACACTTCTGACAGGGTCTGCCCAACCACTGAGAAACAGCTGCGGTTTAAAAATCAAAAGGTTGAAAGCCAGTGCCCTGAAGTTATTCATATCACAAAAACACAAAGCCCATTCCAAAAGTCAAATGAAAAAGCTTAGCTGAGGTAAGTAAATTTGAAGGCCATCCTGTTCACTCTCAGTCTGGGCTGAGGTTCATCAGCAGGGTAACAGAATGAAGGCATTTGAACCACATCTGTCCCTACCACATTTATTTCATGGATAAACACAACGCTCAATTTCCATGATGCCAGGGTAGTCTTCCAAGCACTACATTTTTAAAACAAGCTTTTAGTTTCCCCCTCTCATAGGAGGAACCCTCCCCTTACTCAACCAGTTGCCAAGGGCAATGGCATAACACAAATAGAGACCAAAAAGTGAAACTGTTGTTCTGTTCCCCATGCCCCCATACTAGCAGCTATAGACAGAAACCTTTTAAAGGCTTAAAAGGAAGGGTGGCATGGTTTCTTACCCAGACTCTATCAATAAATTTGCCTGCTTCAGAAATTTAAAGACAAAAAGCTTCCTCTCTTTCCTTCGCTTCGTCTTCCCACCCCCTCCTTAATCACTATTACATTCTGCCCCCACTGCAGCAACAGAGTGTTCTCCTGAAGAACTGAATCAGGAGTCTTTCATCTCATCTCAAACCTGCTTGCTGCTAAGCACTGTTCAACATGCTGAATGCATCCAAAGTCCAGCAGCTCTTGACCTTTATCTCTATTGCTACGACTTCACCAGGTGACCTTCATCTCCTTCAGTACCAACTATGTTACATGAACCAATGTTCAGATCCACAAACACGCACACATCTCTTCATTATGCAGAAGAGTTGATGGCTGCTGTCATTCTGCTTTCATTAAGTGAAAAGCTCTGTGCATGTCCCCTGTGCTGTTGTTAATGTAAACAGGAGTCATATGGACAGGAAAACACAGAAGGAAGGAACAGAAAGAGAGTGAGGATTCTTACAGGAGAGGAACTCTGGATCCAAAAGACAGAAGTATGGCAGGAACGCAGATGAATCAAAGGGAGATGAGCCATATGGCTGTTTAATCATGGTTAGTAAGCTAATTAATTAGGAGACATTTTCTTGTATTTATTGGCTGATCTTATGAGGTCAATCTTGCTGCATTTCTTAAGTCTGAAAGCTGAATTTAGTGCTATCTAAACAATTCCAAAAATTGCTTTGAGCTGGGAACAGTTTAAGCAGCAGTCTGGCATCAATATAGCCTTAAAAAGGGGAGGGGAGGGGAAAACAGCAAGAAACCAAAGGGAAAAGCAAGTGTATGTTTAGCATAGGTTCAAGCATCTCTCCAACCGCTGCCAGGCCAGGTGGCAGAGCATGCCCACCAGGACTGACTGACTCATCAGCACTGGAAGGTTGGAGTCAGGAAGGAAGGAAACATAGGGCATAAGGAAAAGGCAGTGGTGCACAAGGTTCACGGCTTGAAGAGGGAAGCCTATATGGAGGAGAATCTGTAAATGAAGAGATAGGAGGTGCAAAAGGTTTCAGAAAAGCTAAGTGAAACAAAGAGCAGCACTGAGTTCTTGGCATGTACTGAAAACTCCTGCAGAGATGTAATGAGCATGACTCTCTGCTCCTGCTAGTTGTGTTACTGTACACATGGCAGACAGCCTCCCGTATTCTAGACACATCAGAACAACAGCACAGTGCATAGGATTGCTGGAGACATTTTTGATGTCAAAGTGCAGAACCACACAGATTAGGATGCTCCCAGAATAAAACAGCATGCTAAGCAGCACTACTGGTTGGGGGTTTTCACAAGCATCATAGCAGAGAGGTGTTTTAAAGATGAGAACATAGTCTTGCTTTTCTTGGGAAAATGTGCAAAGTACATGGATACAGTTTGAAGGGCTGACACAGAATTAAGAGACAGAAACCATAGTTTTAGGTTCAAGAAACAGGAGCCAACCTCCCTGCACTTCCGAAGGATGACAGCTAGTGCAGTGTTAGACCCACAGGGCTTTAGTAAGAGACAACAGGTTGACCACGGACTGACAGCCAGCACCGGGCTGGAAAGAAGTAATGTTCATCAAGCAATATTCTTCAACAAGCAGGTGTTTACAAGTCATACGAAGCATTTATCACAGCCAAAGGTATGGCTGCTTCTGTAACTGATGAAGGGACTTCAGAGCACTCAGACTGAGTTTTCAAGTTTGGACTTCATGTTTGGACAGAGCAAACAATATTTTGGAACAGCTAAGCAATGACTAAGTTAGTGCCTATGTTGCTTAAGGCAGTAGTTTCAGCAATTCCAGCCTGCTCAGTTCTGACCATCTAAACAGCAGAAAAATAAGTTCAGACAGAGACAGCATTGCAGGGCTCTGCTGTATGTGAACAAAAGGACAAGGCTGTGAGTGGCAGAAGATTCATGGCTGGCATGGATGAGTGGTGTCTGAGACAACCAGAAGTATCTACTGGTAGCCAAAGGACATCCAGGTTTCTGAAGGACTCCGCTCCTGGCCACTGGGGGCAGCCATTGGAAGAACATTTAATAATTTCCATGCCAAGCAACAAGTCATGGGGGAACATTAGTCATGATTCAGGGAACCAGAAAGCTATTACTTGAGTTAAAAATTGTGTATGGAAAGCTAGGGCTATTGACACCGTGTGAAACTCATTTATGGGAGCACATCTATCTGAAACCATGGAAATACCAAAATCCAGTTCCACACAGCAGCGAAATTTTCCCCACGCTGAAGTCCAGGCAGCTTTTCCTATTAATTTCAGCTATGAATTCCTCAATTTAGGTTGTAGCAACTTTAAATCTCTGTGCAGGTTGGCAGCACTTCCCCTGCTGTATGTGGTTAATATTTCTCCAAGTTGTGAAATTCAAGAGCAAATTTCACTCTGTATCCTGCAGTCCTTAAAGACTATCGATTTCAATTGCTGTCCAATGGAAACACAGGTTTAAAAACTGCTGTTAGCCTAATCTGCATCAATAGAAAGTGTACAGGAAACTCAGAACTGTAATATGTACACTCTGTAAAAGCAATAACCATCCTTAGATCTGTCATTACCTTTGACCAGTAATCAGTCATTAACCGCAAAAGAAAAGCACAGTTGCCCTTGATGACTTCTTGCCAACCTCCCTTTCTGTTTAAAAAGGTTTTCCTGGTATTAGTCAGGAGAGAATTATCTGAGACAACCATAGGAGCAAGGCAGCTGGCCCTAATGCCATCTGAAGTGCTACTGTGTATCTGCAGCCAGGCAATCCAATTGGCCCATAGGCATCCTCACTGGTTTTGCACAGGGATCGCCTCCTGTCTTGTCAGTGGAGCAGGTCTGGGTTTGGACTACGGCAAGGTGACACAATGGGAGCAGGAAGAGCAGCAGGAAGGGCATTTGTACACGAACAGATGGGATATGTGAGGAAAGAATGCAGTAAGAACCAGTCTAGGACACAGTTTCCACAGAGAAATGAAGACAGGGACTTAGGGAGAAGGGCGTCTGCAATCAAAGCTGTTTTTCAGAAGGCACCCTGTATGTGGGTGTCAGACACTGAGGGAAACACGCTTCTTGCACCAGCTCTGTGCTGTTTTTAAAGAAATCATTACTGTGTCTCACTTTCCTTACTGGAACAGTTCAGAAGGCTTATTTGATCTTTATTTTGTTATAGTCTACTGTATGGCAGCTATGTGGCAAGAACTTAGGCTCCAAATCAATATTTCTTACAAAACAGAACATGTGTAGGTAAAGTTTCTGCAACAAAGTTTTATCTTTAACTGTAACATCTCCTGCTATTACTTCCAACCCAGTAATTACATTTACATTGCTTTCTTTTAACAGTCATCAGATGTAGCTTGTCACTACTGCTTTGCTTCTCTTCTTTCCTTTTTTTTTTTTTAAGTTTCCTAAGTCATTTAACTTTAAAATGTTTTCACATATTAAGCTGCTGTTAAGATACAGAAACTGTGGATGATGGGCAAATGTAGTATCATTCCCTCAGCACTTATCAATAGCCTTGGTCAGAGGAAGATGAATCAGATTTCTGTTCTGAAACACTTCAACCTTTCCAAATTCTTTTAGTTAATAATATTTAATAGCTACAATAAAATAAGGCTAACAAAAATATATATATATATATTTCAAATTAGAAAATAGATCACAAAAATGCTGAGTTTTCTTTGCAGCCAGAAAGTCTTCAAACCTATGTTATACCAGATGACATCACACACACTTCTAACTTTCAGTAGCAAATGCCCTGTGAAAAGCACTTGCCATCAACACTCACAACAGGCAAGAGAGCTGGCAGCAGGGAGGGTTGTTTTTTCTCCCCAGAGAAGCTTCTCTACCCTGCAGCAATATTCACTGTTTGGCCATGACCCCCAAGTGATGCTGCGACATTAATGAAATTATGTCCTTTGAAGCAAGAGCATTCAACATAAGCTAATGCAGGAACAAAGACAGAGGCACAGGTTCAGGATCTCTGGCTCGCTTAATTTTTATTACAGTGAATTATTTAAAAGTTAATACTCAAGTGGCCAGCACATCAAGTTGTATCCTACAGGGATAGCAGGCATGTCTAGGTAGCCTTCCACCCTCACACCAGCTCCTCATCTGCATTCTCATCTTGCACAGACAGCACTAAGCACACAGACACCAACTGACTAGAGCAAAAACATGGCAAGGGTGAGAGCAGAGTCCTTGTCGCAAGCACACTTCTGGTCCCATCCCTACTTTAAAGTAAGGGCTCCTTCCAACCTTCATTTTCCTAATTAACACTTTTTAGTGCTTAGATTCCATCTGACTTGTGGTCTTGAAAGCTTCTTACAGCTGTGGTGTAGTGAAATACTTGTACTTTAAAACAAGGATATTCAGAACTTTTCTCCAAGCAGTTGAAAAGTGATCAATCTTCAGACATAATTTGAGACAGTTTTAGAACTGTTTGCTGCATGCTGCAAATTTGTTCTAATTAAAACTATTAGACATTTAAATTTCACATGTATTCTACACCATCTCCTTCACCACAAGGCGATCATTTCAACTTCCTACTTTGCTGCAATTCCATCTGCCATCTATTAAAAAAAAAAAAAAAGATTGCAACAAATTCTAAAGCCAACTCCAGGGCTTTCAAGGCATTTTTGAAGCTTCCTCCTCCTCCTCCCCTCTTAAACTGGGGATGTTTTGTATGTGTAATTGTATTTGACCTATTTATTTGCTGGCACATTACTTCCCCCCTCCCACCCTCCTTTGACAAACGAAGGGGAAAAGAAGGAAGGAAATGTTAAAGTAACCTCTGCCTAATAATTCAAACCAAGCTCTCTACACAGGAAGGTGGGCTCTCACTTCACAACCGTTACTCTTATTCACCAAGAATGACTTCAGCTACGTTCCCCTATCCCCAGAGGGTGACAACTGAGCAACTACTCAGGGGACTGGCAAAAACGATGGTCTGTGTGTTTCCTGAGGCCATCTACACGAAGTGTTTGTCTAGTAAGGGAAAGTCCTCCCCATTTTGACTCACGTTAGACCTGACTTCATAGGCATATATATTTAAAAAAAAAAAAAAAAAAAAAAAAGGCAGCTTTCCTTATGGACATTTCATCCATATGGGACCCTTCAAAAGGAAAGGTAAGGAGTGGAACAGCCATTTAACCTCTTTAACAGGGAGTTAAAGAGTTAATGCCCCATTTCCATGGACCACCGATTTTCCAAATACCTGGCTCTTGGAAGAGAAGAGCTACAAACCCCAGAGGACTTTGTGTTCAGAGGAGAAGATAAAGCTGGCAAGTCATGGGACTCTCTCTCGCTGCCTGGCAGTGTGTGGCTGTGCTCTCCAGCCATTTCGCCTTCAATTCAGAACAAAGCCTTTGGTTTTGGACACTCTCTCTCATTTTATTTGATTTATTAGCTTCAATTCCAATTATATATTGTACAGTGTGTTATCTAGTGTTCTGATATCATATTTAGTAAACTAACTTTCCTCCTCAGATCACTGCCATTGTTCTGTTTTAAGGCCCAGTTTCCATCTCCCTACTCTTCTCCTTTTCTCCTTTTCTTTTCCACGCTGGTGGGGCTGTGAGCCTGCTGTTCCCCTGTCACAGACACAGATAGATCTAGAGATAACTCCGTGATAGCTGTGATCTGTGTCACACTCCAGGAAACCCAGTAAAATGTTGGCTAAACACATGTAATTACATCATTTCCTGTCTTAGCCAAATCTCACAATGCATCCACTGAAGGTCAATACTGATGAAGGTGTCAAAAGTATGACAGATGCCTTCAATATCTACCTGAGGATGACCCAGCAGCTTATTTCACTTGTGTAAAAAGTCTACATACTGAACAGCAATATCACCTTTCTACTTAGAGTTTCATGCTTTCCACAGTCATAAAACAGGCATATTGCTCGAAGAAACGATAGCCAGATGTAGTTTGTAGCCGACTTAATAATGCTGCTAATTCGGTTATTACTGGATGCTATTTTACCTTGAAACAGATGCAGTTTGTTATACTAGATTAAACCAGATGCAGTTTAAATAAATCTTTATTAAGAAGAGCTGTCTAAAAACAGGTAGTTGGCATCTCTTTTTCACTCCTTCAATAAAAAGGGTCACAATTGTAAAGACACTCGTACTCTTAAGAACATGACTATACTAGAAAATGCAACTGCTACAGCTAACTTTAGCATTTAGAGACTCAGCAACTAGTTTTGGGTCAGTGTAGCAAAGCACTAACTTCAAGGACTAACAATAATTATTCTGCTTTTAAAAATGCCTTCTGCAGCATCTGACTCCTGGAGCACTTAAATGCAGAAACCAATATCTTGACATTGAATTTGTCAATTCCCGCATTCTGTATTCATAGAGCTCTCTCCTTGTATGCATGCAGAAAAAATCAACAGTTTCTTTGCCCCCAGTGTTTCTATTTTGCAGCAATTCAGGGCTAATCTTTCATGTTTCTACACAGGACAGGCTCCACCCAGCCTGCCTCAAATAACAAGTGTAAAGCAACCCTAAAAGTTACAAGATTAGTACAGGTTTAGATACAGGTTTGATTGCCAGAAAGTGTAAAAAAATAAATCAGGTAGCTAAAAGCCACTATGTTAATTCATATCCTGGAGCAGTCATGGTATAGATATGCATTCCAGCTTGTGTTGGAATCAGACTTCTCTGGGCATTCACAGAGTTGCTACAATGCACCTTCGGCACTCTTTTGTATGAATTCTGAAATATCTGTTCCTTGAGAGCTCAGCCAAAGGGCTCATGAAGGGCTGCTCTAGCTGCTCTGACCAGAGGACATCAGGCTGTAGAGGATACACAGATTGTGAATAAAAGCTTTTTAATACTATTCAAGAGAAGTACTGTAAACAGAATACACCGGAAGGCCTGCTCTGGGGAGTATACAAAGTTATTATCTGCTATAAAAAGATAGCCAGGGAGAAAGGGTGTTAAATTCATTTTACCCATAACCACTTCAACAGCAGTGGACAAAATTTACAAAGGCTTTTTATTCAGAGAGGCAAAACAGGCTGCCCAAAAGCACAAATGAGAGGGAGACGTTAAGAGCCACTGAGACTTCAATGCAAACTAGCTAATCCTGCTCCTACCAGTCCCTGTCTGTCATTCCATACTCTCCAAAAATAAATAAAAAAAAAAACAATTAGCCTGTTTCCCTGCAACAGATGACTGATTTTTTCTTAAAAGTTAAAGAAATAAAGGGAGTGACAGAAAAGTTAATTAGGCAAGAAAGTATTCAGAATTTTAGAATTTAGTCATGGCTTTTCTGAAAGTCACTAGGCTAAGATCATAAGCCATTACTTTCAGACCCTGACTACCACTGCTAGTCACAAAGTTATGGCAAACACTGCTTAAATAATTAACAATAATAATAAAAATCTTCATAAAACAACTAATTCTATTATTAAAATGTTTGTATGTGGGAGCATGTCTAACCCACAGTACTCCCTAACATAAACGAGAGCAACATTTTAAGGTCATTCTGCCTAACCTTATCTCCTGGTCTGTACTACTCGGAGTTCTCATGTGTTCAGGTGTTCTTACCTTTACGCCATGGCCAACATCATCCAGCACCGTGTAGTCTATAGGTTTTCGAATATACCTTACAGGACGCTCCATGTTCGCTGGCGCTATAATTTTGTGAGTTCTTGATGTGTTCTTATTGGTCGTCAAAATGCCTATCTCTCTGCGAGCAACCTTTTCTTTATGGATGTCCACAGTCTAGATTAAAAACAAGAAAGGATGGGTTTCTTTAGGCATTTGTTATTTTCTTTTCAGAGCTATCTATCTACATGTTTAGGCCACACTATTAGACAAAGATTTTGAACCGAGATAATGCTGCTGGAAGGATGCCAGCTCATTGACAAAATGAGTTTAATCAACATGAGCATTGCTTGAAAATTACACTTTAATGAAATAACCAATATTAATAATAAAATTACAATTATACATTATTGCCTTGACGCTCTAAAGACACTATGCAGATACAGCATGTGCAGATTAACCCTCAACATTCTTATGACTGACAATAGTGATAAATGACTGCAGCTTGCCAGCTGGGAACCCAGGGTAGGCAAGCTCAGCAGCCTGCCCATAGTCCCAGAGGGCACAAGTCTTGGGAAGCTGGGAGGCAATCTTTTTCAGCAGTCATTGGTGCATGTCACAGTCTGCAACAGAACTGGCAGGCACAGCATGGAGGGTAGTTTCACTCACACAGTCTATGGCACCTTCAGAGCCTTAAAGATGCTCTTAAGGGAATACAGAAGCCACATTCATACCCAGTTCCATCATTTTATTAGGAAATACCTGAAGAGGAATGAAAGGTCAGCCCTGCAGACTGTGTAGGATCAAACTGAGCTTCACATAACACACATGTGCTTCCAGTGTGCAAGAGAACCACTGCTTAAACCCTATCCAAGGGAGAACACGCAGATCAAACACCGGGCAGCCACAGTAAATCCCACCACTAGAAAGTCTATTTGAAATGCAGGGATTTAATTCCCTGGTTTAAGTAGTTACTGGCACCTCAGGATATCATTGCAGAATATAGTATCTGACAAAAGCTACCACTCTTCGTCACTTTGAATAAAATCTATTGAATCACTACTAAGGAAAACAATGCTTAGTGTGTAAGCATCAATTTCTCATGGAGAAACAGTGTCAAAGCTGAGGAAGAAGGAAAAACTCCTCACCCACCAGTAGGTTTGGGTACATCTCTAGAAACAACAAAAGTTAAAGTGGATATTAATTGCAATGTTATCTTCAGTGAAACAGAATCAAAGATGAAGCATTAAATTAGATTGTATCTGACTCTACATGAGGCAGAATGATAAAGAGAAAGGTAAGCATCAAGAAAATGACCATTTCCAATCTCCAGGAAAGACAGAACTCAGTGCTCAAAGTTTACTATGAAATTCCTCCACTTGATGAAATTATTTTTCCTAAATTTAGTGTACATGCTTGTAGAATCCTTATTTTTTTTAGGAATAGAAAGAAATAAAATCCTCCTGAACAGTTTCACTACATGACACTGCATATTGCAAGTGGGAACGCGAGTGGATATTAAGCAAGCTTGTTTTCACAGGTAAAAGCTGAAAAACAAATAGCTTGTAACATTGCAGAAGGGTCTTTTACTTCCCAAAGTGAGGAATCTTAATAGATTTTTTTTTTTTTTTTCCAGCGCAAAATAAGATATTAAATGAGTGTGATTGCATTAGGTTATTTGGAATGAGTTCATTACACATCCCAACAAAGTTGTGGAGCAAGCTTCATTGTTCTAAACATTCAGGCACTGAAAACTACCTGTTGGGGGCAAAAAAAAGCACCTTTCCAAATGAGACAATCCCAGACACCACGCACTCACCATTACATCAGTATCAAACATCAGCCAGTGCGCCCACATTTGTTCTGGCAGCCAATTTCACAGAAGACAGAGCAAAGACTTCAGAACAAGACTACCTGTGTTTCTTCAGCTCCAGCAATTATTTGTTCTTTTCCTTTCAGAGACTGAAATATATGTTTAAGTTCTGTCCTTCAGCAGGCTTTCAGCAAGATCAACAACCATTATTTGAGTATTCTGCTATATGTTCTTAGATCATTTCTTCCAATTTCTCTGTGTGACACAAATCCTTTCAATGAGCCACAAAAATGCAAGATCTCAAACTATCCTGCAGAACTCGAAGGTGCAACTCCTCACATTTTTAATACATGACAACAGCATAGGGAAAAACAACATCAAAAATAAAAAAACACTGCCACTTCAGCCACCCAAACAGCAGGAGATACCAAGGAGAGTGGCAATTTAAGGCACATAGTACAATGCTTCAAAAGAGGATGTTTTAAAATACTCTTATGCACATGGAAATACATAATTGTGCTTCACTTCTATGAGCAGAATCTGCTGCTACTAATAAATTAATCCTCTGCACAGCATGGGCAAAAACACATCTTTAATACTAAGAGTTCTCTTAATGTCGATGGCAAAGGAAAAAAAACATAAGCCCTTCACCATACAAAAAGATTCATCTTTTCCTGGCAGGTGGTCCATAAGACCGACTTTTCCTCCCTGCAACGAACAATGAAAATTCCATCAACTATTGATGGAATTACTGAGCAGAGGATAAGAGATTCCAGGAACAGATGCTGTACCACACATGCTTTTGAAAATGACTGAAGTAGTTCTACAGCAAATTCTTGTTTATGGAAAAAAAAATCCTCGGAACAGGAAAAGAGTAAGTATTAATTATATCAGACAGCTTATCCAAAATTAAACATAGAGCAGAGATTTGTAAAGTCTTTCCACAGATTTCAGACCAAGCAAAGAGAACGCTATCTGTATTTTAGTTCAGGGCCAGAAATTGATGTTGTACATGTATGCTGTGAATGGCATGCAGGCGTGCCTGTGCAAGACACTCATTTGCTCTTCAAAGCAAATGCGACTGCAACTCTTCATTACCACATATGGTGCACTAGAAACATGAGGCAGTGTTCTGGCCTATGCAAAGCATATGTTTGAGGAGGACAATATGCTGCCCATCAGCTACTAAACAACATTTTGCTTCCTCAGCAGAAGTGACCTTTAATAGATCAATAAAGATTGCATGTTAACTGCTGGCTGCTTCTTTACGTAAGGCAGCAGAGCACTGGAACAGTTTGCCCAAAGAGGTTGTGGGGTCTCCTTCTAGGGAGATATTCAAGAGCCATCTGGACACCTACCTGTGCAACCTATTGTAGGGTACCTGCTTTAGTAGGGGAGTTGGACTCTATGATCTCTTGAGGTCCATTCCAATCCCTACAATTCTGTGATTCTGTGATTTCTACATTAGTATCTGTATCTATTTGCTTGATGTCAATGTGAAATTTTATGGTTTAGTCACTGATACCCTAACAGCAGTAAGCAGTTTGTGATGCGATGCACAAAACCTACTTCTACCCCTCAAAGATGAAGAGACGTAAACCATAGCAAACAGGCCTGGCTTAAGGCAGAGTAACATGCAGTAGGAAACAGTCAGACCAGCTTCAAGTCCATGTGGCCTGTGCTGAAATAAATGTGGCAAAATGTTAAGGTTTGGGGAATACAGACAGGATTCTCAGTTGTGAATAACACAATCCAGTAGGAAGATGCCCAGCACTGTACTGATTAGGAGAAGACAGTCCTTCTAGAAGTACGTTTTCTTTGGGAAGCAAATACAAGCTAAATCATTAAACAAATGCCTTTGCCCTTATAACTAGGTGCAAGGGAACATGCCAGCTAATTCCAGAAGCAAAACTGAACTTGGAGGTTGAAGGAACTGTTAATGATTAGCTGCCTCTGCTATCTGTCAGCTCCAAATCATATGAAAGAAACAGCAGACCAACAGGATGTGATGTTAAACTTTAACTGTTTGCCTTCTCAGAAGCAGCCCCAAGGCCAACTGCAGCGCAGTGTAGCAACGATACAGCAAGAAGTTCTTTTCTGTGCTGAAAATACAGCACTATCTATCCTCTAAAAAATTCTAAAATCATGCCATTTTCAATGATAACTTTTCAGGTTATTTCATACAACAGCTTTAATAATGCTTAAAGCATTATTATGTCATAAATGTCCTCCAAACTAATGCACTATGCTGAAAAGATGTACAAATTGGTCATTTTTCAGTTTGGCTCCAGGTTCTTTCAGATGAGAACAGACATAGGCTCCAACTCCACAGGCCACCTGTAGCTGCTATATCAGAGAACACAAAGAGAAAAGGAAGGCAGAACTGCTTGTTACTAGCAATAGTCTTCTGTAGTTTTGACATTGCTTCCCTTTTTTGCCTTTTCAGTTTGTGGTTTTATCTACTAACGCTTCACTTGCAATGAAGGGAATCTTGGGTTAGAGGACAAATCAACATTATACACATACATAGATGGCAGCAACACAGACTAGAATTACTTTATATGATGAAAAGTACAATCTTAAGGGAGCGGCCACTCCCACATCCCTTACCACTTCCCAAACTCATCTTCCCAGCACATTTGGTGAAACCACAACCCTCCTGGCTGCTTCATGCACAATGCTGGTGCCATGCTTCAGGCTTGCACAGATTACTTGCAGGAATGCAGTGACACCCTTGCTGAAGCCAGCATCAGGAAATGGCAAATTAACACAGAACAGGATTTCATTCATATTACACCTGAGAGCAGTGAAATCCCCCAAAGAAATCCCTAAAAGTGATACCAAAGATTGTACTGCTTATACAATATAAGGAAAAAAAATATAAGGCAATATAAGGGAAAAAAATGCCATAAGATTTAAGGGGGGGGGGGGGGGGGGGGGAACAACAACAGGATTTCTAGTCAAAGACAAGCCAATTGAAACACTGGATTTGATGTATCAAGTCAGTCCAGCAATCCATTACATCTGCTTTCAGCAAAAGCTCTGTTTGATGTGACAAAGGCACAAGTTTCAGTCTCAGCCTGCTCAGTGAAACCAGACAATACGTGGGACAGCAAGATGTGCAGAGAAAGGAGTTTGATTTCCTGCTTCAGTCCCAGCTTACTTGTTTATATTTGAATTTGGAAAGTAGTGTTTTGCTATCTTTCTGCAGCCTCCAACTTATTTGCTTATAACAGTAAAATACATTGATAATTAAAACCTACAGATTAACAAAAAGCAAAATAAACATTAACACATTCTTCTAAATACACACTTTCTCTTAGGGCTCATACACCCAGATCATAAATTGTAGTGCCAGCCAAAGAAACTTAAGAAACACTGAGGTGCTTTCTACACTCCCTAAATAAAAGGGGAGGAAAAAAACCTCACTCTTCTTAATTTTGTTCCTAGATCCAACTTCAATATTATCCCTTACTGTCATTCTGCAAAACAGCAGATTTCATTGTCTTGCTATATATATATCATTTACATAAGCTCCCCTAAAATTAAACAATTTGATGGGACTAAGATTATTAACTTGCTCTGCTTTAAAAATAAACTATGCAATTGCTACTTCCATAAAGAAAGCGTATTTAACGAGACTTTGATATGAACAAGTTACAATTAATTAAATAACAGTGCTGAAGTGATCCTGAACAATGCATATGGCACAGGCTACCTGCAAGGAGGCCCGCCTGACCTACAGAAAAGACAAAATCCCCGTCTTTAATAAGCTCAGCCAGACAGCTGCCTTCAGAGAGAGCACCATCTTATGCCATTACTTTGCGAAGGAAATTCGAAAGAAAATTCACTATATTCACCAGAAGGAAATGTGAACTTATTTACACAAGAGAAGTTCTACAGAAAAGATCAGTTATGAGTTCAAGACACATCATGCATGCAACAGCACAAATAGCTTTTGGGGGATTTTAAAGACATTGCATACAGATACCTACACAACGTAACAAAGTCTCTTTCAAGAACTCATGATGGAAGTGCAAGAAACTTCAGTGTTTGATTTCTGTTGCTTGTACTGTCTGATTCCTAAAAATGTGTTCAAGAACCTCAAGAATTAACCTACAGAAATTTGAAAAATGTATGTTGCTTAAGAATGAAACAAAAGTTACTAGTAAAAGAAAATATGATCTCTGAAGAAATTTGGCAGTTGCTTTTCTCTTCTTCCTATACGTACAGATAAAAAAGAATCTACTGAGTAGAACTGAGTTCCACACATGTATTTGCTATCATTTCTAGAGATGAAAGGAATGTAGTTAGCTTCTTTGTAAAAGATGAAGATGCTGGGTACCTCATGCAAGCAAACGTGATGTGTCTGTCAATAAACAAGAAAGCTAACAGGCTGCATTGACGAAGAGGAATGTCCTCACCTAGGTGCTCCACGTGAGTCCCAGGGTTAAGCAAGCCTGGCCTCCATGGGAGATATACAGATCAGAGCACAACACAGCTGGTGCTGCTCACGTTTGCTGTTAAGCACACACATTTATCTTCTCAGGGATCTTCTCCCTGGTTTGAGCCTCTACCAGCATTGGGAATTACAACAGTCAACTCCATTGACTAGAAATACTTCAAAAACTTCATCTATGTTTGCATCAATTCAGTTATAGAATGAAAATGAGCTGCTTCTGGGAAGCTTGCTCAAAAAGCTTGGTAAATTCTTAGAACCTCATTCCTCCCCCTGAATTTTCTCTTATCGGTGATGTTTTTAGTGAACAATAATCCTTAACACCTCAGAATATCCTGCCATGTCTTCTGAGGGTGCACCATGCAAGACTGGTCTCCTGTTATCTCCAAAGCACTTAGACACCCAGTGCTGGCAATGTAGGAGGCAACTAGAATAGACTTGTGAGTCACAGTTCTAGAGCTGCAAATCCAACAATGTGTTCTTGTAGGTTTATAGATAGAAGTTTCTCACACGTTCCCTTCAGCATACAGACAAGTTACGACAGCAGGACAGGCTCTCCAGGCAGCTTCATCTCCCCAAGTCCTGGGAAATCCAGGCCTCCTAAGGTAAAAGGGTAGAGGATCTGGATAAGCCACATCTCGTGTAATCTGATATACCACCTTCCTTGTCCTGCAGGCAGGGTTCGCATTCAAGAGATATTGCAGATTAACAGCACAATGAACTAAGGTCAGCAACATGTATACAGCAACTTGCAGTCTATGTAAGATATTTATGGCCACCTAAAGGGAAGTCCTGTCACTAGACAGGACAAAAGAAGAACACTGAAATAAATACTAAGTCTGATTTCCAGACTTAATACATGCACAAATGCATACAATTTTTATGTGCATATATATACACACAAGTAATATACAAGTGCACACAAGCACACTGCTACTAGTGCCTTTTACTAACTAATATCACCCACTGTTGGAGGGGGAATGATATCAAAAAGTGATGATGTGATGGCTATGTTTATTTTCACAGTTTATCAGTGGGCTGCACTTATGTCTGAAAGCAGACTGTTTTTCAGCTTATCCTATGAAGCTGGCCCTTGACTTTAGAATTTAAATCTTTTTCTTTATACACAGTAGATTTTCTCAGATTCTCCTAGCAACAGCCATCAGCATAAGAAATAACAGATTTACAGCAAAAAACCTAAAATGTCAGAAAGGTTTGAAGACATTTGGGGCTGCAGGACAGTGGAGAAGTATACAGTGGAGAGGCATCCCATTAATTCAGCACATTTTGCTCTTTATATGGTTTTAAAATTCAAAAGCACGGAATATTAAACAATAATACAGACCATAGCATCTCTTGCTCCAAATACTCCCTGCTTCACTGTTAAATTTCTTAAGCTCAAGAGTCCTGTGCTAGGCAAACATAACAGAAAATTGATTTTGGACCAACAGAGTATGTGCTTGCAAGTGTTAAAATACTGATATATCTTAAATTAAAAAGGAAAAAAAAAAAAAGGATGGGAAGGGGGTTGCTGATACAGTACTGAATCTCCTTAAAATCAAGAAGCTGAAAACAAGAGCTAGAGAAAGAGGCTTAAAGGTTGCTGGTCAAAGACATATAGCCTCACCTTTAGCCCCTCAGCTGTTACAAAACTTCATTTTGGAAGAAAGGTTTCCAGAATAGGGTTCACTGGGAACTGCACTTAAAGACCCTGATTTCCAAAATGCAGTCTGTGAAGTTGCACCTATACAGTTAGCTTTGAAAAATGGAAGAGAAGAGAGTTCTGTTCGTCAAAAGAATTATTTATACAGATTCTTTTCAGAGTTTCCTATTGGAAAATCTAGTCACATAGTTTGCTGGAGAAATTGAGCAGAAAGGGGACAGAGAGCAAGGACATACTGGAGGGGCTGGGCAGATGAGTGACATTCTAGGACAAGAATCAGAGCAAGGAAACCAGCCTGGTTGTCCAAGAGCTGGACTCGAGCTCAAGCCTGACATTTCTTTATTGTGCCAATTGGAAACAGGAAGACTGCTATGGAGGGCACACACTCATAGCTCTTGCAAGACCAAAGGAAAGAAGCTCTATATATTATCCTCTAACAGCTACCAAACAGCATGCTTGCACATGGTGCTAAGAAAACAACATGGGGCAGCAAGTTGTGCATGGCAGATGCCACCTCTCAGAACTGGGTTCTATGAATGAGAAGCATCTACGAAGAAACACAAGGGAACCTCTACACATCTGTACTCCCCACTCTATCCTCCCCAAGTGAGAGGAAGAGGATGTCATCACCGAGCATAAGGAGGGGAGATCCACAGAGCATATCTGGGAACAAGGAGAGAGACATGAGAAGGAAGACTGTCAGATGGCAATGTCTTGAAGAGGAAGACGTTTTAGCAGCTCTGTATAGACCTTTGTTATGGAAAGAAAATGGTTAAGGCAACAGTCCTCCCTCCTCCCCTGCTGCATTGGTAAAATGCCAGCAGCACTTTGCTGAAATTCACAGAAGTATGGGGAAATGGAACGTCAAACATCTGGAGTATGGCGGTCAGGCAATGCTGCAGAACCAGCTGGCCCCGAGCACAGGAGGCGGCTGTCTGCTGGGATGTTACCCGAGCAAAGGGAAGAGGTGGGACGGGTCTGCGGCTGGGAGCAAGAGCCTGGGGAACAGCAGATGGAAGCTCTATTTCTGGCTCTGCCAGACTTCCCGTGCTGCTCCAAGAAAGCCGTCTGGCAGCTCAGGCCAGCTTCAGGGCTGCCGCCCGCACTGCACCAAGAGTGGGCACAGACATGGGGCTTGGCTGGGCATGGGTAGGGGCAATGTTGCACAGCTGCCACTGTGAGCACAGTGAAACACAGCAACAAAGATATCAAAGGTTTCCGTCAAACAGCTTCCATCAAGTTTAAATTGCTAGTGTAACCGCCTAAGTGAGCTACAGATCATACTTTCAATGCTCTGTCAAACCAAAGTTTATTTTAACCATTTGAGCATACCAAATGCATACACACAGCAAGGACAGCTGTATTCTGAAGTGCATCAAGCACAGCATCGCTAGACAGTCAATGGAAGTAACTGTCCCACTCAATAACGCACTGCTGCAACCTCACCTTGACTACTGCATGCAGCATCGAGCACCACAGTATGAAAAGAACATAAAATTATTAGAAAGTGTTCAAGGAAAGGATACAAAGATGGTGAAAGGTCTGGAGGACAAGATGTGTGAGGAGCAGCTGAGGTGCCTGGCTGCGCTCAGCCCAGAGCAGAGGAGCTGAGGGGAGGCCTGATGGCGGCTGCAGCTCCTCACAGGGAGCGGAGGGCAGCGCTGAGCTCTGCTGTGTGTGACAGCGACAGGGCTGAGGGAACGGCGTGGAGCTGTGTGAGGGGAGGGCAGCTGGGCTCAGGGAATGGTTCTGCACCAGAGGGTGTTCAGGCTTGGAACGGGCTGCACAGGGCTGTGGGCCCTGAGTGTTGGAGTATCTGGGCACTGCTCTCAGACATACAGTCTGATTTGAAGCCAGGATTGGACTCAACAAAATCCTTGTGTGTCCCTGCCAATTCAGGATATTCTGTGATTCTACTTCTAGCTACCTTTTTTGGCCCTCTACATTGAACTGAATGTTCGACTCTCTTCAAGAACCTGGGTATAACAGGTAGAAAAATACACCACTTACATACATCTCTATGGGAGGACACACATAGAGGGAAAGAGGGAGAAAGTTTTGCAGTGCCTTCTGTCTGGCTTTTCATCACCAAAAGTCAGAAGTAGGGAAGATAGCAGCAGTTTGCATGGTATCATTTACTCCCTGTTCTAACAAAAGCCGCCATCAATCTAGAACAGGCTCCCCAGGGTCTGCTGGGGATTCAGCTGGGGCTGAGCACACACCACAAGTGATGCATGACAGGAAGCACCCACCCAGTTCCACCAGATCAAAACCACTGATTGTGACAAATGAACAACTTCTAGCTATCCACAGAAGTTTCACGCTCTCTGACAAACAAATACGAGATATGGTTTAGTAGCTTAGTGGATAGTAATGGTGACAGGTGGATGGTTGGACTGGATGATCTTGTAGGTCCTTCCCAACCTTATGATTCTACGATATCTGTGAAGGATAATGCCATCTTCTGCTATGCTTGGCCTCCTTTCACCAAGATGATATTCTGATAAGGGAACTATGAAGGTACACCCATCCATAGCTCACTAGAGGAGGAGAGACGGTCTATGAAGTGAGCTGAGCAGACATTTTAATGGTTAACACCAGTTGCATTGCCAATACAAGTTTCCAGAGAAAAACTACATAAATTGAACCAATGACTTACTAATTACGTATGAAAACAAGCCAAAAATGCAAAAAATCTGCTGATTAAAAGTGTTTTTTAAAATAGAAGACACTTCAAAAGAGAAGTGTTTCAAGTGCGCAATCCTACTTTGATTGATTTTGACAGAACAACAGTTGAGATGTGCAGTCATAGTATGGTAGCTTTGTATTCAGTCTTAAAAAGCACAAAAAGCAGATAAATGCTTTTTGATTATGCAAGGTCAAAATCCCAACAGTGCACACAAGTGTATTTCAGTACCTGAAACTAGATCTCTGTCATTTTGAATTGCATTTTTATTGGGTAGTACTCAAGATATGCATGCACAAGTAGGTTCATTTAAAAAAAAAACAAAAAAAAAAAACAAAAAAAAACACAAAACAGAAGAAAAATATGCATATGCAAGCTCCCATACGAGAATTTCAGAATTTTGAAGTGGCTGAATGAGTCTCATTTTTCCTTAGTGGAAGCAGTACACTTGTCTAGAATTAAACAAAACATACAAATCTAAATATGTTCTCGAGTGAAGAAAAGCACAAGGACAGAAAGGGAAAATTAAAAAGCTTCTTCAGTAGTTTGGAGTCACTAAAGAACCACCATGGGAGTTGAACAAAATTGTATGTCAAATGAAAAGCATTTTGTGTGCCAAAAAAAGCAACATTACAGGAGATGAACATGTGCCACTGCAAAGTGCACTGCAGGTGGCTGAAAAGGAAACCATCTAAAAAAAGCCTATAAAAAATAAACTCAACAGAATGAGTCTGAACTTTCTGAAAGTTTGTCAGAGGAAAGGAACTGATACAGTCAGGGTGACAAGCCAGAATGTTCGTGTCTAAAGAAAAAAAGCCAGTCCCCCATGTTTATTTTTAACCTGAGGTTTCAAGATTTAAGGAGAAAAACTGAAAAAGTAACTTAACACAGCCTCAGTTTAATGACTATGTTTTAGTTCATCACCTCTAACAGCCAAAAGATTCTCCAAATACAAAGGTACGTTATGTAGTTAGGAGAGGACATTTACTGTGCATCTCAAAACAATCTTGATGCTAAAGAATAACAAATTTCCCACATAAAAGCCACCTTTCTCTGCCCTCGCCCAAAATGCAGAAGTGAATTCAGAGCTTATAAGGTGTCTAAGATAGTCCTGGGACAGACTATTTCCTTAAGCCATTAAATAGAAGCAATGTAAGTGGAAATGACAAAGAGCACCCTTTAGCCACCTGCAGACATAGTTTTGATTACAAATCATCCAATGAACAATACTATCTCTAAATCTCTTTGATTTTACTTCACTAAATGGCAATAATACAATTTTATGGGAAACCTGCTGGTTTTTAGGTGCACCAGTACTGCACCAAGAGGAACTCATCAGTATTAATTAAATAGTCATCAGCCAGCTGCAGTATCTTCACCATAGACACAGTTTACCACATATGATTTTTTCCTCTTTCTTCAACCTTTGTGTGCTTATGAGAAGACTGATTTTTTTTTTTTTTTTTTAAAGATTTTGTAGGAAGCAAGCAACTTTACTGCAGAACTGTGAGATGACTCTAGTTCCAGTGGTTGGTTACCCTGCATATAAGCAAGGGGGCTTGAAACTAGATTATCCTTATGGTCCTTTTCAACCCAGGCCATTCTATGATTCTATGACCCTTTGATAGGAAGATAACCAGCAATGGCCAGTTTTCTCTCACGCCCAGTACTGGTGAGTACTATAATAAGATAAGACAGCTGAAGAAGCCCTTACCCACTACAGATTTCACTTTAAAGTTCTCAGTATATTTATTTTGCATTGCAATTAACTTCCTGCCTTCTACCTTCTATAGGATTACTGCAACAAAAAGAGCTTTGGTGCCACTAACACCCTAACTGAATCTGATAAGCTCTTACTTTTTTGTTCTAATTTGGTTTTGAAGCAAGAGTTCAACTTTCTAATCCAGTCTTCCCTTTCTCAAACCCCTTCAGTAAACAACCCCGTCTCCTGGAGCTATAACAGAGGACAAGCCATATGCTTGGGAATATCTTGAACATCACCCAACTCAAACTTCATCTGGACAGGTTTGAAAAGTAGGCTGATATGAACATAATGAGATTCAACAAGGCCAAGTGTTGCACTTCGGTCAGGGCAATCCCAGATGTGTAGAGACTGGGAGAAGAATTAATTGAGAGCAGCCCTGCAGTGAGATAATTAGGGGTTCTGGTGGACAAGCTTGTTATGAGCCAGCAGGATGCACTTGCAACTTGGATGGCCAACTGTATCCTGGGCTGCATCAAATGAAGAGTGGCAGTAGGGCAAGGGAAGTGATTATTTCCCTCTGCTCTGCCCTCGTAAGGCTCTATCTGGAGGACTGTGTCCAGGCCTGCACCCCTTCACAAGAAAGATATGAAACTGTTGGGCTAGGTTCAGAAGAGGGCTACAAAGATGATCAGAGGGCTGGAGCACATCTCATACAGGGACAGACTAAGGAAAGCTGGGTTTGTTTAGCAATGAAGAGAAGGCTCTGTGGAGACCTTAATGTGGCATTCCAGTACCTAAAAGGGAGTTCATTAGCAGGAGAAAGACCTACTTTTTACATGGGCAGATAGGCACAGGACAAGGGGGAATGGCTTCAAACTGAAGGACGGGAGATTCAGATTACGAATTAGGAGGAAATTTCTTACTCAAGAAGGTGGTGAGGCCCTGACACAGGCTGCCAAGAGAAGCTGTGGATGCCCCATCCCTGGAGGCATTCAAGGCTGGGTTGGATGGGGCCCTGGGCAGCTTGATCTAGCAGGTTGCAACCCTGCCCACAGAAGGGAAGTGAAACTGTATGATCTTTAAGGATCCTTCCAATCCAAACCATTCTATGGTTCTATTAAACTTCTTCTGACATCCCACACTCCATAATGTATTAAGACATTCTAGAAAAAGAGAATTAAAAATCCCCTTACATGTATTATAAAACATCAGTAACAATTTTGGACTGAGTCATACAGGCTTCTTGTAATTTGGTATATATTAAGTAAAAGCAGAAGACAGATAACCAAGTCACACGCATGTATGACATTTAACAGTTTGAAGGGGGGGTAGGGCAGAGATGGAATTACTAAGGCTGCTGCACTTCTCCATTGCCATTTTAATTTACAAGCAACATGAAGAGGAAGTTATATGCTGTTGCTATGGAGTTACACGCAGTTTCTGTAGGTGGATTCCCCCAGTCTCCTACTCTTGGCCACCACCGATACGAAACACCACTGTTATTATGCTGCGAACATCCACATGCCTTTACAGCATTCACACACAGCGTTCACTGCATACTGAGTGATAACCTTCTCCAGTCAAAATGTCTCTAAAAAATACAGCACTGTGCAGATCCTAGCAAAGAGGAACCCACATCAACACCTTTCCCCTTCTCTGGGACCATCTCTCACATGCTTTCAGCTTGCTATCATGGCACAGATTTTTCATGCACATAGACAGAAGCTAAAACCAGGCAGTGGTTCAAGACAAGATGTGTGCAGGCACAGAGGGCATCAGTGCTGTGGCCCCGTGCTGAACGTGCGATCCCAGCACTATTACACCGCATTTATTTGACAAATCAATCAGAAATTCTCAACAACTGGGCAGGCAATTAGACATCTCACCATGCAGTCACCGGCATAGAGATTTAACTTGACTGCAGACACTCAAGAATAAGAAAAATACCTTTGGAAGTGACAAATTGAACACAGTCTGCAGAAGAAAGGCAGTGTGTGGTTTTCATAACCTTGTCTTGAGGATAACTGACCCCATGCTGAGGTGAGGGAAAGGGACAGAGACAACAAAACCCTGCCTTGCAGAATAAAATAGGGGGAAAAAAAAAAAAAATCAGATGGGACATATCTTCAGTGACACCTTAGGCAAAACACTATACAGATGCTGACCAGAGGACTGTTAAAAGCCAGCTGAGGAAGGAATGCTGGTGCTCTGTAAAGGTATTCCCATTGCTGTGGTAGGTTACAAGCCACACCAACATTTCAAAAGAAAGCCTCCCAGCACTGAGCACTCATGCATAACTGGCCTTTGACCTGGGCAATAGCATAAGGCTCAGCACACACACCAGAGCTACTCAACTTCTGCAACTATCCAACAAAGCAGCTGGGGACACCATGCTGCTACACTTACCTGAACTGGGAGGGATGCAGTGCTGAGAGTGAAATGTTTGCCTGCGAGATAAGGGAACACATGAGGATGTAATTTAATAGATCACAGAAAGACAGCTGTGCAAACTTCTGTAGCCTGTCTCCTCCGCATTGTTTCAGTAAATCCTGATTTTCTTGAGGTCAATGTACTCTTTGGATTTAAGTTATGTATATCTACCCAGCATTGCAGCCTGTGTTTATTCCCAGAAGGATACAGATACTTTAAACAACACCTATGCACTTGTTTTTAAAAACTGTGATGATGAAGAAAAACAGGCAAATGGGTAAGAGGGGAACAGTACACAGAAAGAGAACTTAAACCTTTATTCAAATCTGTAGACAGTTCATATAGGACGTTTTCTTAAGTAATTATTTGCAGAACCTCTGCTCCCTAAACGTGCATTTGGGAAAATTCACACCACATTTTTTATTCTACTAATTAGATAATGCTTTTGACTAATACAGAAATAGGTGACCAGTCACTACCTAACAGCAGACAGCAGCATTCTCTCAATTTTACTTCAGGAAAACATTTTTTAAAGGCTGTTATTCGTGTGAGATGTTTTTCCTGTACTTTGCAAAAAGAATAAATGTTAGGTACATTTATTCCAAATAATTCAGACAGCGCTAGAGGGCATCTCCAAAGGACTCCTACATGGCTGAAGAGCTACACTTTTAATGCAGCCCAGAGGAATACACTTCCATTAAGATGTTGAGAGATAACATCAGTTCTTTGAAAAGAAGATGAAATAACTTGGAGCTCTGGTCTCATCAAGCTCCTCTTGCTTCCAAGTCTGGATGTCTAAAAGCAAGAAACAAGTGAAATGGGATTGAAGCTTGATATCTTCTCTGCCAGCCATGAGGCTTGCTACACAGTAAGAGGAATACTTAAAGCAGGAAAATGCCAGGTGATTGAAGTGGAATTTTTCTCAGAGAGAGCTTCCAGGAACCAATTTCCATTTCCTGAAGACTTGTTATTTGTTAGTGTGCCACAGGTTGTACTGGGGAAAGGAAAAAACATTAACAAAAAGACCATGAACCAGAAGATTCTACCACCTTTTTATCCAGATGCCTGAGTAGCTCTAAACCTATTACAATGGGGATGTTTCAAAACTAATAAATGAAGGATAAGTATGTCTGTGCTCAGCTGTCTTCTTACCATTAAAGCAAAGCACTGATGGACATGTTTACAGGTCACATGGATGGATGTCATTCACATACTGCAGAAACAGATACAGTGAATTACATCAATTTAGAAGGAGACTAAGATACTGATACAAAAGTGAGTAGAGCATCCTCGGTGTGTGGAGAGAAAAATAGAATCACAGGGTTACAAAGGACGTACAAGATCATCTAATCCAACTATCCACCCATTATCACTGCTACCACAAGCTACTAAACCACATCTCATAGCTCCTCATCCAGACAAATAAATAATAGAAAAACAAAGGATGGTTTTTCTCCCATCAGCTTAAAGGCTGATAAAGCTATGAGTGACACTGTTGTCTCAACATGCAACTTAGGATATAGGAAGAAATGGAATCCAAACATAGTGGTACGGCTAAGATTATGTAGTTGAAAAAGCTTAATTTGTTTCAGGCTGTTTGACTGGACTTTACCTTAATGGCCTGTAATTACATCCAGAAATTTGTCATCTTCGTATGACTTACAGGCTGCACCTCCCAAAGACAGATTGTCCTCAACTGCTTCAGTGACTCACTCATCAGCAAAGTCAGTCAACAGTGCCCTGAGTTGTAGCACTGGAGTAATGCAACATTGCTATCAGGCATCTGCCCTCAAATGCCATGATTTACCTGCCAAGATACACATGCAAGCCAACAGCACAACTTCAGTAGTTCTTAGTTTTTCTTTTCATTCAACACAGAAGTTTAGATAGCAATTCTTTAAATGAAGAGGAATTAACAATTTGCTCATCCACAAGGTGTTGTTATCGATTTAGTATACACTACCCATCAGCTCTTAGCAAAAGCACAAACATTGCTCAAAAACTTCAGCAATACCTTTTTTAGCCTAGTTTAGGAGACAAGTTTTGCCTACAGAACAACTCATCTCATTTAGTCCTGCAATACATCCAGCCACTGCTGCATTTTGCCCCTTATCTTAACAACACACGCAAGGAAATCCTATAAATGGACAATGAAGGATCAGCTTCCCAAAGATGACGTTTATCCTCTACCCAGTCAGATAAAGGTTGATTTATGGCTTGAAGGCTTATCCTATATTCTTATCCAGCCTAGTTTTGAACCTTGTTCAACTTGAAGGAAAAAAAAAACACAAAACAACTAAGACACGGAGAATTTTCCTTCAGTCACTAATCAACACTTCATTGTACTTATATTTTCAAAAGATGGCTCACTTGACCTTTTGTGAAGCACTGGCATGTTTTGCAATTTCCATCAAGATGCCTCTAAGGATCCCGGTAAGGTCCCTACCCTGTTTTCACATTGTGCAGAGATATCACAGCTTTTACTCACACCCTTCTCACTCCTGTTTGTGCCACATACAGAAATTTCAGATAGCATAAGAAGGTCAAATCTACAATTGGTTGACAAAACATTATTTCCCATGACAAGCAAGAACAGAGAAGAGAGTTGGAGAAATCACAAACTGTATTCAGACTCCTCCACTGGGCTGCCCTGCACATACCTGTAAGTAAAAACCATCCCAAGACAACATGCAAGGGGAAGAAACAAATGCTTTTAGGCACAAACAGGTAAAGCTACAGAACCACTATACTTTCATAAAAGGGTTTATTCAGGAAAATGCCATTCTTCTTTTTTTGTTGTTGTTGTTTCTCAAAGAGGAAACAAAATATAAAGTTCTGTGATCCCATGGTTCTGTACTATATACATTTCACTGCCCATGCAATATAACTAGTCATTGTTCTTAATGTAATGGTTTGCTGGAACCAGAAACAAAGATTAGAAGGGAAAATGACAGATTCAGCAATTTATTTTTCAAGACTGACAAAGATGCAGGAATACTTTTATGGTGGTTATGGTTCTACACACACAGCCAGCATTCCAAGTGGAAATGGCTGAAAAGGCAAATCACTACATCCACTAGTTGTCACTTAAACTGTATTAGTACAAAACATAGTACTACTTTTCTCAAAAAAAAAAAAAAAACACCCACAACAAAATCCTATTATATTATCTACAGCACAAAATTTAGCCAAACCAACCCAGAATTTATTCCCCCTGCTCATTCCCCTTTCTGTCATGGCACTGGCAGCAGATCAGTTAAGAATCCAGGCTCTCTAGTGGAATACGTAGTTCTGAAAACAACATTCATGGAAATCTGTATACATGTAGCTGTTTTACTATAAAACATATGCATACATACAGCTTCTCACACACTTCTTTTCCTGCACATGAAAGAAACACTTTGCACTCAGCATGGCTCAGCCATGCACAAGCTTATTCTGTCGCAGTGGTGCTGGGAAAAGGACACACACTTGGGCACAGCAGCCACATGACAAGTGTTTGTTAAGGTGAACAGTTTGACAGAAGCCCACGCTTCTTACATCTTTTTTCAAAGTTATGACATAACAATATAACTGTCCCAGCATTAAAACAGCAGCTAATTCGTCATTCACACACCTCCCATGAACTGAACTGCAAAGGTTTACTAGACATGCACAACTGATACAGGAACGGCTCCCTAGAGGCTGCTATGAAACAACAAAGTCAAACCAGAAGCACTATAAAGGGTGTCAGAGTGTTACTACCAGCTTATAAAATACTCATGTAAAACACTACCTAGCTCTCTTTTTGCAGATCAACATGAACTAAGCAGTTACATACGCCCCAAATAAAACCAGCCAGCAGAAAGCACTCAGCAATTCCTGCCTGAGCTGTGTAAGCCCAACCACAAACCCCATGCCTCATCAGGAAGAGTAGTTTCAGTAACACAACATGATCAAGATGCCAGCTCTGCAATACAGCCTTCATACCTTCTTTTTCTCTCTTTCCCTAAATATAGTCAGCTCAACTATAATGCTACCCAGCTACAAAAACAAAAAGAACTTTCCAGATAGCTGCATTGGACAGCACAGATATGGTGACCATTAATGCTTTGGCAGCTGGTTACCTGCTGCTGTGTTACACAATGTTCTTGCATCCAGCACTGCATCCCTTTCATTTTCTTTGCACTTATGCCACTAAAGTACTGACAGAGATAAGTCCTAATTCAATGGGGAAGAAAAAGTTATTCACATTAAGACTGTCTGTTTACAGAGACTTGCAATGGAAAATTAATTTTGGTCAGCTATCTAATCAAACACATCTGAAGAAGAAAGAGATTCTCGAAGTCTAATAAGTGACCTTACAGCAGGTTAGTGACATATTTCATTTATGTGATATATCTTCCAGATATAAGAGGCTTTCATTAAAGAATGATTGCACAAACATCTTTGACTTGTTTGTTGAACAAAACCATCAGAAAAAGCCTTCCAGGGTCAAGTCTGCAGCCACTGGATTTTTGCTTTGATTTCAGAAAATACGAAGCTGCATCAGAACTCTTAATTCAGTATTTAATGAGGTATCTAAAGCTCACAGCTAAATGTCCATCCAGCAGAAAAGAAGTTTTGGCAGTCTACAAGATAATGGAAATTGGCCTTCTAGAATATGCTTCTACCAGAGTGTGGAATGGGAATGACTAGGAAGGATATTCCACTGCAGTGACCAGCCATTACAGTTAGCAAGCTCTCCTATTCCTCAGCAACACATTCACACTCAGCATTCAAAAAAAACCAGATGGGAATAAAGAATGAGAGGAAACAAAAGTTTCTGACTCAATTCCTTCTTCATCAAAGCAGCTGCCCTATGGGAGTCACTGAGGTGGCGGTCAGCACAGAAGGGCTGACAGTTAGGGTTGCTCTTTCATAACAGCAAATAATTTTTAAAATCCCATTATAGTTATTTTATTTAAAAAACAAAGAGAACCTCATCGGTTGAGTTGCAAAGGAGTTACAGATTCTGTGTGTATTCATTAGTGGTCATGGAGAATTCCTCAACAGAACAGCTATCAGGGCAACCCTTACACATTGTATTTAACAATTTTCATAAGCAGACAGATAAGCAGAGCAAGCACAGCACAACTGAGCTGCAGCAGCTTCTGGGCTTATATTACAGAGTACAGGAAGAACAGGATGTGAAGCAAAGGCCACAGAGACAGTCAGCACTTTATTAGGAGAGGAAATGCCACCCAAGGCAAGGTTAATTTAAACAAAAGGTACAAGATTCTTCACCATATTTGGAATATTTGTCTGTTGACAAGCAAAGGCAGTTCAAGAGAACGAGAGATAAGAAGTTATCTTACTAATGTATACATTAGATGCTGTTCTGGTTCCTGCAAAAACACTTTGGTCTCCTCATGCACTTTTGGATGTGTGGCAGGGAAAGTTTGTATGGAACCAGAGCTAACAAGATTTGCAAACATGGAGTGGTGTTTTTTTCCCTGAGCTATCTTCACCCTTGCCCATCACTATTTAGGTCCTACAGCTTTTGACATACCTTGCAAAGACAAGTCAGATTTTAGGGTCAACCCAGCTACTGCAGTGGAACGCTGGAAGGAGTCGCACCTCTGAATAACTTGTGGTGCACCACCTTCCATAATGAAAAGCTCCATGTCAGAACCTGCTTCTTTCTGCACTGCCACTTGAAGAGAGGCTAACTACAGATGTGACAGAGCCAGACTCAAGTAACTGATGGCTACACCACTGTGTCACTGTTTAGCTTCCTCTTTGTCAGACTGAACAATGTCCTCAGCCTCCCTTTGTAGCTTCATGCCTCTGACCATCTCAGTAGTTCACTGTTGGCACTCTCTCCAGTTTCCCTACGGCTCTCTTGAACAAGGCAAGAATGACAAGTCTGAACACAGCATTCCAGGTGAAGCCATCTCACTGCAGAGCTGATGACAGCCCCTGCCCTTCAGCTGTACTCTTTCCAAGTCAGCCCCATGCTGCCATTTCCCTCTCCCAGCATAGCATCCCTTGGAACAGCTGCTCCTTTCCAGGACTCACTCAGCCCTCCAAGCCTGTACAAACCAATGGATCCTCAGGTGCAGGCCCTGCACCTCACTGGCTTTCCTGAGATTTTTGCTGACTCAGTTCTCATGGTTTCTCTGCACTGAAGTGCCATCATTCAGCATGCAAACCAACTTTGCTAACTTAAGAATTATCCCAGATTTGCCGAGGACATAATTTATGTTCCAAGTGGTCTCCAGAGACTATTCTGAACAATGCAATATTGACCCTGCTTGTTAGCAGCATCCAGCCACGTTCTAGATCTGACTAATTTTCTTCCCACATAACAGTCCAATCATTATTCAGCCCATATGCTCGTCATGTTAGAGAGCAAAACCAGAACATTAAGCAACCCATTTCCTTTTAAAGAGGTAGTTACATGGTAAAAGTTGCTCCTTGGAACCACAGTTGTCACCAAGAGGATCTGGTGAGTATCTCCCATAGGAATACCAGAGTATTTACTTAACTGCTTGTTCCCAGGCACAACATTCAACATTCATCAGCAGATGATTCACTGCATTTTCTACCCTCTTTCTACTTTGTGGCTTTCAAATATGAACTGTGCTGTGACTGTATGCCACAACCCTTGCATGTGGTACCACATTAACCCAAGAGCGGCACACACAGACTCAGGAAAAGCTCCTTCTCATAAACTAAATAAGAATCCCCATCACATGTAGCACTGTATCACTCTCTTCAAACAGTGAAGACCTGCTGAGCAGCTAAGACCTATCATATTCTTTTTTTCCTGGAATCAAAGACAAGCCAGCCTGCTCTCAACTCGCTGCTGCTTAGAAGCTCACCCCTTCACACCTCAGAAGATCTCCAGCAGATTTTCTCTGAAGCCTCATCCACATTGGTCTTTCACTGGTTACCTGCTCAATGGAAAACGTCCCGCTACTTTGCAGATGAGGACAGATATCTCCATCTGTAAAGTTCAGAAATGTGAGAAAAGGTAATAGCTGTGTATGGAAGGATTGCCATTGCCTTCAGCCAGAGAGCCATACTGTACAAAAGGCATTTGGCTTTCTGCTTGCACACAATGCTTGTATTAGACATGAGGGAGTGACAGCAAGATTCTCCTAAACTAGTTAAGTGATTGTCTTAGTTGCAAAAGCTTCTAACTTTTAGCAGTGACAAAAGATGTATGTATGTTTTCCTATTGAAATGTACACTTTGAGAACATTTTTCTGTAACAGCTCTTATTTTGCATTAGAGAACAGCTTCAGATGCAGAAGAGAATTTAACGTTTTAAGGGGTGCAAGTGCCTCCTGGTACAAAACATCATCTCTTAAAAAAGGAGCAGTTTCTACATCCAGTACTGCAGCTGCTCAGACATAAATGCAAGTGCTGATCAGTTACATTTTCCAGTTTTGGCACTGTAAACAAGAATGTCCCTTGTCAACCTTCCTCATCTGACAACTGCCTCATCTTCATTCATGGAAATGAACGAGCAAAAATGTATCTTAAAGCACATTTCCCTAAGTTAGCTCTCATTTCCGAGAGGAAGAAGGGGAACCACCAAGACAATGCAAGTCAAAAGAGCAAAAAACATAGGCCCAAATTTCTAGAGAGGCAGGCTTTCCTTGTCAAATGTTTAAGCTAGGAAGAGCTGAATTTTCAACTCCTCTGCTAAAAGACATTAATTTTCAGAGCAAAAAGAAAGATACAACAGGATTTATTTATCAAAGTATTAACTCACGGATTCAGGGATCCATGCAAGAATGAAACAAACAAACATAAGTTTCTAGTCTACTGCTTAAACTCATTTAATACACAAAAAGTAACCATAACAAAGCACAAACTGCATTCAGAGCACAAGTGCACGATGTCCTGTTTAACTCGTCATCCAGCAACATGAAAAATTATTGGTTTATTCAACACCTGAATTGCCCAACACCTAAGAAACAGCATATGCCAAATGCTAAGGTCCTCATTCTTGTCCCACCTTGATGCCCGAGGTCCTTCCTGCCATCTCCCACTTCAGGCTGACCCTCAGCCACTGTTTAACTCCATCACTGTCCAGTCTATGCTTTCATTCATCTTCTCTATGAAAGAAAATAGCACCTATTCCAAATACCTCACATTTCAGACACTAAAAGAAAGCAAACACTAAGCTATTGCTGTTCAGACTAAGGAAAATTGCTTTTTTGTAACTCCTTCCGAAAGCAATAAGCTATACCCAAACAAAGCCCTGCTCTGTTACAATCTAGCATCTGTGGGTAGGAAAGCGACAGGGGGCTCCAGGTCTTTCCTCCACTGCCATTCTACCATGGTCCCACAGGGAATGTTGGGCGCACATCACAGCACGGATCTGCCTTCACATCCTACATCACAACCAGCTGAGCAACTCCTGAAATCTTCTGAGTATGTTTTTGTCTTCAGAACAGCCAAACTAAAACCTCAAACAGGAACTGACAGAAATATGTGATGTAACTGTGACTGCAGCAGAAAACTTGTAGTACAGAGGCCTGGAGAGACATATAGATATATATAGATATGTATATATGTGTGTGTGTGTGTGTGTGTGTGTGTATACACCTTAATGCCCTCAGTAAAGCCTTGAAGCTCAAGATGGTCTAAAACATAGACTTGCTATCTTTTCCCTAAAATCCTGCCTAACAGGATGAGTAGGCTCTCATATACCAGAAGGGTTTGCCAATTTCTCCACAGCAGTAATCAAGTCTCTGCTCTGCCATATCTGAACAGTCTGGAAAAGCTGAAAGTCAATACTAAGGATTTAACAGCTGAGCTGTTTGTGCAAAGCTCTGTATTGTGGACGTAGTAAGTAGTTCTGTGCAGGCCACCTCAGACCCACAGGTTACAGCGGAAAGACAACTATAACTGCAGAAGATAAAGATGCAGCTGGTCTAGCTTCTATGCAGCAGCCAGAGCAGAAGCCTTTCCTGGAACTGCTCACTGCAGTGTTCCTTCATCCCTGAATGATTTTTTCATGTGAAGCTTGTTTGTTCTCAGTAAAAAATAAAATGAAGTTGAATTCATTTTTTCCAATGAAAACAAGTCATTTTTCCATCTGTACAATTAAGTTTCAGTAGCAAGAACAGAACACACCACTCCATTTAACTTTTCCTGAGTATTTTTTCCACTGAAGAAGGTATGTAGCTATGAGAAATGTCAAGTGCCTACTAGTCAAGATTAGCTTGTCCAGTCATTTAGACTAGACTCATTCTGGAAAACATGCACGGAGAACTGAAATTGCACATCAGAACTGAGCGACAGAGGTGGCAGGGAAACACAAACTGACTGCAAATAAAAAGAACCACAGGATTTTCTTCCACAGTTCTCATTACCAGAAATATTTTTTAGCAAATTGTACCTTATCCCATAGGTATCTGCTCTGTATTGCAAGACCCAGAATTGAGTAGCTGACTGGCAGTGCCTCAGATCTGTGTTTCTAGGCAATACTTCTTCCATGGAAAAGAATTCTGTTTTGAAAATACATTCATCCTCCCATGCTTCAGAGGCATGGAAATATTCATGATTGATACAAGCAAGGGGAAAAGACGACACTCTGGAAACTTCAGAGAATTTAGAACCAGTCATTCAAACAACTGCACAGCAGATTGATCAAATGTTTCAACTGCATATCTTAAAAAAAAAAAACAAACAACACACTTGAAAGCAAACAGCTGAGCCAATACGCATACGTTATCCATATCTAGTTTAGCTCCACAAATTAGTACCCGAAGTTCATTTATAAGCAAGAATTCATTTCAGGAAAGACCAACCAGCAGCAGAAACTACGAGTGACCTTGCTAAACACTGCCTCAAAGCTCTACAAAGCACTGATTGTTCACAGTCTTTAGCAAACAGTTCATGTATCAGGTGACTCAACAGCTTTCAGCACAGTGCCTTCAGTTCAAGCAGCAAATAGTACAGAGGGTTAACAGCTTTTGTGCTAGTATCGAACATTTTGGCTTTCTCACTATTAGTCATATCAGTGAACCAATGAAAATTGAACAATAATTGCTTCATTCACTGCAGCTCTAAAACACACAGGAAAAGATGTGCTCAATGTAACAGAACATGCAGTGCTTGTGAGGCTTGTTGATTCAGTCCTTTATGCAGTCACATCTTCATATGTGGCCTTAAACCTAGCACCACAAAACGTCCCAATATTTGACAGAGCAAGAAATTCATTTACACCAATTGTACTTCCTCCTAAACTGTTTCAGTTACAACTACTTGCTAAATATTTAGTAGAGCTTTTAACTTTGCATAGGTCTTAACAGACTGAGTCAACAAGTGTTTCAGAAAGGTTTGTTACCAGAAAAAAGAATGCACTGGAATCTCCCCCCGGCTGACAGCTTTCAGGGAACTGCTGAGCTGCCATTTAAAGTTTTTGAAAACCATGATTACCGTGTAAGAGCAATAAACAGAGGTTATCAGGGCTCTACAGGGAGACAGCAAAGTCCACGAGGAGCACTTTTCTTCAAATTTAAGAAATTTGGTCTAACATGTACTACTAACACAGTATTGGCTGACCGACAAAGGTCTTAAATTCACTAAAGAACATTTTGAGTTGGATCCTTTGAGTTCCAGTTATGAAACATTTGGATTTCTTTGAAAATAAAATCCTCTCTAACACTCTCAACTGCAGCTTCTGATTCTGGGAACTTAATTAACTCCTGCTTTAAATCAAATATAGTCCCAGTACTTCTTGGTAAGGAATCTGTTTTATTTCTATCACAATCATCATTAGAAAGCAGCTTTCATAAATATTAGAAGAAGAAAGTCTTACCATTTTCAATCACATTAATCACAGAATTCAAATAAGTCAACATAAACTACCCATCTCTCAATAATACAAGAGGGAAAATAACACCTCTATTAAGAAAGATTACCTGGGAGATATGGTTGATGGAGGACTCCATCCTCCGCAGCTGGGATGCCTGGATGTCCAGCAGCTGTAGTACATTGTTGGCCAGAGCATTGATCTGATAAGCAACACTGGCTAGAGACTGAGTTGTGTAGGCTTTGGTCTCTTCTAATGCTTTCCTTTTATCTGGAGCCTGTAAAGCAAAAGAACAAGATGTTTGCTTAAGGCCAGGAAAAGGGTACGAGATGGGGGAAAGAACAGGAACAAAAAACACAACCTATATTTAGAAGAATCTGTAATCAAGAAAATCTGACTATGCAGTCAAAGTACTCAGTCTGCATCAACATTCAAAAATTCTCAATAAAAAAGTAGAAATAAAGAATTTGAGAACTATTTAACCATAATATTACATGCCAAGAAGCAATTCATTCAGCAGAAAAAAAACCACATGATTTATCAGCAATGGGTTTCTAAAGCCTGCCTGCACATCCTTCATTTCCGGAAAAGCCTCTAATTCCCCAGGAACATTGAAACAGTTTTCACCATCTCTTATGAGATCACACAGCCCAAACAACTTAAATATAGAAAAATATTTTCCCACAGTTCAGTGTCCCCCACCACACACGCTGCCTGCAAAGCCAACCCTCCTGCTGTGCAGGCTGCTGCGGCCCAGGAGTGGAGAGAGGGGAAGCAGGGCAGCAATTGTGACATTACCTCTCCTCATGTGAAAGCTTAATAAGCCTTCCTTGGCAGCTGCCAGCTTGCTGCTGGCCCTGTTTGCTCAGGTAACACTCACCTCCAGGAGCAGATCCTTGCTGTGATCCCACTCACATGGAACAAGGCTCACCTAAGCCTCCTTCTCCTCCTGCCTTCCCCTGAGGTGTCCCACAGCAGCACCCAGCCTTATGCTCTTTTCTACCCCTCTCTGATCCCATTCCAACCCTCACCTTTATCCACAAAAGGTGCACATTTCATACATTCCTTGCCTTCTTTCACCTCATCAGCCCCACAGTCATCAGTTCCAGCAGCAGCTAAGCCACTTCACATGTTGACAGAAGAGCAGAGAACCCACCCTGCATTTCATTTCTTTGTACCACAGTCAGTCCAGTTACAGTTACCATTTGTTCCTGAATCTCACCTCATGCTTCTTCAGTGTCTTAGGTTAACATCCACCAGTGTTAAATCTGCCCCTTAAGTATGAAGGGAACTAATAAGGAAACCTTCTTGTCTCTCTTGCTTTAAGGAGAAAACTGGAAGGTAAACTGATCATATATATCATAAACTCACTGCACAACAAATACTGAAACACAAGCTATGCCATGCTATCTCCTAAAGAGATATATTTCTTTTTAAAACAAGGATGAATTCCTACCCCACTCCCACAAGCCAGGACATTTGTTTCGATCCATTATCAATGTTCCCAGCAGTGTTCTGACATGTAATAGAACACTTCTAGCCAATGCCATCCTTCAAATAGATTCACAGACACTTTCAACAACAGGAAGCAGTTTAATGCAATGTGCTGCCAATGGGTAAAACAGCTACTGCATGGACTAAGAACATGCTACTGCAAAAAAGAGAAAAAAGTGTTAATATTTCTTAATACAAACAAAGCTACTTTTCACCTTAAAAGAATACTGATGTTTCTAGATGTTGGAAAATTTTAGCAAGTAATTCACTGGAAATAAGCCTTCACAATGAAAGATCTGTTAACTACTATAGTTCAAGAGGCAAGCTTCCCAAAGCACACTGATTCTCCGAAGAGGCATTTGAAGCTTCAAATCATTACTAGCAGTGACCCAAAAAAAAAAAAATAAAAAATAAAAAAAAATCACAACCTGCAGCATTGAGTTGGCACCCACAGAAAACAAGGTGTTCCAAACTGAACTTCTACCACCTTCAGCACAGTGGAAGTGCAGCTTGCAGCCTCAGAGACAGCTGAAGTAGAGTTTCTACTGAACTAGACACAGCCAGTCAGCATAATTCCACCTTCAGATCTATGTTTGAATGGATATGAAATCTTTACTCTAGGTATTTTACTAAAGATTTAACTGAACACTATTAAACTGAACACCAACTGATTACAAAGCTACAGCGCTGTTACTGTTGTCAAATGAGAAAGCTTCAACAACAACAAATTTCCTGTTTTATTGAGCAAATGCCTTGTCCTCAATTGCCTAAACACCTAAAATTCTGGTTATTTGTCCAAATGAGCAATTTGGCAGCAGGATTAGATGAGCAGTTGTGATACATAATGTATTTCATGTCCTACTAGATTAGAAATATTTCAAACTTTATAGATAATTCAGACAACTTAGCTCAGTAATTTAAATAACAGCTTAAATTAGAACTAGTTTGACCCATAGTCTTCAGCACTGTTTAATTAGAACTGCTGGTATCCACAAGATACAAGCTAGAAGCTTCACAGCACGGGAAATGAAGAGTGGAGCGGGAAAAGCCAAGAGCAGCAGCAGGAGGAAGCAGGAATTTCCAGCATTACTGAACTGCTATTTTCATTTCTAAGCAAAAACTAGAAATAGTACAGATCATAAAACATGTTCACATACCTTTAGATACTTTAGTACAACATCAGTTGTACAGCATCAGTTAACTACTCAAATTTGGAGATGACAATATGCTATCAACTCATTTGTTTTTCCAACAGTTCAGAATTACTTTATGGTTTGTATTAATAACTTTAAAGATACTGTTACTTCCCCAGTAGTTCTCAGTGTGAAAGGAAGTTTGAGTGTCATTTAGTAGCAAACTGAATATTATTTAAATCAAAACAATCACAGCTTTTTAAGTTTTCCTCTTAAAAAGCAACCTGTATTTCCAGCTTATCATTAACAGTCCTGTCAGAATGGCAAAACTGCCGTTTGAAATTGCTTTTCCTAAAACCCAAGGGGACAGAGATGATAAAATAGCATGGCATTCACACCACGTACCACATATATTTCTCAAGTCCAAACTTGTATAGCAACGCTTCCTAAAAAACAACTACGTTATTGTGATCAAAACTGACTTTACACCCAGGCAATTGCCATAATAGAAGAGCAAAATCTTACCTACTGCTTTCTCAGTTCAGCACCACTCAAAGGCCAAACAATGAGGAATCTGTCCAACACTCAGCAACCAGTTGCAGCGTTGCCAATTTCCCACACCCCCTCCAAAACACCACCCACACATAAGCACATCCGCAGAACAGTGTCTGTGCAGCGGACAAGCCATCTGCCCTCCCTGCTTTCTCACTCAGCTAATTCCCACCATTTTCTAGTTGATACAGCATGCAGCTACATGTACCAGCTTCCTCCAAAATCACATCAGCTCACACTGCAAAGCATCTTCAGAAGGCAGGCATTTGCATGCTGGTCCATACTCTTATTACCTTTTCTCCAGCCTGCCTTCTCTTTTCCCCACTTCCATCCTACTTTCTGTGCTTGAAATTCCCTGTAAGAAAGCAACGACCAGGCTCTGTTTGACAAAGGTCAGAAAGCAGCTCACTGGATCACACACTGCAACAAGCCTGCTAGGAATGAATTAGTTTGCCTCCTGAGCACGTGGCATATGTTGTTCCACATTTTTCATCTTGAATGGCCGGACTTTGTGCAACCTCAACTATTAAAAAAATCACCCATAATAAACTACTAATAGAGCACTGCCCTAAAGCTGCCCAATAATCACTAAGCTAAACAGAGCTGTTAATTATTCAGCACCTGACACCTTTCAGATGCTGGCATTCTGTTCAAGGGCCCAATCACGCTCTGCAACCAAGCAAGAGGAACAAATCTGCAGTCACTTTTATATGCCTTCGCTGTTATTGCTCAGGATGCCTTTAATGAATTCAGTGCTGCAGTAGATTTACCTTTGCTTCAAACCAAGCATGGAATAACTGCTCAGTTCTGCACCTTGGCTGTCTTCATTTAAGAAGCATCTCCTACCTTTCATCAACAGATTAAAGACAAAATTAGAGTTACTATGATCAGTTGCCACAAGGATTTAGCAGTCTCTATCATATACCAGCGCTCGCAGAATAAAACTGCACCATTCAGTGATCATCAATATACCCATTTACATTCTCTTTTGTTCATGTTGTCATTTATCTACGTTTCAAGTTTGCAGAGTGCAGACTTCCTCCTAGTGCTATAAGATCCTATGATTGGTTTCAAAATTCTGATTCCTTTCACAAAGGTCTTACCACTTTAGCTCTGATTTTTGATCTTGACAAAGCCTAGAATGAACTTTTATTAAAAACAATCAGCCAAATCTTTTAGCTTAAGTTAGCTATAACCTACAGCATGCCATTTTTGCAGAATTTTAGAAACATGCTTACAGAGTGGTAAAACCACCGCACCCGGGCACTGACTTGGAGACTCCTTGTTATCAGTACTTAACCTCTCCAAATATCTCTGGAAAGTGCCCCCCCACCCACCCAGAAGACAAAATTATTTATAAACCTATCTAAAACAAGAGCTTGTAACATTACACAGATCTTTCAGAAGCATCTATGAGCTTGATGTTGCCACTTCGCCGATTTGATAAAGCCTTTAGTAACCCAAAGCTGAATGACAGTCTTAAGGGCTTTTTTTTCCCCCCAAACTTCTGACTGCTATTGGCAAAAGGCCTGCACATTTCTACACCATTTGCAACATATGTTCAGCTTAGAGCAAATATTCTGCATTCAAGCTGCAGTAATGTGTCTCAAAGGTTTCAATATGCCACATGCACTAGATAATGTTTATCTACTCTGAGCCAGAAGCCTAATTTAAATTGGCTATTATGGACCATTAATCCAGAGGTCACTGTAAATAACTGAGGTGCTACTACTGATATAAGGAGGTGGTCCACAAATACAGGTTCCCTCTTACCCATAGCCCTGGGTGGTTGTTTACAAACCATTCTAACAGGCTGCATTGTGGTGGACTTCCCAGGTTGTTACTGACAGCTAACTGTATCAGCAAGAAAAGAAAGTCTAATAGGTAAGTCACAGCTGCAGATGCCACAATTTTAGATACTCCAAAGAACTTTCAGTAGCCAACTACTTACCTGGAAGCCATCCAAGGATATCTGAACTCACTGTGGTTATTACTAGCAGGTACTCACTAAGGAGCATCCAGGATTTCTCTCATCACAGGTACAGCCTTAAAGGACATACATCATTCCAGAACAGCAGCAGAGACTAAGGCCTTAAGATTTACAAATGAGAGTTGCTTGCACTTCTGACATATACTGTCCAGAGAAAGAACAGAGTAGGAACTGGGTGTGTCAAGTGCCTCCTAGAACAGGCTTACCACACTCACGCCATGCAGCAATCTCACTGAAGGAATTCTCTCTCCAGTACAGTAGACTGAGATTACTTCAAGGGGACAACACACTATTCCTCAGCATCCACAGATCCTAGTACAACTAGGCCCAGTGTTTGCCTGCCTAAAAGTTAGACTGTTCTTCATCAGAAAATGAAGCAAGTCATCAGGAGACTTGGTTCAGAAATTTAAGCTTTGCTCAACATAGAGGCACAAGACATCCCAGAGCACCACAGTTAAGACTTCAGAGGGTCACCAGCACACTTCATCTGCTGTCTGTCTTCAATAGAATCATCCCCAAAGCAGCCATTTCCAGTATTCCCCTGACTGGAACCACCTACTTTGCTCTTCATATCATTGCTATCATCAGTAAACAATTGTGGGAAATTTAAAACGAACCCATTTACGTGAGGACAGGGAGCAGGTTACGGCTCAGTACGAGCAAAGTCTGAAAACAACTCAGTACAAGCACAGTCTGGTGATCTCCACACCAAGGGGAAACTAAAGGCAAAACCACACATGTTCCAGAGCACAGGTGAATCTCCATTAACAACCCACAATGCAAACAGCAGTACTAGTTTACATTGAAATTGTTAATACAATCTGGGCAGTAGAAAAATATTCAAGCACTTTACTAACGTCACTCGTCATAACTTGTGATTTTGTTGTACCTTACTACCATTTCTGAATTCCTGCGAGGTATTGAAAACTCAGCATTTTAGAACCCAATGCCTGTGAGCTATTAATTGCAACGCACTGCAGCCACTGACCATGTCCACGTCCCATCCAAGGCCTCTCCAGGGGACTGGCAGTCATTCCTTTACTGGCAGTGAAAGCAAGGAAGAAAGACTGTGCAGCACACCTCCCCCTGCACAGCATGGAGCAGCGTCAAGCAGGAGTATGGGAGCTCTCAGCCACTGAAATAACTGGCTGCTTCAGGAGCACGAAGAAGGCACAGAAGCATGCTTAACCATTCAGAACTGTTCTTAAACCTAAGATTCCTCACACTACAGTAACCCCAAAATTAAAACCAGGATGATGAAATGCTTTCAAGTCCACACAGTACAAAATACTTATTCCTAATTACTGAGGAAGAAACCCTCCATAAAGACAGTCAGAGTAACAACTACAATTCAAATCCTCTCAACTTACCTCCAGCACCAACAGAAACAAACAACAAAAAAAAAAACCCAGTGGTATTATATAGTATTTAGACTAAGTTTCTCCAGGATAAGATGCAGTAACTCAGCTATCCCAAAGCAGAGGAACTGGTAGAACTTGAATCTCTCCTCCTCAGGTAAACACCTTGCACAACAAAGCTGGCATTCATTCAAGGCACCAGCCTTGAATGAGATGATTACCCACCAGCTACAAATGCACAAGCAGGATTTCAGTCTGTTCTTTTTAGAAATACTATCTTGTCAAAAATCACTGATTAGTCAGCTACAGAAAAAGACAGATACCAAATTACTGCAGTGTGACAAACACACAGAACTGCTTACCAATCGTTGTCTATAGCTCAAGCTCTGCTTCAGATAGGCCCTTCCCCCAAATCCTGTGTATGCTGGACAATCAGCTAGAAACAAATCCTTCATTTCCATCAATAATATCCCCCTGACCTGTCCTGAATAGTCTTGATAGCAAATTAGCATTTCTATGGACTGAAACCAATTTAGCCAATCTGCCTTAGACCTTGCAGATCTTCTTTCAGTTGAAAGTTGCTCTTCATTCACTTGATTAACTGTAAAAAGAAGAGACTCAATTTTTCAAATCATTATCATTTCGTGGAAGACAGAGAGAACGATTTTTTCATTAAGGAGAGATGTTCTTTCCAAAGGAGAGTGTGAGGGGTACACATACACACGTATTCACCACAGCAGTCCAAACTTTTGAGTCTTGATAACAAAAACATGTGATGATTGCAATACCTACACCAATATTTAAAAAAAACCTATTTGCTTCTCTCAGGCACACAGACATGTTATCAGGTTCCAGTCCATTCTGACCTGCATACTAGGCACAGAATGGGGTCTCTGAGATTAAGCTTCCAATAACTGCCTTACTGTCATCTGTGATTTTACTTTTAAAAAAAGACAAGTCCACAAGACGTGGCATTCACAATACTCTGCCACAGACTTCAATAGCTCTGTAAACAAGGGCAGAAATAGCTTACAAAAAGAAAACAAACTTAAAAAAAAAAAATCCACTATTTTACAGTAAATAACTTTAAAAAAATCAACTTAGAAATTCCATTTTAATCCAGGCTGTGAACGTTATAGCATGAAACTAAACTATCCAATAGGAGAGCGATTTACAAAGCCATGCTGACTCTGACAGATGGAGCCTGGGAAGATATGTGCCAGCTGCTCTGTTAGCAGCATTCTCTGCCCAATGGAGAAATACTGTTCATGTCAGCTGTGGACTAAACTACTCTTATTTTTAAAAAGGAAAAAGAAAATTCTCTATAGTGTTTAAAGCTTAGTTTTCAGTTCTCCTGCCAAATCCAATAGGGATGTCAGAGTAAACATACGTGTTGGCAAAGCATATTGTAATGTTTCAGTTGTTAGCGTCTGTGTATACAACAAAACCAGCATGCAACAGTGAACCAAAGCGACAGAAGTAAGTGTGCCCACGTGTCATTTTCACACAACCCTTAAGCACTCAATAAGGCTTCGAGATTGCATATGCAGCAAACTTAACAAATTTGGTCTACTGGGTTTTATCTTCTTGTTTTACATGATACAGACCACACAAGCTCCAGGGCAGAATCCACTTCTTCCATTCCTGTAAAGCACTACACAGCATCAGTGCTTACAGTTGCTCCAAGATTAGGCTCCCAACTTCCTTGCAATGCCTATGACTTGCCTTATGACATCACATCATTGCACACGCTAATCCCTTTGAAGCTAACCAAGCAGAGCTCTGACAGAGACATCCATGAACCACAGCTCCAACCACCTAATGCCACCAGAGGCCTGGAAGAAAAGCCCATGGTGCTTCCAAAGAGATCTTTCCTCTTTAGAGCTAAGGAAGTTACCCAAGACTATGGGAGTGAATGATTATTCCAGTTTGCTAGGCAACAGACAATATTTGTTTCCTTATAGACTGTCTCTCAAATATCGATCTTTTGTTCTCTGGTTGTAATAGGGCTTGAAATTAAAATGGCTGTTTACTTTGCTTAAGTGCTAGCATCCACCTACAAGTTTTAGCTCATCTAACAAGGACAGGCTCACCAGCAAGCCAGAAACCCAGAGGAAACTACAGATATTCCAAATGCAATTATGTCAACAACAATCTGAACCCATACAACAGGGCAGTCCCAGGTGCTGTTCAAGAGAGAGCTACAAACCAAATACTGGCATCTGCAGAAGAGCAAGCAGCAAAAGCAAGCAGGCTCTCAGCTACACTCTGCCCTCATCAGCTCCAGGAAGAACCTCAATACACTGAAACACAGAGCTAAGGAGTAGTCAGACCTTCAAATAGTGACTGCAAAAGTTCCTTTAATTCAGGGAGAACTGGTACACTGAAGAGTCACTGTTAACACAGCCTCCTTAAGTAAAACATGGGCAGCTGCTGTTAAACCAGTTCCCAACCATCACAATATTGTTAAAAAAGAAAGCAATGACCATTACAGGGTGAAATCCTCTTTGAATACTTTGTAGTATTCCATGCCCATTTAAGTCTTCTTCAGTCTGAAAAACAATAGAAAATAACATTTGTATCTCTACCCATGATCAGGATTCACTTTGTTTTGTGGCCTACAGATGTCTTCACATATTCCAACATCTGCCTTCACTTCCCAAGACATTGCTTCTCTTTTCTTGAAGAGATATTTAGAAGCAGGCCTAAAACCAAGAGATTCAATACATTTTGGAGATTCAGGAAAAAAAAAAAAAAAAGACCCTAATCACTAACAACTATTCCCCAATTTACTACAAGCTCAACAGTGATCTCATGCTAATACAGTAACAAATTGCAATCAGAACGAATTTTTTAAATTTTGTTTTATTTTCAAACAAGAACTTGCATGTAAGCAGAGAAAAACAACAAAGAATTACTAATATTACTTAGGCTTTTGTGCAGCCTGGGCCTAACTGTATACTCTTTATCTGACAGTACTTGTCAGATAAAGAAGCATATTACATCCAGCCCCTCTTTAAATAATTACTTCTCATAAAATTAAAATTCAAGCCTAAGGTTAGCAACAGCATTCAGAAACCTTACATACTTCAGTTCATTTCAGCACTGAGCTGTTTCAATTGCAGCAAGTAGGAATTCAGCTCATCAAAAAAACAAAACACAACAGATGGTTCAGGAAAATGGAGAAGAGCAAAGTGAGAGAGAGGAATGGACAGTAAGTAACACACCACTTCTTCCTTGCAAAGAAAGACATGAATAGGCCAGTAAGCAGCAAAAACAAATACAGCCATCCCCAAACACAGCAACATGCAAAACTTACAGAAACCAACAGAAGACAAAAAGCAAGTTTTTCAATAGGAAACATATACATACATAAAATAACAAATTAAGGGGTTATACACACACACACACACACATATATGTATGTATGGGAGGGGGAATTGTGCTGGCACAGTGTCTGAAGGAAAACATTTACAAGATGCCTGGAAAAAAGGCAGATAAGAGCAACCCTGAGTATAAACTCAGACCTGCTCCTCACACATGGATTAGAGGTGCTTGTTGAGTCCAGCAATGCTACAGGATAGGACAGTCTATCAAAGTCTGATGTGCTGACTCTTGTGGGTCCTTTCCAACTTAGGATATCCCAATTCCATGATCCTGTTTGAAACTTGTTAATGTAAAAAAAAAAAAAAAAAAAAAAAAACAGTGGCCGTATTAATAGCAAAAAGTTACGCCCTATGGACATGCTTTCAATTTTACTGAAGAGTTTCACTATTTACAAGCAAATGAAATCCTGCATGTATAAGAGGATGGAAGAGGAAAGACTTGTAAGTAAACAGGCCAAAACACTGACGATACATCCAAGGCAAAGCTAAGTTAGCATCTACAGCAAAGCTAATCTTTGTACTACCTCTGTTCCCAACCAGGTGTTATAAGAAAAGCTGACTTTCAGTTTCTAAATTTGTCACTTTTTGGAAGGAAATTGAAAAACACTCTTCTGTTCAACAGCTAGAAAAATTTGTTTTCCTAATCAGAAAAGGAGAATTTTCTTATCAGAGCGGATGGCCGGAGTTTTGTACTCATTACACTCAACGATTATGCATTTTACTCAACTTCTGCAGTGGTTGGTTGGCATTTATTCATTTTCTGAGGAGGCAAAGAACTGAGTATCTTTTGCTCATTATTTATGTTCTGTATTTGCATAACTCCTTCATAACTGCTCCAGTAAACACCTCTTCCTCTCCAAGGCCAATTTTAAAAAGCCTCCTGCTTTATGAGACTGACAAGCATGACTCACAGCCTTCCCTGCACTCATTTCCCCCAGGCCTAGCAGGATATCATACAACCACTAAGTACCTACTTCAGCTCATACTCCCCCACTCCCACCAGTGCTGCAGTAACCCCTTACTGCAATCTGGGGAAGAAAATGTAAAGCTACCCCTCTAGCTGTCCGAGGTTGACAGCAAGCAATTAGTAACAGTAGTTCCTTTTACTGTTGTACTACCATACTCACAAGACGGAGTGACTGAACATGGGCACACAGCAGTGGGATTACATTCACATCCCGATTCCTCTCTGCTTTTACTCCTCCCAGAAACTTGCAGAGCTGCTCATGACCCTCAACTCACTTTTCAACAGTCCTTCAGATCATTCCTATATTTGATATTTAGTACTCAACATTGATTATTCTTCATCAACTCTTAAAGCCTTTTCTACAACATGCTCCAATCACTCCCCCCTACTTCCATATTCAGCACCAAAACCAGCAACTTCTCTCTAAGCAGCAGTGGCAGTTTACTTTGACCAACCCTTAGATACCACATACACGTGTGCTTGGCCACCATCCCCAGTTTTCAACCTTCTCACAATTACAACAAATACTTTCCTCAGACACTGAATAGTCAATATGCATAGACAGTAGCTCATTTTACAGTTCTTGTTCATGCACAGGTTTCCAAAGAGAAAACGTGTGCTAGAAATCTTTCCATTGATCTTTATTCTTCTCCATCAGTTTAAAGGACAGATTGCCAAAGAGGAATGAAATACATATCTAGAAATGACACAGCCCACCATTCAAGCAATACAAGGCTTCTTACAAAGTAAGAATTACTTTGTAGCTTCAATTACTTCCATGGCAAGAACAAATTTTTCCAGCACACAAAGTTAAAGGCATCTCAGAAATTAGATACAAGGAATCCGCTGCCATTTAAGACAGCATGTACTTGCATCACTCCCAACAAGTCTTAGCATTACTGCAGCAACCAGATCATTTCGGTGCTGAGAGAACATACTGTATGCTGCAGAAGGAAACACACCCACGGTATTTGAAGAGAGCCCTCTCAGAGCCAAGCGCTTCTAAAGCGGACACATTTTATCTAATACAGCTAAGGCCAGGAGCTTGCATCACAGAAACAATAGCTCCTCCCAGAGATTCAGAAGTCCTGTAAATCAGCCAGCAAATCAAAAGCCAAACAGTTTCCAGCCAGGTCTCCAAGGGTCTTGCCAACATAAGCGCATTAATCCATCATCTGTCTATTTGTTAGTCTGGTGCTCCCTGGACCTTAGTTGAAGCATCGTCCAAGCCACCCGCCACAAGGACTCACAGGGGAACCCTGGAGGCTGTAATCATTTTTATAAAAACTCTTCAGGATTAGGTCCAACTCTGCTATGCCAGTACATATCCACTGGCGTACATTAAGAGAACACCATTTCTCCTGATATGACCACCTTCCCCTCACTGTTAAGAGATTCAAAGCCCCATAAACAAACGTTTTACCAACCCTTTTCCACCCTTCGGTCTCACGTTAACAAGAGGATCAGCTTTCTAAACAAGAAAGATTTCTTATCAATGAAAGGCTTGGCAGCAAATATTCAAGAGGCCTCCCAAAAGGTTTACTAGTAGACAGAAACAGGTTAGTCTCCGTGCACACAGCATCTTCCGAGCTGCCTTCTGTTTCTCTGTCCCCTATTCATCCCCTCATTCCCAGGTGGTTACAAACCACAGACAAGGCCTTAATCCCAACTCTGGGCCATTAAGGATAATCTGAAAGAGAAATGTATACAAATGCCTTCAGTAGCTGCAGTTTTATGTGATGAGCTGCTATTCAAACCCATGCCACTGGAAGCTGTCTGAAAGGCATCATGAAAAATAGCTGCATAATTTAAACTGCAATGCAGTAAAATACGCAATTAAATAATAGAGAGATTCATTACAAGAAATAGACATGGTAGAAATGGTTTTCAGATGAGAGCCAAAAAGAGACTGAAAGTCAACAAGGTAGAGAGCAAGCCCAAAAGAAACCATCTGTTTTGGAGGCTGAAGCTGCAATGACAGCAAAATATTATAATAATATAAAGTTTTATTACGTTAAAGTACAAAAATAAAAAAAGTACAGTCCACAGTATTTGGCACCAAGTATTTGGTACCAGGAGAAGAGTAAAGCAAAGGCCTACAAAAAGACCTGCAGCAAACTGACAAGAGTCTTCAATGAGTGGAGAAGAATCAGTAAACTCAGATTATAATCACAGCCTAGAAGAAGCACCTGGAAAGAGAAATGTTGCTGGCTATTATGTCCCTAAAGCTTACCAGTGACAACTGTATTTGCTGTAGTAATGTGAAAAGACAATCCATGGCATGGCAATCTGCAACTACGCAGACATTACTGCAGTAGTCTGACGCAACTGCCTGGACACCTTGTTCTCTGGTCTGCTTCACTCTGGCACTTTCTTATCTTAGGCTCCAGAAAACATGAAATTGCTTCACTGAAATCACAGTTTAAGTATTAATTTGAAGTACGCCTTCTACAATAAAACCAACTAAGATGCTCAACTGACAATGACTGCTGCAGGACAAAACACTGGTTGGCAGATTTGCTGGCTCCCCCGGTACAACAGAGAGATCAGAGGAGGAAAGCAAAGATATGCATCTGGTGAAAGAATAGCTGAGGAGAACAAAAGAACCCCACAAACAAACAAACAAAAAACAAGTACTTGCCCGGTAGAGCTTAGGAAAAACACTCTCACATGAAACACTGGCATAAAAGTAGCCAAAAGTAATAAAAATCAGTTGGGTTGGAAGGGACTTCAAGGATGATCAAGATCCAACTCCCCAGCTACAGGCTGAGTTGCAAACCACTGGATCAACTCCAAGACCAGGCTGCCCAGGGCCCCATCCAACCTGGCCTTGAACACCTCCAGGGATGGGGCATCCATAACTCTCTGGGCAGCCTGTTCCAGCACCTCTCTCTCTCAGTGAAAAGCTTCCACCTGACATTAATCTTGATCTCCCTTCCTTTAGTTTGGAACCATTTATCCTTGTCCTATCACTATCTACTTATGTAAAAAGTTGATTTCCTTATGTTTATAATCTCCCTTTAAATATTGGAAAGCTGTAATGAGGTCTCCTGGCAGCCTTCTCTTTTCCAGGCTGAACAAGTCCAGCTCCTTCAGCCTGTCTTCACAGGAGAGGTGCCCCAGCCCTCTGATCATCTTCATAGCAGTTCTCTGGACCTGCTCCAAAAGCTCCACATCTGTGCTGAGGGCCCCAGACCTGGACACAGTATTCCAGCCAAGGTCTCACAAGGGCAGAGTAGAGAGGGCCAATTACCTCCTTCACCCCACTGTCATCACCCTTCTGATGGAACCCAGGATACTGTTGGCCTTCTGGGCTGCAAGCACACATTGCTGGCTTATGTTGTTTTTCATCTGCCATGAGCTGTAAAGCCCTTCTCAGTCAGGCTACTCTCAAGGAGTTCTGGCAAGTCTGCATACACACCCGGGATTATCCAGAACCACTTTTTTTTTTTCTTAAACCTCCAAGGATATATAAGAATTGTTACGATTCAAGTAGTAAATGAATCACTTTTTTCTTCAAACTATTTATAGCCTTAAGACCACCCTGTAAGAACATTTTGTCCAATTCTAGATCGGCATCTATCCAAGTCCTGGGAAACCCTCATGCTTTTCTTAAGAAAAGCAGTAACATCACCACTTTTTACTCCTATCTGTCTAAGAAGTCATGATACAATTAGGAAAGCAAATCCAAGTCTCTTCTCCCTGAGTTCTTCAATAGTTCATGCTATCAGAACCTCCTTACGCAGGAAGGGACATGTGCTCTTTAACTTCTGCTGCAGGAATAATGTGTGTGGCTGGTTGGTTGCAGTTTTTTGGAGAGGGAGGAAGGAAGAGGGAGGGAAGGCTGTGTCACAAACACATCTGCTATCTTCACACAAGACCTAGTTCAGGCAAATCACTCTATAAACGGTCAATCTTTTTCAGAGTATAACAAATTTGTTTTCACCAGTTCAGCCAGTTGGCAGGTAGCAGGTTGGTAACCAATTTCATTTCATGTTAATACAGATTATTAGGTTTTACAAGTTCACTTTCAGAATGCTATTCTCACATTTCAAAGTTGAAATTCTCTAGCAAAAGATTCTCCATCTCTCCCCCCTCCCCCCATTTCCTAAAATATCTGCATGTTAGTAACAAATCTACTCTCCACAAGAAAGTACTCCTGCAGGGCTTCTGGTAACAGCACTAGGAGCTTGCATTACCAATGGTGTTGCTCACTGCTTAAGTATCAAGCAGAAGTGGCACAGATTCTTATTTATCCAAGGGGGAAAAAAAAAAAAAAAAAAAGAAAAAAAAAGTATTCCCTCTAACACCAGAGAAAGTTTAGAGTTCTGCTTTCAGTAATAAACGGAATTCACAAAGAACCCACCTGGAAGAAGCATGCTAACTTTTATTTCACCACCCAGCTCTAAGCAGATAAAGCATTTGCTGCAGCCTCTCCAGCACAACCAGAAGGGCACGGTGATGGGCTGGTGGGCTGAAAGGCACTTCAGATGCAACCTCACTTACAGAAGTGCACCACGACCACTCCTGCACTGAACACTGCTTCTGGCCTCTAAGAGCTCGGTGCAAGTTTTGAGCTGCAGAGGGCTTTCTGCACAACCCACACAAGATAAAGTCTGTCTGCAGCTGCTGCCTCACCAGAGAGATCAGGAAAAGGGAGGAACCATGCAGAGGCTGTGTCAACCGTCACAATTTCAGCAGTTACTTCCCCTTTACTTCAGGGTGGAGGAGAGGGAGAGTTCTTGTGACCAAGCCGACCCATCTCCATCAAGGTGCTCAGATTTGGGGTGAGCAGGTGGGGGGGAAGGAACAGCTTCACAGTACTGCTAATGCTAAAGAGGAAAAGATAGCCGTGCTCCACAGTCAGCCTGCTCAGTAATTACACACAAGCCTGGGCACTGAGTAACTGAGGGCCCACCAGTCACTTCCTACTGGGTAACAAGAAATAAAAACCACACGATGGCCCTTTTGACTCCAAGTTACTAATTAAGGGCTGAGCATAGGCACAGACAGATCAAGATGCATCCTTATCCCTCAAGAATGTCTTGCTACATCAGTAAGGACAACGTCTGCACAGCTACCACCCCGCTGTTCTGCAGATAAATAAGATTTCAGACACCAGAGCTGTCAAACACAGACTGCTTTCACTAAAGGGAAAGAAGAGCAACATCATCTAGAGCCCCTGCCAAGAAAGCAATAGCCACCAGCAATGAGACAGACCGCACTGTGAGCACTGTGTAACTGCACACAAGTTTACAAGACTGAAAATTAGTGTCAAACATTCCTATAAGAACAGATGTGTTAAGGTCTTTAAAAAAAACGGCTGCTAATGAATTTAATGGCAATTTCAGGTGCATGCTTCCACAAGCAACGTACTGCACTCCCTCTGGACATTGCCCCCATGTAAATGGAAACATGCACTGATGTGCTGCAGTGTAACAGAGGCCATCAGGAGGGAGGAGGGGAAACCCTTGTGCACACTGATGCGATTCCAAACAATCGGGTTCTGTTTCCAAATCTGACAGAATGTCCCTACACGACCTTCCACGAGTCAGTTATAAACTCTGTTACTCCATTTATGCTTCTGTGTGAAATTAAGGCAGTTCAAAATACTAACCAAAGACATTGCGAAGTTGCATCTTTTTCTTGTTTGTTTCACAGTTCATTTTTTATTGTTAGGCTTAGATCAGAGCAGAGATACTAAAAGGAACTTTGCTCTCAGAGATGCAACACTTCCTATTCATGCACAACCTGCCCCTGTACTCTTACCTTCCTCACATGTGCTCCTCTTTTTGAGCCATCCTAAAGGCCCACCTTTTCTCTCTTTACCATGAGAGTTACTGGCTACAACAAGCTGCCAGAGATCTGAAGGCACACAGAAGTATCAGAAGATTGCTCCTCATATATTTTTTCTTCCTTCCAACAATTCTACATGCTCGGCACAGTGAGCGCAGCATGAAGAGCACAGATCACGCTTAATGCACACTGACAGCAACCTGCAGCCTCTTCATTCCCATACATGAGCAAATGGAAGGGAGCAGAGAGCACTTCCCCTGCACAAGATGCAGCACGCACCTGTAACAGCTTAACCTAATCCACTCCGCTCCACCTGACTTGAGGCAGCACAGTGCCAACATCATCATCTGCTGAAACACTGAAGCGAAACAGTGCAGGAAGAGCAATTGACATCTTACTGGCCTATTAAACTGAATACACTAAAAATAATGGAAATATTTCAAATTTGGAAAAGCCAATCTCCTACCAACCACCTCTTCTGGACACAAAACAGGCAGCTGCTGCTTTAGGATCCATTTCCTGTATAAACAGGGCAATCACTTGGCAATTTAATGAAGTTGTGCTGTTGTCCGATTGCTGCTTTCAATTTTAGTTCTATTTTCCAAGACAGAGGCAACATGCTGGCACAGGGCAGTTATAAACCAAAGCCACCAACCTGTAACTAAATTGCTGAAGAACAAAGCTCAAACACCTACAGAGCAACCAGTGCCTTTAATTAACCATTTGCTGTCAGCATAAAACAACCTGACAAGAAACAATGTTTAAAGTACAAGCTAAAACATTTTCTTAATTAATATAAAGAGTACAATTTAAATTTATACAGAATGTGGATGACACATCCATATATACTATCTCTTCGCTCTCAAGCTCTCTAATACTGAATCATATTTTGGTGTTACAGAAAGCATACTGGTTTAATTCGCTTTTTCTGTAAAAGGTTCCAAATTTAGCAGTGAAACCAGAATAAAAGACCAACACTTATTTACTCTTGATACAAACTAATTAACCAATGAGCATAAAAACACCTAAGTTCTCACGGCATGTAAAAGATTTGTATTAGCAACAATTTAAGAAGTTGATCCTTTTAAAGCAGCTCATTTCCTGAATTAGACATTCCAAGTGAACTGCTTTGTACTGAGCTAAGCTTACACTACTTTCCATACTCCAGGCAATGAAATCAAGTGTCAGATCAGTCAGCAACTTTTAAGGAAAAAGAACGGCCATGGAAGAAGTTACTTCCTTTCCAGTATATCTTATCTGCTGCACAGGAAGCAAACATTCAAGCTACTGAGCAGAAAGGATTCTTAGATGCATACTGGAAGATCACATCAGAGCTTGCATTCAACACTTCCCCTCCACGCCACACACATTTTTCTACCAACTGAAATGAAACTTTCAACTTTGTGTAACAGCAGCCAAACTGGAATCTCCCTGCTTTTGTCTGTTTTACCCAGACTAGCTTGTGAACTCACCGCTCATTTTCCACATACCTGTCAGGAGCTACAGAAGGAAATAACATGACAACATAGAAACACACATTTAGGCAACGCAGCACTTACTTCCTTCAAGGGTCTTTCACTTAATTTATTTTCCAGAGCTGCTAAGTCCACTCACTGGAGACCATTAAGATCAGTATTTACACAAGCACTACATATAAAGGTTCTCACAGTCACCTTAAAACTGCATTTGAGTGGACGAGAAACTACAAATTGATCCTCCCAGTGCATCAGAAGAGACTGATGGAAACTATGTATCTGCCTAGACATAAACAGGGGTGCACAAGATAACCAACCTAAACAGCAAGGGGCAGCTCTAAGGAGTGCTTCATGGACAAGGCCCCTGTGCTATACACCAGTCAATTGAAGCTATTCAAAAGGAAATAGTACTGGAGATGTTGTTTTTTTGGTATCATTTCTAACAGTTCCTAAGCTAGTTATTTCAAATAAGCTCATTAAAAACAAAAGAATTCAATTCAACCTGGAAAGCGACTGGGGATTCTTTCTGGAAGCTAATATTTTCAGCAGGAGAATCGTAATAAGAACCACAAATTCTTCAACTCCATCCAATGTTCCAGTCTCGGTGCTGATAAAGTATTCATGCTGGTTAGGATACTGACAATGCAGAACCTCAGACATTCCTCACCAGCGATTTTCAGATAAACTTCCAGCAGTCTGCACTCCCTTGAAGAGATGGTCTCAGATTTTATTTGCAGACAAAAGGATTTGGATAAGGCATTAAGCACTGCAACTTACTTTTGTATGGCATCTATTAAAAATAAAAAAATAATAATAAAAAAAAGCTTATTTCCATTATAAGACAGTTCTACCACCCCCCCCTTTGCAGATCTCACCCTACATTACTATAAAGGCATGCCTGTTTACAAGCACCTCCATCATTAGGACAGCAGTCAGACCAGCATTCTGAAGGGTGCCAGAAATTAAAGCAGAAAAGCAAATTTTAAGAAAAATGCAACTTGTCTCCTCAAGTATATTTTGTTAAACAGAGAGGAAAGTTGTACTTCCAGTTAAATATTCAACGTTCAAAACCTGTTTTGAACTGTAAAGATGATCTAAGTCTCTAACAAAAGAAAATAAGAATCTAATCTTCTACCTACTTGCCACTAAAGCTCATCACCAGAAATAGATTTTAAATCTAGCTACAAAGTAAATGCAGCAATGTACTTGTTTCTTTTTTCCTTCTAGTCAGAGCTAAAATCCTCACTAATAACATCACAATTTCCTTCAATGGAAGACTACATTTCCTTCTACATTTGGTTTCCTTTTCCTGTCCCCTTCTCCTTCTGATACCCTCAAGGTCTGTCATTTTACTGCAGTGCTGGATATCTTTCCTACAAACCTATTTGCTTTGCTTCTCCTGAATTCTTCTCCCCTCCTATCAAGTAAAATCCTATCAAGTTCCAGATAACCAGAACACACATGGTCTGGAGGACACACTGCATTACTGCCTGGTATTCTGATTTCTTCACAATTTGCCCTAGCAAGAAACTGCTTCCCACTTTTCTAAGAACAGTGATTTTCACCTTGAGAGCCCCAAATGCTGTTATCTGTCATCTTTCTTAAGTGCTTTACTAAAAGGATGCTTTCTGCCCACAGAACTACAGTCACTATCAGGGAGGCAAGTTCCACTGCGGTGAAGAGTATTTTCCCCTTCCTCCCCACCATCCCTCCCCCCCCCCTTTTTTTTTTTTAAGGATCTCTAGAAACACTGAAGAGAGCTTCTCATCACAAAATCACAAAATCAGGGTGACTGAACATTACCAGAATTATTTCCACATTAAACAATGGAAGTAAAGATGATTTGTATGCTTTCAAACCTAAAAGTACAGATGCAATTTGAATACAGCATTATCTTGGGGTGACGCAAAAATGACACCACTTACCTGTCAACATGAAAGTAGAATAAAGAGTGTGAAGGTGGGCACACAGAGTTTTGAATAAACAGAGCACCATTACAGTTATAAGCAGCTGTTAGTAGCAGCACTCAGTGATCACACACCCGTTCCACCCCCCACACTACAACGCAGCACAGGTGGTAGCACACAGGAACAGTTTCCCACTAAGGAGCACAGAGACTTCTCTGTAGAAAGAGAGTAAATGGCCCAAATTCAAAGCTAACCAGAGCGAGACTATTACATGCTACTGGCTAAGCTACGATGCACATCCACTTCTGAACCGCTTTAACATCCAATACACATGTTCTTTGTTCTGGCCTATTTTTATTATTATTTAAGCAAAAGCTCCCTGATGCATTGAGTGGTAGTTAGCTGTTCCACTATATGAAATGCAAACACTTTGTATTTTGTGTTGATTAAGCCCCTTCCTCTTTCTTCCCACCCCTTTCCAATCACACACACACACACACACACGCACACTCCCCATTCTCATAACCCAGCACCCTGTGTCACACTGCCTAATCCTCCAGCAGCCCCACCACCACGATCTGCTCGGCACTCCAACTGGAGAGCAGATGGCTTAGCACTGAGTGCTGATTAAAAAGTCCACCCCTGCCACTCTAAGAAAGTAAATGTAGTTTTATCAATACATTTGTCATTTTTACCGACTTCAGTAAACGCATGACACATCCACAACACAGTCAGGCATGCATTTTTCAGAGCTACTGCATGAGTCCTGATTAGGAACTTCAGAATGTCAGCTTCCTCCTAAAGGGGTAAACACAGCTGTACACAGACAGACCAGGCTGCAGCAATCCCTGCAGCCTACATTGGTACCCGAGGTGAAAGTGAGCTACTACATTTTAAAACAGAACAAAAACACACCAGCCCAAGTGCATGGAGGGAAACTAGCTCAAGTGTTGGTTTATTTTTTGTTTGCATTAAAAAAGACACAAGTTTCAGAGCACTGGAAAAGCAATGTAACTGAAGCGTCTCTAGCTTTCTGACACAGACAAAAAGTTGGGAGCAGCAGCAGACAGGTCAAAACTTGTGCTGCAATTACCACACTTATGTATTTGTCATATTTCCCATGAGTAAAACCAAATGAACCTCGCCTCATAGAAGCATTTATATCAGCAGCTTTCTCTGGGTGGAGCAAACAACTCGGAAGAGTAAATACACATTAACTCATATTCCCTCACATACCAAAAATAACAAAATGCCTTAAAATATGACTTGTTAGCACAGTTTTAATCCAAGTATAAAACTCACTTTAAAAAAAAAAGATTTCACATTGAGTTGTTAAAGTTTTATTTTCAGATTCACTGTTCCATTACTATAAGCAGTAAGACAACTCACTGACGACAGTAGATGCCAAATACGTGAATAACCTGTACTAAGTGCTCACTGCAGGTAATCCTAGAATAGCTTCGGTTGGAAAGGGCCTTAAAGACCACCCAGCCACACCCCTGCCATGGGCCGCTTCCCACCCAGCAGCTCAGGCTGCCCAGGGCTCCATCCAGCCTGGCCTTGGGTGTCTCCAGGGATGGGGCACCCACAGCTCCTTGGGCAGCTCTGCCAGGGCCTCCAATACACGAGTAATCCACTGTTAGGTTCAACAAGTTCACTGCACAAGCAGTGCTTCTATTAAGGAAAAAATTTTTGGGAAAGAAAAATGCCAAGGAAAGGCAAATAGAGGTTTCATCTGAGCATTTCCTGATGGTTCCACATCCACACTGGTATGGCTATGTATGGTATACATACAGGCTTACTTTCAGAGTTGTGTGCTGCAAATCTTGACCAAAATAAATAAATAAACAAATAAATAACAGTAAAGCGTGCTGGAAGTAGTTTCACTAAATCAGACCTAAAGGCAGAGCAGGAACCACGGGCCGTACAGGAAAAAAGCCCACGCCGAGCGCTGGGGACACGCCGCAGCCCCGGAGCCTCCTACAGCAGCAGCAGCAGCAGCGGGCCGCGATGATTGCTACAGGATGTCGGATCGTGAAGCCTCCCAGAGGCACGGATTGCCATTTTGAAACACCACATCACGCCTGCCCGCGAGTGCCTGCACACAGGCGCTTCCCGCTCCCGCACGCCGCCCGTTTCGGCGGCCGGCCCCGCGCTGCGGCACGCCGGGACGGCGACCCGCGGCCCGAACGCGGCACCACCGCCGCCGATCCCCGCAGAGGACGGCGGTGCACGGTCCCCGCTGGGCTCGGCCGCGGCGCTGCGGATGGCGCGAGGCCGCCTCGCCAACGGCCGCCAACCGCCGCCCCGGGAGGGCAGCCCCCGAGGCGCCGGCTCCGGACCGGCCGCGCGGAGAGGATCGCCGCCCGCCCCCTCCCAATCCCCGCGCCCGGCCCGGGGAGGTCTCCGGGATGTGACTCATAATGAATACACACAGAGGGGGAGGAAGGAAAAAATAAATAAATAAATAAAAGACACACCCTTCTCCGAGCCGGACTGACATAATAACCCCCCTCCCTTCTCCTCCCGAGCCGGGGTGGGGGGAAGCCGGCCGTTCGGCAGCGAAAGTTGAAAGAAAAGGCAAATCCGGGGGAGCGGCGCGGTGCCCCCGAGGCGGCTGGCGGCTCACGGCTCCGGCCCCGCGCACCCCGCCCCGCAGAGCCGCCCCACCGCCCCTCACCTGGATGTAGTTGTTTTCGCAGTAGTCGGCGACTCGAGTGAGGTTCTGGTAGCTCTCGAGCAAAGCCCGCTTGCCAGAAGGGATTTCCTCCTCTAGTAACATCTGCAACTCTGCCATTTTCCACCCCTCCGCATCGCTTCCTCTTGCATTAAAGAGACAGCGGCAGTGCCGGGCTCGCAACCCGCCTGGTATTGTGGGATTCCTCCTCGCCTCGCTTTCGTGAGCGCTCGCTTTCCCCACCCATCCTTCCCTCTCCGAGGGGGAAGAAAAAAAAAAAAAAAAAAAAAAAAAAAAAAAAGCAGCAGAAAAAAACCCGCCCGCTCTGCAGAGCACGCCGGGAGCTGTAGGCGCCGGGCTCCCCGCCGTGCGCATGCGCGGAGTGGGGTCGCTCACGGTGCAGCGCCGCCCGGCGGGGAGATGGCGGACGGCGGGGTTGGGCTGTGTTGCGTCACCGCTTGTGTCCCTGCCCCAGCGGCAACAAAAGCCCCAGATGCACTCGTGCTGTGCTGAGGCAGAGTGGGCTCCTCAGCAGAGGGCTAAAGGCTCCATCGGGGAAGCGTTGCTCTTGTAGAAGGTTCGGAAAAACCTCTAAGTCCTACCCTCATCCTCCCTGTGCCAGTGCTGCATCTACCCTTTTCTTGAACGCCTCTCGGGATGGTGACTCCACCACCTCGCTGGGCAACCAATTCCAGTGCCTCACCACTCTTTCTGAGAGGTTTTATCCAACTTAACTCCCCTGGTGCAATTTGAGGCCCTTCTCCTATTGCTGCTACCTGGGAGAAGAGGCTGACCTCCACCTTAGCACAACCTCCTTTCAGGCAATTGGAGAGAGAGAGAAGGCTTCCCCTGAGCTTCCTCCAGACTGGACAACCCCAGCTCCCTGAGCCACTCCCCGTAAGCCTTGTGCTCTAGACCTCTTACAGCTTTTTTCCCCATCTGTGGATACCCTCTAGGGCCTGAGTGTCTCACAGTGAGGTGCCCAAAACCAAACACAGTACTGAAGGTGTGGCCTCACCAGAGCTGAATACAGGGGGATGATCAGCTCCCTGCTCCTGCTGGCTGCACTGTTTCTGATACAAGACAGAATGCCACTGGCCTTGGCCACCTGGGCACACTGCTGACTTATGTTCAGCTGAGTATCAACCAGCACTCCCACACCTTTTTCCTCAGCACAGTCTTCAAGCCACTCTACCCTAAGCCTGTAGCACTGCATAGGATTGATGTGACCAAAGCACAGGACTTGGCACTTGGGCTCACTGAACTTTGTCACGTTTACTTCAGCCTATCATTATCCTGCAAGATTCTGCCTCCTGTCAGGTTAGGATAAGAAATTTGTAAAATAATGACAATTGGTGGCACAAAATGGCTAAAACAACTAGAACAATGCAGTTAGGAGGTATTTAGTGCTGTGCAGAGGCCCTGCCCAGCTGATCATCCTGTAGGAGAGGGTGAGAGGCTGAATCTGAGCTGTGGAGGTCCTTGCAAACAGCTGCCCAGAAGTGGCAACTGACCATTAGCTATTATCAGTTTGTAATATATAAGAACTTAAGTATTTGTCTGAGGTAAATTAGATGGCTGTTCTGAAAGTAATGTCTCCTATTTTATTATGTTGGCCCACACCACCAGAAGTGGATGTTGTTGGTATGGAAGCAGCGGTCAACCCTTCCCACCAATATTCTATTACATTTTGTTGCTGTGTGACAGATGGCAGCAGAGGGTCAGTCTGACAAAGTGGCATCTGGCATGGAAGTGCAGATGAAACAAAGATGTGTCACTGAATTCCTCCATGTGGAAAAAATTGCACCAAACAGTGGATGTGAGCACAGTGAGGCAGTGAATGATGCGTTTCAACAGTGGTGACAGTGAGTCACCTCTGCTGGTGCAGATTTTTGAGAGCATGACATGCAGGCTCTTGTTCTTTGCTGGTGACAATGCATACCTAATGGTGCTGACCATGTTGTAATATAGTTTTTTGTAGCTGAAAATCAATCAAAATATTATTGCGCTCTTTGTATCTGTTGTTTCCATGGAAGTAAATAGGAGGCATTATTTTCAGAGCTACATCAATCCAGACACTCTCTTACCTCATCTATTGTCATTCAGGACCTCCTGTGGTTGTTGCAGAAGTGTGCAATGCAAGTGGCTTGTTATTCTTTGGGACAATTTTTCTTGCATATCTTTGGGATTTTTTGTAAGTAAAATCCTGTTTTCTGTGATCATACCAGACAAGAAAGCAGTAACAGCAGGTTGTTTCTATGTGGGGATGGCTGAGCCTGCCTTTCCAGTGAGTAACAGGCCGAGGAGAAGCTGTTTCCAAGGATTGTTACTCATCTCTTGGCTGTGCGTTTTGTACACACAAAAGCAACTGCTGTCAGTCTGTATGCTTTATTGGTTGTCCCACAGAAACTCACAGTAGTGAAATATCAACACATTTCAGAAAAATAGTCTGAAATTCATCACAGTAAGAGCAGAGAGCCTCGTCTGTCTGCACAATTGTATATTTCACATGACCACCAGAGTCCATCTTGTGTTTGCAGCGCTGAAGCTGCCCTAGTCTGGGCTACACTGATGGTGTCTCCAAGTCAAGGTGGAGAGAAGAGAACATCTGCTTCCCTCCAAAGTCAGCAAATCCAGCTGCACGTTTGGAGCCATGGAAGTGAGGGTAATAGCAGGAGCCCAGGAAGGCCTGCTGGGCTCTGGAGGGACCTCATAGTTCTCATCTGGGAACAGGCAGGTGCTTGGATGTTTGAGTTCCCTCTGGGGCAGTGGAGGGTGGAGCCGGTGCACTCACAGCACTTGTTGTGGGATGGATCTGTACTGCTGTCTTCAGATGGCTGGTTCATTTGTCAGCTCAGTAAAATTATTTCCAAAGTGGTTTCAATAACTCTCTTTTGGACAGCAGGTAATTTTCAACAAAATATTTTTATTTTGGATTCCAAGTGCCCTTTTAAGGTAAAATAATTAAATTTGACCTGTAACAGCACTGAGATATAGATAAGCCTTTAGTGTTTCCCAGGGTAAGTTTGATCAGAAACCATCCTGGGCATTGACTTCTCCGGTGATCATAATACAAAGGCAAATTTGATTTCTCTCTTCAGTTAGGCTACGAATTCCTGTTGGCTTGGATGAGCCTATAATTGCCTGCAGATCACAGACTGGCTTCACTGGAGCTGTTAACATCCTCAAGCAGCACAAATGTTGTCAACTCTTCTTAAAATGTTATTGCTGCCCCTGAACTAAGAGATGGAAGACACGTGGGACATTGTGCATTGACTTTTTTCAGTATAGAAAACTCAGCAGTGTGTGTTTTGTTAAACAGACTGTGCTTCACTTCAGCAGGCAACCAAGTCCTGCAAGCAGACACAGCTGCAGCTGAACAGAGCAGCGCTGGCTGCCAGGCAACTCGCCCACCTCAAACAGCTGAGCAGAAGCTCGAGGGGGCTCCAGCGAATTTCCACCCAAAAGCCCTTCAACAAACAAATCACGCTCTGCCTCAAACTGCGCTCTTTGAAGACGCCATCAGAGAGCGCCACCTCGTGCCATCTCCCACGGCACAGAGCCTCCCTGGCGGCGGGGTTAGCCCGGTGGGTGGGTGGACCTGATACAGGTACCCCCGTCTGGCCTCACGCGGAGGTAGCTCACTTCTAGCGGGACATTTTAACTTAGTGCCGTACTCATTGGGAATCCTGGTGCAGTCAGGCTCAGCTGTTCAGGTGAGCAGCCTTAATAGCTGTTGCCCCTGCTGGTTCTCCTTGCTTTCAGAATGTCCCTTCTGGGTCACCTGAAGATCTCTGCACTGTGCTCCTCATGCCTGAGATTCTCAGAGTTTGTATTGACTCAGATGTGAATGACACAGGCTGGTTCCACGAACATGCGTGGTGCATATGGGAAGTGATTTTCAAGTAACTAAAAGTATGGCGCCATTTGAGTGGCCAGGCTGTTAGCCAAACCCAGCAGAACCAACGCTGATTTGGAGCCAATAAAATTTTGGACTTGAGTTGATCCTTTCTGAAGAACACTAATGTATGTCTGAACTGCATTCAATAGATTGCCCCCTAGAAATGGTCTTATTCTTTTGTTTTGTTTTAATTAATCACACTTATCCACTACTCCAGTAAACTGCTGATTGTAAGGAAATGTTAACTAACTTACTTAAGTTACATGCAAGTCTGTAAGAAAGCTAGGAGTTTTCCTGGCTGGGGAGTCTGGCTGATAGAGAAAAGAATGTAATGATGCTTCTCAAGCTCCACTCAGATACCCCATAAATGAGATCCCATTAAAAGTAAACTGTGCATATATACCATTCAGCATCTCAGCTGTCTAAGATTTGCTCCCCTCTCAGTGGGACAGGCTCATTTCCAAGGGCACTTCTGAAATGTAGCCCATTTTTGACTGGGAGAAAAATGTAACTCTAAACCCACCTATTTAGAATAGCATCAAAGTAGTAGCATCAAAGCAACTTCTCCTGCACTGTAATTTGTGTAGCTCTGTAGCTGTTCCATTTTCCAGGTATGTCTTTGTTTTTCTGTTGAGAACAGTTCTCCCTTTACAGTAGTGTCAATTGGAAAATAACAATTTATTTTTTGATGGTCTGTTTGCTGGATCAATTCCTGGTTCAGCTGTTCAGCTACACAAGCACTTTTGACAGTGGAAAGGGAGCTGAGGGATTTGAGAGGGCAGCTGGAAGCACAGAGGCCACGAGGTCTGTTCAGATCAGCTGCATCAGCTCTTCTTCCAGATGCCAAGCCTCATGCTCCTGTAAGAAGATTTTTGTTGATTACAGTGTTATTGACAATAGGTATACAAGTGTAGCTGTTCTGGGACAATCCTGCATGAATATGTAACGCTATTTTTTTTTTTCTGGGACCAAAAGGTATTTTGGTATCTTCAGTATTTCCTACATCAAATTAGAAGTAACCACCCAAGAAGCTACTTCGCTATGTTGGTTTGCCTTCCTGTCTTTCAGATCTAGTCCACAGAGCTTACTAATTGACTATATTGATATTTCAACAATCATTAAAGGTTGTCTGAATATCGCAGAGAAAAATGGGACCGCTCCCACTTTTTGGAGGCATTTGTCAGGCTCTCTGCACTCTTGTTGGGCATCTCCATGTGTGCTCTTTTACAAGCAGCATTAAGATTTTTGTCACAGACATAACAAGCAGCATTGCTCCCTTCTACCTAGCTGGGGGATCCGGGTACTTGAGGTAGGTCTGCACCCCTGAGCCTGGTCCAGGGCCCCTGGCACCCCCCTGCCAGTTGCTAGGCAGCCGTGAGCCATGTGCAGCGGAGCGCCAGCCAGGCATTGCTAGGCAGCCTGAGCCGCTGGAGAGCACAGAATTAATAAGATTCAAAATTGCTGCTTTGAGAATGCACAAGATAAGAGCAGCACAGAAATAAATAGTTCCACTGTATTTTGATGTGACCTATAATATATTTTCACTTGCAGGATTTTGTCTTCTGCTTCAACCTCATTTTTATAAAGTGTTCTCTGCATCCCTTCTTCATGCTTATCATCACTTTTCAGCAGTCTCTGATGTCAGCGGTCCTTCCTCTGCTCTCATCCCCATGACCCTTTCCTCAATCTGTCATCTCAGCTGTTCTCCTCCCATGCTCTGCTGGATCCCCTGTTCCTTTGGCCTCTTTCACTTTGGTTTTCATTCTTTCATCTTCCCCAGCGCAGCCTCCAGGCACTAGATTGCCTCCTGACTTTGCCTTTCCATTTTCATTGCACCAACAAATTTGTCCCATATCTTGTTTCCAGCTCCTAATCTAAGCCCCCAGCACTGTCATTATGCCCAGCTGCCCATAACATGGTAGACTTTTCTTCTTAATCCTCCAAAATGCAGCACATCATGCAGAGGAGTGCATGCAGTGCCCTAAAAGCATTGGAAAAGTGAAGGATCCAGGCTGTTGTGTTGCTGCCATACCTATGCAGAACCTAAAGAATGTCCATTTCTTTCTTCCAAGACCCAAAACAGATAATATAGATACTGTGGTATCTTGGTGACAAGTGACAAGATGGTTCTTATACCAGTAACAAATAAGGCTAAACTGTTTGGTTATAAAAGCATCTCAAGGAAGGGCTGGTATAAAGCAGCCACATAAAGCAGTAGGTGGATATCTGGCTGTGATCCTTTTTACTTGCAAATCTTTTTTGGCCTTCTTTTATATCATGGCTTTGTGGGTGGTTAGTCTCAATATGAAAAGAATCAATCCAATTGCAAGGGTAGGCACTGAGTGATAGTTTTCTGAATGGACCCATGCAGGTTTGGCCCAGACATCAGTTGGTAGGCTGGAATTTCCTGAAGGAATAGCTGTTGGAGAATGACAACCCTTTAAAAAGGAAGCTTTTCTTTGTTGCGTACATACCCAATAAAATTTCCTCTGAGTAAGATTTCTCACTCTACATAGAGCTTCTTATTGAAACCAGAGAGAGACTGTTCCCAGAAAAAGTAATATTCTGGCAATTAGCAGTGATATATAGAGGAATATAGACTTGCAGAGGCAAGTATACCATGTCTCTGACTTGAAAGCAGGCACTGGGAGGTTGATGCCTCATGTCAGCAGTGTCTTCGACTCTCATAGTTCTTTGGAGTGAGCTTCCCTAACAGGAAAAAAAACACAGCTCAAGGTCTTGAGAAATGTTTTGAAGTCTCAAAATACTATTAGTACCATTTCTGTTCTGTTTTGCACCACTGGATAACAGCTATGAAGATAACACAAATGAAAATCTTCCAGAGTGTAATGAATGCACAAACCATTCCGGGTTTGGTGGAGCCTATTTGCTCAGGTATTATTTACAGGGTCGTCACTCCTACAACTGCTTCCTAGAGATGTAGATCCTAGGATGGCTTCGCAGATTCATGCAACACCACGTGGCCTCAGGCTAGTGGTGAAAACAGAGCTAATAAGCTATTTCAAGATATACTTGCTATATACAGAACAGAAGTGTCTCTGTTTGGTGTACCCTGGAGCATCCCTAATGGCAACAGCATCCAGGTTTTCCTATTGTCATCATTTCCCAGTCTTGCATGACCCTAGGCAAGGGAGACTTGACCACTGTAATACCATCAGCTAGTTTTCGTATACACTCAAAATTAATTAGTTCACTGTCATGGCTATATCTAATTGCAACCCTCAGCCTAATTTATTTCCTGTCCTCATTACTAATTTTCTCCATGCTAATTGGATGGGTAAGACCCAGAATGCAGTAAACATCTAAGCTTCAGTTCTCATTGTCTCAGAGCTAACATTTGATCAATCTATTAATTCTTTTTTTTTTTTTTAATCCATTTAAAATGCTTACTTACATTTTTGTGCCACAGAAAAAGAAATCAAAGACTCTTCCAAAGGTTCTTAGCATAATGCAAAACCTTAAAAGAATATATTAGTGCAAAGGCAGTTAAATTGCACAACTGCATAGTATTTGAGGAAATTTGAGCACGGACAGGAATTACTTTTATATATTTTCTATTGAAAAGATTGGAGTTTTTCTAAGGCCTGTGGTTTTTTGATGCAGATTAAAAGCATTCATGTTCCGTACTGATTAATTGGTATGCCTCTTTTGCATTTAAATATATACTTCATTGAATTGCAGTTTTCCATCACAAAGCAGAAAAGAAAAAATAATTAAATGATAACATCATGCTAGTGCAGAAAGAGTGTTATTTTCACAACAAAAACAAACATTTGACAGCAATTCTGTAGTGATAGTATTTTTCAACACAATAGTAGGATGGCAAAATAAGTCACAGTATAATAGCACTTTTTCTGTAAGTGAAAACACATTACAGATGTTGGATTTGTTCCAGGTCCCACTAAAATGGTAAGGCTTCAACTGGAAGTAATATTGAGTCTGTGGGGTTCAGCCGTGTTTGAAAAAGAGTATCTTCAATAGCCATTGAATCCAAAAGTAATGGGATTGGATGCAGAGCAACTCTTGCATGCACTTGTCTACTGAAAATCATTTCCACACTAAGATAACAGTGACATCCTCCTTGGCACTGTCCTAGTCAGAGTCCAAACACAGACTGTGCAGATAATGAGGGCAAAAGTCATTACCCATAGACTGAGGCTATTCTCTGTTGGGAGCATTTTAAAATAAATCAGGCCATTTAGTGCATTTCAATGGAATTTAACGGCTAAGCACTGCTCAGAGTAAACATTTTTTTCTTTCTTGTTATGTCTCATTACGTAACAGGAACAATCTTTTGTGCCTGTGAGATTGATTACATGTCTCAAACCTAGCTGAGCTATTAATCAATCTCTGCAACCTCTTATTGTTTCCTGGAGCACAACGCAGTAAAAATTCTCCTTTAATTATCACTAATGAAAGTTATCTCCAGTGAAAGTGAATATGTGCCACTGGAAAATGACTTGGTTCAGAGGGCAGCAAATGCAAATATAAACTATCTTTATGATGCATAGGCACCACTGGAAGCAAATATGTAAATTACTAATGGCAGGTTCCTGCTATGCTCAACAATTTGGTGTCAACATTAGCTGTGAAGGTTTCAATTTATTTGACATAACCATAATAATCCCACAGTATTTTTCTGACCATTGTACTTGTTGAAGGGTTGGGGACTTTTAAACACTGTCATGCAATAAATATATATGTATTTAATACTAAAAATGCTTCCAATATCATTTAAAAGGATTTGGAGTACAAAATGGATTAATTATTCTTGCCAGATCTTCTTATTAAATAACGAAACTGTCTGACCCTTTACTCTCTATCTGACATGTTTGTATTTCTTAAAATGTCTTTGGAGTATAAGGTGGAATCTATCTAGGAATCTCTCAGTGGAAGAGATCTGATAACAAAATATATCCATTAATAAACAAGGAAATAATGGCTACATTTCTTTAGTATTATTCTAACTACAAAGGAGATCAAGATGCTGCTTTAAATGGGAGATGTAGTGTACTGTAACGTACGTGAAATCCGTTGTTAAGCACTGCCTTGTAATGCTTTTTTTTCAGTTTGTTATACCTTTGCCAGTCTTACTTTACCCCTAATAGCACACGTTTCTACTTCAGGCTTTTTTTTTTTTCTTCAGGGAATTTATGAGAGAGAAACACTGAGAAATGCAGTCTATTTAACCCATTACAAATATTTCAGCTGAGAGATTAAAGCACCAGCAGCCCATTATTTTGATGAGGACTTTGAAGTTTGGCAGAAGGTAATTTCAGGGATATGGCTCTTGTTCCTTCTGAAAAAAACTGACAACATTTGGTTAATTTGTACGCTTCTAAAACCACCGTATGTGCATATTGTCAGTAGAGTTTTTAGCGTTAGTATACATCTACTCAGAGACAGGTCTGCACTGCTGATATTTCTCTGTGCACTAAAAGGGCCAAGAGATGTTCTCTGCATTTATTCTTGTTGACTATACAGTGTCACTGCGAAATAGAAGGATTATATCCCCCATCAGTGGATAAATATGTAATATACTATATGTCAATACGGAGTTAATAGCATTAATAAAATATACTACGTATTCATACTACATATATATATACACTACCAATTATTCCTGTTATATAGTGGTAATTTGCTGCAGGTCTAAACAGCCAAATCCTGATGCTGGTTTTGCTATTGGCCACATACTGGAGCCTCAGCAGGCTAAAACAATATATTAACCAGTTAATTATCTAGTGGGCATATCCTATGCATGACCATCATCCTGTGGTCTCGTAGACAAGTTGATGTTTGCCTGTATATCACACATGCTTATAAAGGGGGCAAGTCTTTTTTGTCAGAGAAATTTGTAGAAACAGACTCTTTTGAAATTTCTTTTGGTTTCCAGAGAAAGAAAAAAATTATTTTGTCAGAAAGAATTGGGCTGAATATCTTCTCCTAAATGGCTAATATAAATATTTTTTTTTATTATTTTCATTGTGTGGCTTGAAAAGTTGCTCACCTGATTTCATATAAAAGAATTTGGTATTCAACTGCTCTCTTGTTCTGCATTATGAAGACAGCAGCAAATTTGACATATGGTGCCTCATCCAAAACCATCATTTCTTTATAACTGAAAAAGCCCCATTTCAGTTAACTCTTTTAATGTTATTTACAGTAGCCTCACACTGTCTAATAGTCTATTAGAACAATAAAGTTGCTAGAATGTGATTTACCATTACGGTTCTGTGATGGATATAAATTACATCAACCTGTAACAGAAGCCTACATCTCAAGTCATTCTGTTGCTGCAGTTCAGCCGGAAGGCAGCTGGTGTTGGCCGAAGTAGCAGTGAGTCAGTCACCAGCCCGCTTCCTTCTGGCGTGACCACCGCTGTCATGGCCACATGGCACGCTGGGATTAGGCTGGAAGCAAATAGCTCCTGCCTTGGTCCGTGGCAAATAACAGTATTCTATGGATCTGAATCTCTCTTATTTTAGCCCTTAGGCAGTATTAGTAAGAATTCAGAAATGACTGAGAAAGTTGTATATATCAGTAGAATATGTTGCTTTTTAGACTTTATAATTTCAAGTGTTCCTACTGAATATGGCTTGGAGCTTCCAATACAAAAGCTGTCAGACATTTTTGCAGCTCTAAGGTACTGCACAGCTTCTGCAATCCTAAGGGTCGCATTGCCATATGACTTTTCACAGATTAGCATACAAATGTATTTTTCTAAGGTTTGGTGAGGTCATTAGGGAATATATTTGTTTGTAAGTGCCCAGGAATAAGGATCACAGCAACAATCTACTGATTCATGTTTATTCCATTGCTAAGGCTTATTCACAAAAAAAGATTCTACAAGTTATCTTGATCCATGTAAAACCATTTTAGTGCAAGAGCTTTTAACCAAATGAAAGGTGAGGTTTTGTTTCAAAGTACTGGTGGTTCACAAGGTACAAAAAATAAAGAGATTATTCATTATGAAGTGAGAGTTCTCTTATGCAGGGTTATATGGAAACAATTATATTGATTTCAAGTTCGTGCCTTAATATATGTTAAAAATCTCGTGACAGTAGACTGGCTTTGTTTGCCCCCACAAGCAGACCTTTCTTATCATTTATCTTCTGAATTTATGTTAGAAAACTTCAGAATAATGAGAGAGCACGTTTCACCCTCAGCTAGCATTTCCTTAAGTAAGCAATGCACTACTTGTTTTATGTAGAAGTGGCTGAAACAACTGGAAGTTAAGACGTCAGCTGACTATGGTAGATATAATTTATATTTATTCACCTCTATTGGTTAATAAGAAGACATTTTAGTCACAGCAAGGTTTATTTTGATATAAACTGGTAATCTGAAAGCTAATCTAAAGACACAAAGGCAATATATGTCACCAGTTCTAGCCGCAGGGTTGGTTAGAATGGTATTTCTTCCTTCTCAGTATTACTGACATTTGGAAATCTGCTTTTATGTTTGTTTATATTACTCCTTAATTAATCCAGGATAATTTTGCACATCTTCTCCTACCAATTAAAGTTATTTGGCTTTGTTCAGCCATTTCTCAACATCATACCTGTAGAAAGGAGAGGACAGAAATTTGTTTTCTGTAAGACAGACTGTCTCATCTGTTTTTCAGGGAGGGTCACATTACATTAATGAAATGATGTCACAGCAAGATGAAAGAATTGATCCTATCTACTTACCCAGCCCAGATGTTTAGGACACACCTGACTTCTGTGTGGGTGTGAATGAAGGAACATATTTACCTCACACGTGCAAAGCCACAGTAAAAAAAACAACAACAACTGTGCTCCAGCAGGACAGGAGTACCTGTTACCATACCACCAAAGTGCTTCAGCTTCATTGTGGGAATCTAGCTCTTTTATAAACAGCAGTGTAACAAGCCCCAGTGGCAATCAACTGTGCCACGGGCACAGAGGTTTCCTAAAACAGCTGCATAATGCAGGAGCTTCTGCTGGTGTGGTTTTGTAGCCCATACTTGGCCCTTTTCACACCAAGAAAAATCTGTAGCCCTGGCTTTCTTAGGACATTTCAGCTGTTCAGCAGAATCCAGTTTATTCTGGTTGGAATGGGTAGAGGTATTTCTGAGAGCAGCTCCAGAGGCAGATCAGAGGGGCAGCAATAGGCGGCTGTGGGTATGGAGGAGAGGGTGACTTCTTCAGCCAGCTTGGAAGCCTCTGGCAGGGAATGTGTGAATGCAGCCGGTGTTCATAGTAAAGTTTTAAAAATGCATTTACTCTATTAAAATGTAATCTAAATCAATTAAAAGGGTGAGCGATTTGAAAATTAATCATTTGTATCTATTTTGCTTTTAACTCCTGGCCTTTGACTAGAAGGGGAATTGAGTTTTATGACAGTGAGCTGACACCTTTGTTCTGTTGTGTGGTAGCAATGATAATGGGAGGACGGGTTGGACTAGATCTTGTAGGTCCTTTCTGACCTTGTGATTCCATGATTCTATGCCATTCTGCTCTTTTGAATAGTACCTGATCTGTAAGCTAATCTGATAAATGAAGACATTTTGTGCACTTTGTATGCATTTTAAAGAGCTTGAGTGTGCAAACACACTGCTCTGGATATGGTGGGCTCCATAAGAAAGCAAACATTTTGAGACATGAAACAGATGCAGACCAAAGGAAGTAAGGTCCATTTGCAATGAATGAACATGCACCACAGAGCTTCTTTCTAGGGTGAGCATGAGTCTTCTACTTTTAACAAAACTATTTCAAATGACTTTGTTTTCACAAGTTATTCCCAACCCTTTTCTATTCCTCTTCTTAATAATGTAAAATGCCCAGGACCGTTCACATCAGGACTAATTCTGTTTCTTTTTATACCCCAATTTCCTATTTAAGACATGTGAGACAATTTCATATTTCCAATATCTGAAGTTAAAAAGTCATTATTTTGTCATTTTTGTGAGTATTTGTTCTGTTTCCATCGCCTATACCAATTATGGCATGGGTTCTTTAATGAAATGATGCTGTAATGATGCAGCAAACATGAAACCCTTTCACATAAATAAGTGAAAAAACAAAAGCAACTCCCTTGTGCAAAAAGTTATAAACCAGGCTGAGCTGCTTGTAATGCAAGATTTGCAGCTGACAGACATTTATCTGAAGGGTTCATATAAGTCGAAAGTAATCCACAAAGAAATTTGTAGCTCTGTTTTAAAAAAAAACTTAGAAACCCAAAGCTCATCCCATCTGCAGAGTTTCAAAGAGGCATGAAATGATACAACATCAGGTGAGCAAACAGAGCAACAAAAACAGATCTTTAATAATAGTACTTTAAATGTATTTTTTTGGCTTACAGTGAAGGGAGAACAGAGAAGATCTAGTTATCTGCAGGTTCTAAATTTAGATATTCCTAAATCGGCATGTCCAGATTAGTCACATCCAAGAGTTCTAAAGGAGCCAGCAAAGAGCAGACTGTTAATATTAATTCTCAGTCAGTTTTCAAACACTGGAGAAATTCCAGAGCGCTTAAAGAATGCAAAGGTTGTGCCACTATTGAAAAAAAGATTGATAACCATCGTAGTCCTATTAGCTTAACATCGATCCCAGGTACACGAGACAATGACCAACAGGAGATTCCATTAAGAAACAGTTAATGAAGGCTATCTTAATAATGCAAATAAATAGGAATGTATAGGGAAGCACACATATATTCAGGATAACTCAATGCCCTTTCTGTGAGAACATATTTGATAGATGAACCTGTCTGTCTTTCTACCTACCTACCTATTTATTTATACACCGACCTACCTATCTACATGTTTATCTACTACAGACTGCATAGCATATGTATTCAGATTTCTGTAAAATACTCAGCTTTGCAATTAATTTTGATTGAAAACTACAGTAAAGCTCTAAAAAAAGACCACCGTGATGAGGAGATTGAAAAAAAAAGTTACAGGAACAAATTGTCATGATAGAATAATCTGATGAGTGAGTTGCAAAAACAGTGTTACAGAAAATGACCACTTACACTTGGAACTGCACTTGTTGGAACAAAAACTTGAAGAGTACACGCTTCTCACATGGGTCCTCAGCTACAAACAGGATATGAGAATTGTTACTTTTAGGCTCTTGACCATCTCAACAGTCAAAAGAGTCAACAAATTCTGGATGTATGAATGGGAATATTGAATCTGGATAAGGCAGTATCTCATTCCTCAACTGCTTCTTTGATACTGATACAACTATTACTGCAGCATTGTACCTAGCAGTGGCACCTGTGATTTATGAAAGGAAGGACATAAGAATGAATTCACTAAAGTGGAAACATCACTGAATTCAATTCCAAATAAAAGCAATAAATGGTTTGCTTAGTTTCTATTTATAAAGATTCATAGAAGGATTGTCGGTGAACCTTTCATGAGAATTATAGTGAGCTGTGAAAGCCAACATGCAAAGTTACAGAAAGATTTTAAAAAACAACAAACAAACAAACAAACAAAAAAAACAAAGGTAGGCAAATAAATGCAATAAATAGGGCATATTTTCATCATTCTCTTTTGTATGGCAAATTTGTAATACTAACATTAGGTTTCAGAATGTTTTAAGTGATCTATTTGACCACCAAAGACCTGGGCTTAAGTGATGATGTAAGTGCTCTTCAATGGCTACATCTTTGGTTAAAGATTTATACTGGTTGCTGAGGCTGCCCTCTGCCCTCTTTTAGATAACTCAGTGTGACAAACAGACTTGGACAAAGTTTGTTTTCAGTCACGTAGCTGCCCAGCCTGCCACTCAGCTGGGGCTGCACATATCTCTCTATGTACAGCAGACTGATTTGACTATAAATACTTTTTCAAAGTCTTCCATGGATTTAACAATGTTTTTCCATGTATCTCAATTGTCTCTATTTCTTTTATTGCTTTCTTAGGGTACCTTGAGAACTATTAAGCAGACTTTTTGATTTTTTTTCCCCTACTTTTTGGGAAACAAGAACTGACAGCTGTCTTTCCTCATTAACCTTTCTGGAATTTACAGAATCTTCAGTACCAAGGAAAAAAACAACAACACCTAAGACATTTAATTTCTCCTTTTGTCCTAACTATTAATCCAGTCATTTTCAGCTCTTATTAATATTTCATTATATTTTATTATTTCCCCATTTTAAATGGGGAAAAACTGGAAGGTTCTTGTCTTATCAACTGTAGTTCACCTGGCTCCCTCACCTCACTAAAGCAGGCAGACCATGTCACCCAAAAGTCTGGAGCAGAGATGACTCCTCTGTTTCAGTCCAGAAGAAATCATCTGACACTAAAGACTGAAACAATTCCTGAATGTCAGATTTATTTCACAACACAGCTTCTCAGATAAACTTTATTGGATAATGGCTAGCACTAGGCCTGACCTGATTTTGAGGGTGAAAAAGCCATGGTATTAAAGCTGGCTAACTGCCACCGTGTTCTGAAGAAGTCAGGTTTTTTATAGGACTCATGGGGCAAGGGACCTGAGTGCTAATGGAGATTGTAATGAAGTAGTGTTGAAGAACCCAACTAAACTCAGTCTAAAGTCCTTTTGAGGGTTTGTTTGTTGGAGGACTTACTCCAGTAAATCACCCCTATCTGTTAGATCAGGTTGTTGAAACCCATTGACCAAGAATTCAGTGGTATATTTTCTGCCGGAATAAATACACAAAAAGACAAAAAACACTTGAATTCAGTCCTCCTTGCCAGTTGTATTCCAGGTTTTGTGTACTAGTAAATACGTTTCATGAAAATATTTCAGCAACTTCATTTTTCAGACTCTAGAAAGAACAATAACTTTCATTTGCTAGAATTTTAAAAGAACAGGCCTAAACTAGGGATGTTATTTTTTATTTCCTTCCAGAAATTGAAAGAAATATCACAAGAGCTGTCTGGCTATAAATATGCCATTGCATAAGCACATTAATGCGATACAGCCACAGTATTTTGTTTGCTATTCCCACAAGGCAAATTACACAACGATAGGCTTCTAAAACTTTAGCTGCACTAGTAGCAAGGATAAGAAGCGCAAATGTCAAAACATAAAACAAAGTTTGATTTTCAGAATTAAATTCTACTAATTTGCATTATGAAAATGCGTAACACTATGAACACCCCCAAATCAACCAAGCAAGTCCAAATTTATATCATTTTAAATGACAGCGCAATTTAACTACTGGTTACTACATTTTTTTACTGAAATAAAAGAATGTTTGTTCTGAGCAGTCTGCTCCTGCTGTTTATAAGAAGACACAGTCTGCCATTGCTGCAAGATGAAATTCTAAAGCTCATTTCTTGGCTGTGTATGGGAACTGGATTTTTTTAATGTTCTTTCTGGAATATGCGAAACATGAACAATTCTGTTATTACTATCTGCTGGCTTTACAACAATAATACCTTGAGGCATTAAGGAAAACTGAACTTTATTAAAAATGTCATAAAAGAAATGAATAGTAAGCTTAAAGAAAAAAAGAAAGGCATTATACTTTACACCTGCAAAGATGTAAACTTGTAAAAGCTTTCGACTTCATAAATACTATATAGTTAAATGCAAAGTCAAATGCTGCTAAATGTCTTTAGAAGTATAATAATATTTTGTTCTCCAAAAGATGTATTATGACACAGATTTGAGCTGATATTTCTGTTACTGCCTCCTATTTTTGAAACACATGAGCTAGGGGGAGGCAGGTGGGGGAACAAAAACATAGCTCACAATATTGACTGCTGAAAGACCTGAGATATCTAAACTGAATATCTTGAAAGGGATTTAAAATTGGATATGTCATCTTTAACTCTTCTGGTGTCTTCATGTAGTCTTATCGTTAGGAAAAGTGGCCTAATGATTAAAAATAATTCCATTATTTAATCCCCAACTGTGAAATTAGTTGGTATTTCTAGTTGAGGAAAGTATCTGAACTTCACAAGAAAATTTCCACTCCCAAAGGCATTATTGCTCATTTCAAACTAGTCTTTTCCCCAAAGGGCTTTTCCTGAAGAACAGAGATTATCCTAACATGAGAAGACAAACTTCAACTGCTGTTTTTACAATATTCAAGGTAAGCAAATAGTTCTCTTTCTCCAGCGCTCTTGATTTTTACACAAATATCTTTCATAATTTCATTAAAAATCATGTAGTAAATGTCAACTGACACATCAGCCTTTCTACTGTGAACAGTGTAGAAAATTACTCCTTAGACTCCTTTGCTCTATCCTTGGACAAGATCTTTCCATTCCTCACAAGCATGTACATTTGAATTAGAAATTTTAATGCTAATTTAGTTCTTCATAATTATGACTATTAGTTTTTAAATAATTCATTCTCTCTCTGCTGGATTACATACTTCAAAAAGTAAGCTTCACTGAAATTACATGCTCTTGGATCTGGTAGCTTACAGACTTGCTCATAATGCATATGAGACTGTGGTCTACTTTCTTAAGCACCATTTACAAATATTTCTGTGAAATACTCTGCTGTGATTCAGACCCTTGAGGGAGCAATTGGCATAATTGGTTCCAGTTTCTGCTTTTCACTTGCATAATGTTACTGACTCCTTTGTCCCAGTAAAATGAAGGTGATCATAGGATCACAGAATATCCCAAGTAAGAAGGGGACCCATAAGGATCAAGTTCAACTCCTGGCTTCACACAGGACTAACTAAAAATCAAACTATATTTCTGAGTGTTATCCAAACATCTTTGATCCACAGCAGCTTGGGACTGTGCCCACTGCCTGGGGAAGTTTGCTTCGTGCTCTCCAACCTCTGGTGGATAAAGTTCTTGGGTCCCCCACCTGACCGTTCCCTGACTCAGGTCCTGTTGCTGTCGTGCCCTCTGCTGATCAAGAGCCAGCAGTGTGCCCAGGTGGCCAAGGCCAATGGCTTTCTTGTGTCGCCCGCTGGAGAAGGGAGGTGATTGTCCCCCTGATACTCAGCTCTGATGAGGCTGCACCTTCAGTACTGAGTTCGGTTTGAGCTTCTCATTACAAGAAAGACATTGAGGCCCTGGAGCTTGTCCAGGAAAGGGGAAAAAAGCTGTGAGGGGTCTGGAGCACAAGTCTTATGAGGAGTGGCTTATAAGGAACTGAGATTGTTCAGTCCGGAGAAGAGAAGGCTCAGGGGAGACCTCCTCTGTCTCTACAACTGCCTGAAAGGAGGTTTGTGCTGAGGTGGTGGTCAGCCTTTTCTTGCAGGTAGGAGGAGAGGGAGCAGCCTCAAGTTGCACCAGGGGAGTTTCAGGTTGGATATTAGGAAAAACTTCTCAGAAAGAGTGGTGAGGCACTGGAATGAACTGCCCAGGGAGGTGGTGTAGTCACTGTCTCAGGAGGTGATGTTGTACTAAGGAACGTGGTTCAGTGGGCAGCATTGGTGGTAGGTGGATGGTTGGACTAGATGATCTTAGAGGCCTTTTCCAACATTAATGGTTCTGTAATTCTATGCTGGTAAGTAACCAGATAGCAGCGCTCAGCACTGCCCCTCTGCTCCCCTCATGAGGAGCTGCAGGCCACCATGAGGACTCCCCTCAGCCTCCTCTGGGCTGAACAAACCAAGCAACCTCAGTCACTCCTCACAGTCTTGCCTTCCCTATCTTTGTAGCTTTTGTGATCTTCTGGGATGCACTGGAAACATCTGCTAGAAAGTTAGTTCAGATCTGGAGTACAAATAAGAAGGACACTGAGGGACAGTGTCACCTTACATGTGGCATAGAAAGAGAAGGTATTTAGCACATCAGACCTTGATATGCTGTCCTGTAGCACTGCTGGACTCAACAACCACCCCTACTCTGTCTGTGAAGAACAGGTCTGAGTTTATACTCAGGATCAGGATCTTGTCTGACTTTTCTTCAGTATCCTGTAAATGTTCTCTTTCCAGGACTAGAACAGCACACTTGCATACAGGATTTCTTATCTTAACATTTCAAGAAATGCCTCATATTAGCAATTCACATACTCTCCTTTAGTGGACTATGAAGTACCAGCTAAAGAGAAGTGTGACAATAGAAAGTACTGAGACATGTCAAGTGTCACACATTACACACACTGCCAAACCACTCTTGTAGCAGAAAAAGGAAAAGGAAAAGGGAAAGGGAAAGGGAAAGGGAAAAGGAAAGGGAAAGGGAAAGGGAAAGGGAAAGGGAAAGGGAAAGGGAAAGGGAAAGGGAAAGGGAAAGGAAAAGGAAAAGGGAAAGGGAAAGGGAAAGGGAAAGGGAAAGGGAAAGGGAAAGGAAAAGGAAAAGGAAAAGGAAAAGGAAAAGGAAAAGGAAAAGGAAAAGGAAAAGGAAAAGGAAAAGGAAAAGGAAAAAGAAAAGGAAAAGGAAAAGGAAAAGGAAAAGGAAAAGGGAAAGGAAAAGGAAAAGGAAAAGGAAAAGGAAAAAGAAAAAAAGAAAAAGAAAAAGAAAAAGAAAAAGAAAAAGAAAAAGAAAAAGAAAAAGAAAAAGAAAAAGAAAAAGAAAAAGAAAAAGAAAAAGAAAAAGAAAAAGAAAAAGAAAAAGAAAAAGAAAAAGAAAGAAGAGCTGCTCATACTTACAATTGCTTTGGCAGCTGCTCCTGCATAGTGACAGAAACACAATCAAGTTCAACACAGAGATCATTATCAGATTTTACAAATGTGGTCATTCTGAACAGGTTCCCAAAAGATGCAGATGACAGAGAGTTATCAAATAATTTTGTTCCCTAAGTAATGAAGTCAGGGTCCCCAGACTGCGACAGGAATGTAGATCCACTCTTATCTTTGTGCAACAGATCAGAAGGCTTTCTTTATTACTTATGCTTCAAATCCAATTGTTGTTAACTCTACATGGAACTCACTACACTGAGAATACAATATGTACACATAAGGACAGTTAATGGTATGCTAGTTAATATCATATACAAGCATTTAAATTAAATAGTCATTTCTGATGTGCTCTCACAGGCTCACCAGCACTCATAATTTGCCTCTCATTTACTATTTCATCCATGTCTCAGAGCATGATGGTACTAATTTTTTTGAGTTACTTCATTTTCAAGTGCCTCATTCTGGGTTTACGGATCTTACACACCTTCAGTGCAAAGATGGCGGCTTCTGTTTTGCACACAGCCATTAAACAGGTTGTCATTTGCATCTCCTCCTCCCAGTGAAAGTCTGGGAAGCATTCATTATAAAAATGCAAACTGTGTTTCTCTTAAATCAATTAAATGGTAAATGTAATTATAGATTTTCTCAGGTAAATAGAATTTACACATCATCTGGCCTCACAAGAGGACCTTCATTTCCTTATTACTTTTTTGCAGTTAACTCTTTGCACACTCAAAGAATCCATATTTATACAGAGACCCACTTATCTTCAAACAAACACCTTTGATCTGTGCTTCTGTCGTTCCTACCTTTGTGGATAGAAAGGAAGATGGATATTGGTATAAAACATACAAGAGTTTTAGAAATCTCACACTAGGGATGAAAATTTCAGAGAAATTCTTCTGTAACAATTGTGTGAGTGGAGCAGTGATGTTTATAACGTGGGTTTGTCCTTTGCCCACTGTGGTGAATCCTGTCGGAACACCTCTGCAAGTGTCAGCTGCTCTCCAGCAAAGCTCTCCCTGGCCAGCTGGCTGCTGACCTTGTGGAATGAAGTAGCTCAGCAGAGCATGGGCTGATCTGCATTAATTCCCTCTCTGTGAAGCTTTTGCTTTCCCACCAGAGGGCACATACTGTGAGCGCACAACTGCCTTAAGAGGAATTTAAAGTACATTTTAATGTGTACCAGATATAGGACTTGACTGGAGTGCCAAGGTTTTGTACTCTGTGTGGAGAGGCTACTAATTCATCATGAGACTCACTGGATAAACTATTCCACTTGCTACAAAATCAGTTTTAGCATACTTTTGTCTAATCTTGTGTGCTGGATGCACAGTGCTTTTGGGTAAGGGCATTTGTTTAGCTAGTGAGACAGCTCACTGTACCACAACAGCACTCATTCTGAACACCACAGCAATAGCTATTTCCGTGGTTCCAGGCTTTAAAAATTTAGGAATGGGATTTTAAATTAAGTAGGAGTCATTGAAAGTGTAACCACAGAGATATTTCAGCTGAAATATGTGGAAGCGGGGGGGGGGGGGGGGGGTAAGAGGCAACTGTGAGAGGGCAGCAAGCAGCAAGGCAGACGGATAGGCCAGCAGGGGATCCCCTGAAGGTACACGGTCAGCACCGTAAATGGGCTGAGCGTGGCACATTTTGAACGTTCACTCACATCCCGGCGTTGGAGGCCGCAGCGGACGGACAGGCCGCGACGGCGAGGCCCACGGCGCCTCAGAGCCAGCCGGGCGCCGTGCCGTGCCGTGCCGTGCCGTGCCACCAGGCCCCGGAGCCGGGCGGTGGCGAACTACGATTCCCAGCGAGCCCCGGATAGCTCCGGGGCGGTGCGATGGGAGGGGAAGGGCGCTGCTGAGGGAGACATAACACGGGCGCCTAACGAGGGGAGGAAGGTAGGGGTGGGCCTTTGGCCGTACTAGGGGCGTTGGGGGTCGCGCTCGCTCTGCAAGGCGAGGCCGGGCCGGGGCGCTGCTCTGCGTGCGTTGCACCGCGCCGCAGGGGGAGCGCTGGGAAGCGGGGCGGCACGGACACGGGCACCCGCTGCCGCCGGGGGGCGGTGGGGTGGCGGCGCGGTGGCGGCGCGGCGGCGCTTTGCCCCTTCCCGTGCTGCGGGCGGCACGGCGGGGGAGGCTGACCTGCTCCCGCTCCGCCGACGCAGCCCGGCGCGGTGGCAGAGCGGGAGGCGGCGAGGGACGGGACGGGACGCGAGGCGGAGATGGCGGAGACCGGCTCCGTGCACGCCACCCGGTTCGAGGCGGCCGTGAAGGTGATCCAGAGCCTGCCCAAAAATGGTGAGTGCAGCCTGAGGACGTCGGGCGCGGCCGGCTGGGGTCCGTGCGGCGGGGGGCCGAGGGGGGAGCGGGGCCCCGTCCTGTCTGAAATAGCACCTTTCGAACTTGGGAAACAAGTTCCTCCTGAAGGAGGGGTCTGCGGCTTCCCGCTGGCCCGCGGCTCTGTGCTGGGGAAGGGCCTTCCTCAGGTCCTGACTTGGTTTGGCAGCTTGGGAGCTGATGTCACATGGGATCCTTCTGCTGAGAGGTTTAACGAAACAGCAGAGCAAAACGTCAAAATGTATCCTTTTGGTCGCTGTGATAAGTAAAGATGGGTTTGTCAAGAGCTGGGACTAAAGGTTGTTGCTGGCATCCTTTAATGACAAAAATCCAGCCCCAGAATATTTGATTTAAAGGAGTAAGTATGAATTTTTTCTGCCAGTTATTGCAGTGTTGTGTTTGCGCTTCCTACCCCTACAAATCTTTGTTCTGTGAAGGAAGAGAAGAAAACAAGGAAGAGCGATGAGGCTGTGATTGGAAGTCCTGTCAAATAACAAGTAAACAAAAGCAATGCAGGAGGAGTTACTGTTGTTCTATTTTCTGGAGTCTTTTGGTAGATTCCTGTTTGCCATGTGAAAATGACCTGTGACATACTTTGTTACTGGAAGTGGAATCTGCCCCTTTAAACTAAGTGAAAGGAGCCTTGCTCTTTGTTACTTGTTAGTCTTTGCTAATTGTGGATTCTGACCTTAGAAGCAGTAAAGGTTATAGTCCCTTGTTTAATCTGCAGCTTGCTCTCTGTAAAGTAAATATTGTCAGTGTGGCTGACTCCAGTTAGATGAAGTGAAGATGTTTTTCATTGACTTAAATTGCACTGCTGTGAATGAAGCTGGAATAAACTGCAGGCTATTGTCTGACAGAAATACTAAGCTTGCAAAATACTTGCTAACATACTTGATTATACTTTAACTGTATTTTAAAATGCTTTCACTAGGTTCTTTCCAGCCAACAAATGAAATGATGCTGAAGTTCTATAGCTTTTATAAGCAGGCAACACAAGGACCCTGTAACATTCCAAGACCTGGATTTTGGGATCCTATTGGTAGATATAAATGGTAACTTTTCATGACTTTTCTTTATACTTGGGTGGAGGTGTTAAGAGGAGTAGTTCTTGAAGGAATAATTTTATTTATTTATTTATTTATTTATTTATTTTACATTTTCTTTTTTAATCTCTGTTACTTTGTTTTCCTTCTTATGTTTCAGATGATTTTTTTCGAGGAGTTATAAACCATTGTAATGTTTCCACACTGTATATCCACCCTGTAGAACAAAGCTAGGCAGTCTACACAGTGTAATGTAGAACAGTGTCTGAAATTCTTCTTCTTATATTATATAATGTGAGCATGAAGTACACAGATGCTCACTAAAAGCTTTTGCTACAGTTTCAAGCTCTTGGGGTAGGTTTAGTTTGTGCCTGGTTCACGTGCTCAGTGACAGGACTTGCTGCTGATAGCATTTTTTTAGACTACAAGCCTTCTGAGCACTGTGAAGATCTGTCTGAGAACCTGTATGAACACTCCCCTAATCAAGTTATTTTAATAGTTTTTTTCTGAAAAGCAACTATTATTGCTGTCTCTATGGTCAGGGTCTTCTTGGGATCTGTGAAATGGGGGGAAGGTGTGTTTGCATGACTGGGACAGTAAGCTCCCACTCATCTGGCTGTTTGTGGCTGAAATGTGATCCCCAGCCTTGGGGTTTTGCTGTAAGTGGGACAAGTAGTCTGGCAAAAGGTAAGAATAGTGTCAAATCGAGTGCAGTTCTGGGTAAGGAAATGCTTTATTTCAGCCTGTGTTCTGGCATTCTTTTTGCAATGCTAAAAAGTTTGATTGACATTTTCTGTGTTGCAGGACTGGAAAGTTGGGTATTTTTTAGGTCATGAGTTAACTATGGTGGTAGCTGGAGGCAATGATTAAATTATTTGCCTTTTGGACAGGTGCGTCTTTCCTTTGTTACTGAACTCAGGTGCAAAGGACGGCACACTTTTGTTGTAGCCTATTCTGACTTATTATTGACCAACTTATGACTTGTTCTGGCAGATATTTGTAGGTGCCAGCTGAGTATTAGGCTTTTTTTTTTTTTGCCTGTTGTCAAGGACCCTAAGTCAGTCAAAAGAAAGGGAAGTATGTGTTTTTCATAATATCTGGACTTGTAAACAACGTTACTGGGTACAAGATCATCGTTGATTAGCTAGTCCCCAGGCTGTTCATTTTGTTTCTTCTGTATGTATGTCCCACTGCTTTAATTATCTTAGCAAATTACAAACTTGAATACAATAGCAGTTTGCAGTTTAAATTTTTATTATTATTATTATTATTGTTACTTTTTTTTTTTTTTTAAACATTTTACTTGTATGAGAGAAACTTTGAGCATTGTATAACTGGCCTATTTAAGGCTAAAAAAAAATCCTGTGGGCCTTTGAGTCTCTGAAGATGTGTGACTTTCTTTCCTAGGGATGCTTGGAGTGCCCTGGGAGATATGTCCAAAGAGGAAGCCATGATAGCTTATGTTGAAGAAATGAAAAAGGTAAATTTCGTAACAAGTGGAAGGTATCTTTTAGAACAAAATGTTCCATGAGCTGAACTAGGAAATGTGAAGGGATTCTCAGTGAATGCTGTCAGAGCTCCAAATGAATTCTTCCTTTTATGAGCTGTTATGCCTTAGTAGTATGCTTTTTGGCCTGTGGGGCAAATAAAACTCTGTAGTTTCCTTCAAAGCTACTGGATTTGGGTTGGTTTGGGGGAAAAACAAGAGTTCTAGTTGATATGAAGCTTAAGTAACAGAGCTAAAGTAGTACTGAAGTATTAGCTAAGGTAGATGTTCAGAATGAAGGTCTCTTGTCTTTTCCTGAGTAACCCTTTGCTCTGCAATCCTTTACACTGTATCTACTTCAGGTAGCCTTTCCAGTTTAAATATATATTTTTCTTTTTTTTTTTATAGTCGCTCTGGATGAAGATGTATCTGTAACTTAAAATGAGGTTAACACCAAGGCAAGGGAAATCTAAGTTTTACTCTGGATACACTTGTTTTTCCTCTTAGGACAGTATTTTAATAATCTTAAGTGTTTGCTGGAATACTTGGCACGATTGATAATTGGTATAGCAAAAAACCTTTACTTGGTATGGAGCTGGAATTCAACAACTATTTTTTTCTATCTGTGATTTTGATTATTTTGTTCTCATTAGCAGTGCTGTTGCTGCTTCTAAATGAAAAATTTAAAGCAAACAAACAACATAACCCTACTGCACCTCCAGAAAACAGAAGAGGCCATATGTTATTTATCTTAATTAGGTAAATTAAAAACAAAAATCCCCTCTAAATTTTAAGTGTCTTTTGAATGCAGACCACAAGATTTAGTGCTTCCTTTCAAATCTCCTTTTTGAAATGCAGTGACACATCAGTAGTGCACTTGCTGTCTTCAATGCAGTAGTTGATTTGTCAAGATGCTGAAAATTAGGTGAAGTTGTGTTTGCACTGAACAAATGCCTGAGTGAGTCTCCTGTGAGGAAGCCTGCTTACTTGACCCAAATGAAGCACAAATATTCTGCCTCTGTAGGGATCACGTGTAAGGATTGGAGAGCAAATGACTTCTTGCCTCATTCAGTTTTGAAACTAGGGATCTGTTTACTCTGCATTGCTGCTGCTTCAGCTCTGTCACTTGAAATGCTGGCTTTAGCTTTTCTAGGCTGATTTGTTTTACTTGAAACATCAGTAGAAGTGTGTTTCAAGCCCACTGGATTGTTCTATCAGTACCACACTCATCTCCGTGGTGTTACTGCAGGTGCTCTGCTGCTGCATAGATATCCATGGTCAGGTTGGGAGGTGACATCTGGATACTGATGTAACTTAAGGATGTACCCTTGCTATGTTTCTCCCCATTCCACCACCATGGGATGTAACCCTAGGCTGCACGTGTCAGGTGACCCATTCACAGCATTAACATTATTACTTGTTTGGTGGCTTTGGTGGTTTATTTTCCCTGGAACCCTGGAATGTGCCCAGAGAAGGGCAACGAAACTGGTGAGGGGTCTGGAGCACAAGTCTTATGAGGAGCGGCTGAGGGAGCTGGGATTGTTCAGTCTGGAGAAGAGGAGGCTCAGGGGAGACCTCACTGCACTCTACAACTTCCTGAAGGGGAGTTGTGACGACAAGGGGTTTGGCCTCTTCTCCCAGGCAACAAACAGGACCCGAGGAAATGGCCACAAGTTGTGCCAGAGGAGTTTTAGGTTGGACATAAGGAAGAACTTTTTCTCTCAGAGAGTGTTCAGGCACTGCAATGGCTGCCCAGGGAGGTGGTGGAGTCGCTGCCCCTGGCAGTGTTCAAGAGGCGTCTGGATGAGAAGCTGTGAGATGTGGTTTAGTGCTGGTGGAGCAATAGTAGTGGGAGGACGGTTGGACTGGATGATCTTGCAGATATAGTTTCCAACTTTGTGAGTCTATGATTCTGAAGTGGCAGTGCTGAAAACTGCAGTTGTTGAGGAAGGTGTGTGGGTGAGATGTTGAGGTGCAGAGTGGCCATCCAGCTTCTTAGTCCCTGCTGAGTGTGAGCTCAGGTGCATTTTGTTTAAGATAAATATCTGTTCCAAGTCACATTTCTGAAAGTTCTATGTAGTAATACTGTTTAGATTAATGTACTTATACTTCAAGTAAATTATTGTATAGCATAGAAACCACTACAGTGTTTTTAATTTAAAACAAGAATACTCATATGTGAACTGGCACCCAAAGAAATCAGCAATCTAGAATTCATTTATGTCTTGCCTGTTTTCTTTTTTTTTCTCTTGCCTAAAAGCTGTTGGCTTATGGTTCAGTTGACAAATGTAAATACCTGCCATTTTTGTTGCTGTAGAGAGGTTTTCTTGTTTCTATCAATTCTGGTTTTTTTGTTGTTGTTTCTCATTTTTAAGAAAATACAAGCCTTTCCTGTTTCTGGTTCATTTCTAGCTTGATAGCTGAGCACAGAGCATTTCTCACTTACAAATATAGAATGAATTATGTACACTAAATAGGTCAGAAGCATCAGTGAAATTGCATTTTGATAGTATCTTTGTCTCCTGGTGTATTTGACTGGTTTGGAATAGGCTTGTTACCTGCTAGCCTGCCTGGAGCTTCTGCTTTGTGAAGGAGTAGCATTTGCTTCTGCTTCTGAGCGATGTGCTTGGTGCTTTTGTGTGAGATGCATGCTCTTTGGCAACTTGTTCCTCCAATCTGTTCCTTTCCATTGCCCTTCTGAAGGAGAGAATGTACCATAGGTGGCAGTTTGCTTTGCTGTATTCTGTCCATTTTGTGGTGTGTTTTTTTTTGTTTTTTTTTTTGGGGGGGGGGGGGGGAGGGGGGGGAGGTGGTTGGGGAGAGAGGTTCAGATGGACCTGGGAGAGTACTTTTGTCTGTGCCTTAGGTTCCACTGAAGATGACAGGGTCTGACCAACCAGAAGAATCCTCTGGCAAATAACTCTTTCAGTTTTATTTTCTTTGTGATTTATTTTTACTGATTGCCTTTCCACATCAGATAACAGCAGCCTGATGAACTTTGAGTTGGTTTGCTTTGAAATTATTGAAATAATGGGTTCCAAAGTCTGCTAACACTTTGCTATAGCTGTCCCTTAGTGGGACGTGAGCTCTACTGTTTTGTCTTTGCCCACAAAAAGTTAATAAAGCTAATTAGGGTTCTTGTTAGGTTTGGTTTATGATGTTGTGGAGTTTTTTAAATAAATTTTTTAAAATAAATAAATCACAACAATATATTGAGAAATGCAGTGAAGTGTTACTAACTTGTCAGTGGATGACAGTTTGTAGAATTATTTGAAATGGATGAATCACTGAAATGCTGTTTCATGAGGTACTTCATATTTTGGACTTGTGCAGATACTTGAGAGTATGCCAATGACGGACAAAGTTGAAGAATTACTGCAAGTAATAGGCCCGTTCTATGAAATAGTGGAAGATAAAAAGAACAGAGGATCTGGCCTAACCTCAGGTTCGAACAAATAACTTCCTTTGTGCTATTAATAATCACAACTCCAGCTTTTGGGGGGGTAGGGGGGAAGGTGCTTGTTTTCTGTAAGTGATTTTAAAGCTAAATGTTGCATCTTTCTGTTCATTCTCTCTACTATACGGCAGTTCGAATGGAGAAAGTATCTAAATACTTGGAAGGTAGGAATAAGAAATTATGGATAAGTCCATCTCTTCCATTGTTTTGGTGCTGTAGTAATTTTTTGCTAACACTTGTGACTTCTGGGTTTGCCACCTCGTTAGGCTGAATCTTCTATTTCTATTAAAAAATAGAGTTAGATCCAGGAAGCTGTGTGTTTAGTCGTTATCTACGTGCTTTCTGAGCTGCTGAAGGAAAACTCTTCCTGAGGAAAGAAGCGTATTTAAAGCCAAATCTAGCTCTTGCTATTCATTCATAAAAGGAGTGACTGTTGGAAATGCATGCTGCTACGCAGTAATGCAGCTTTGTTATCTCATCTAAATTTTATTTTAAAAAAAAAAAAAAAATCTTCCCGAGTCAAAACCCACAGCTTTGTTAATCATGGTTTCATAACACCTTCAGAATACAAGATGAATTTTGAAACTTTCAGGTAACTTTCTGAGATTCAAATTTACAAGGGGAGTATCTTTTTAACCACTTTATGTTTCCAACAAGTGGCAAACCTAGCAGTGTGGCATAAAAATCAATGTGGTGCTTTAATTTGGCAATGCCATTGTAAAAATGTTTTGGTAATGGTTTTTGTTAGAGGCAGTGTGCTCATAAGGTTGTGATATAAGCCTTAGTGATTTTGAACTGTCTTCATTTCAGTGAAAACTGTTGAAATGCAAAAGGAGAAAACTTGTAACAGCTCTAGAACCGTTGCACAAATGATAGTTTGATGTGCTTAACAGGCAGCAATGACTGGTGTCTTTTGTATGTGGGCCTTTTCCCCTTCTTAAGCAAACACAGTTTTGATTTGGTTTTGGTGTGGAGTCTCAGAGGGAGGTAAATAGTTATTCATTCCATTTGACTAAGGGTAATGGTTGAGGTTTTCAAGTGGCTGCTTTGAAACAGTAATTTTTAAGATTAGGATTGCACATAGTTCATGTCAGGAGTTTAATGAGCTTGCCTGACAGCTAGATTGATAGGCAAGATTTTAAGAGTATCAGTAGATTCAGGTCAGTCAGCTGTGTAATAAGGATTTACTTACACTTGGTGTCTATGGCAAAGTGCCACAAGTGCCTTATTTAAAAAAGACTCAGGCAGAAAAAAGTTAGGATACTTATCTTTTAAGTTTATTACTGAAACAGGTATAGTTTGAAGATTCAGCATGAAGCACAAGGCAGTGTAAGTAAAATTGACATAGAATAGCCAACTTCAACTTTGTAGAATTCCATTGTTTTATCATAGAATGTTACATTTACACTTAGGATTTTTGAAATGCTTTCTTCAGTGCTCTTAATGCTTCCATGATGGAAAGTGAAACTTCAAGTAATCAGTATTATTCATAGTGCAGGTCTTAAAATATTCCATAGGAGTATGGAGACACGGTTACATTCACTCTCACAGATTCATTCTAAGGAGTTAAGCTGCTCTGCCCGAGTTTGCTTTGAAGTGGTGAGACACTGGTGACAGTACTCTTAAAAATGGATCATTGTTATTTTTACTTGTGTTAGTTCTTGCAGTCTCCTCTGCCCTTGCTCTGTATAGCTTCTATTTTGGAAGTTGTTTTTTTGTTGTCGTTTTTTAAGGCGCAGGTAATTCTTATGTCCTGGAAACTGGGCCCCTTCTCTTAGTCTTTTTTTTTTCTTTTTTTTTTTTTTCTGTATTGTACTCATTGTACTCTGTTCTCTTTTGGCCCATTTTGAATGAAGATTTGCCTCTTGCTTTTCCATCAGGCTTTTATCTGAGTGAAAATGACTATCCGTCTATGTAAGAATTGCATGCTGCTTCCTAAAAAGTATGTCATCAATAAAGAATATCATCTTGCTTCAACATCTGCTACCAGGCAACATGCATCTGATGTGTTATTGGCCTCTCAACAGAAGTGTAGCCTTTTAAAATTAAATTTCTACTCCTTGTGGTTTCTCTGTTAATGTTAAATGCAAACCATTGAAATAATGTCTTCTGAGTCAACAGAGCTTGTGGCTCACCTTAATGAGCAACCCTGGTGTTTCACATGCCAACATTAAAATGGCAGCTAAGAGAAAGTTGCCTGATTTATACGTTACAATCCCCAGGCTTGGTCTGTGCCATACCTGTGGGAAATCAGAAGAGGAGTTAGGAGGGGAGCATAGTTTTGTCCAGTAGACTATGTAGGTCTGAGGAATATTTCAAGAGTACATAACCTGGGCAATGTTCTGAAAGCTCAGACTGTGGCTGAGAAGCTGAGGCTCTTCAGATAATAGTTTTGTGACAGGTAGAAAGTATTTTAAAGGGGGTAGGTGGGGGAAAAGACTAATTCAGGTCCATGAAATACAGTATGTCAAATGAGAAACTGGACCCTTATCTGTCTTAGGGCTACAGAAGAAAGTGGGCAATTTTTGCTGTGCTAAAGAAGGATCCTTTTCTCTGTAGCTGGTGGAAGAGGTTACAGGTCACTACCTGACAGGGACACTGCTGCTTTAGAAGAGCAGCCTTAACACGTATTTGCTAACAAATGAATGAGAAATCTGATGTCCAGCTCACTTCTAAAGAAGACCAGCATTTAAAACACAGTTATATCAGTGAATCTCACTAAATAAAGTTGACCCTCTGCTGTTAGGCTGAGCAGAAGTGTTCCTTATAAACCTTTGTGAAGACTAAATGTTGCCTTCAGCAATGACAAGTTATGCACTGTGGAGACAGGAAGGTTTCAGCATTGTAATACTTTTGTCATCCTGCTTAGTGTTCTTCTGAGCCCTTTGCTCCCAGGTGCATTGTAACTGCTGTAATTACAACTGTAATAAGCTCTGTTGAAGCACACTGTCTCTTACTCTGACTGACAGGCTACTTTTGGGCAGTGCTGATTGCAGTGTAGCTTTTTTTTTCTTGCCTATGCAGGGCACCACTTCAATAGCACCTGGTGTGAGAGGCAGAAGTTGCAGGCAGATACAGTTATTGAGCAGTTGCTTGGATGTGAGAGCTAAGCTTAGAAGACAGTATTCACTGAGGTATGCATGATGTTGGTGCAAGTGAGTGCATCCATTCCAGTGCTTCTAGTTCAGGATGCAGGTAAGCTTAGGGGGGAATATTGCAATTGAAAGAAGTGAGTCTGCTCTTAATTATTAATTCTCAAAAACACTTTTCTTGCTCTTAAAATGTAAAATACTTTCTAGCTGTGCTTCTGTAGATTGCATATGATTAGTTTCTCTTTTTCAAATTGTTGTATTTTCTCAAAGAGCTCATCTCATTTTTAATATATTTGCTTTGTAATGAAGCATTTGGTAGCATGCTTTTCCTGCTTGTGTGTGGGCTTCTTGTGAAACACCCTCTGTTTGCTTTATAAGCTCAGTTTCTCATTTGTGCTTGACTTCAAAGATACTTGCTAAACTAATTTCCTTCCTCCTCCTTCCTCTTTCCTCACTAGGATTTTTAAGGAACTTAATGGCTATGAATCCCTAATGCTTTGTAAGAAGGGGGAAAATAACTGCAATGCCCGGTACTTCAGAATTGCTGTGCTTTAGTGGGATATCTAGAGTGGGTGGCTGTACCACAGTGACGAGGTGCATTAAAGCAGGGCAGGTGTAGGGCAGGAGAAGCTGTTGGGTGTTGAGAGAGGTTTTAAAGTTCTTTTTAAACTATTTTTCCAGTTCTAGTCCCCTGTGATAAGCAACAGCTATAATCAAGGTTCTGTCTAGATACTACGAATCGCTTATCTGTTGTGTGGATGACCAAGTGCTGGCGCAGATATCCCTTAGAGGTTGTGGAGTTACCTCTCTGGAGATCCTAAAAATCCTGGACTTGGCCCTGGGCACCCTGCTCCGGATGGCTCTTCTTGAGCAGGGGGTGGAACAGGTGGAACCAGAGCTCCCTGCCAACCCCAGCTGTTCTGAGATTCTATGAAGGCTACAGATCATATTCATAGATGCAAAAATAAAATCCACACTAGCCTCTGTCTCAGCAGTTTAGCAGTTTACTTCCCAAACCATCTTGTACAAGGCAAACCCAACTGTACTGTGTTTCATGCTGGAACTGAATCAACAATAATAGCTTTTGTGTCTAATGAGCGTGGGTTAGTGTTTTATGTACAACTTTATTATAAGAAAAATAATTACTTTAATCATAGTCTCAAATATGCATGGAAGAGCCATCAGTTATCCATGAGGCTATGTTTAATATGGGCAACGTGAAAGGCTGTTGCTGTTCAGTTGCTAAGAGCAGGTTGCGGGGCACACAATCTTGATGTTATTTCCTGTGTGATTTTTTTTTTTTTTCTTGTACAAGGCAAGACAGTTTTTGATTGGAATTACTTTCCTGTTGACTGGACTATAGGTGACCCAGAAATAGATTCTTCTGTTGCTTTCAGGCCTAACTTGGTTTTCTTTATGGAGTTTTGATGCACTTTCTGGGACAAACGTGTGTTATTATATTCATGTGTACTTACGTGTATCATCACACTAGTACATAAAACCCCTCTCTACTTCTTACACAACAAAAAATTTCCAAATATTGACTGTATCTCTTCCACACAGAAGAGAACATAGCAAATCCTGCTCATTCTCCCAGGGGAATGCAGTACCAAACATGGGGACATCCTGGGTCTTGGAATTGCTGTAATTAAGAGCTAATATGAAATCTAAGAAGCAGCTGTTTTTCACGTTCATTCTTATTCCTGATCACTTTCTAAGATGTTGGCAAAGCCTACGTTATTGTACTCTCTGCACATGCACCCTGTAACTGATCTGCATGTGCTAGTGGCCCTGTACTTTGGGTGCCTGGTGCCTTATTGCATGGAACTGCCTGCCATTGTTGGGATTGCCTCCGGATCAGCTGCTGTCCTTACTGAGCTGCTCTCTGTCCAAAAATACAAGCAGGTTGTCTCTACTGGCTCAAGTCTCAAGCAGAGAAAGAAGAAAACCATGCATACGTCAGTCAAATAAAACTCAGTAACCTTATTTTTATGTGGAAAGTGCCCTGAAAATTCTGGGGAGTAAGTACCAGTGGTATGAATAGAGAAGAACTCCATTGATACTGGATGGAAGAAAAACGTAAAGTTCCAGGATGATTAAGTCAGTAATCCCCAGTGCATTCTTGCAAGTTAATAGTATGTATAAGAAGCTGCTCTTAATATTTATTTATCCACAGATTGTTTTGGTATTTGTAAATGGCAAATAAAGACATGACTGTTGTTTATGAAAATAAAATGTCATATCTTTTTATGTAACAGCTTGAGTAACATGTAAGAAGAGAGAGGAATGTGGACAAAAAAGGGTTGTGGTCATCTGGAGTAAATTAAAGAGAAAGGAGAGGCCTTTCTTTGTTCCTGCTATAGTGAAGTTCAGGAAGACTAAATTAAAAAAAAAAAAAAAAACTGTATAGAGCAAAATCTGATGATCAAATAGAGTGATTAAAAGAATGGTAGTTAAGGGATTTTGTATTTTTGTCTTTATTTTTGGCATGCCCTCTTACCATCTTATTTGTGAGGACAGTTCATTAGTGTGTTGTAGAGCAGCTTTGTCCAAAGAGTGAAAGGAAACAAGGCAAACTAAGTCTTCTAGTTGAAGACTAGACTTCTCAATGCTTGCATGTACCCTTTGTCCTTTTTTTTTTTCCCCTCAGAAAATAAATGAAGCTTTAGAAGCCATTGCCTTCAGCAGTCTGTCCTCTGAGCTGCTCGTTTGAGAGCTTCTTAGTGAAACCAATCTAGGCTAGTGGAGGTCTATTACTCATTTTAAGATGTGTTGTTTAAGTAAACACCAGCTTGAATGTTGTTAGTCTCATGTAGGGATAAAGGGTGAGCGTAGGCTATGTCAGGCAGCACAGCTCCAGGTCGGAAAGGATGCATATCTATGCTTTGAACCACTTGTTAAAATACTACTTATAAGCTCAGTTCTGATGGAAAATCAGCTGTCGGTGCTGTTTCATAGACTGCTCAAAGAGACTTTTGGTTGGAAGGCTGTTATGAAGGGATAAATGTCAGAGGGATTTCCAAAGCATAGCTAAGCCCTGAAGCGTACTCCTTCCCCTGTGGTAAATGATCTCTCCTTGCAGCAATACAGTATGGGAACGCATCAGTTTCAAAAGGAAGGAGGAAATTTGTGAAACTAGATGAATGAGAAGTGGCAGAGCATAGTTGTATAAACTTGAAACAGGAAGCCTACATGGATCAGCTACAAGCATGGAACATTGGGTTACGATGGCAAGAAAAGAATTCTTGTTACCTGATTATCAAAGTAACCATCAACATGATTTATATATACTGGTGTCTGGGGACTTGACACCCAAATTTGGACAGAGCATTAACTGATATGAATAGAGTTCATTGCAGGGGAGTTGGGCCAGATGGCCTTTAAGGGTCCTTTCCAACTCAAACCATTCTGTGATTCCATTTGAATAGGTGCAGTGTAGCACACAGAAGTTTCCCCAGATTAATAATCTCCAAGCTGAAGTAGAGTACTAAGAAAACATTTTCATGTTCAATGATGTTCCTCTTCAAAACCAAACAGAAGTAAATCTTAGGAAATACACTGATGGTATGGTTGGGACTTTTTGCAATATGTCGGGCAGGGTGAGGAGGTTTTCAGTTTTTTAATCACCTGCCTTTATGGCTGGATGTGTCTCCAACTCTTGTTTTTCCTGTTCACTCCCACGGCTGGGTAAGGCACTTGCATGTTTGCTCCCCACCCTGTTTTTATTTCAATGGAGAGGGTGATGCCTGCTTCTGCATTGCCAGCAAGCTGTCACTGTGCCTACTGCTCGTGCTGCAGAGGATGTCAGTGTTACGTTATCCTTCTTGCACTGTTTGTTCCCTGATAAACATCTCTAGATTTGAGATTTACAGTAAGCAAAAGATGCTTATGAGAAATAAACAGGGAATATGGTGGGAATCTCCTATGAAGTCTTTTTTTTTTTTTTTTTTTTTCAAATACTGTTTTTCAGGAAGAATAGAATGACTTTGTGATTGCTTATATTCTCGTGGTCCACAAAAGAGGTGATAGCTTTTCCAGTTACGTTCAGACAAAAGTTTAATTGCAATCCAAAATGGTGATGCAAGGTGCCCGTAGAGCGCTTATTTCACAGTCAGACTGAGGTGAACAGGGAATTTAACGTATTCATTATTTCTAAATAAAAGCTCTTTTGTTTTTTATTTTTTAAGCAGTATGGATGTTAAAGGACTGGGGAAAGCAGATCAGTTCTTCATTGCAAGATTTAAGTAGAAAACCCATCACTCTACATGCAGCAAAGAAAGTAGCAGGGCTGGTTTGACAACTCCGGTATAATTGGATATTATTTTGCTCTTTAATATTAAGCCTAATTAATTTAAGGCTTGACATTAATTAATCTTTCAAGATTCCATCAAGGGAACATATAAGTTATGCACAGTTATGGAGTTATACAAGTTATGTACAAGTTGTGGAGTGCTATGATGACAATTAAAGCAGACAGAATCCAGCCTTATGGTCAACACGTAAAGTGTGGGAGCGTCTAGGAACTGTCCACTTTATACCTTACTCACTCTGTGCTAATGTACAAGGTTGAAATCATCAGTAGGTATTTCTCCATATTTTTTTTACATAGGGTGTAGCAAAGGCTTAAATTCTCCTTTTTATATTTTTAAGAATCTTTAGCTTGCAATACTTTGAACATGGAGTGAATCAGGAACCTTGAAATGATCACAGATATGGAAAACAAAAGCTGAACTGTTACTTTATTTTTTAATATTTGTTTTATATATATATAATATATATATTTGTATAATTAGACAAGCAAACAAATGCACTGTGTATTAATTACGCCATCTTTTTCACTGAACTCAGAGTGCTTACTTCCATGTGCACTTTGTCAGATAAATATTTGTATACATTTTGTTATCACGTTTTGTTTAAACCACTGTGGGAAGAGATTAATAGAATATTCCCTTTTCACAGACTCTGGTTGCTCACATAATTGAGTGGAATGTTCCAGAGTTTGCAGTTTTGAAGCATTTCAGCCCCAAAGGGAACTTCTATAAAAATAGTGATCTCTGGATTCAGAGAAAATGGCCATATCAGTCCTAGAGAAAGCGTTACTGTAGCTGTACCAGAAGTGTGGATAATAGTCTTGGTCAGAGGTTTTGTAGCAAAAGTAACATGTAATGTGCTGTCTTTTTCCAGCAGGCTTCCTCAGAATCATTCATGAGTAGTCAGGCATTCTGTGGTAAACCACAGAAGAGAAACATTAAAATAATTAAGGAAGAGCATACAGAAATAAAACTGGCATTCATTGATTGTTCTTTTAATATGGAAATGCTTTTCTGCAGCAGCTGCCTGATATTTCTGGGGGAGCTGTGTGTTAGTTTCTTTTAAAATACTCACATTTTCCTTGTTGAATGTTTTCTCAGACCTTAGTAACGTCCTGAATTCTGCTCCAAATCTCAAGACTGTGAATGGAAAAGCTGAGAGTAGTGATAGTGGAGCAGAATCAGAAGAAGAAGGACTTCGTGAAGAGGAAGAAAAAGAACTCCAGCAAAATGTAAAGGGTATGTTTTCTACACTGAGACCAATGCCTCTTGGAAACGCTTCAGAAAACACTTCTTTACTGTGCAGGTGATGAAGCAATGGCACAGATTGCTCAGAGAGATTGTATCTCCTTGGAGATACTCAAAAGCTACCTGGACATGGTTGTGGATGCCCAGATCTGGGTGTCCCAGCTTGAGCAGGGGTTGGACCAGATGGACCAGATTGGACCAGAGGTCCCTGCCAACCTCAAACATGCTGTGATTCTTCCAGAGGTTTTTTGTCTCTTTTTTTTAACTGTGTAAGTATCAGAAAGTCCCAAAGGATTGTGAATGCTGTGCTTGTTGTACTGCCATACATTTTTTGACTGCTAGAAAGTTATGTCAGAGTGTTATCTAAGAATTGAGGGAATATCATGTATTGTTTTCCTTTTTGTTGCCAGTGCTACTTGTAGCAGCTGTTAGTAACAGTAGAATTGAAAATCACATTTCTTCAGAGAAAGGAAAACAGAACTTGCAATGGCATTCGTTTTGGGGGCTCATAAGGGTTTTGAGTAGTAACAGTGTCGAGTGAAAACCAAATGAAATCACACATTTAGAATTTTATGCAGTTCTTTTTCCCACCAAGGACATTGGGATAATTATTTGAGTTGTCAGAGGGACCGATGGTGGAATTGCTTAGTTATGTGTTAAACATCAGCTGCTCTTTATGCAAGTTAAACTGTTACATTAATGCTTTTTACAGTAACAGAACAATCCCTGCAAATGTGAATCTAGAAACATTTTTGTGTTTTGTTCTGCATAAACGTTTTACATATGGACCATCCGAAAGTTATCTGCTTTAAGAACTGTGTTTTTAGCTGTTATATACCTGGCTTTCTATCTGCAAGGTTTTCCTGTTCTTTTACAGAATGTAAGAATCTGAAAACAGAATCATTAGCTGCTAAGGATATGGAAAATATTGTTGCTAATGACTGTTACAAGGACAGCATTATCCCAGATATGGAGAATGGAATCCAGAACAAATCTGCCTTGAATGGCTTGAATGTGGAGGAAGAAATAAAGAAGACAGAGCCAAGCCTAGAAATAGCTAATAACTGTGATCACCAAGGTATTCTTCTTGCAAGATCACGTGCTAATTTACATATGTTTTTCTTGGAAATCTTAATCCTGGGACTCAAAAATGAGAAGTGGTATCCTCCAGTAGTATGAACGTGAAGTAAGAGTACTAAGAATTTAGGTCAATTCTTAGCAGTTTAAAATAAGGTGCTTTTTTAAACATCTTTTACAGAAAAAGGGGTAAATTCAGAGGGAGGCTCAAATATACAGAAGTGCAATTATCTTTTAAAATCATTGTATTATCTGTGTATGTTATTTGCATTTGAAAGCTAATTTGTCATTAAATGAAGATCATTAATATCTGTATTTGTCAAGGCTGAAAATATTGTGAATGTCAGTTTATCGTAACTGATGTCCAAATCTACCAATTGAAAATCAGTTGATGACTTTGTTCAAAACTACTTTATACTGAGATTAGGAAGGAGGGCGAAATGAACAGACAAAAATTAAAATTTTGATCTTAGAACGTAGAAATATCAGTATGATGCTTGGTTTTCCCTTAGCAAACGCTTTGTATAATTTCTTTATTAAGAGGATGACAACAGTAGATGAATAGGGCGTGAACTGGAGCTCACCTTGGTACTTTAACTCACTGCTTTACACTTTGCCAAGATTGGCTCACATTTACAAAGCACATGTGCATACCTCCTTCAAATACAGGTGCAAATGAGGAGAGCACTGAAGAGGTCTCAGGAACTCAGCACTTAACCAGTGATTCAGACAGTGAAGTTTATTGTGACTCGATGGAGCAACTTGGACTAGAAGAGGTAAGGGATTAATATTCCTATATGTAGTTTGAAGCTAATATACCTGTTTTTAAATAGGTTCCTGTCTGTCAGGTGAACCTGGACATCCAGAGGTGAATGAAATAACACACACATACCTTTCTCTTATTTGAACTATCATTTTGTGTTCTTTTTATTGTCAGTCTTTTACAGCTTGGTTGATACTGCTCCAGCAGCCTCCACATTATTGCCCTCACAGAATTTAGGTGAGGGGAAATGGTCCAAACCAGCAGCTCATAGAAACAACTGTCAAAAGGAATGGTATGAAGAAAGTAAGGGTTATATCCACAGGTAACAGGGTCTAGTAACGTATGTAGGGACCAGAATTCAGCTGACCCTCAGAATCACGAAGCATCTCTGTAGTGTGTGGATCTTTGCTCTCATTTTCTGGACTGATAAATCCTGCATTTGTTTCTTAGAATAAGTAAAGAGTAAGCCTGAGCAGAAAGCCTGTAGGCCAGTGGAAGAAAGCGGCCTAGATCTAGAGAAATGGGAGATGATGATTTGTGGGGGTTCTTGTACTCTCTTCAGCCATAACATGCATCTTTGACTTCCATGTAAAAGATGGGCACCAACTGTACTGGCTTAGTTATCACTGAATTGTTGCTTGTATTAACTGTGGTCGTAGTTGAATTACTGGTTTGGACCTCTTTTGGAGATCCAGTTTCAGTGTAGGCTTGGCAGAGTGTACTCAAACACCTGGCTTCCTGATTCAGGAGAGGACTGTGTGAATGCTGCTCGGGATCAGAAAGGCCTGCAAGCAGTGTTGCATTGTTTTCTTATCCATCTGTTTCCTTTTAGCAAATCAGAATTCTGTGCAGCAGTGAAAGCTATTGCAAAAGGTGGTTTGGTAGAAATGCTTCAAGCTGTTTTTTATGTAAGTTGTTTCCCAGTTGTCTTGTGTACTGTTTGAACTTGTTTGAGGCTCTTTCATGGGCGTGGGTAGATAGGTATCAATTTCCCAACTTGAATGTGAAAAGTTTAGTTCAGATAGGTGTGTGTAGAAATAAGTATAGATGTACAACTACAGGCTGACTAAAATGAGAAAACATTCACTGAACTTAAATATTGCAAAAGGTGTAGCAAATACTCAATATTCAGTTCTGATGATGCAGATCTGTATTTGACAAACAGGATTTTTGGCAGCAGTTTGCATTTCTTTTTCTCCTCTTTTTTGCTATTTTTCCTTTTTCATGGAGTTACCTGCAGCTAGCTGAGCTCCCCTGTCTGCTTCGACATGTAGTTGTGCTCATAGTTTGTCCTTTCACTGAACAAAGGATGCTTGTAGCACTTCAAGGCAGTCCTCTTGCAGAACGTGTAATTGTGACCCGGCCAATGTTCATGGCAGCTATTTTTAATGTCTTTCTGCAGTATCACAGATTTTGAATGAAAAACTTGGTGGAATTTACTTTTATTTGTGAAAAATACAGGGTGCAGTCAAGCAATATTGAGCAGGTTGATAATAAATACTGTGATTTCTTTGCAGTGAGTGTGAGCGCTGTTAGCCCAACGTTGCTAATAGCACATGGCTCTTGATAGTCTGGTTCACCAGTTAGTTTAGGATAGTTCTTCACTGTCTGGGAGGCAAAACCAAAGGAAAACTGAACATTTTGAGATCTTCCAAAGGTTCAATGAGTGTATGAGAGTATGCAGAAAATGTCTAAAGTAATTCCAAGTAGCTCAGTGTTTTGAGAATATTTGTCTCAAGTGAATGTCTAACCTTTTCAATTTGGAAAGAATGTTTGGGCATCATAAGCACGTTCTATAGCAAAACAAATGTTCCTGTTAAAAGTCATAATGCAGAGCAAGCTGCTTTCTTAAAGTGAAAGAAAAGATGCTGCTTCTTCCTTTTTAATGGTTCACTGTTACATTTTACAGACTCTAATTACTTGTTAATTTGTAGCCCTCGGAGATCATCACGTCAGCTAAAGGATCTTTAAAGCGTTCATCCCATTTCTTGGATGTAGATCATCATCTCCTATTAGAAAACGCTGATCTTCCAAGGCGTGCTTGCACAACTGCTGGGAATCTGCAGCTGGGAAATGCTGTAGAAGGAGCAGTTCAAGAAAAAGGTGAAGTCAAGCGTGGAGGAGAAGATGGCAAAGCCAGTAATGGGGCCCCTCACAAGGAGAAGAAGGATGGAGAAAAAGCAGATTTCTATGGTGTCAGAAGAGGGAGAGGTACTGCACACAGCTTTTGTATTTTCTACTCTGCTCATGGCTATAAGTGAGAGGAGACTAAGAAGCACTGGTCAGCCTTGTTCAGTAAGACAGTCCCACTGTACAATGCCTCTGTCCTTCACAGTAAAAGTAGCTAATAAAATGTTAATTCCAGTGGGTGGTGATCAGTTTTGTGTTCAAAGAATTTATTTCATTCATAGTAATCATTACAGAATAATTTTATTGTGTTGTGGAGATCTTTAATAAGTGAATCGGCTGCTTCAGTTTTGGCTGACCTTAAAATCCAGCTGTTGTCTGTAGCACCCACCCTTCTTAAAGCGTAATCTTCAAAACCCATCTGTGCTTGCAAAAAATTTCTTTACAAGTTGCGTATTTATTTTTAAATGCATGCCTATTTACACCTCTATTTGAAACCAGGGAACCTCATGGAAAGGTATCAATTACACATTGTTTTCTATATAATTGGGGTATTAGCCACACCTTTTATTTATGCTGATGCTATCTGTTCTGGTTGTTAAAGCATTGCATTTATTTATACCATGTCTTTTTGCATGGCATCAAATGGCAAAATTAAGGAGAAAATTTTGAAGGAGCACTTACATTGTAAACTATTCTGAAGAACATATTGTAGGGCTGCACATTAGTTTAACCGTCTCCCCTTTTTTCTCATTCAACTTAGTTTGCTACAAGCAGACAGAAACACATTTGGTTATGTGTACAGCTAAGGGAATGTGATAGGTGAAGGTTCTGTTACGTAAGACTTCATGCAGGGAAACATCTCAAACGCTGTTGCAGGAACCTCCCGGCACTTTTGAGCTGCCTGAATAAAGCACTCAGTTGGGGTGGAACAAAATTGAACAAGTGTTCCTAACAAACATTTTCAATAGAGCTGGTAGCCAATTCTGTGTTTTAAGCATCCGTTTCTTCCCTCCCAACGTAGGGCACAGACTTCATCCTTTAGGAGACGGTTCGCAAGGTGGACAGATGGGTAATGGAGGGGATGGAGAGCGCTGGGGATCAGAGAGGGGGCCGCGGGGCAGCCTCAACGAGCAGATCGCCGTGGTGCTGATGCGGTTGCAAGAAGACATGCAGAATGTCCTGCAGAGGTTGCATATGCTGGAGGCAGTTACAGCATCACAGGTACACACTGAAGCAAGTTGATTGTATTTTTGTTAGATCTCCTCGAGTATCTTTATGCTTTCAGATTAAAACAATGTTTCTTAAACTGCAAATAAATTTGTTATATTCTGTAGTTTGTTTCAACTTAGAATTTCTTTTTGTGACCTAATGTTAGGAACACAATTCAGGACTGTTGTACCTGTGAACAAAACCATGCATATTAACTTAGATATTAACCATACGTCATTGTGCTCATTTCTGTTACACAACTAATCTCAGCCATCCTTATCAGTACACATTATGCAGTCGTGACATAGATGTTCCATGGTTAATGATAGTACTGTGGGATCCCATGGGATTCATCGGTAGATTTCAGTGCATTTTCAAAGGAAATAAAATTATCTTAATTTCCCATATTGGTAAATGTTTGCAGGCAGAAATTCTGAGTTCATTATTCAGCTAGCAAATTGGTTTCTCATAGCATTCTTTTCCTTCTAAGTAATCCAACTTCCTTGGAGTTTCACATCATGTGTACAAGACAAGCAGAAGTCTTAAGAGTGTAGATATTTGTTGGTGTAGTGTTTCTTTTTCTTTCCATTTCAGTGGGAATACTGCTACACTTAGTAGTGTATGCAGGACAGAATGTGATAGAACTGTATTCAACCAGCAGTCAGAAATACTTGGTTCTCTTTGTCGTGTTGATATTTGATGTGCCTGAGCATTGTAGAGCCATGTCAGTAAGTGTCCTATGAGATGCACGCACCCCATATCTAAGGCAGCCAGGGAAGAGGATTTCTTAAAACTGTAATTTTGCTTCAGCTTAGCTGTTCAAGAATCTGGTGTTTGCACACAGATTAATTTTTTTCTTTCTTTTTACTAAAGCAATATATGAAGAATAAGTCAAAGATTTTTGCCCAGCAGTTCACGCTGTGCTTTCATTTTCTGAGGAGCAGCAATGTCAAGAAGCTTCTGGTTCACACATTCATTAGGAAAGGCCTAGAAAGCTGACTTCTTTATTCCTGTGGAAGCACCACAACAGTATGTAGGAAAAGGCTTGAAGTGTTTCTGGTACTTCTCTTTCTCTATATTGCCTATAAGATTTTGAATGGATTCCTTGGTTAGACTGTATAGCTGTAGCTTAGGGCACGCTGAAAGAATGCTTCTTGTCTTTATTACAGACCAGTGTTTAAATACTTTGTTATGCAAGTTAACTTGCTGGGATTTCATCTGCATTATCGCACCTGCTGGATTTGGACCGGAGTTGAAGTTGCATAGGCAGGGGGAGCCTTGAAAAACTAGAGAGGTTCAGTCAGTGATACAGATTCATATTTTAACATACAGAAATGTGATAAAAATGCTCTGAAGTTTAATGGAAGCATGAGAGGTTAAGTTGGAAACCAAGTGACGGAAGGTGGGTTGCACTGAGTGTAGTACTGCTTTTAACAATGTCAAGGAAAAGCTTCCTTTCAAGAACTGTTCCTCAAGCTGTCAAACAGACTGCGAAGCCACCGTGAAGAACTAAATATTCTCATTTAGTGAAGCAGAAATAGTGTAATTGTTTTTTGACACTTATGAGGTCTTTCTTTGTATTTAAAGGCAAGATCTGCAACACTACAGTCAAATTATCCACCTGCCTCCTCTGTTAAGGTAAATCCCGTTTTTTCCATTTGCAAAAAGCAACGTGAAAGGATGAGATGAATGTTTTGTGTCTGGCTTTTTTTGTATGTGCTTTTCATGTTGTCTCTTCCTTGATGAAGTGATATAAAAATAATTTGTTCCTGAAAAGATTATTGAATAGACAAATATTTTTTTTTTTCTGGTCTTACCAGTTTTTTCTATTTGGTGTGGTAGCATTTGAAGCATTTGTGAAGTACAGATGTGGTGCTGTATACGCACGTGCAGGTTGCTGACTGGACTCTCTTCTGTCTTCCTTAGAAACCATCATGGTGGCCCTTTGAAATTTCTCCTGGCGTTTTAGCTTTTGCTATTGTATGGCCGTTTATTGCCCAGTGGTTGGTGCACGTATATCTTCAAAGAAAGCGAAGGTAAAGATGTGCATTCAATGGCTCATATATACTTTCCTTCACCTGTTGATGATCAGTATGAAGTAGGTTATTTAGACATTAAAAAACCTGCCTTCGCACGTAAGAATAATGCAAGAGCATGCATGTATATCTGAGCCATGAGTTCCGTGTCAGAACGGGGAGCTTAATGGGTCCTGTTTACTAAGTCGCTTTTTTCAGGACATCTTGCTTAATGTTTTCTTACCTGTATCGGGAACTCATGGCTCTGACAATAGAAAGCTAAAGCAAATTGTGCAGTAGAGTCTGTGATACGGTGACCTTCGGAAGGCGTGTGGTTTATTCCCCAAAACTCATGACAAATGCTCAAGGAGAGATGCTGGAAGCTAGCAGTGCCTTCCAGTAGCTGGGACTTACTTCTAGGAAGAGACATGAAGAGAAAATGTCTCAGTGTTAGAACCTGTTGGTTAATATGACTCTTTATGTAGTATGCTCAGTAGAGACGACTTAGGTTAAATCCATGAAGTGATGCAGAAGAGCAATTTCAGAGAGTGCACAGAAGTAGTCAAGGCTGGATACCTTGGAGGTGTGTCCATGACATTCTGTGACCCTGCCACTCCCAGTATCCTCCTGAGCCATTTTCTTGCTAGGCTTCCTACTTACCTTGTGCCATGAGACAGCTATGTCCTGTCAAATATGTTATGGACTCTCATGTCACCTATTTCTTATTTTACGTTTACAAGCAACTTGCAATGGTATTTTTGTAATGTCTACTTTGGCTTCCTTTAGATGAAGGACAGCTGTATTCTCACCTTACTTTTTCTCAATTTTTTAATCATCATAATATCAAATCAGTGTTCCCTGGTTACTACATACTTTGCACCTGATAATATTGTGTGCTCTTACCTTTTAGTCCTGAGCTTTTTCTTTTCTGCCACTCTGCAGTCTGCGATGTGTCCACCTTACTAGAATTAGCTTAAATTATAACTTCTTAATTATTGAAAGTTTTCGTGGCATAGTGTTCTCTTGAATGGTAAAATCACAGGATCCCAGCATGGCTGAGGCTGGCAGAGACCCCTGGGTCTGCCTGGTCCAACCCCTTTCAAGCAAGGACACCCACAGCAGGGTGCCCAGGCCCGTGTCCAGACTGCTTCTGAAGATCTTCAAGGAGGACACTCCACTGCCTCTGGGCAGCCCATGCCAGAGCTGTGTCACCGTGACAGCAAAGGGCTGTATCCTGATGTTGGTGTGGAACATCTTGTGTTTTGCTTTATGCCTTGTCTTGGCGCTGGGCACCACTGAGGTGAGCCTGGCTCCACCCTCTTGGCATCCTCCCTTCAGACCTCCCCTGAGCCTCCTCTTCTCCAAGCTGAACAGTCCCAGCTTTCTCAGCCTTTCCTTATAGAAGAGATGCTCCAGTCCCTTTCTCTTCTGTTTGCGAAGAAAGGTTCCTGTGTTTGAGGACTGTTTCTGCATCACTTTTCCATCGGGAGTTTCATCTCCTGTAGCTAAGGGGAGGAGGTTGATCAGTACACTTGGAGACAAAATGAAACAAAATGCCTTCTCTGTTGTCACAGTGCCAGTTTCAGCGTGTACTCTCTGAAGGTGTGTAAGCTTTTAGGCAATAGCTGTGTACACAGTGCATGTATTGACCATATCGCATACATTTGGTTTTAAAGTACGCATGCTGTCCTAGAGCAGTTGCCAGGTGTCTCTGCTACTCTGTGAGGTAACTCAGCATTAAACTGTGGAGCAGATTCCATGGAAGGAGCAGTGAGAAAGCCTTCTCCAGTCTGCACAAGCTTTGTGCCTCGCTCGTACCCCTGGGGATATCTCAGCTTGCTCTCAGCACTTGGAAAGCAGCTCATGAATGCAAAGTGCTGATGTGGTCTGGTGCTGTCACCCTCCTTTACCATAAGCTCCTCTCCTGTACTCCAGGAGACAGTAGTAATGAATGTAACCTGCAGGTCAGAATCCCTAGTCGTATTTTATATACTTTGTCTAAGTTCTGCCAGTTCTGTCAAATTATATGTTGTTCCCTAACTTAAGAATGCATCCAAAGAAAATGCACAAAAATGATGCAAGGGGTAGAACTGCTTCCCTATGAGAGCTGGGGCTGTGCAGCTTGGAGAGAAGGCTCCGGGGGAACCTGAGAGCAGCCTGTCAGTGTCTAAAGGGGGCTGTAAGAAAGAAGGGAAAAGACTCTTTAGGAGGGACTGCTGTGACAGGACAAGGGGAAATGGTTTCAAACTTAAAGAGGGATGATTTGGATTGGATGTAAGGAAGAGGTTTTTTTTCACTAAGGGTGGTGAGGCACTGGCACAGGTTGCCCAGAGAGGTGGTGGATGCCCCATCCCTGGGGACATTTCACTGTCAGACTGGACGGGACTCTGAGCACCTGATGTAATGTAGGTGTCCCTGTTCACTGCAGGGGAGTTGGGCCCGGTGACCTTTAAGGGTCCTTTCCAACTCGAACCATTCTGTGATTCTGTGAATCTAAGGCAAACGTTCAGGAATCTTGAATCAGTGTTGTATTTTAAAGGACTGATAATCTTTCTTTCATGTGTGACCTTAATCAACTTAGGTATTTAGACAAATGAAAAACTGTGTTATGTGAGAGTACATTAACCTAGATTATTTGTTTCCTCTTCTAGAAAGCTGAACTGAGAATTCATGATGTTGTTTAAGACTGCTAGAAGAAGGTGGCCCTGGGAAGTAAAGGAATTGTGAATTCTTAAGAGAACCTCAGGATTTGGGATAATGTTCCTTCTGTTATAGTAATATTTGTTCTACCTTTGAGCTGAACATTTAAGGACTAACACCACTGATACTTGAATGATTTGCTGCTCCTAGGTTACAAATAAAATCTAATAATTTCATCCTTAAAACCACATGAACATTAATTATTTTGGAACCTGTTTGTGGATGGGCCTTTAGGAATTACTAGTCTTGCTGATGCCAGATAACAGAGAAAATGTCATCTTTGTAAAAGAAAAAGCAAAATACGTAAAGCTGTCGCTTTAATATAGAAATAAGGTTACAATGAAAATATCCCTACCTGTTTTTCCACAGGTTTATGTACTATGAGATGAAAGCACTAATGAAGTATGAATTAATACATCGTGAACTGTTGAAAAATACAGTGTAGCTCTTAGGAATTCAACTGGTTATTTTTGCTGCTAAACCGATGTGGGACAACTTTCCTTGTAAACTGTTCAGCAGTGAAGTGGGAAGCTTCGGTTATCCTTCAGGCTCGTAAGTGAGGTATTACAAGTGGTAACATCCTGGCAGTTAGAGCCCTTAGTAACAGAGGACTGTGAAGTATGTATTTGTAAGTAGGTGTGATCCCTCCAAAGCAAGGGATCCATCTGAAAAGGCTGCACCTTATATTTTTAATGTTGATTGATAGCTATATTCTTGTTGGCTACAGCTTGTTGTAACTGAAACCCATACTTGAGGCACAAGGTGCTTTTAAGAAAGCAAGCTCTGTAAGTATATCTCTGAGATTTGACAAAGCTCTGTGCATTGCAAGTTTTCTTTTGTCAGTTTATGTCAAATTAAAGTAAGAGCTCCTATCCCTCATCTGTTGTGCACTCTTCCCCCCTCGCACTAGGAAAAATGTTAGGTTTGGTATTCCTTTCTCTCCTATCCTTCTGATTTCTTAGAGAACAAAACTTAAATTTTGGTGCCGATTCTTTTTCTTTTATGGAGGATTTATTAACCAAGATACAGCTAGAGATGTGCATGTGTAGGTAGGTAAACATGTATGTCAGTCTTAATTTCTACAAAATGGAAGTGTACTAAAATTAATGAGAAAACAAAGACACTTCTTCACCTTAAAGAATTAAGTTATCTCACAACCTGTGCATAAGATTTGAATCTTAGAAATTCACCATATTATTGATGCACTTTCATTCTCCATCCACACCAAATATTACAGATTACTGAGGAAAGCTCTTTTCTGCCCTTCCTGGAAATCTTTTATAGTTTGAAAAGCATTTTTCATACAAGCTATATTGTAAAAAATGTAATCACAGAATTCAATGTTTGTCTTACTGGGGCAATTTTAACCTTGTTTTAAGCCCTTTTTTTTTTTTTTTCTTTTTTTTTATGAATTATTTTTCCTTCTTATGATTTCTTTATTGTAAAGCTGAATTACAAAATAAAATGATCAGAACATCCTTGAAGACTGTAACAATCAGCTTCCATCTGACAGAGGTCAGTTTTGGCATGAGATGTACCAAAAACTCAGGTCTGAACAAATCTTATGCTGGAGGGGAAGTTCTACTGTGACCTGAAGCCACTGTGCCTGTAGCTTAAAGCCCTTAGAGTGCTTAATTTAATATAAAACAACAGAAAGGATTATACAGGAGCAACACTCTAGCTTGAAGGTAACTTCCAACCTACCCCAGCAGGACGGAGCACCGTGGAGTGCCTCTCGCTGCTGGTAACCATGTCCCATGTGGGTGGCTTCCTTTCAGAGATGGTACAGACATTCCCAAAGGTACCTGTTAACTTCCCACTGAAATAAGCATAGGCATGTGTTATGTGTTATTTATTAATGTTTCAATAAATCAATCCTTTAATATTTTGTATTTAATCTTGCACTTTCTTCATGTTAAGTAAATGCAGCATGCTGGGTGCGGAGGCTGCTCAGAACTTGTGGGCTGAAGCAGCTTCAACCTAAAGGCTATAATACAAAGCACAGCTTCTACAGTGCTTACTGGTGCCTCCTGATGGGGCCTCAAAGTCCAAGACCAGAGCCTGATAGGACTCAAATTTCCAGTTAGCTGTTACCTCACCTTGAAGGAAAATCGCTGTCATTTGCCAGAGTACAAAGACAGCGCTAACTGGAAGGCAGTGTAAGGAGAACAGTGCTGCCGAGAACTGGCAGCCCCTCTTCCATCTGGGGCTCTCCTCACACGGCCCTGCAGTCAGCACGGGTTTGTGTGGCACTGCAAGCATCCATGGCACTTTTGAAGCAGTGAATCCACCTGCATCTCAGAGCACAGCTTTACAGTGGATGAAACAACAGGGAAGATGCTCCAACTGCAATGAGGTACTCAGCTCAGGGCACAAGAGAAGAGTTGTACTGTCTTTTCCAGACAGTAGCAGACAATACAGTGCAAAGTTGTATTTCTGCCTTCACACTATTTCCCTTCTGGTAGCAGAGGAACCACTAAGGAGTGCCCTTGTGTAAAAAAAAAAACAAACAAACAACACATAAATACACAGGCCTTCCCCCAACACCAGGTCAAACGCTGCAGCTGCAAGGGACCAACATCTTTGCCAGCTTATGCAAATAGCTGTAGTCAATTACTAATGAGGAGGAAGCTTTAAATCGCTTTCAGTTCCCATGTTTGTAACTTTTTGTATTTTTGCCTGTAGTATTTCCAGTCAAAAAGTATCCAGGGAAAAGCTGTGGTATGCAGGGTAATAAGGTATCTCTGGGAGATGATTCACGTTGAAGAATGCAGCCAGGATTGATAGCTTTAAACAAAAACCCACACGCAGAACAGTCCCTGTCAACTCCGTTTGCCAAGATCAGGATAAATACAAGGTACCAAAGAGAATGGGCTGTTACTTATCCACAGTGCTAACTGTGCAGAGTGTTAACAGTTACAGACAGCCACATACACACAGTGCAGGGACAATGGTTTGCATTAAACACACTGGTTTGTCAGCAGATTCATGGTTCTACAGCATCTGTAGGTTTTGTGCTGCATTATATAACCCATTAAAAGAACCATCGGACGTTAATACAACTCTGTGCCTGGCAGCTGCCCACACCATCCTCTCTCACTCTATGTAATTGCAAAAGCTTTGTATTACCTCAAAGTCAGCTGAACCTTGGGTAGTTCTACAGCTCCTTCAATTGGTTTGGAAAAGCTTAGCAGCTCCTGTGGCGCTGGCAGCTGACTGAGAATGATTTCAAGGAGTTAGAAGCTGTTTATCTTCAAGATGTCAGCCACTGTAACTATCCACCCTCCCCCATGATAGGGAGCACTTCATAACCATTTATAAGGTACTGTACACAACAGCTGCAGTGTTTTATTTGCATCATTTCTGAACACACTTTTATAGAATAGCTTTCTTAGCATGAAACTGATATTCATTCCTGTAAGATCAGTTCTCTTAAACAAGAGTGCAAATAAAGAAAAAATAATTGTGTTTTTTGTTTTAATTTCTATTTTCCAAAGTTCGCAGAGTAAAAATTTGCATTTTTATTAAATTAGTATGGTAAAGAATCTCTGATCATACTCAAATAATGTTGTCTATGGAAGTGGATTCAATAACTTCACATTTAATTCCTTGCACATTGCTCATGTAACATTGCTTTCCATAAGAATCAACAGTTTAGAAGTCTTCAGAAACTGAAGTCTGTGTCAAACAGAGCGAGGGTCACAGAGTGAGGATCACTGTGTGTTTTGCAGCTTCCCAAGGTTCTATTCCACCATGAAATGTACCAGCTCTAACAGGGACAAATGTTCTGAGTTAATAAGAATCAGCCCTTCCGTCCCTTCAGAACCTTCCTTTCTCCTACAATACCTTTCCCAAGCCACCTGGAAGGAAAGCACAAGGCCTAGCCAAGTGTTCTCTCAGAACTGCATTGCTAAGACTCATGCCTAGGGCATGGGAGCAGGGCAATGAAGGGACAGCTTCGTTCCCTGCATGAAATGCAGAAGAAGTCCCTTAACAGGACCCATCAGCAAAGTGCTCAGCTTCAGGACATGGCCACTAGCTGGAGCCACTGTCTAGCACAAGTGACATCTAGCTAAGCACAAACCTGAAAAATAAAAATCTGCAGCAAGTTGGCTGAGGATATCACAGCTATGCAAGAAAAAAATACTAAAAAAGATAGCTTAACAATTACCCACAAGTAAACCTTTAAGATCTAGCAAACGCAAGCTGTATTGCAGTTTTAAAATACATTTAAATATACTTTCCCCATAATTAGAACACATAATACTGAATGCACATTTGTAACAAATTCCAAACTCTAAAATCTGGCTGTGAATTTACAAAACAACTGTTTCTTTGCAATACATTGTAGTCTTTAGTACATAGCAGCTTCGGTGCTAATGATACCTCCTGCATCAGCCAGCACTCGGGTGTATTTTACTTTCTACCACTGAAAGTTTTACCATTGAAATCTGACATGGCTGAGCACAGACACCCAGCATTTTCTATTTAGAAGCAGTAACCACTGGGATGCAGGCACTGGTTGGTCTCCTCACAGTGTGAGTGCTTACAATGCAACAATTCAAACACTACATGTCTAGCACAACTGATCCCAGTATACATCCCTGCACCAATGGTCTCCCAGAAGAATTACAGCCAGTCTTTCCTACATTAATGGGCCGTACACAGCAGAGATAATTTGGAAAACCACTGTCTTAAACCTTAAGATGAACAGCATTGCATTGTTTTAATGCTGCATTAAGATTTCTGTTTTCCACTGTGAATGAAAACATCAGTTTTGCACAGTGGTCAGAAAGGATTATTCTGAAACAAGACAGTCAGTACACTGAACCACCTCTACATGCAGCGAGCATGGACTTTCACCTTTCCCTATTATGTTTAACTATAAAACAACTTCCCACCTGCTAGCTCAATTTGCTCATTGATACTAAGCCCTATTTTTTATTTTTTATTTTTTGCCATGGCAAGTGTCACCTCCTTTAAGAAATACAACACTGGCTCCAGTAAGGTGCAGTACGTGAAATAAGAGTAGCATGAATGCAGCTAAATTTCATACAGTAGTCTCACCTCAGAGTAAAGGATACAATAATAAAAGCAGACTGGGAACTTAAAACATGTTAAATCTGGCAAGGAATCTTCAGAGCGTGTTAGTGTTGTAGAACAACCTGCAGCTGTGCAAAAAACACATCTTGATGTTTTTCATCTTGATGCTATAGGCTAAATCCAGACACAGTCAGGTGCTGTGCATTATTCCTAGCTTCAAAGTAAGAGGTATCAGTTTCATCATCTGGCTGTGGTATGAAAGGCATAGGCTGATTCTGTAGATTATCCCAGTCTACACCATGAAAGAGGGGGTGATGCTTCAGTTCTGCAACAGAAATTGATATAAGCATTATTACATAAGCATTCAAAACTTCCTTCTGTTCATATGTATTTTTTAATTCACAAAAAGGCAAATTGCACTTGTTTTGATTACACTCAACATCAGTGGGATCAAACTAGTGCCATGCAAGCTTTCTTCCCCAAGCTGGAGGAATGGTTCCACACAAGACACAAGACAAGACACAAGGAATGGTTCCACACACAGCAGGTCAGATGCTCCTTGGGGGTGAAACAAAGCATTGCTTCAATCTCAGTGTCTAGATATGCCAAAATCCTACACTGCCCTAGACCACCTGTCTTACACTAGCTCATGGAACAGCTTTCTGCTTCATACAGCCCCCAAATCATCTTCCTCTCACTTGGATTTAAGTTTCTATACAGAATCCAAGTCACCTCTACAGCCAAGTTACCACAGACCACCAGATTCCTCTTCCCCAACCTTTTCCCAGGGGAAACCAAGCTACAAGACTCCAGAACTTATCTGCTCAGTCTCTTTAGCACGAGGCAAATAAAGACAGATAACCCAGGAACACCAATCCCTGATGGAAGTGGCTTTATTGCTTTGAGATATCACACACGTTAAAAGCTAACAGGAAAAAAATAAACCGGGACAGGCAAGAATCATATCTAGAAGGAAGCAGAAGTTTGTCCAAGGCACCACCACAAATGTAAATGCAAACTGCCTAACACTAAAAGCATGAGGTAAAACATTAACACTCGCTTATTGTTCTTACATTGCCTGATCAAATGACGTAGCACAGTATTAAAGAACAAATAATTATTTTAGACAAAATGAAAGGCAGTTTGTCTTCCAACTCCTCCTAGCCACTTCAACTACTACATGTGCAGCAGGACCACCATATCAGAACTGTACGTGGCTCTGCTCATGGAGTTCCCATGTACTTGGCTGTCTCCAGATGAAAAGATGAGCAGAATGTGTCATCTTCTACAGGAAAGGAAAAACTGTACCATGTTGTAGGTCCTGACAAAGAAGGAATTTTCAAGAACCTCGGAAGGAAATGAACGATTATCACATCTAAGTTTATGTTTATATGCTTTACAGGCAATTAGATTTCACCCTATTATCTAGGATAAAGACTATAATTTGTGTTAAGTAAAACATTGGGTGTTTTTCAAGAGACATTAAAAGTCAGAAGTCCCTGTTGCTATCATGATTTTCGCTTAGAAATCTGTGCCTTCTCTGATTTGAACTGGCTGTGAGCTTCTAACTTTACTCTCAGGGTACCATTTCTGTAATAATTCCTTCCCCAGCAGTTCCTTAAGCAATTCTTCAAGATTTCTTCCCCTTTCTAAAACATCTTACCTCATAGGTTTCCTTCTTTATTATCAAATTTATATGAAATATAGCCCTGCTATAGTAGGAACTATTTAAGACCCCATAAAGGGGAAAAAAAGGATAGACTTTGTAAAGTGTATATTGTAGGTAATTCCTACAAATATTCCCCATACATTCAGCAAAGACAGAACTGATTCTTATGAATAAACTCCTTGGAATTACCGTGTGAAGGAAACTTCTCTTGCAAACTACAGAAACCTTGATTAAAAGCCTATAAATCACTTCTGCCTAGGTCCTCTAAGTACCTGTTACAGCACTCAGTAACAGTGAACTTGAGTGTGTCAGATGTTAAACACGGAATATTCATAGCAAAACAACATTAAAGCAAAAAAAAATAATAGAAAAACACTTCAACTTCCACCAGAACTCTCCTCATTCAGAAGGGCAAAACTCCTGAGGAAACAGAAGAGACCTTCAACATGCCACATGTCCCAGCACTATATATAGACCATAAGTAGATTAATAAATTACAATGCCTATGTTTCAAGAGCAGATCAATATCACCTTGGTTGTAATGAACGCAATAGAAGTTTAATACCAACCCTTCAGTCCAGCTCTCTTCGCACTGTCAAAGGTTAGAAGAATATCTATTGCATTTTGGGCATTGTCAGACAGCTTTTCTTCACCCTCTGGCCAGGGAATATCTATAGACAATGATGCAGATGAGTCAATAAATCAAACCATACAGCCAACTTTGGGAAAGAAACTCACATTTTCCTTTATTACTGAAATAATTACCTCTTTTCAAAATATTCTGGAAGACTTGTGCTGGTGTTTCATCATTAAAAGGTGGAATTCCTGTTAGAAACTCAAACAGGCAAACTCCAAGAGCCCACCAGTCCACAGCAGAACCTGAGTAAAAAACCCAGACCATTATTATTAAAAACATTATTTCAGTGTATGTGCAAACATATGAGAAAACAATTTGAAAGCGTTTTAATCCTGCAAAACTTCTTGGAAACTAAATGCAAATATGTTGTGCCTGACAATCACACAGAAGACAAAAAATACTGAAGGGCTTTTTTCAAAGTCATCTTGTTCCTTACTTCTATCTTCTACTGACAGAAGAGGGGAGCTATTTCAGTCATCAGCTCCTCTCACAAAGAATCCAGGAGCTCAATTCTCCAAGGGCTTGTTTTTCTTTTTGACAGGAGATGACTGTCTTTAACACATTCTCTACTATCTGGACAAATACTCCACCTTGCCATCCTGTATCTTTCTCTCCCTCAGGTCTTTGAGAATACCCAAAGAACTCACACTTAGAACTTCATTTACCAAAATGTGTGCCAAAAATACTCAAGACAGCCTGCAGAGAGCATCCAGCATGTGAAAAACTGGAATTACTTTCCATGTCATTGAAGCTGATGAGGGCTTCAGTGTAGTTAACAGCGCTCACAACTTTGCTATTTTCATTTTTCCAAGTTTTGGATTTTGCAAAATCTTATTAAACCACTTAAAAACAAGCAGGCAAAGCAGTCTCAAACACCACTGCATGCACTCTAAACTTTCTTCATCTTCAAGCTATGCCTATGCCACCGAATAAAGAACAGATGCCACACACTGCAAAAAAGAATTTTGAAACAAAAGGAAATGGTAATTTTTAAGGGTTTTTTAGTATTGAAAAATAAAAGTGTTCCCAGCCATTTCAAAAGGACTATTTAACCAACTTCAGAAAAGCTGCAAGCTGTATAGCTAGTATAATGCACTTATAGCAACCTCTAACAGCAGTAGGAGTGCCCCACCAAGCTAAGCATATCAGAGCAGTGAAATCACATCCATCGCTGTTAGAAGTGTTTGGATGCTCAAGTCAAGAACTCCCAGCTTCAGTCAAAATCTAATTAGATCACAACTCTGAACAAAGCAGGAACACAGGGCTCTGCAGCAATTTTAAACCCCTCTCACCTCAAGTTTAACTGAAGTTAACTCCAACCACATCCTGACCAAGTCGGGTCTATCAGTACTTGGAGACCAAGGCAGAAATACCCAGCCTTAAACATCTGACTCTCCTTCACATACACAAACTGATTCAGACTGATTGCATGAAGCAGAAATGAACCAGTAAGGAAAAATGAATCAGTAAGGAAAAAAAGCATCTGCATTCCGACTACATATGGCTTTTAAGAACACCAACAGTATCTTGGTGTGCACCAAAATCAGGACAAGGGAGGGCACTGTCCCTCTCCACTCTGCCCTCCTGAGGTCCCACCTAGCATGCTGCATCCAGATCTGCCCCAAGCACGTGGAAGATGCAAAGCCACTGGAGTGGGTCCAGAGAAGGGTCACAAGGACACTCAGGACTGCAGCACCTCTCCTATGAAGACAAGTTGGGTCTATTCCACCCGGAGAAGTGCTCCAGAGCCTTCACTTACTTAATACTTACTTCACTTACTTAATACTTAAAGGGAACTTATAAACTGGAGGGAAATACACTTTTTACACAGGTAGATAGTGACAGGACAAAAGGAAATGGTTTTATACGAAGAGAGGAGATGTAAATTAGATATCAAAGGGAACTCTTTCACCAAGAGGGTGATGAAGTCCTGGCACAGGCTGCCCAGAGAAGTTGTGGATGCCCCAGCCCTGGAGGCATTCAAAGCCAGGTTGGTGAGATCCTGATCTACTCTGCCCATGGCAAGGGAGTTGGAACTAGAGAACTAGATGATCTTTGAGGTCCCTTCCAACCCAAGCCATTCTGTGATTCTATTACTCCGATGTCTGATAGCCTCATCAATACTGGTATTTCCTGAATCTCTTGTGGAAGCCCCACATTATTATGTGGAATACATGTTGCACATCTCTTTCTATATAGACTCTGCTCATCCAAGAGTTCTCATGAATTGTGATCTAATTATACTTTGATTGCTTGCAGTTATGCTGAGCACTCTTTTCTATGCCGTACACAGCAAACTCACCAGAGATCAGAGTCCCTGTATGTGAAGAGACAACGAAGCAAGAAAGTATTACAATTATTTCAAAACCCCTTAACAAATATAAACATTAACAGATACCAAATGTAACTCTGGAAGTACAGGAATACAGATATGTTAAAATCTGGCAACTCAACAGTAAAAATAAAATGGTGCTGTTAAAGCCTAAGCTACTAATAGAACTATAGCTGTGTTACAGAACTACTTTAAGGTCACAGCATTTACAAGTAATTTAACGCCACCAGGAATATTTAGGGAAGTTGAGTTTTGAGGCCAGCAAACCCTGGCTTCAATGAAGGTAAAGGGAGCTTTTCCATTTACTGACAGAAAACCCAGATCCTTTGCAAGTTATTAATGAAGGCCTGAAATCCCTCAATAATTGCATGGAAATCATCTTGAAACACAGCAAAATTTGGTTGAAGTACGATTGGTAATATTTCCAGCCACTATCCAATTTTAATATCTGCCAAATAACCATGACTATTCAGGAGAGGTGAGAACTACCACATAGTTTTGGTAATGTTAGTCCAGTTACACTCAAATTTGTTATGTCTGTTAAACTGTTTCCATGCAGTTAACTGCAGACCAAAGAACTTTACTGTTCTACAGATTAGTCATCATTATTTCTCAATGGATATTTAATAGTAGCTTCAATACAATCCTCCTAAGACTATTTGCTTTGTAATTTTACTTTACAAAAACCTAAAAGTTGTTTTTTGAAATAAAATGTAACTATAAATACAACAAGGGGTACACTGACTTTTGCTGTCTGAAAATTAACAGGAAAATGTTGGTCTTTCTGTAGAGCTTTTCTTTTGAAGAGCTCAGTATTAGAGTCAAAGAAGTTTACACACTTCAACATCGAGTTGTTTCATTTTATTATAGTATTCTCAACAAGTATTTGATGGCTGCCATCCAGTTTTATTGAGGAACCTGTGAGAAATCTCAAATCAAGAATCACTAGTTTTAACGCAGCTTTATAAACTTGTCTTCCTGCGTGCAACACTTCAGCAGATGTGAAATTCATTGAGAACTGGAAGCTTGACCCTTTCATATTGGTTTCATCTCTCTTATATATTTTTTTTTTTTTTTTGAATGAGTCTTTATGGAAACTAATAATGAGCAATTTGTGATTCCCAAGCAACAGGAAGGTCCCGGGCTGCCTAAGCACTGTTCCCACTGCATTAGGTTAACAAGTGAGACTACACCAGAGAGCCCAAACCTTGTGAAAAAGTAAATGGAGGGAGCTGCTGAGGCAAGCAGCCATGAGTGCAGGCAGCAGACAAAACCAGGTGTTTAACAAAAAAAAAAAAAAATCTTGCCTACTGGAGGGGCTGAGGGCTCTAAGCACATTTAAGAGGTAACTAATCTACATATCTAAGCATTTACAAACTCCATAGTTTGTCTTACCATGAGGCTTTGTCAAAAGCAGCTCAGGTGCCAAGTAGTCTGGAGTCCCCAGGATGCGTTCAGCTTCCACTGGGGCAGCTCCTCTTCTTACACTCTTTGGGGTCCTGTATGGTGTGCCAGCATCCCCCTGACAAGGTGTCTTCAAGTAAGCAACAAAAACGTTAAAGTCAAACCAAACTTCTCAACTCCAAGTTCTCTTCCAGTATCAAATCCATAAATAATGTTTCAAAATTAAACTCCTCTTAAATTTTAATCTGAAAAAAAAAAATTTACTAAGTATATTGTCTAAACCTCCAATTTTACCCCACAGTTCTTTACACTAGCTAATGAAAAACAAGTGTCTCAAATATCTAAAATAACACACGATTTATTACATACCATGTGTACTCAAAACATGCTGAATTAGTCATTGATTCTTCAGCCCACACGCTATGTGACACACAATGCCTGCAGATGAAATTCTCCTCAGGTCAGACTTGGTGACTGCTAACAGCTACACAAACCTAGTGAAAATCATTTGGGACGTAATTTGAAGGAAATACACATCTGTGGGGTTTTCTTGTGAGCCTGTAAGGCTGACTGCAGTGAAAGATTTCCAGTTAAGGTCTAGAGAGATTACTGAAGTATCTTACAGAGACTCTTATTCTATATTTTTCAATATCCTCTTAATTCTTATCTATCTGGTATACTTTTTTTTCCAGTTTTGTTTTCAATACAATAGAGATCAATTAATTGTAATTTTAACATATGGTTGGGCTACAAAATCTACCTTCTTTCTGTTTTAGTAGTAATCATTTTGCTATGCAAGCTACAGAAATATAACAGCAGTCATTTCTCAGAGAAGCACACAGTACACTGACTGTTTCATTGAACACAAGTTCCATAGTAAATTAAGTCTTATGCTGAAACACAAGCAAGCAATCCAGAATCAGAAGGGAGTCCTTCCCCAAAACACCATTCGAAATGTCTGCTCCTGGTGCAACTTCATTCAACGCATTGCCAACAAATGGCTTTGTCGCTCTGTCAGGAGTCTTTAAATACTCCCAGCTGCTTAAGGAATTAGAAAAGATCTGTAAAGCTGTACCAAAATAGATCAGGAAATGCAGACTGACATATGTTTACTTTTCCCACATTTCCAAGGCTCTAATTGACTGTAAAACATTTTTATTTACAATCAGTTGGATTAACAGTCAAAAGAAAAGTGCCATCATCCACAGCAGGTGTTACTGTTTGCTTAAGTCTTAATAATATCCTTCTAATTGTTACTTGACAGTAAATCCATTTTCCTATGATGAAAAAAGCAGCAAGCACAATAGCAATTCCTAGCAGCATAACAGCATTTCCAGACTGCCTTGGTTGATGTGCAACAAGAAAGTCAAAGACATCCCACGACATCAGAAAAGCTAGAATAGCTCACAGGACACACTACACTCTGAGAGAGAGATGAGATAAAGTATCACAGGTTTTCTTCACTAGCTTGCTGTAAGAGCAAAGGATTTTTCAGAGGAAGACAGACAACATATTGAACTATAGGCAAGTCAGGGAACATACATCGACTGCTAAGCTCTTACAGAAACAGTGTCAGCCACACAAATGCAGTAAGTGAAAGAATGCCAGCAAAAGTTATTTTGACAGATAATTCAAGCTACTCCAAGTTTTCCTAACTAACACCTGAAAGAAAAGTTTCAGGTCAACAGCACCCAACGCAGATCCCACGTCCCCTTACATACCTGAAAGGCTCTGTATGGTCTTCCTTTCTGCAGTGGAGTAATAGCTGTTGGGTAGGAGCCACTACAAGCAGGTGAAAGATCCGTTATGTCTAAAGAAGCCATGCTACATGGATCTGATGCGTTAGATATATTAATTGGACTATTGTAACTTCGAAAAACAACATTATTTTTTCTGAAGAGATTAACTGTTCCCATAATCTTTTCAGAAGGAGACGATGTGGTGTCAGGGTAAGTTTCTTCAGGGTGTTTTTGATGATTATCCTGCTCACAACATAGCATCCTGCAGTTCTGAACAACATCTGCTTCCCCTCCATTTTGTGAAGCACCTTGGCAGTCAGGTGATGCTGTTAGCAAGTCTTCTGCTTTAGGTTCCTCAAAGGAGAGGTCTTTAACACCTTTATCCAAATCTAGGAGCTGCTTTTCTAAATGACTTTCTGGAACAGACATTTCAGGAAATGAAAGGTCAGAATCTGCACTCAGGGCTCCTAAAGGTTTTTCATCATCAGCGCACAAAAGACTTGAGTTCATGTACTCTCTTTTATCCTTTTCATGATCCGCATCCAGATCACACAAAAGATTTTTGGCTACAACTGGAACAACTGTTTTTTCTGTTTGTTGCCTATCAATACATCCCATAACTTCTTTGCTTTCACAGGTGTCACCACAAAGCATTAAGGATTGAATTTCAGTTGTCAAACCTGTACTTTTGCTTGCTGAAAATTCTGAGATCCGACAACCACGTTTATATTCTGCATTTGTTTTTTTAACATGGTTAAATTCCTGACAAGGACTCGTATCAACAAGTTCAAAGCTTCTTTTTACACCTGGCTTTTCAAAACTTTCTTCTTCTTTGATTGGCTTGACAGAACCTTTCAGGAACAAAGGTGATTGTTGGGAACTGGCAGTTTCTGACATCTCACTGGTCACCTCTCTATTTGCAATGACTTTTTCTTCCCAGATCTTGTTTTCTGAGAGGCATTTTCTTACTACTCCTTTCATATCCAGTGTAGTCACTGGAGTATCTGTTATTTCAGAACGTTCGGTTCCCAGCTTCTGCCTGCTACCAGAATCATTGCTACTGATGGGAGAAATAGCAGATTCTAGTTCTTTTTTCTTTAGAACTTTAGGATCTTTGCTATTTAGTAATTCTCTACTAGAAGAGAGAGCTGGCCTGCTGTTACTTGTGCCCGTAGTAGAACATATCTCATCTTCAGTTTGCTGCAAGTGAGCACATTGTGTTTTGAGTATCGAGAAAAATAAAATTACAGCATTACAGAAACGTGTCCTTGAAAATATCCTATTTCTACTTCAGTGGTAAACTGCAAGTTGCAAGCACTACTTATTCTTTATAATCACCAGTAGTGATAAAAAGGAATACATACTATGTTCAAAAAAACCCAAGAACTAAACTGGGGAGCAGCTTTGATAATTAGACTTTAACAAGAAAAAAAGTTTACAATAATACAGAAGAAAAAGTGGTAATCTTAGGAGTGTAAGGATGAAGAAATTGTGGTTAAAGTTGTTTTACTCACAACAATTTTACGTTAAGAAGATAAGCTACAGAAGTTTGCAGTTAATAAAAACACCACAACAACCACCAAAACCAAGGAACCCTACTACACTATCCTGACTGCTCTGCAGCACATTTTACTCTAGAGATGAAAGGAAAATGCAACACCACTCTTGTTTTGATAACATAACACAGAAACAAGGCCTTAAGGAATGGACAGAAAATGTTTTAAACAATGCATAATTCTTTGCCTTGTGTGATCTAAGTTGGAATTGCAGCAAATGACCAAACAGAAAAGAAACATTTCATTAACAGTCTGAAATAAGAAAGGACTTTATGCCAGCTATGACTAACTCCTGACTGGACCAGTTGGTACAAAACTCCTCAGTACTACAAGTGGTAACAGCTGAAACATTGGTGGGATTCTTTTCTATGTTTTTGGTTTTTTTCCTTCTCCAAGTCCTGACTTTGGAGGGAATTCTTCAGTCTGCACGCTGAGCTAACAGAACTGCAGGGATAAAGTTCAGCTCCCAGAAAGCTTCGGCACTGAACACCTTACAGAGAACAGAGGCAAACCACTGTTGCCTTCTTCTGCTGCTTTGCAGCAGGTAGATGACATTTGCTTTTTCTCCACATTGCACAGAATTACCATTTGTGTGAGGATGACAGTAACACCACTAGGCTGATTCAAAATTCCTGTTCAACACTGATTACAATCTCTGTTCTTTGTCCAGTAAGAAGGCCTCTCTAAATCAGCAATAACTGGGAGAAGGAAATAAAGATACCTACAATCATGCATACAGAAGTGCAAGCTAATATTAATTTGTAGTAGAAAAATGAAACAGTCCTGACCTCTACATCCTTCTCCCACCTGGGGCTGCTGCAGCATTCTGATTCCATACTGGACAAATACATATGAGACTGACTACTGGCAGTGGAGGTACCAAACCTTTCCCTTGACTTAAGCAGAGCAGGAGTTAAACTCCTCATGGGCATAACAGGAGTTAATGGAGAAGTATCCAGACCTGGAGAGAGAAAAAGATTTAGACAGATAAATGTAGGCAGGTGTATACATGCATATATATTTTTTTAACTAATAAATCAAAAATAAAAATTCAAATGTTGATCCCCACGTGCAGCATATATTATATTAACCAGCTTCACATTAGGCCAAGCTTTCACACTGAAGGAAGTTACAGGAAGCTGTGTGATATCAAGTTTTCATATCCTTTTCTGCATGGCAAATAAACATTTTTTTTTTTCCTCTCCCTGAGGTGGGCACTTGCCGAGAGCTTAAAAGCAACATTAACTAATAGCAACATAATTACTTACTTTTGCATTTCTGGTTAGAAAAAAAAAATATCAGACAATTGAAATGAGAGCACATATTGCTATATTAAACCATTTTCATATAAAAGTTGGTACCATTTCTGTAAAACCCCAAAGAGTAATTTCGAATTCAGTAGTTATTCACTCAAAAGAAATCCAAACACTACATCAGTAACTGAGCTGAAGGAGTGTCAGTGCTGAAGTATAGAAGAATGGTAAATAGCAAGGCTGTAAACAACTTTCATCCAGTGGGTTCAAGTTCCTCATAACATTCAAAAGATATATAAAACAGAAGAAGGACAGTGGTACAGAGTAGGGTATTTCTCAGTACAAGGTTTTGTATACTCACCTGTTTTGAATAATTTAGTTGAAAGAGGAGTGTTTTCTTTCTCAATCATAGGTAAGGGTGAAATCACTTCATGCAGACTGTCAGATGCTCCGCCTGAATTGGGATTGATTGGCATTTTCATTCCAACAGGAGTATACTATCAGACAGGAAGAAGCATACACAGAAGTTAACAGAGCCTGAACAAAGAATCACAGAATCACAGAATCACCCGGGTTGGAAGGGACCTCAAGGATCATGTAGTTCCAACCCCCCTGCCTGGCAGGGCCACCAAACATACACATTCAGATTAGGGAACAAAGAACAAAGAACCTGAGATACTGAGTGTAACTTCACACATTCCTTATTAAATTTGCACTGGAGATAGAGCATAACTTTTTTTTTTTTTGTTTTAAATCAGAATTGGCAGTCAGCATTTGGAAATGCTGTCAGAAGGAGTGTAAGAATAGCCTTATAATTCCTACTAAAGATAAGGAGAATAAAATAACCAGGTACTTAAAAAAACAGTAGAAATTACTTACAAAACCCAGAGAGCTGATAAGAGACAACAGTTGTCCTGGAGTACGTGAGTAGTCATGTTTTGGCTTTGCCATCGATGGTGTAGTAAGGATATCTATCATGTTTATATCTACAAACATTGAAAAAGAAGCAGGTAAAGTTCAGGTTGACTATTCAGCTACACCTTTCTGCTACTTGAAAACAGCATGTTCAGATTTATCTTTCATTAGGCTTAAGTTCACATCTTCAACCTGCTCTTGCACCCTCCAGTTTATGTGGGGAGGGTCCCAGTTCAAGCTGGAAATGAATATACACAAAGACAGAAAAGAAAGCAGTGAAGGATAGAAATGAGCAGAGGCACAATAAGAAAAATAATTACCTATTCACTCTTCAAATTCCCTTACAAGATTCCACAATAAACTTTGAAATTCATTTCCCTTAGGAGAAATAACTCATTTTTCACACATCCTGCCCCAAAGAATAAATAAGTATGCTTTGAAAGTGCACAGCACAGAACAGCTCCCTTGCTAGCAGGCACTTAATCAGTACTTTGTAGAAATCAGGTGCTAGTGCAGTATTTGGGCTTATTTAAATGGAAGATGCCTGTTACAAGGAAGTAAAGCATTCAAAAAATACAGAGGCATGTCCAAAAAAACATGGATGGGGCTGGATGGGGCTTTGAGTAACCTAGAGGTCTAGAGGGAGGTGTCTCTGCCTATAGCAGAACTAGGTGATCTTAAAGCTCCCTTTCAGCACAAACTATTCTATGATTCTAGGAAGTAAGACACAGGAAACTCTTACCTCTATTCAGAGTAACTCTGGAAAGCCCAAAATCTGTCAGCTTTATGTGGCCCTGATTAGAAATGAGCATATTGTCTGGCTTCAGATCCCTGAAGACACAAACACAGTTGCAGTCAGCAAAAAGATAGATAACTGGACAACATTATAGAAACTACCCAAACAGAAACATACAGTGCAAAACAACTGGCAATAATGCTGATTGTCAGTAGTAAGGTCTCTTACTACAACAGAAGATTCCAGTTGCAGAAATACACCAAAACAGTCAGACAAATCTAGAACTAGATGTTGTACAGACATCTGGAGCCAAGTAACATCACCACGCACATCACAACTTGCACATTCTATGATATGGAGGCTTTAATAAGTGCTCTTGAGTACTACTGCCACAAAATTTACCAATGTGTAGCTGAGAACATGACAACAAGCATGATAAGCAAACCTCAACTAAAAAGAGCTCACGTGTGTTCTTTGTATGCTGCTACGAGCAGCTGAGAACACAGTCATTAGGAATAGCACACATCTCATTGTCCTGCTATTCTGCTCACAGTATTCAGAGGATTCTGGAACTTGCACTCATTTAACAGCCATGTCTGTACAGCACTTCCTGGGACAGGAAGGGAAGAGGAAAATAGCATGTTTTTCTGCTAACTTACATGGATATATTCTATTTTTGGTGCTTCATGACATAGTTGCAGCACACAAATGCAAAAAGAGCTTCTGGAAACTATCAAATGGGGTAACTGTTACTATGGAATGGCTGTTGGCATTTGAGGGGAAGCTGGAGAAAAAATCCAATGAAATTAAGTTCTTGCCTGCAAAAACCCAACTGTGCTCCGCCCGGTTATAGCTGCTTTGCAGAAGTTTTCCCAAAATAATCATAATTCCATCATGATCAATAAATGGTTTTTCCTTTAGTGAACAGAAAATAGCAGTCTAGATGCAGAATCAGCCTGTTCTGCACACCAGTACTTAGTTAACAAAGAAGATAGGTATGTGATGTCAGCCAGAAAGCCACCACAGGCAACACAAGCCAGTAACCCCATACACTGCCTGAACAGCAGCGGGTTGCTGTCCTTTCATAGGCACTTTACAAAGAACTGACCTACAGGTGGCATGCCACACGTCTGGGCATAAGATGCACACATAATGTTACCTAATAAATAAAACATACAGGCATTGTGAACACATATGGTCCTCAGTAAAGGCCACATCGCGAGCACATGATTAAGGCAAATAAATTTGTTTCACAAAATGTAAATTCCTAGAAGGCCAAAAAAAAAAAAAAAAAAAAGACCCTAAGCTACCAAGTCATTTTTTATAATAAGAAAGTAGGTTTTACCTGTGGATTATCCCATGTCTGTGAAGATAGTCAAGAGCCAGTGCTGCCTCAGAAATATACTTGACAGCCATTTCTTCATCAAAATATCCATAAATATGGAGCAGAGACTTGACATCACCACCAATAAGGTACTCCATCACCTGCCATTCAAAGATTTTATGGTAATTTAAAATACATTTCAAATTTGTAAGTCAAAAAGCTTTCACATCCAAGAAAATATCATTTCAAAGAGTAAAAAACGGCAGAATCTTCCTTGTGGTAGTTTACTTCGTTTTCCCACACAATGCTTTTCACTTGTATAAAATAAATGAAAGTGGATATTAAGCATGTTCTGTTCACAGGCATTAGTGCTTTCCATTTTTTGCCTATACTACTTTCTGGAATAGGTGTCAGCTTCCAAAAATGTATGTATCATAAAAAATGAATTGTTATACTCCTCTGTGAAACTCAAGGCCTGAAAGCAACCACTGACGTTTTGATTTGTTCAAAAACAAGTATCTAAATTATTTCATCTTGCAAGTGTTCGTACAACATGAAATTCTGACACAAGCCTTATGAAATAATGGTGAGTTTACAGAAACATAGGGTAGAGTGAGAGCACTTCACATGTGAAAGCAGTTAAAAGAGATGCACATTAAACAAAACACATAAAACCATATTACTACACCCATGTAACATTCTTCAATGGTAAAAAAAATCTTTTTGTCAAGGAGCCTCACCAGTATTTAGATATTAACATACAACCTATTAATGCATGTAGAGGTGTACATGTATATATGACTCAGGCATCTACTTGATGAGCAGTGATTAACAGAGCCCAAAAAAGGAATACCTTTCATACACAAACTGTACTGTAATCAGCACACTGTATGTCTACAGCAAACCAGACGTGCCAGACCTTTTGCAGGCAACCTTAAACCATGCTCTGGCAGGTGACAAAGGCATGCTCAAGCCCTGCTGCATTCCATAAATCTCCACACTGATCAGTGCTTCCTTCTGCCACCCACTTACCCCCTCACCACCCAGGCCAACTGCCTTAATGCATTTTGAGGGCAGACAACAAATAACAGACTTCTACATTAGTGAGCCTCAGAATCTTTTCAATGACCGTTCTTCTCTGTTTCACAGAATCACACAGAATCACAGAATCACCCGGGTTGGAAGGGACCTCAAGGATCATGTAGTTCCAACCCCCCTGCCTGGCAGGGCCACCAAACATACACATTTAGATCAGATTGCCCAGGACCCCATCCAACCTGGCCTTGAACACGTCCAAGGACGGGGCATCCACAACCTCCCAGGGCCTAACCACTCCCCTTGTAAAGAACTTCCCCCTAACATCCAACCTAAATCTTCCCTCCTTCAACTTGGATCCATTCTCTGTTGGATTCAACTTGGATCAATTCTCTGTTTGAACAGAATGATTTCTTGTTATGTTTTCCAAAAGACTTCTCTACATCCTCCTAAAACAGACTAGCCACTAGAAAAGACTTTCCTATTTTCAGACATTAATAAAGTTTTGCACTCCATTTTCAGTGCTGTAATGGAAGACCCGTGCCACTCAGTTACTCACCAGATAGACATTATTGGCTGACTGAAGTGAGTAGTATAAGTGCACAATAAAAGGACTTTTGCTGAGAGCCAACGCATCCCTCTCTGCCTGGACCTGGTGAACCATGTTCTTATTGATCATGTCTGCTTTTTTCATCACCTGAAGGAGGGGAAAAAAAAAACCAGCAGATATACATTCTTTTCCTAGGCACACAACCCAGAGTTGCTCTTCATCCATCTCTGTACTGTAAACTTGCACGCGTGTGCAATATAAATATACGTATAATAGTTTTAGGAACAGAGCTCTACGTAACAAGCAGATCCTAAATCACACATTATTGGAGACCCCTTTTCACTTGATCACAGCCGTGCACAGCTGGCAGGCAGCTAGCACACACTGCACACTCACTGGAAGCTCACCAACCTCCAGCACCTGTGTCCTGGTGATGCTGAAGTCAGTTTGATTTACATGCTCTACTCACAACACACCTTGAAAGCTGGGCACACAGCTACCTGGCCATAACTGTAAAAATGTTCAGCGCCTTTCATAGCAGTAAACAACCCTTCAGCTGCATAGCATTAGAATCACAGAATTACAGAATCACAGAATGGCCAGGGTTGGAAGGGACCTCAAAGATCATGAATCTCCAACCCCTCTGCCACATGCAGGGCCACCAACCTCCCCATTTAATACCAGACCAGGCTGCGCAGGGCCCCATCCAACGTGGCCTTGAACACCTCCAGGGACGGGGCATCCACAGCCTCTCTGGGCAGCCTGTTCCAGCACCTCATCACTCCCTCTGTAAAGAATTTCCCCTTGACGTCCTTAGGATAAAGGACTTTATACAAAGCTCCAGAGGTGGCAGCGCTCACAACAAAGCCATATAAGCGCATACAGCTTTGAACGCCAGTTTACCTCACCTTTTTCACGCCACCTCCGAACCCGGCCGCAGCCCCCCACCATCCCCGCTCTGGATGCGCCCAGCGCCGGGAGCTGATGGAGCTCATGGAGCTGACGGGGCTTCAGAGTCCCCGCCCCGCGGCCTCACCTTCACGGCGTACAGCCGGCCCGCCTTACGGCCCAGGTACACCTTCCCGAAGGCACCGCGGCTGATGGGCTTCACGATGGTGAACTCCTCGATGGAAGGCGGCCGTGGCACCTCGATACGCCTCGGGCCGGCAGCACCGCCCTCGCCCGACCGCGGCTCCACCGTGCCCATATCGCGCCGCCGCCCCGCGCCCCGCGCCAGTTCAAAGCGGCGCTCCGCCCCGAGACGTCACGGGCGCCGCACAGGGAAAGGCGGCACTCTCGCGAGCACTTGCGGCCGTTAAGGCCGTTGGGGAGCTGTGATGGCGGGCGGTGGGTGTGGCGGTGCCGAGCGGCTTATGGTGGTGGTGCGGCTTTGCTGGGCTGCCGCCCAGCCTGCTGGCAGTGTCTGCTTCTTGAAGGCTTATACAATTTTTGTGCGTAACCACGCAGAACTCAGTGGTTGTTGTTGACAGAAGTGGACTGAAGTTCACCGCAGCTTTCCCAGTGCGTGAATGCTGCCCCAGCGCCCGCGCTTTGCGTTGATGGCGTCCTGTCATCTCTGCTGCACCGCAGCTCCTCCTCGTGGTTTCCCTGGCCTGACTGGGAACACTCCCTGATCATTTACTCCCTCTGTCATCCACAGCAGCTAAAAACAGCCTTTTTTTTTTTTTTTTTTGGGGGGGGGGGGGGGGGGGGGGGATTTTTTTAGTGATAACTGGTGATGATGTTACAGAAGATGTTGCTGTTGTTCTGACTGACTACCTAAGAATTTGTCATCTAGATTTCTTGCTCAAAAGAAAGTTAATACTTGAAGCCTCTGTGCTTCTGTGGGATGCCTGAAAGTTCAGGAATTTAATAGAATGCAGTGCGACACATGAAGGAATGGGAAGGTAATACTTAGGAAGAAAGGACTGATTTTGGTCCCCCATACTTATTTTCAGGTATGCTTCATGCACACGTCTTCCCCTACCTGTATACTTAAAAGTAGCAAAATCAAGGATTGCATAGCCAGGCTTGGATTCCTGTGGATTGGAGTTGACAAACTGCTTTCTGAGCAGCTCTTGTGATGAGGAACTAGTGTGATGTGATCTGTTAAAGAGACAGTTGCTGGAGTAGGTACAGAGGAAGGCTGTGAAGGTGATCAGAGGACCATGAAGATGATCAGAGGGCTGGTGCACCTCTCCAGTGAAAAAAGGCTGAGGGAGCTGGGCTTATTCAGCCTTGAAAAGAGAAGGGTGCAGGGAGACCTCACTGAAGTCTTCCAGAACATAAAGAGAGGTTATGAAGAGGAGACAGATCAACTTTTTATGTGGTCTGATAGGGCAAAAAGGAATAGTTTTAAACTGAAAAATAGACCATTTAGATTAGATGCTGGGAGAAAAATCTTCTCTTGGGGTGGTGAGGGGCTGGAACAAGTTGCTCAGACAAGCTGTGAATGCCCCATCCCTGGAAGTGTTCATGACCAGGTTGGATGGGACACCCTAGTGAGTGGCAGCTGTACCCCTGGCAGGAGGTTGGAATGGGGTGGGCTGTAAGGTCTGTTCCATCCCAAGCCATGCTGTGGTTCAAAGATTCTGTGAACTTTTGCCCCTCCAGTTCTTACTTCAGTCTCTGTTTGTCTTAGGCCAGGTTGCTGTGTGTTTTCTTTATTCAGTTTGTGTATCTCTACAGCTACAGTCTGTATTCCTGTTGTAACAGCAGGAAGGGGAATGGCATATGCAATGCAAGTAACCTTGTTGCTATCTTCCTGTTATCAAACCATGGCCTTGCGACAAACCATCTGTGATACAGCCCTATTAGAGTGGAGGCCTTCAGTGGAGGCTCTCAGTTTTAGGGCCCTCAGTGTTTACCAGTTTTACAGCTCTCAGCTGTTCTCCTGGTCTTTATTTTTTAATATCCCTCACCTGTTGTTTTTATCTTGCTTTTCTGTATACATTGCTGTCAATAATTCATTCCAACCAGTTTTAATTGCCTTGCTGCTGTCTCTGTGTTAGCAGAGAGCCGTCTCTCTAGAGGTCAGTGCAGACCTATGGTCTTCAGTAATTCAGTAAGACAGTGTCATCAGACTTCTGTTTTGTTTTAGGGCACGTACTTTGCTTACAATTTGACACTGCCAGTGGAAGTTTTGCTTGTTAATGTGCCAACATAGGAAACAATGTTGTAAATAAGCTTTCTCAAATGAAGTCAGCTTATCAATGGCTGTTTCTCATTTAACTCTTCAGCATTAGTTCAGCTGTTGCCTTTTGTCAGCAGCAGTTTAAGCAGAAAAGCACAGCTGACAGCAGGAAGGATGGCCTTTTGGTGGCATCGCATTCTCAGATCAGTGTAACCTGGCAGCCTGTGTAACCAGGCAGTCCATCAGCATAATGCTTTGATGCAACATCAGTGGTATGGAAAACTTTACCAGGTGGATCCTGGGCAATGCTAATTGCCTCTTTGTACTGCTGTGTGAAGATTCTGCCAAATTAGCTGACTGACCCACATTGCGGCCATTTTGTTGGTGCTTGTGGAAGGCAGCAGGAAGATGCATGAAGGCAATGCTGATTTGGATTTGTGACAACTGGTGTTTTTGGTGAAGGAAGGAACGACAGTGAACAACAGCAGTCAGGTGAAAGAAAGAAAATGATAATAAACATCCAAAAGTAATTTTTGGGCACGTGGAAAGACAGCTCAAAGCAAGGAGAAAAGATGAATATCGAAGACCAGTTTCTGCTATGCGCAGGTATACGTGCCCATTCTATCATTTAGATTACATTGTAACTGAACGTGAATAACAGCATTTAGGTTATCGATGCTGATTATGGATTTGCCGGTCTGAATAGACATGCCGGTACATGAGGCTTAGGCGGAGCCCTCGGCCGCAAACCACTCCCACCAGCCTCGCCGCTTTCCGTTCCCGCGCGGGCGGTAACCTCAGCGCGTGCCCAGCTCTCGACGTAGACGGCGCGGTGCTGAGGGAGAAATAGGTTGCTGAGCAACCTGGCGCGGGGCGGGGCGGGGCGGGCGGTAGGTAGCGGATCCGGAAGCTCTTCCACCGCTTCCGGGCTCGCTCCGGGCCTGGTAGCGGCCGGCCGCAGGGGGCGGCCATTTTCCCGGCCGGCGGGGTCCTCCTGCTCGCGGCGGCTGCTACAGCGGCCGGGCGGCGGGAGGGCACGGCTTTCTCTCGTAGGCCGGGAAGCGGGGCGGCGCCCCGTGCTCGCTGCTGGGAGAATGTTTTCCTTTTCCACCGTGCAGCCTCAGGTAAGGAGTCTGGCGGTGCGCAGTTCGCGGCGTTCGGGGCCCTTCCGCACGGGACGGCTCTCGGGGGCTCCTCTGGGCCTCGGACGGGGTGCTGGGCCGGCGGCGGGGGTCCCTGCGGGGCTGCGGCCGTTTGGCGTTCTGGGGCGGGAGAGAACAGAGGAACAGAACGTGGCAGTGGAGGAGGGAGCGGGGTACGGCTGAAGCAGGTAACCTGAAATTGTTTGTGTCTGTCGTGGAAGCGGGGGCTGCTCTATTCGCACAGCTGGAGTTGTGCAGTGGGCTGTCACGGGGCGTTATGGCAGTGAGAAAGAAGCGGCTTAAGCAGTAGTGCAGGAGAAGTCCTTTAATTATCTTACGTAAAACAATTTGGATGCAGTTGGAAGGGAGGACACCGTTTGTGAACTGGCGTGCAGGATGTCACTTGTGGGTTGTGTGGGCTTTCATCTGAACCAATGCTTTTATCCTTGAGTTTTGCATTGGTGGAATTACTGTGTTACAGTGGGCTTTGCGTTAATTGCTTTTGTTGATGTTACGAAGTGAGAGCAGTGATGTTGTTTTTGTGAATGCATCATTCCACGTTTACGTATTGCGAAATGCAAGGGGGAAGGTTGGTAAGCGCTTTGCGTGCCAACTTTGACCATTGGAGCCTTTATAATCTTACTGCAAACTTCTGGAGTTTATCTTGGAGCAGTTACTTCTGAGGGAGTTCTCACATTGTGCAGCGCAGTCTTTCTGTACCTTCTGTCTAGTCAAAACACGTGGAAGTTCTTGAAGAACTTAAGCAGGGGCTTAATCAGCAGTCGCAAGGAGGTGTTCACACAGCGGGAGCTGCAGCCCAACTCCTCCTTGCCTAGCGATACATGCTGGCACTGGGGCGTCTCAGAAGTGTTGAAATGATTTGTACTGTGTATTCATGGCAGCCGTGGTCATGATGGAGCAGGAGCCCAGGGCATACCAATTCACAAAATGGTGTCACTGAAATGGCTGAGGGCTGCTGAACTGCAGAATTAACTGTGCTGTGTGTGCATGCTTTGTATAGGCTGGTGTGATACTCAGAGAGGTTGCTAAAATGGGATCCTAAGGGAGAAAATGTAAACTTAAAAATACTCTACAGAACAGGAAAAAAAGTGCTTCAAGTCATAGCAGTATCACTTTATGGAGGAAAAGAGGTGTCTTATTTATTTTAACAATGCTAGAGCCCACAGTATTTACAAATAAGTTCCTTTGAAGTATTAAGATTTTGATTAAATCCCCATGATTAAACACTGTTTACCCATGGGGTTTGAATAGCTTCAAGTAAAATCAGCTTGATGAGATCTACTATCAAGGTAATATGTCCATGGGTAATCCAGAGTTTTCTGTGTTATAATAGTCCATCTTAGTATCTGAAGTTAAGTCCTGGTCACTGGTGAGAGGAGTGATCTCATTTACCTTTCTTTTTCTGTTACTTTTGCTTGAAGAGTATTCTCTTCTGCAGCTACATCGTGAAGTCTACTAGACAGGTGATCTTTATGCTTAGTTTTGTCCTGACACCAAGATGGCCTCAGAAATACCATGTAAAAAGAGTTCCTGAAAGGCAGTAACTGTAAATAAGCAGGATTTGAACATTTCAAGAGGTGGTGTCCACTTGCAGATTTTTTTTCAGTGTGGAAATAGTTTTGCTATTGCTTTACCTCTATCTCTCCGAAGGTCTGTGTTTCCTTTTTGTGTGCTTGTATGTTTCTATTCGGGAGGTAATTTAACTGACTGCGGTCATAGAATGGCTTGGGTTGGAGGGGACCTCAAAGATCATCGAGTTCCAAGCACCCTGTTACAGACAGGGTTGCCAGCTGCTAGATCAAGTTCTAGACCAGGCTGCACAGGGCCCTTTACAACTTGGCCTTGAACCTCCAGGGATGGGACATCTCCAGCTTCTCTGGGCCAGCACCTCAACAGTCAGTCAAAAAACTCCCTGACATCCAATCTAAATCTGCCCTCCTTTAGTTTAAAACCGTTTCCCCTAGTCCTATCACTGGCTACCTGCATAAAAAAATTGATTTCCCTTGTGTTCATCATCTTCCTTTAAATATTGGAAAGCTGCAGTGAGGTATCCCTGCAGCCTTTTCTTTTCTGGGCTTGAACAAGCCAAGCTCTTTCAGCCTGTCTTCATAGGAGAAGTGCTCCAGCCCTCTGGCCGCCTTCATGGCTGCCTTCTGGACCTTCTCCAAAAGCCGTACATTACATCTTTCCTGTGGATAGAAGCTTAATTCCTATAAGGGAAAATCACATTTAGTTTCAATCATTTCATACAAATAAGATACAAAATTGTGGAGTGTTTGTCAAAGATACCAACAAATTATATTGTTCTGTTATCTAGCTGTAACAGCACTTTTGTAGTACAACAAATAAATCATACTTGGAGGAAAAACAGTCCTGAAATTCATTATGGAAGTATTAATTGTAACAGTAACCTTGTTTTCATACTCAGCAAGCATCCATAAGTTGTGTTAGTTTCCTAACTAAATGTTTAGGTGGGAACTGAGGGCTGTCTTTGTGTTGCCTAAATGTTGATAATTTGTACCTGTTTCTGTATTTGAAAATGTAGTGATTGCTTTCTAGAATCCACGTTATATCTGAAAAGTAACAGGAAATGTAGCAGTTTTTCTCATCCAAACTTTGTGATCTTCTATTCTGTTGTACGTACTTAAATTTTTTCTGTAATTTGAGCTACCAACTCACCGTGTCGTGTTGAAATGAAGTACGTGTGATTTGTTATGCAATTCTCCGTTAAAAGGCAATGTACAAGATACTTTAAGCCGTAGTTTGGAAGGGAGACTTGTTTAAATTGTTGAAGACAGCTTAAAGTTTTTTCTTTTTTTCTTTTTTTTTTTTTTTTTTTCTTACAGGCTACCGTTCCTTTGAGTCACCTTATCAATGCCTTTCATTCTCCAAAACCCTCCACTAAAACTGCCAGCACGACATCCGTACAGCCTGCCCAGAGGGACACCACCTCAGAGCACGATGCTCAGAGCAGTGAGGTACTGGAAACTTTTGGAAAATGGGTCTTTTGCTTATAACTTAATTCAATATTTGACTCGTTTTATAAAATGATGTAATGGGAATAGGAATGGATGGAATGCAACTTTCTTTTGACAGAACTTCAGTAAGTCAGTGTCTTGTTAGTCCTACAAAAATACAGTACTTCATTTATAAGAAAAAAATGCAGCTGATACCTGTCTCAGTAATAATTTCCTGAGATGAAGCGAACCTGTTTCTGCTTAATTCAGCTTTGAATGCAGTGATAACTGTGGATACATCCAGGAGACTCTTTTAAAATGACTTCAGCTTTGATGTTTTATTCATGTATGTCTTACTGAGCATCTAGTTTCACCTCAAAAATACAACATAAAGTTTATGTTAAAATGATTTAGGAAAAATGAAAATACAACCCATAATGTTCTAACAATAAAAAAACGTAATTTATATGCAAATACATTTTGGATAGCTTGGCATACATTTACTTCTTGTTTAAGAAAATAATAACTCTAGTGAAAAGCTCTCTTGAGAGGCTAATATATATTTTGAAGGGTCAAAGCCAATAGGAAAAAAATGTTTTTGTAGTTGAGCATGTTTAAAAGATACCCATCTGTAAAATACAAGATTACATTTACGTAAATCAGGATTGCTTCTTCGATAACTCACGTGGATGCACCTTTTGCTTTTCTCATAGTATCTTCAATTTTCTGTGTAAGAAATTACAGATCTTAGTTCTTATGCTCCTCTAAATACAAACTTTTTCCTTTCATTGTGTCCATTCACCTCATACCTTTCATTTCATACAAAAATGATTTTTATTTTCAGATTTTTATTTGAATTCTGGATATAGTTTTTAAATATCCAGTCTTCATGTTGCTGCTAAACTTGCTTTATCGAAGTTTTTCTGTAAAAGCTTGGCCAAAAAGCAAAGGAGAAAGTGGGATTTTGTCCCTTTCCCACGTGAATGAAATAAAATGGTTGGATATTGCTGTACATCATCCCCTCACACCCTCTGCTCACTCAGTCATGAAGATCAGGAAGAATTGGAAAAGAGCATTTTTTTTCATGTCTACTGCAATCATAGAACTGTTTGGGTTGGAAGGGGCCCTTACAGGCCCAGCTCCCCTGGGATGGAAAAACTGGGGCACCCACACTGGGTGCTCGTAGCCTGATCCAGCCTGACCTTAAATGTCCACTGCTGCTCTGGGCACCCTGTGCCACCGCCTCACCACCCTTATTGTGAAAAAAAAAAGTTTAAAAAAGAAAAAAATAATTCCTTATATCCAAATTCAATCTCTTTACTTTGATACCATTTCCCCTTGTCCTATCAGGACTTTCTATCGTGAAAGGTATTAAAAAAGAAGACTGAATTGGGAAGAAAATTTGCTTACAGTAAGTGTACCCTGATAATGAAAATATCAGCGTGCGCATGTGGAGAAGCTGTTTTGTGTTGACAGTAGCAAATACTCTTAAACTGTGTCCTTTCATTTCTTTCTCATTGCTTATTTTTTTTTGTCTGAACTTTTCTTCTCAATGCAGCACCTATATTTTGCAATTAACGTGGCTAATTTCAAGTTATTAACAACACAAAGTAAATTCTGAACACTTCTTTTTTTCCAGTCTGTACTTAATTTCAGAGATCTGGGATTGTCTGATTTGAAACCTCACCAGTACAAAGAGCTCATGAACAGGTTGCTTCCTGGGTACTATCCCGATAACAAAGCCTCGTCGCGGTGGCACACATCCTACGTCTCTGCTGAGTCGTTCTTTGAAAATAAGCATGGTATGTTTTAGAGTGAAGTGCTGATGAACATGAGGCAAGTTAAATTGTGAAAGAGAGCTGTGTTCTTCTTGTGTTGTAGATAACTCATAGTTTTAAAATGTCTAGTATGTTTCTTAATGAAACCGTTAATATCTTGTTTATTTGAATCATGGGGTTGTTTTATGTTTTAGATATCTAAATCCAGTTTTGAGCTCATACTTGAAGTTGGTGATTGTTGAACTTGTCTGAACTCAGTTGTAGCATGAGTGCATGTTGTCTTAATGACGAGACTGAGCTAGAAATTTAATCACCACATTATTCCACCAAATAAAATGGATTTTGCTCACTTACTAGTGTAACACGTGAAAATCTCTAGTTTACATAAGGCTGTTCCATTTTTTTTGTTTGAAGCAGTGTTATGTGAGGACTAAATAAAAGGGAGTTCAGGGTAACAAACTGTTAACAGGACGAGTAGAGTATTTCCTTGCTGGGGGGAAAAAAACAACAAAGCAAGAGTGTTTCCTTAAATATGTTTTGTTGGGATTGGCCTTAAATGTGTGAAGAAGAGAAGGATCTGGGGGTGTTGGTTGATGCTCGGCTGAACATGAGCCAACAGTGTGCCCAGGTGGCCAAGAGGGCCAACGGCATCCTGGCCTGCATTAGAAATAGTGTGGCCAGCAGGAGCAGGGAGGTGATCATCCCCCTGTACTCAGCACTGGTGAGGCCGCACCTTGAGTACTGTGTTCAGTTTTGGGCCCCTCACTACAGGAAAGATGTTGAGGCCCTGGAGCGTGTCCAGAGAAGGGCAACGAAACTGGTGAGGGGTCTGGAGCACAGGGCTGATGAGGAGCAGCTGAGGGAACTGGAATTGTTCAGTGTGGAGAAGAGGAGGCTCAGGGGAGACCTCACTGCATTCTACAACCTCCTGAAGGGAGGCTGTGGTGAAGAGGGATTTGGCCTCTTCTCCCAGGCAACAAGCAGGACACAGGGTAATGGCTGCAAGTTGTATCAGAGGAGGTTTAGGTTGGACATAAGGAAGAACTTTTTCTCTCAGAGTGGTCAGGCACTGGAATGGCTGCCCAGGGAGGTGGTGGAGTCGCCGTCCCTGGCGGTGTTCAAGAGGCGTCTGGATGACGAGCTGCGAGATGTGGTTTAGTGCTGGTGGAGGCAATGGTGAGGAGGAGGCGGTTGGACTGGATGATCTTGTAGGTCGTTTCCAACCTTGTGAGTCTATGATTCTATAAATGCAGGAAGTGAAGGTGTTATAAAGATGTACAGTGATGTGTTGGGGAAAGAAGCATGTGAACAACGTCTCGATTGTCAGAGAAGGATGGGGGAACTAGTAAAGTGGAATTCATGTTTAAGAAAGGGAAAAGCAACGGGAGGTAATATTTAATTACCATTTAACATGTGTTTACGTTCTGTTATATCAATTCTTACAGGGTTTGTGGACATCTTTAGTGCTTTACGCTCATCATGTTTGTACAGACAGACTCCTCATCCCCTCCAACACTTCTGTTCCGAGCTCAGGTGTTGGCCAGGTATGAAACAGTGAACTGCACTTTGCTTTTAATTTTCATTACGTTTTCATTTTGAAAGGTCTTTTTTTAGAAGAGGTCATGCAGGAAACATTGGTAAACTCCCAGGAAGAGCCTTTAAATTGATACTAGCACAGTAATTTTGAGACTATTCTTGCATTTGAGCAGTATGTTTTCAGATTTACGTTAGTAAATGTGCTGTAACAAGAATATTGTTCAAAGGTGTTAGTATTTGTGTGTAATATTATTAAAAGACAACAGAAGATTTATTTTAAATCCATAAATCTGTTGCATCTAATGGTCTTTCTAAGGTTTCATGATTTGTTTAAACTGCTGCTGGATACATGATGTTGTAAAAACAAGGTAATAACAGGGCTGTTTTAGCAAGGAAGTAATTAGGAGCTCAGTGAGTTCAAATACTGACATCTGTTTTTTCTGAGGCTGCATCTGGATACTGTATCTGGTTTCTGTCCCTCAGTTACAAGAGAAGTGTTGACAAAGTAGAGGCAGCCCAGCACTGGAAGGGTACAGAGTGTAATGCACCTACAGTATGGTGGCAGCTGAAAGATTGGAGCTTTTGAAGTTAGCAGAAGAGAGGGCAGGATGGGATCTAATTGCTGGTGGTGCCAAATTAGTTACCTTTCTCTCCTGCACCTTGAAGGAGAGGCAGCAGTTGCAAGTAATCACAAAGGAAATTTGTGCTGGGGAGTTTTCACAGTGAGAATGATGAAGTTCTGGAAGAATTTTTTTGGTGAAGTTGTGACTGAACTGCCTGATCTGATGTTGAAGTTTGCCCTCTTTTGAACAGAGGTTGGAGTGGGTGAACTGCAGAAGTTCTTTTTCTGTGGTGCTGTTCTGTGATAAAACAAGTCCCACATAACAACTGACCTTTAGACTGCTGTTGATTATCTTAGAATGCTTTAGTGAAAGAAGTTTAACACTCCTGGCTTTTGTACTTTGTGATTAAAATCTCCACCACAAGGTTTCTGTTGTCATGAAGGAAGACCTGCAGTGTTATAAACTCCTTGTATTCCAACTGTCTGATTTCTTTTGTCACTTTCTACATTAATAATGCATCACAGTCATTCAGGATCTCTTCAGGGCAGCTTTTTAGCTGAGCTTTTGAATAGATCTTGTCTTAAAGCATGAATTTTCATTCCCATCCTTTCTGGATGAGATTTCAAATATGAAAGATTTGTCAGAGTGCCCAGATTTAATTGATCTGTTTGTTTCTGCTGTTCTCAGAGATGACGATAGAGCTGATCCATTTTCCTTAAAAATTATTATGGAAAAAATGTATTGTAAAACACAGCATAGCATACTTGAAACTGAAAGCTTGGATTACAGCTGTTGTTCAGGGCTGCCTAACAATGCGCTTACCATTACAATGTTTTGATTTATTTATTTATGCTGTTTATTCCTAGCAGATCCAAAAGTGCCTTCAGACAACTTCACGTTTTTTTGGCTGGAAATGGGCTGCGGTTTTCTTCGCTTTTTAACTTGATTATTTTGGGGAGGTTATATTTGCTCCATATATTTTTCATTTAATAAATTGAAATTACCTGTGTTTTTAATCACAGTGTGGTAGTAAGGGATAGTTCTTAATTTTCCATTTTTCATAATTCCTTTTTGTTTTCAAACCCAAGTCTACATGCAGACCCGGAGCTTCAAGACGTTGCGGTCAAAATCGAGGCGTTTGCAGTCAACCACTGAACAACTCACTGAAACAAAGAGTTCTTTTCCTTCACTTTTGAAGGTAACTACAGATGACTTTAGGAAGTTGTGTTTCTTAAGTAAATCTTTGTAATTTACCAAGTGCGCTCTAAGATTTTTTTACATTAGTAATTGTAAATTCTGAACTAAATGGCAACGTACTGGTTTTCTCAGTAATGCACAGATTTGTTTAATATGTTATGACTAGGGATTATTTTAATCTTTAGGGAGATAATTTCAAATCGAGAAACTGGTTTTAAGTTTTGGAAATAAAACTGTCTATTCTGTTTTTGTGGTTTTGTTTAAAATAGCTTGGAGTCAGTTAAGTATTTAAAGCAGAGAGTTAACATAAAACCTTTATCTTAAATTTTTTTCCCTAGTGATTCAGAGTGTTATTGATGCTTTGAGAATAGACTTATTTGTAGTAGTTATCTTTTATTAAGATGCAGAAACTTTATACTTGATGTTTCTATGGGTTTAAAAACTTGTCTGCTCTTAATTCTCTTAATTCAGTAGAGAATTCAGTAGAGGCTTGGGGTGGCCAGGCACTTACCAAGACAAAGTTGATTTTGATACTCTTTGCTCCTAACTGGTTATGTGGAAGTCAGGCTAATTATAGCATTGGTTCTTATTTTATGTGTAAATTAGCTCTGAACTTTCCAATTTGTCTAGGCATGTGTGGTTTACTTAATCTATGGACTAAATTTTCTATGGATGGACATGCACCAGAGTTAGCTCCATGTGGTGGTGGTGGTCTTTGATTTGAGAGGCCTGATCTGCTCAGAGCAAAAATCAAGATGGCTCCTGCTTGTACCTTTGTGATCTCACACTTGGCCTACTGGTTTATATTGTCTAACCCCGCAGCATCTGAATTCTAAGCTTTTGTTTTTCCCTTTCCCTCACCATGGTACCAAAGAAGTTAACTGTGTATCAGAACTTAGCATAGGCTAACATTCTTGTGGAATGTGTTTTAGGGCTTTTTACTGAGAAAACGAAGAATTGATGTTGAGAACTTGGATGCACTAATGAAAACAAAAAACATCCCAGAAGCACACCAGGATGCTTTTAAAACTGGTTTTGCAGAGGGCTTTTTGAAAGCACAGGTATTCCTGCAGAAGACACTTGGTAAGTTGTTTTAGTCCATGGTTGGTTTTTTTTTTTTTTTTGCTTTTAGAATGTAGTTTATTTTCGCCTATTTAATATTTTTCTTTGTTTTCTTTTACAGATTCCTTAAGAAGATCCCGTTTGCTTTCCTTCTTTCTCTTCGTCTTATGTTTTTATCTTGCTGTATATTCCTCATTTTTACCTGGGAAAGGCTCCTTTTCAGATGCTGGTTAGTTATGTTTTTGAAACTATTTCACTTTCTTTATTCCTTCCAGCATGTTTAGCTCAAACTAAAAGTTTAGCTCAAACTAAAAGTGTTTTTGTATGATTGTTTTTAGGATAATATTTCAATGTACTAGTGGGAGATAGTTACTGCTTTTGACTACAGTCTTTTAAACACTAATGCTACAGAACATTTTCAAGAACAGCTTTGGTTTTTTAGTTATTTTTTCCTGATTATTTCAGTGAAATGGTTGTGTGGAAACTAATATAGAAGTAGTTTCTTCATAGACTGTGTTAGTCTTTGAATTTAAATGATGTGACATCTAAGTTGTCAGCAATAGGGAATAGGATTCAGTTTTTCAACTTCTATTTATGGTCACAACCTAATTTACAGTGAGTAGGTACTTGCATGGCCAACTGCCTTCATGAAAAATCCTTTGGAAATGGCAGAATGAACAAAGGCTGAGCTCAGATAAGTGGAGAATTTCACCTTCGTGTTGAAGGAGAGCTTGTGTTTCTGTGTATCTGCTTTTGGATGCAAAGCTTTCTATACGTAAAAGAGCTTACCACTGAATTAACTGAAAATATTTTAAATATTTTTTTAGTGTTTTTTATTCTTGCTGCACACTTGTAAATGGAAACATTGCTTTTTAAAAGGCTGTGTGTAAAGGTGATGGCTTAACGTTGTATGGATTTGAGTGCAAGGTATGCTCTTGGAACAAAGTAACTGCGTAAATTTTGCCTTTTCTGCTGTCAGTACGCTTTAGAACATCAAGTATCTTTGATGCAGCAGTGGATCCAATCCAGCTGAAAAATGTCACCTTTGAACATGTAAAAGGGGTAAGTTCAAAAGTTCTGAACTCAAAAGTCAATTCAGAAATTTAAGTCTTTGAGTAAGCACTGTGAGCCTGGAGAACATCTTGCTATGTTAAAGGAACTGCTTTTTACGGCCTGTTTTAAAAGAAACAGATCTTTCTCATATTTGGATAAGCTTAAGGCATTAAAACTGAAGTGAATGAAGAATATGAATGATTGAACTACATTTCCTATTTCTGTGAAGTAGAGGAGCAGTGCAGTCTGCAGTAACTGGCCTCATTTCTTTGCTCCTCTCCTTCCTCCAAAACTTTATCAATATATTGGAATCTAAGCAGAGCTTCATACTGACTTCAAGTTAGAATCTGTGGTTTTGACTTCGCACACTTATTTTTATGTTTGAAAGACATGATGATTGCATTTTCACATATTTATTGGAGATATGGAGATTCCTAGGAGCAGCTGGGCCTGGCACTGCTGGTGGGATAACTTTATTATTTTTGCTCTTCATCTGTTCCTTGGCTGTGTGTTGCAAAATGAGGGCTTCCCCTTGCCTGAATAGCTTAATCTTTTTAACTGATTAAGTTGATATCTTGACATAGTTTGTGATTCCATATTTGTCTTGGAGGTCAGATCTGGTCCTGAACTGTTTGGTTATCCCTTAGTTTTGTGAACTTCAGTGTTACTGATTCATGTAAACAATTCTAGGAAATAGGCTTGGTATCAATACAAAAGTTTTGTGATACTCTTATCTCCTTCCCTTCCATTTTATATTTCTGTTCAAATAAACTTATCTAAGCCTGTAGTACAAAGTTTATCTACGAAAAGATGCAATATTGTATGAGTGTTTATTGACTCTTTGTGACATGCTTTTAATGTATAGGTTGAAGAAGCTAAACAGGAATTGCAGGAAGTTGTAGAATTCCTGAAAAACCCACATAAATTTACTGTACTTGGAGGTAAACTTCCAAAAGGTAAGAATCATTGCTCACAGAAGTGAGAACTGTATGTAGACATAGCCATATTTTGTAGCTTTGTTCCACGTTGAATGACTGATTTACAGACTAATCCTTGAATATTTTTTCCTTTGGTTTTGGAGTCAAAAAGGTGCATGATCAAAATGATACTAAATACCACAGTTCCATTTTGTTTATATTTGAGATAAATAGTAAAACAATGTTAGGCATTTGTAGTGGATTTCATCATTTTGTCCTGTTTCAGCTTTTATTTGATAGTCTTACAAACCTTTTTTTTGTGGTTGTTTAAATGTGGATCAGACTCCAGATCTTTTAAAGGGGCCTCTTCATACATATCTGAAATAGGATAGCACAGCTTTTTGAAGCCAAATGTAAATTCCTTTAATGCACAGAAAGCACAGCTGGACAATAAGGTTGTATGGATTTGTCCTTGTTGGGTGGTTTTTCTTCTATATTTTCTTTCCTTTCAGGTATTCTGTTGGTTGGACCACCTGGTACTGGCAAAACTCTTCTTGCTCGAGCTGTAGCTGGTGAAGCTGATGTGCCATTTTATTATGCTTCTGGGTCAGAGTTTGATGAGATGTTTGTTGGTGTGGGAGCGAGCCGCATCCGAAGCCTATTCAGTAAGTTGAGCAGTTGTGTTTTTGAAATCTTTCAGTGTGCAACATGAGTATTCAGTATTGCTTACAGATAGTGAAAGTATGATAAGGTACAACTTTGGTTACTGGAAAATAGCACCGTCTCAGGATAACAAAGCTGTAAGTGTTTAAGTGTCTCAGATTTCCATGAGCAGCAATTGGTTGTAGACACTTGGTGGTCAAAATGAAATTGTAGCAAAATTATAACTGATGTTACAGCATGCCAGTGAGAGTAGAAATTATTTAATCAAAGACGCAGTGTTCTGTAAGTAAGAGTAATATTTCAATTTGTAATTGTATGACCATAAAATGTAAAGCTTGCTCCCTTCAATGGGACTAGAGGAAAGGGCTTTAGAATGAAACTGTTACATTTTTAGGTTGATAGTTTGCACAAGAGAGGCTTTCTTTAACTATGGAAATAAATATTACAGAGGGTGTTGAGGGGGAAATGAACTTATCTTTTGCATGTACGATTGATAGTGTTGTGCATCGGCACTGTAAGAGGTGATTTGCATTTGTAGAAGAGAGGTCGCTTCCTTTTAGAAGGGGAACAAAGCGTGCCTTTCTTTCTGTGGGTTATGGAAGTTTAGATAAGTACAGGTCAGATTAACATTGACACTACTTGTATGTTCAGCTGGATGGCATGAACTGCATCCTGGTACGCATGTATAAAACTTAAAGTTTATTACTGTATTTTATTTTGTTCTCATTACCTGTATGCTTGAGGGTGATGTCTTTCACCATTAAAAGGCAGGCTCTGTAAAAATGACAATATTTTTACTTAATAGATTAATGTTTTGTACCCGAGCCTGAGAAATAAACTGTTGTATGGAGCTGATAGAGGATAGGGTGAATTTCTTAATCTGCTGCACTTGTAATTTTTTGTAGCATGATAAGAATATAGAAGCTGGTGTAGAGATGAAAAACTTGCTGCTCTGTTGCTTCAAGAATGAAATACATTTTTTGAAATGGAGGCTAAAATTGCAACAGTTTAGGTGATGATACAATGTTCCAATGCAAGGCTAATAGAAATAGGAGAATCCTGAACTGCATCATATGCTTTCTGTTAGTTTGTGTGGTTGAAGTGTCCTTCAGCTATTTTTCTTTTGTCAGGGGAAGCAAAAGCAAATGCACCATGTGTTATATTTATTGATGAGTTGGACTCCGTTGGTGGGAAGAGAATTGAATCTCCAATGCATCCGTATTCAAGGCAGACCATTAATCAACTTCTTGCTGAAATGGATGGGTAAATATCTGGATTCTGAGGGTATAGAAGGTGTTGACTAGTATTTTGAATATTTGGATTAATTTTTCTTCCTTACAGTTTGGTTGTCTTAGCTTTTAAAAATACTATTAAGGATATAAATCTCTATGATACTATGATAATGCTCTTATGTTACTGTTGGCAGAAGTAGAAAGTCATCATTAATGGCCTTAAGTAACACAGAAGCTTTTAAGTTACAGTAATGTAGTATCTACAGTCAGCTGAAATTATTTCTTATCAGATCTCAACTCTGACATCAGGGCATGATTTTCAACCAGTTACTGGGATAAATGTAGTCATTAGTGGATCAAATGTGAGTTGCGATGACTGGTCAGTTGAAGTCATTCCTAATAAGAAATAGAAATTGTTTAAAAATAAGTGTAAATTCTGTATAAAAATGCATTTTTGCCTTTTTTTTTTTTTTTTTTTAAATACAGCTTTAAACCTAATGAAGGTGTTGTTATTATCGGTGCAACAAACTTCCCTGAAGCATTAGATAAGTGAGTATGACTCATTCATCACTTCCATGGCATGTTTTTCTTTTTTTTAAATACAGCAACTAAAGCTTGCTTTGGTAATTTTCAGCTATTACAATATTATAGTTGAAAGTATTTGCAGCTAAAGAGGTTTGTAAATTGAATAGTTACTTAAATTGAAGAGGCACTTAAAAGGTTGTTAAGCTAAGTATTAAAAAATAAGTAACCTGCTTCTAAATAACTAAAACTTCTGCAAGGTTTTTGACTTAATTTGACTGGCTGTGTTCCTTGTTTGCAGTGCAGTTTAGTAGTAGTTAGTACTATCTTACTGTATTTACAAGTAAAAAAACATTAAAAATTGGTTGGCAACGTATCTTTTATCTGACTTTAGCCACAAATAAGAAATGAAATGTGGTTTATGTAGATGTCTTTAGAAGGGTCAGGTACATTTGTCTTGCTCATATCTCTTAGGAAAAGTTTACTGCAGCCTTTTTGAGTCAGTGTATTAAATGATCTTCTCCCTGCAGTGCTCTAATTCGTCCTGGTCGCTTTGACATGCAAGTTACTGTTCCCAAGCCTGATGTAAGAGGTCGCACGGAAATTCTGAAATGGTATCTTAATAAAATCAAGTATGATCAATGTAAGTAAATACCTTTTTACAGTATCTTTTGACATAACTGTTCATATTCAGCCAGCCCATTGATATCTCAGCCCTTTATTCCAACAGCAGCAGTATCTCTACCTCATACCTAAAAATAAACAAGACAATAATACACAATGTTACAGAGTGTTAAGACAGTTTTCTGAGGCAGTTTCTTACCTCCTCTGAACAGTGTCTTTAAGCATTAGCACTCATTTCTTTGAGCAGTTCTGTTGAATGCAGTGTTTTTAATAGAATGTGGTTCTTACTCATAATTTGATCACTTCTTGGTATCTGTTCATGGTGGAAGATTTTTCAGGAGCAATGTGGACCTGAACGACTTTCTTTTTTTTCCCCACAGCTGTTGATCCAGAAATAATTGCACGAGGCACAGTTGGTTTTTCTGGAGCAGAGCTTGAGAATCTTGTAAATCAAGCTGCCTTGAAGGCAGCTGTTGATGGAAAAGATATGGTAACCATGAAGGAGTTGGAATTCTCCAAGGACAAAATCCTAATGGGTAGGACATAATATACATAACACATAGTATATGTTAAAGCAGTTTTCTGTGTGTGTGTGTGATTTACACTTTCATAGAATAAGAGAGGGTTTTTGTTTGTATACAAATACATCTTCGGTTTAGTTAATTCTGAATAGAATTTGAGACCAGAGAATAATTATGTTAAATCCAGTGTAGAAAACATTCTTTAAGAGTTGATGCTCTATCAGAAATTCTGTTTTATACTTGAACGCGGAGGAAGGTGCAGGTTTGATTTCCTCCTACCCTCCATTTAGGAATAGGTAACTAGAAACCTGGAACTCCTTTCTATTAACTATCATATGGTAACACAACACAAACACCTGTGACATATAGACTTAAGGTCTACTCTAATCAAACTCGAGAGGAAGTGCAGTTTCATCAGATAGGCAGGTTCATGATTCATTTTAGTCTATTCCTTTAGAGGCAGCTTTGCTGTTAAGTACAGGTAGGTCAATTTTGGACGCTAATTAATGCTCATTAAATGCAGAGTATTTACAAATAGTATTTTAGTTATGCTTGTATACTGTTCGACTGCTACTTTGTACCCTGAGTATGCATATTCCACATGTACCACGGCTGCCAGCTGTACAGGCAAGTTTAATTTTCCTTCCTTTGCAGGACCTGAGCGCAGAAGTGTAGAGATTGATGAAAAAAACAAAACCATCACTGCTTACCACGAGTCTGGACATGCCATCATTGCATACTATACCAAGGATGCAATGCCGATCAACAAGGCTACCATCATGACACGAGGAACAACCCTGGGGCATGTGAGTATTTTTTATAATTCTTTGTTGGTTTACTGATAATTCTAAAAAGTATTTTGGCAGCAGTGCTATTTGTTGTCCTTATATTATAATGTGTGTTGAGATTTGCTGTTTCAGCAGTCTCTTGGCAAGCTGGTTGTCTCTTATGTGGTACAAATATTCTTCATTCCGAAATACAGTAGCTCTTGCTCATATACTGATTTGATTCTGCTACAGTTAAAATAGCACTCAAGTGCAGCACTCAGAAGAATGTCTGAAGGATCAGAGAGTAGCAATGCTGCTTAGCTGCACTTTTAATACACATATACTTAATCCGGTTGTTTTGTGTCTTGCATGACTTTTTCTAAACCACATTAGTTAATTACCTTGTTTCTCTACTATAGATATTCTCTCTGTGTAAGTGCATGGTAGCTCCTGGTAGAAAAGAAAAAGTGTAGTTCCAGTCTTTCTGTTTCTGCAGAACTTCTGTGCAAGTTAATGTGTTCAGATAAATAAAGTAATCGGTGTGAATCATCCAGGAAGTTGATCAGTCCAAATGTAGAAAATAAGAAGAAATGGATAGAATGGATTGTTCTGTTTCTGGTCCTACCTGTAAGCTTCTGTTATTAATTTTTTTGAGGTGGCTCAAAGGAAGCTTTCAGCTGGCGAGGGCATAGTCCAGAAGGAGGCCCAGAGCACTCACATAGTTGTGTAAAGCCATTACTCCCCTTTGGATTTAAACAAGATTACTTTTCAGATTATTTCAGTTTGTTACCTGACTGTGTTTCTTTATCTTCCAGGTGTCTTTGCTCCCAGAAAATGACAGATGGAGTGAAACTAGATCCCAGTTACTTGCACAGATGGATGTCTGCATGGGAGGACGAGTAGCAGAAGAGCTCATATTTGGAAGTGATCACATCACAACAGGTCAAGTCATCAATAGTTAGAAGAATTTGTGATTAGAGTTCATGGACAGGCATATTTAACTTGATTTCAGTAATTAATTTAAATTTGTTTGCTATCCAGGTGCTTCCAGTGATTTTGACAACGCTACTAAAATTGCAAAACTCATGGTGACTAGATTTGGAATGAGTGAGAAGGTAGTGTATCATCAGTGCTTAAATATTTACGTGCTACACAGAAATGTTCTGTAATGGCTGTCAGTTGTGATAGGCAGAGTAGTTCTGCCAAAAAGGAAGGCTTTACATTTGGCCCTGCTATAGGAAACTGAATTGGAAAACCTGTGTACACCCTAGTTTAAAAATCAACTTGCAAGATCTTCTCCTCATCAGTGACCTCAAAAGTTACTAAGGTCTGCAGGGAAAAAAAAAAAAAAAAGTGTTGGGCAGGGTAAAGGAAATGTTGAGTTTTGTAAACTTCTAAAGGAACTTTCTTCATTATCACTGTTGCGTCAGTAGTCTTTTTTGTTTTCCTTTTAAATGAAATACTTTGGGTTCTGTAGTGTGATCTATGGGAACAGAACTCTGCAGTGACTACACAGGTAATGGAGAGGCTTCTTGTTTTGCTGCTTTTGTTTGAAATTCTTTTTGTGAACAATTTTGTTTGTTTAGCTTGGTGTTATGACCTATACTGACACCGGTAAAGTTAGCCCTGAAACTCAATCTGCAATTGAACAAGAAGTAAGAACACTTTTACGGGTAAGAATCTTCCTTTTGCTGTAATACGCTTGTTTTGAGATGAGTTGAGCATCAGTTTAGTTTTGTGATGTGTATCACTGAAAATACGTAGGCTGTTGAAAGCATTCCCAATATTTCACATAGCAACAATTTGGAATATTTGCATGTTAAAACTTCTTGTATATATTCCTTTGCAAGCAGTGGATAACATGTTGATGGCATTGGGTTTTTAATGTTCTTTAACACTTCCTCTTGCATTACATCAGGGTTTGTATGTTGTGTAATCATAGAAAAAAAATAGTGCTGTAAAGTGTTATAGAACACATACAACAGCTGCATGTTGCTCCCACATCTCGTAACTTGCAGCTAACTCGTTTTGTGCAGAAATGGCCATTGGATGAGATCAGAGTCATTTGGTCAGGGGTTCTGTTTCTCACGGGGATCAGAATCAGATGCTTAGGGAAGGTTGTAACAGTTGATTGTCACCAAACTTCCAGATCTGTTCTGGTATTCTGATTTAGTTTCCTACAGGCATAAGAACTATTTATATCTAGTGATATTTAAACTCTAACAACTATTGCTGAAACTGTTTCTGAACTGACTGGTGAGCTAAAAAGCTGTCAATGTAGAACTGAAAGTTAAAATTGAAGCTGGTACTGCTGGCAGTTCTACTTGCAGCAACAGGAAACTTGCTGGGTAGCCGTTCACCTTTCAGGATGTACATTTTTTGAGAGCTCAATGTCTGAAGAACTTTACACCTTGAGGAACATCTTGAATGCTGCAACAGTGTCCATTATGTAAAATCAAATATTTCATAAGGTCTTTACAGACGTAGAAATGCTTTCTAAGTCATACTAGGCTTGTCTGTGGATTTTGTTTTCAGTTGTACTTCTGCAAAATGGGGAAGTGGCATAAAGCTATGTTTTCTTGAGCAGTTATGCCAGCTGGCTCTTAAATCTTGGTGAGACAGGAGCTGTGCGAGCTGTGATGTGTGTGGCGTGACTTTAAGTACATGTTTCAAGCTGCATTTACCCAGAAACAATTTTAAAAAGCTGTTACTTTTGTTCAGATGTCTTAAATTCCTACTACTTTTTTGTTTGTTTAATACTAGGACTCATACGAGCGAGCGAAGAACATCTTGAAGACTCATGCAAAAGAACACAAGAATTTAGCAGAAGCTCTCTTGAAATACGAGACTTTGGATGCCAAAGAAATCCAAATCGTTCTAGAGGGGAAAAAACTAGAAGTAAGATGATAACTTCTGGGATGCAGTTACTGATAATCTGAAGAATGTACATCTAGCAGTGCAGTAGTCTACGCAGCATAGCTTTTTTCCCTTTCTGATGTGTGTATGGCATTAGTGACATGTTATGATTAATTCTGTTTCTTGTGAGCTTCTGTTGTTTATCTGTTTGTTGTGTCTCATTGGAATAAGACACGAGAATAAAAAATGCTCTTCATCTTCTGCTCTTCCCACAAGAAGTTATTCAGAAAGACAAATCTCAGGGTTGAATTCAGTGTTCTGGTTTAGTCAGTCGTGTTGAAGCTGAGAAGAAAAATGTGCAGATGTACTGTGGTGTGTTTTGGCATCGCTTCCTGAGTCGTGCTGCTACGTGTGCGTTTGAAGTGATACCCCATAATATGCACTATAGAGTTTTTTATGGGTAGTGACAAATTGACATGTAAAGCAGTATGTAGTCTAATGCTCATACTCTGTTTGAAGGTAGGGATCACTTTTAAAGAAGATATATTTGGAAATGCAACAAAGCACATGTATGAACAAAGCAGCTACAGAGTGCATCTCTAAAGAGAATTATGAGAGCTTCATGTAAAACAAAAACATTACAGATTTATCTTCTCAGTGTTCCTGGAGTTAAAATACACACATACAGAGCTGGGAGAGAGATCTTAACGTGAACACCAGTAGCAGGCTAAACATGTCCAATCTCTTTGGACTGTGTTTTGGGCAGAACCATGGCAGGGATAAGAGAAACACCTGTGACCTCTGATGTGCTGCTGACAAGACTCCTAATTTGTTTTATTACTGCAGTAGATGGATATGATTTGATAAGTGCTTTTATACTGCTGGAGATCCTATATAATTAGTTTGTGCTAATACTATGTATAGCATTTGATAATCCAACAAAGAATTTCTTCAAAGTGGACACTACTTTTTTTGCTAAAAAGCAGTAGTTCAGAAAATATTTGAGGCATGTTTCAAATAACATTCCCAGTCCTGTTCAATACAGCTAGGAAAGCTGGTTTTTTGTTGTGAGTTTTTTTCCCCCCTCCTCTTCTTCATCCAACTTTTACAGAAGCTCCTGGAAATTCTGGGTTCTTGCAAAAATCAGTTTCCAACCAAGTAGAAATGATTGCTAGCAATTGTATGCCAGTATTCTGCTGTTCTCATGGAACTGGTTTTTAGGAATAACACAGCTTTATTATAATCTTCTGCACAGTTAATGGTAGACTCTTGGGACTGTAAACTTCTGTTGCAGAAAAGGCCTTCATTATTGTGTTAATGTGGAATGTTTGACATGGTTGGAGATGAAGATAGTTGGGTTGGTGCCAATAAAAGTGAATGACGATTGATAACCACATTTAAAGCTAACTTTAAATTGCTTTAGAGTTTTCTGAGTGTAATACCTGTTTTTATTTTGTTTTGTTTTTCCAGTAAGATCACATGCATTCTTTTTTTCTTCTGAAACTAGGATAACTTTCTATTTGCTTATTTTTCCATTGTCAGCTATGATAGTGACATCCCAGCATGGGAGAACTTGAAAATGTTAAAAAAAAAACAGTATACCAAATGCCTAGGCTGACTAGTTACAGTTGTACATGTATTTTAGAAATATGCCAATGGAAACAGAAATATACTGCATATTTGCATCTGTTTTTGGAATAATAAAGGTTCAATTTAATTATGGACATTGGCTCTTCCTTTTACTTACCACTGTAAAAAGCTACGGAATGTAATACAGAGTTCCTGTTACGTAAATGGAATATACAAAACATTTGAACTTGTAAATAAATTTAGTAGTTAAAGGAAAAATGTATACTAATTATATTTCTAGGGGATGTTCTCCCTAGGAATTCAGACCTGTTCTTCAATTCCTGCTTTCACCAATGGGACTTTGACAGAAATGTTTCCAGTGGAATAATGCCAATCTGTTATTAAAAGCAAAAGCAGAAAACTTCGACTTCAAAAGTAAAAATATCTACTGAATGATCTGTTTTGTGGGGTGAGTCCTGTGGTGTAACATCGTTATTTTGAACGCTTCTTGGTATACACAAAGAAGAGCCAAGTGCGGTTTCTTTTGGGTATAAAGTATATATTTGCCTTCTGGCCAGCTCATAGAGCTGTGCTGCTGAACACTTGCTTTTCCTCAGGGGGTGGTGTGCATGTATCATGTATGTGCTTTCAACCAAACTCGCATGGAATCATAGAGGGACTTGCATTTAAAGGGGACTTAAAGATCATCTAGCTCCACCCTCTCTGCTGGGGGCAGGGACGCCTCCCACTAGGTCAGGTTGTTTAGGACTGTATCCAACCTGGCCTTGAACACCTCCTGAGAAAGGGCATCCGCAGCTTCTCTGGGCACTCTGGTCTGTGCTTTGCTCACCGCCCTCAGGTGGAAGAATTTCTTCCTAATAATTGATGCAAGTCTCCTTCAGTTTAAAAACAATTTCCCCTTGTCCTGTCACTGCACTCCCTTACAGAGTCCCCCCATCTTTCCTTTCAGCCCCGTTTATGTATTGGAAGGCTGCTGTAAAATCTCCTCAGGGCTTTCTCTTCTATAGACTGAACAACCCTGGAGAAGGAGCTCCAGATGTCTGATGACTTTTATGGCCCTGCTCTAGCAGGTCCATCTTTTGTGCTGAGGGCCTCACATGAAAGTGGAGACATGAAATCAGTGGTTCTTCCCTTGTGCACTGATGCAGTGACACCATCACAGAAGGCCACTGAGTTAGTCAAGCAGGATTTGCCCTTAGTGAAGCCACACTGGCTCTCCTGTATCGCCTGCCTTGCATGTGCCTTACCATAACTTCCTAGAAGACTTGTTCCATGATCTTCCCTGGCACAGAGATGAAACTGGCATGCCAGTTCCTAGGGTCATCCTTTTACCCTTTCTAAAAATGGGAGTGATATTTCCTTTTTTCCAGCTACCAGGGACTTTACCTAATTGCCACGACCTTTGAAATATTATAGAGAGTGGCTGGGCAACCACATCAGACAGTTCCGTTCAGATTCTGGGATGCATCTCATCGGGACCCACAGACTTGTGGATGTTCAGCTTCCTCAGGTGGTCGTGAACCTGATCCTTGCTTAAAGTGGGAGGATATTGCTTCCCCAATCCCCTCCTACCAAACTGAATGTTTGAGGGCTGTGCGGCGAGCAGTTAGCAGAGAAGACCGAGGCAAAAAAATTGTTGAGTACTTCAGCCTTCTTGTCTGTTGTAACCAGTTTGCTTGTGTCACTCACTTAGAGGGGGTACGCCTTGCTGGACTTCCCATTTCTGGTTGAAGGTACCTGTAGAAGCCTGTCTTGTTCTTTTTGGCATCCCTAGCCAAGTTCAGTTCTAGCTTGGACTTGGCTTTCCTGACCCCATCCCTACACAGACTAGCAGCTTCCCTATATTCTTTCCACAGTCCTGTTCCCATTTCCACTGTCTCTGCATTCTTGCTGTTCAGTTTGACTAGTTGGTCCCAGTTCAGCCATGCTGGTCTCTTGTCTTCTTTTCCTGACTTGCTACACCTGGGGATGGAAAGCTCTCGCACACTGAAGAAAGCGTCCTTAAAGATCTGCCAGCTCTGCTCTTCACCCTTATCCACGAGGACAGTTTCCCAGGGCATTTTGTTGACTAACTACTTGAAGAGCTGGAAGTTAGCTTTCCTAAAGTTTAGCTTCTTAATTGTACTCTTCACCTGTCTCATGTCCCTCCAGAGTGTGGATTCAACCTCAGCATGGTCACTACAGCCCAGGCAGCCTCCCATCCTGATGTCACTGATCAGTTCATTTCACTGGTGACCACAGGTCCAGTATTGCACCCCCAAATTACTTGACTTGGGAAGTCATCCTCAATGCATTCCAGGAGCCTCCTGGATTGCCTGCAACTCGCTGTGCTACTTTTCCAGCAGATGTCTGGATGTAATCTTATGGAATTGGCCCCAAATCCAGATGGAACAGAGGCTTTGCCACACTGGCTGCAGCTTTCACAAGAAATGCTCCTCAGCTGTAGATTTGAACTGTGTAGTTTTATACCTCCTGGACTCCCTTTTTTCCTAAATTACAAATGTTATTTACCACTACTCAGCAGATTTCTGACAGGTAGCTCATTAAATTGGTGACAAATAATGTATTGGCTCTTAATCCAGATTTTGTCCCTACAAGCTAAAGCCCTTCATTTATTATCAATACTTCAGTGAAAGTTCTTCTGCTCCATTGATGCATCAAAAGTTGGATTGTTACAGACAAACAAAGAGGAACTTGTGACTTTAGCTTTAGAACTGAATGGCTTAAACCTGCGTTGCTTTTTGACTTTGTCCTCAATTAGATGTGATGCTTTCTAGGAAATTCCAGCTCTGTCATGCCATGGCATGCCATTTAGCACTATGGTCACTCAGATGGTCCACACAAGATCAGTCTACAGTACGTATCCATTTGGAAACTGCAGCCAACAAAACAAATACAGTCGTCTTAAAGCTACATGTTTGATCATAGAAAAGATTCATTAGAACAAAAAATGTGAGTCAGTCTTCCCTATGGGCTTTTTGTGCTGCATTAGGAACCTAAGCAGACTAAGTCTCCCAAACATTTATGAACCACTGCAGCATGAGGCAGTACTCTCCCGTTGATCATCTCACTATAAAACCCCAAGGTTCAAGCATCCTGGGGAAACTGCCTGCAGGCTCAGTGTTGAGTGACTGTGTCAAGGTAAATAGCCAGGAAATGCACAAAACCAACAGTTGCTGTAGCTTCTTCTATATATTTCCTGACTGAACTATAACAGCCCATAATGCTGGGACAATCGGTAGTGTTTATAATAATTTCAGTTTCAATACATTCAGTAAACAACTAACACACACACCAAAAAAAAGGTTTAACAATATTAAAGTTACAAAGTCAAGAACACAAAAAAGGAGGAAACAAATCAGTTCTGTGCACTTTCACTTCTGTTAATTAATGCCTGGCTTTTCTTTACTCTTTGCCTCTCTGTCATATTATTCCATCCTTCCCATCATTCATTTCTTACATCCCCTGGAAGTTGCTGCATTTGAATCTCCATATAATATATACATAACTGTAAACATTTAAATTAGTCACGCACGGTCTTTGTCATTTCTCTACCTAAGGTCTAGCATTTTAGTTTCAGTGATGGGGAGTGATTTGCCCAAGTATCCAAAAAAGGTTAGAAATACTGGAATAAACACAAGACCATGAAGAGCCCCAAACAATATAACAAGAAACATGATCTTAAAAAACGTTCTGAAGATGTAGGTTTTTGCTGCAGCCAGGACAACTACTCCTAACACAGTAGATACTGCTCCTTGTAACACTGGGTAACCAAGCTGGTGCAGAGCTCCTATTGCCTTCTCATTGGCTGATGACTCTCCACTTGTAACAAAGGCATAGGAAATATGTGCAGAAAAGTCTACAGAAAATCCAATGCAAATGACCAGGTTAATCATGGATATGGAGTCGAGGCTGATGTCCCAAAATGTCATGAAACCAGCAACACCAACGATAACAGAAGCTATAGCAAAAGTCACCCACAAGCAACACAGTGGGCTGGGAATAAGCACAAGAGAGACCACGAGCATCGCCCCAGCAGCGATGACAACATTCTGAATGGTGTTCTGCACTATGACCAGGTACTGGTCGTAGTAGATGAATGCTGGATGGTACACCATGAGTGGAACTACGCACTGCTTGGCTCTGTCTCTTAACTGATTGAGCAGATTTTTCTCGTCAACGGCTGAGGTCACATTCACTGTCTGGATGAAGAAACGAGAAGCTGCTATTCCTTCTGCAGTCTCGTTAATGTCCCACTCAAAACTGGGAAAGAACCGGAATAGTGCAGCTAAGTTATTAATGAAAAGATCTTTAGTGCTTATATTTATTAAACCACTGCCAGCAATTTCTGTGTATACTCTCAGCCATGACAGCGAGAGGTTCCTGTCTACATAGTTAATGCTCTCTAGATCCTGTAGGCAAGCCTCAATGTCATTACGAACAGACTCGTCCCAGTAGTTTACGCTGTCAGTAACGACGACCATGACCCTGGGTCCGTATTCTGAGAAGTATTTGTCATCGTCGTCATAGTAGGCAATAACGTAAGAGTCATCACTAGCCAGATTTCGAAGATCTATGCCCTCCTTCATCTGGGTGCAGCCATAAACACTGCCACCCAAATACGCTCCGTACAGCAACACCACAAGAAGCTTGATCCATTTACCTGTCAAGAAAGGACCATAATACTTCTTGAAGAATATGCTCATGGGATGCTCGCTTTCTGTCCCACTGGTTTCTGGCTCCGGCAGCTCACTAGAACAGCTGCCTAAACAACACGCGTTGTACAAGCAGGATTTCTTCCCTACTTTCACTTGCACACACGTTAACCAGTGTCGGTTTCCGTTCACCCTTTTATGATTTAGCACGATAACTGCCCCAAAGAAGGTAATGACATAGACATAGCAGAAGACAAAGGCGGTGCCGGTATAGAGGCAGAACGACCTCACAGAAGGAAAAGAAGTCCAGGTGCCAATGAAGAAGGCCAAGACATCTGTGAGAGTGGTGATTGTCACAGAAAGCGCTGCTTCTCTGTAAGTCTCGGCCAGCCGAGATTTGGTGTCTGATTTGTCTGCCTTGCTTGAGCTTTGTTCCCAGGAAGAGATCATGATAAACATGTCATCCACACCAACTCCTGCAAGAGGAGAAAAAGTTAACTCTGCATGGCACAAGGCGGCTTCCACCGACACCCAGCAAAAGTACCAAAAAACAAAAGCAGCATTTAAGGCTACACCGAAGTTTCCAAAAGCAAGCGAGGCTACTTGCTTTAGTGCTGATGTGAGTTTAAGATACAAGAAAACACGTCCTTTGGATGCACTTGGCTCTACTACCTTTCAAAAACTCACAGTGACTTGTCACATCATTGATCCTTCACCCAGCCCTGCTGGAGGACTGAGCACACCTCACCCACCTCTGACAAGTGTTTTGTGTCTGCTGTTCAAGTACCCACTGATACAGATGACAGAGATACAGATACACTGCTTATTCTGACACTTCTCTATTCTCATCTTTAGAAGCACTCCTGCTATCCCTGGAATCTGTGGCAAATTAGTCCAATTATTTCTAGCTCAGTCTTCTGCAGACAAAGAGAAGGCATTGATGTTTGCAAGTCACTCCCATTCCATCTTCAGTCTTCCCTGTTTTTCCCAGTAAAAAGAATTTACTTGTGATCTCTCTAAATGACTAATTTTTGAAATTTGTATTATTTGTTGAGCTTCACTTTCATCATGATTCTTAAATTGCTTTCTTATATTAATTAGGCTTCACATTTTTACAGATATGCCATCATGTACTGCTCATCAGAATCTGGAAGACCATGCCAGGAAATCTCTGGGTCCTGGATTGCAGTTTTCGCCAAGGCATGAGAGAAAGTAAGCAGAAGCTAGATGTGGAAGTTACAGATGAATAGAGATGCAATTGATGATACTGCTAAGCAGAACAGACGAAATCACTATATGCTGTATCCACAACTGATCAGCTGTAAGAAGTCAATTATGAATTATTTGTAAAACTAAGTACTTATCTTGATCACGAGCATTGACAAGACTTAGTGTTAGTCAATATTTGAATCAACACAACAACAAAAAAGAACTTATGTTCCCAGTTGTAGCTGGGAAGCGTTACAAGTGTTCCCAGAGGTATAATCAATTCACAGGAAGTTTGGTGAACTGAAGAAATACTAACATAATGGCTTTCAGAATTACAGCAGATCAGTGAAAGAAAAAGCAACAAACACAAAGAACTGCATATAGAAAACATAGAAAATAATTGCCTATGTAGTTGAAACAGATCTGGGTTAAGGGAAGGACAGGAAATACAGCGCAATCAGCCAAAGAAGGCAAGAACACAGAAAGCAAGAATAATATATGGACGAGTGCTGGTCTCGTGAATACAGGTACTACAGTGGCAAGTAGTTGAAAGCACCCTGATCTTCCCCAGGCCTTTCACAGAAAGTGCATTTTGCAAAGCAGGCACAGCTGAATGTAACAGCTGGTGAATTTAAACTGAACTTGGAGTTACCCTACATCTGGCTTCAAAAACTACAGCAAGTCAGATCCCTCTGCTATCAGCAAGTTTGTGTCCAGAAGGAGGTGCAGCAGACACATAAGGTTGTAATGTAGTCCACTGAGGGGAGAAAAAAAAAAAAAAAAAAAAAAAAAAAAAGAGGAGTACGAACAATGGGTTCATATTTTCAAACAACTGATCACAAATATGTGAAAAATGATGCAAAAGAAACAATTGTCCACAAATATGCCAAATATGATAACACATTGATGTCACAGGATCACAAAGTTTGGAAGAGACCTCTGTATCAAGTCCAACCTCCCACTAAAGCAGGTTCCATAAGTAGGTTATACAGGAAAGTGTCCAGGTGGGTTTTGAGTATCTCCAGAGAGGAGACTTCACAACCTCTCTGGGCAACCTGTTCCAGTGCTCTTGTCACCTCCAGAGTAAGTTTCACCTCATGTTCATATGGAACTTCCTGTTTGTGCCCATTGCTCCTTGTTCCATTGCTGCGGACCACCAAAAACAGGCTGGCCCATCCGCTTGATTCCCACCCATTAGATATTTGTAACCTTTAGATAGATCCCCACTCAGTCTCCTCCAGGCCCCTCATCTTCTTTTGTGGCCCCCGCTGGACTCTCTCCAGCAGCTCCCTGTCTTTCTTAAATTGGGGAGCCCAGAACTGGACATAGTACTCCAGATGTGGCTCAACAGGGCAGAGTAGAGGGGGAGGATTACCTCCTTCTACCTGCTGGCCATGCTCTTTTTAATGCACCCCAGGACATCATCGGCTTTTCTTGGCCACAAGGGCACACTGCTGCTCATTGGCCAACCTGTTCCCCAAAAGGACACGCAGGTCCTTCTTTACAGAGCTCCTCTTCAGCAGTTCATCACCTAAACTCTACTGATGCATGCAGTTATTCCTCCCCAGCTGTAGGATTCTACACTTGGTCTTGTTGAACCTCATCAGATTCCTCTCTTCCCAACTCCCCAGCCTGTCAAGGTCTTGCTGGAAGGCGGCACAGCCTTCTGGTGTGTCAGCCACTCCTCCCAGCTTTGTACCAACAGCAAACTTGCTGAGAGTGGACCTTATGCCTTCGTGCAGGTCACTGATGAGGCTGCTGAACAAGACCAAACCCAGCACCAACCCCTGGGGAACACTGCTAGTTACAGACCTGCAAATGGACTCTGTACTACCAATCACAACCCTCTGAGCTCTGCCAGGCAGCTACTTCTCAACCCATTTCACTGTCCACTTGTCTATCCCGCGCTTCCTAACGTTACCTACAAAGATGTTTTGCAAGACAGCATCAAAAGCATTATTGAAGTCAACAAGAAAGGACGTGTACTGTAAAAGACCAGTAAGATTATTAAGAGCTAATTACATTCTAAAATATACACTCATAAGCATGGAAATGAAATTACACTCAGCAGCTATCTCCTCCCAGATTTAGAATCTTCTAGCCCCACAGTGTACATGACCAGCAAAGACAAATTACAGTAATCAATTAAAACTGAAATACTGAAAACTGGGATAGGCACTCATCTCTCTGAGCATCAGCTAGAAACCCAGGAAAGGATGAGCCAGAAGGGGGTGCTGCATGGTGTTGAGGCACACAGCTGCTGGCAGTCAGGCAGACTGTGAAAGCAATTCTTTTAAAATCAAGATTATTTGTTTGCCTTAATCCAAAAACCAAATTCATCATGTCTATAAAGATCTATATCTATATCTATAAAGATCTGAAGAGACTGTGCGCACAAATGTGTGCAAGAACTTCTTTATGGTGAGGGTGACGGAGCACTGGAACAGGCTGCCCAGGGAGGTTGTGTAGTCTCTTTCTCTGGAGATGTTCAAGACTCACCTGGATTCCTACTTGTGCGACCTGCTGTATGGAACCTGCTTTGGCAGGGGGGTTGGACTCAATGATCTCTGGAGGTCCCTTCCAACCCCTACGATTCTGTGATTCTGTGACTGCTTTCAGACATTTTTCAGCTTCATGAGAGGTTCTTTGTTAAACTGGGAGCTTTTGCATCCAGGGAACAAACATACAAATACCAAACAAATTTGAATCATGGAGGAAACAAAGAAAAGTCCTGCCTCCTACTTGCATTAGACACCCAACACAACCTTGCACAGGCATCCAAACTTTTGGCTTCCCTGGGCAACACTGAGTAAAGAGGAATTATCTTGGGTCACATGTAAAGGACATAATATAGTTAATGTGTGTGAATATATATCTTCCACAACAGAAAAATCACCCATAGACCTGAGGCCTTCTCAGTCAGCCTTCTCCTGGTGTTGTCCCTGTCCTGTCCCTTATAGAAGTAGGGCTGGAGAACATCCCAGCACTGCCAGGCTAGGAGTTAAGAGCCTATATATATATATATATATATATATATATATATATACACACACACACACACACACACAAGCTCTGTTACTTATATAAGATACTTACTAAAAAAAAAAAAAAAAAAAAGAAAAGAGGGCAACAAAAACATAAAAAATAAAACATAAAAAATTAGTGGGTTGGACACATGAGACCTGCCTGCAGCCTCTAACAGCCCAGGAGGCCCATGAGCTTTCATCAGCAAGGGATTAAGACCAAGAAAACCTCACATGAATATATCACATAGGAGGAACAAGCATCACATCAGTGTTAAACCAAAATGAGGCTGCTTGAAGTCATTACACTGCACAGGAAATTTCAGATCTTATCAAAACAAGACGAACTTTGAAACTGCAGACTGCCCTGATACACTCAGGCCTGATTTTATCTAATCAAAGACCCTAGTAACTTAATTTGCATATTCAGGTGATAATAAATGTACTGGCTTTAGTCTCTGCAGGTTTGCTGAAGTTGTGCACATATTCCTTACTGCTCGCTGCTGAGCTAAGTGTGAACCAACACCCACAGGAGTAACACTGTCAAGTTGTTTTAATTCCAGCTTTTCTCTTCATACTGGAGCCCAACACACTTTTTCTACTTACCAAGAATAAGGAATGGAGCATTTGCTACAGTTGCCACAAATGGTACTCCACAGTACATCATCAATCCAAAGCTGCTTAATACAGCTAAACCGGAGGAAAGCACTCCACAGCATGCAAGCCAGATGTTATTCCTTACACAGCTCAGCCTGAAAACGTTTTAAGGAACAGCTTAGTTACACGTCAAGTATTTGACCAAGGCATCTGGCACGACAACTGAATTCTCTGCAGAGATACGGATTGTGTCCCATCCTTGAAGAGAACCTGGTGAAAGTTGCTATTTGCTAAGATTACTCCCAAGTGTCAGCATTAAGACAAAATGAATTTATATGGCAGGTGCTAGATACATTATTACTGCTGGCCAGTCACAGAGAAATGCACCTGAGAGTAAAATATGCACACTGATCTTTGTACCAATAAGCAATAACTACAGTGAAGATAAGTACCTTTGAGAGTTTAGACTTAGCATGTTCAAACAGGTCATTCATTTTTAGAGGCTCTGTCCAGGTCTTTAGGGTAGTGTCAGTATAGCATGAATGTATCTCCTGGGCTGCAAACACTGTGCTGTAGATAAGCTTTACAGCAGACAGACCTGCTACTGGCCATTTGCCAAGATGCCTGCAAGGACTGGATTGAGGATTTCGCATGGAAAACTCCCAAGGGGAGACTTTGCATGTGGTAGCGCTGCAATGGGACAGTAGAGCTACCTTGTGCCCCATTAGAAGTATCCTCCAGGCTCTAGAACATTTCCAAACTTTAAGAGAACCTCTTGGTTCTGAGCAAGATAAATCTGGTAAGCTACCATGTCCAATTCAAGTTGCTCCTCTTTTGGGTAAGCCATGATTTTTACATACATAAAAAGCTGCGTAGGCTGGAACTACATTAGCTGAAACCTACCAGACTCCAATATGAGAAGCACATCACAGCTGCCTAATTCATGGGAGGTCAGTGCAGTACAGAGTAATTCAATGGGTGTACAGATGTGACTTGGTGGAACTACCCTTACTTGGGCTGTGCTCCCAACTGATGATGCCTGAGATGGCTGATAGCCAAAATTGCATGTCCTAGTTAGCATGGTGCATTGCACAAGATCTAGTTAAAGCAGCCCACCCTCTGAGCAGAACTTTATGCCTCAAGCACAGCATACAAACTCTTCCCTATAGCTGGCAAATGTAGGACAGCTCACCTTCCACTTGAAAAAGAGAGGGCAGCCTAAGTTCTCTGTGAAGGCAGGCAAGGCTCAGGATTCTCTGAGCAAGCAGAATGCTTAGGGACTTACACAGACTTGCAGCTATTAGTGAAGTTATCGTTGATTCAACTGTTCCACAATTGAGGTGACAGAAAAACAGTGCAACGAGACCTGAAAACAGAATACTTCCTCCACGCTTTCTGGCTTCCTTCCATTTTTGGACTTGTCTTTACAAAGTGTTAGCAGAGCTCTGTGCTGCACAGAGCAGCCAGCAGCTTCCGGCACCCTTCCTGCGTAAGGTCAAGTAGGACCTGGTGGCTGTGCCTGTTAGTGCCACACTTAGAGTACTCTGACTGCTAAGAGTATGGTTTGTTGTGATTCTTGACATAGCTGCAACACATGCAAACATACCATTAACAAAAAAATGATTTTTATGAGATGAGGACCACATAAGTGATTGATGTCTTCACAGGATGGTCTGCTGGATATGAACATTCAGGCTGCGCACGACTGAACAGAAGCCCTGTTCAGGGATTCACCTGGTGCTCTGCAAGAACCCCACTTAAGCACATGGGAAGCATGCTCACATTGGAGTGAAAGTGAAAAAATGCTTTTTGCCAAAGGTTACATTTCACGAGGGCGGCGTCTTCAGAACCACTTCGCTCAGCAGCAGCCGAAGGAGCCCAGACCCCGCCGGAGCTGGAGCGGAAGCGCGGAGGCGGCTGCTCGCAGCCCCAGGTACTTTACCTCAGGCAAGAGACGACCGAAAAGGTGATCGTCAGGAAGTACGTGATGGAAAAGAGCGGGATCACGCTCTTGGTGTTTCCCTCAAACTCCTCTTGTCTGGACAACGAGGTGAAGTACGTCACCTGGAGCGAAAACAGCGCCAAGTCAGAGCACGCCTTTCCGCCCCGCGCGCCGCTCGGCCCCGCTCCGCCGCAGCCGCAGCCCCCCGCCCCGGCGCTACCTCGACGGCCGTGAGGTTCAGCTCCTGCAGCTTCGCCGGGAAGACGCGCAGGAACGTCTCCAGCCACGCCCGGCTCTCGCGCGCCGCGCCGCCGTCCTCCCGCAGGTAATACATCAGCTTCATTGCTCGCGCCCGCTCCACGCGCCCGCTGCCGTCCGTCTGCACGCCGCCCAGCGCGGTGCCCAGGAACGCGTCGCCGCCGCCGCCGCCGCCGGGGAAGGGCAGCTCGGGCAGGGCGCTGCCGTTGGCCAGCAGCGGCAGCAGCGGGTTGGCGCTGGCGCAGGCGTCGCCGCTGCGGGCGCAGAGCCGCTCGTAGCCGAGGGCGCGCACCGCGCCGTCCAGCAGCAGCACTTCGTCCCGCGCCGGCCGGTCGAGCACCGAGGCGTCCCCCGCGGCCACGGCGATGAGCGCCGCGTAGGCGCCCTCCGTGGGCAGCCGCTCGGCGGAGAAGCGCTCCGAATCGTTGGTGGGGAAGTACCGCTGCACGAAGTCGCGCTCGGCCTTGGCGGGCCCGCCCGTCGGCGTGAACTGGCCCTCGATGTCATTCGTCTGCAGGTCCGGCAGGAAGACGAAGCCGGCGCCCAGCCCGGCCGAGAGCAGCGGCGGCAGCAGCACGAAGGGCCAGGGGCAGGCGGCCACGATGCGCCCCAGCGCTTCGAAGAGCCGCGTCAGGGGCCGCTCCACGCAGTTGGTGTTGCTGCAGGAGCAGCGCTCGCGGGGGGACCGCGGCTGCCCCATGGCCGAGGCGGCGGTACGGGCCGGCGGCCGCCGCTTACCCTCAGCGTAACGCTTTCGCTCTGCAGGAGGAACGCCGCCCACCACCCGGCGTAACCGAAGCACTGAGCGCTCCCCAGCCGCGCCGCTATAGGCCGTCCCCACGCTGACTCACCGCGCCCGCCGCCCCCTCAAGCCCAGCACGCAGGCGGGATGTTGCACGGGCAGGACGCCGCCCCGCTGCCGGGGTGCCGTTATCTGCTGATGGTAACGCCTGGAAACTCCCGCGCCCCCTCCAGCGGTTCTACAGTCGTTCCACCTTTCCCCGTTCTGGCCGATGCCGTGGTTGTCTCTAATGCTGCCAAAGGCCAGAACCGCGAAGTGCTCTTCGGAAGGCGAACCAAAGCTCCGTGTTGGGGCGCTTTTTTTTTTTTTTTTTTTTTTGCTTGCTTGGGAGCGAATATATAACCCGCTGATGTGCTTTGTACTGCGTCTCCACTTTGGGTGAACAAGTTTACAAAACAGGAATGAGAACGGAAGAAATGAAGGACTTGGAAACAGTATTTAGTGACTGGAATGGGCAAGCGACTAAAATCACGGTGTTACAATACATGGCAGCTTTGTGCAGTAACAATGATAGAAAGCATCTTTCCGAGCCCACAGTGTAGCCAGCAGGCTGCTGATCATCGCTCTTTTAAGTGATGTTGATTCGAGTGCCCTCTGGCTGAGAACAAAATTAACCACGGATGTGATGCTTTTGAGTGTCCTGCCAATTACCTCAGACAGGTGCTTCTTCTTGCACTTCTTTCAAAAATAGCAGCTCTTTCTTAACAGTGCTTCCAGGGAAAAGTTATTTGATTTGGTGCCTGTGGGTTAACTCTTTCTGAGTCTTGGATGTTTGACAAAGGCTCCACCAACACTCAGCTCACAGCAGTTTTCAAGCAGAAGGTAATCATCACCACTCTACTAGAATTTGGATTCTTCTCCTCATCCTCAGGCCTACTAACATATTTTATATGAACATCTAATTGGAAGAAATCTGCAGTACTTCACAGGGTAAGGCTAGGGAACTGCACAAGAGGATTTCCCACTCCCAGTAGGCTATGGTTTTCCTTTCTTTGTGGCTGAAAGCAAAACCTTGCTACTGATGTTTCTTGCATTGGCAGAAGCTAAGACTACTCAAACTGAAGTGGAATCTGAGCACAGCTCTTCCTTTCAGTAGACAAATGTTTTCTTTGCTATACTGTTAGGTAAAAATAGAGATGATATAGGGAACTTTGGCTGCTAGAGTTTGCAAAGAAAGCAACTGCTGCTCCTATCCTTTCTGTTTACAGCTGTGATTAAGAAAGACATTGCTCTTCAATTGAAATTTGTGTTGTATGTTGGCTGTAAACTTTCTGTCAATCTGTTAGCCTTCTCTGTTAAAGTAAGAAAACATAACCAAACTTATTATTTGCTTGAATTTGCATACCTGATAAATAGGGGTTGAAAGTACCTCACAGGGACTGCAAGGTAATGCAGCCACATTGACAGTGGTTATGATTGATACAAGATCAGCAGAAATCCTATCTTCAGCTGATGATGTGAACGTGACTAATACTAGCCAATAGAGAGATAACTGAATTCTAAAGAATAATCCACTGGCAATATCCCAGGTGCATGATAAGCATACGCTCACAGCAACTGCTGGCTGTCAGCTTGAGCAATGCCTCGCCAGTCCCTGAGCAGCAGCAGCCCCTCGGCAAACCCCATGTGTGACTGCTCAGCAGTACATCCCATGGCATGGGATATCACGTTAACATTTTGGGTTGGCTTGCTGGCTGTGTCCTCTGTCAGCTTTTTGTGCTCCCCAGGCTCCTTGCTGGCAGGGCAGCACAATTAGCTGGAAAGTCACAGGCTCCATGTAAGTATGGTTCAAAGTCATCTAAAACTCTGTGCTGGCCAGCTGGAGACCTGATGATCAGCTCAGTGCAGGTGTGTTCCATTAGGAGTTGTGGCACATGGGGGGCGGGGGGAAGGTTCCTAAAAGGCAGCTTCAGGGAGCAGCACAGGCAGTCAGGCCTTGGCACGGCTCCTGGCACGGAGGGCTCCGTCGCTCTGCTGCTCCCAGTGGCCGTTGCCGCTCACGCACGAGGAGCTCCAGTCATGGCATCCACTTGGCAGAAAGCTGCGTCCTCTGCGTCCCCTTTGTCTCTGCAGCAAACAGGAGCCAATGCAGCTACCAAAACGGATCTCCAAAGGGAACGTGCAGCCATGCAGGTCTCAAGGTTTCTGTCAGGGTCTGATGGCAGCAGTGAATGCACCTGTGGCATAAGGACTGCTAGTCTGGTGACAGAGCTCTGTGAGGAGCCGAGCAGGCTGAGGGGCATCAGGGAATCGCAGAAGAAAATCGACTGCTGCAATCACACCTTACTATCCTCGCGATAGACCTTCTGCCTCCTCAAGAAGTTCACATCCACGTGTAGATAAAAAAGTGTAGAGATACAGGTAGATCAAAGCAAGTGGACTTCATGTGTTTTTATGCGTTACCGCTCCGATAGACAGGGGCACCTGCAACCAAAAAGACATGCCAGCAGAGCCTGGACAGACATGATGGGAACGATGCTGCTTCTCTAACATCCTGCTGGCACAAGAGCAAAGGTTCACAATGTCAGTGATTACTCTGTATTTAGCAGACATCCTTCTTCTCCAGGAAGTAAGAAATTCTGGTATCAGAGGATGATTGTTCAGTGAATGAAAGGAGGAAGAGATGTAATGAATTGAACAATGTGATTTCATCCTGTGTATATATTTTGGCTGTGCCAAAAACCAGGAAACACAAAGTGATCCATGAGAGACAAACCAGATTGTCATGCTCGGGAGTGGAGCCTGAGGCATGGGTGCTGCCACTAGGCACCATACTGCTGTGCAGATCATTGGAGCTGGCACAGGTGGAAGGCAGCCCCTTGCTTGGGCACTTGTTTGGGCCCCCAGGAAGTCGTTTAGCATAACGAACTGCCTAAAGCAGTCAGTGGCTTTCAGCATGTGAGAGGAGCTGAACAAACCAGCTGAGTGCTGTAGGATCTGAACAGGAGGATGAGTGAAGAGGTAAGGGCCCTGGAAGAACAGAGCAGAACTGTGACAGCAAGAACTTGTTGGCTCACAAGGTTCTCTTAGGAAAGCTTCCATGTAGCATGCAGCTGGGATTCCAGGTTGGTTTTATATTTATGGCTGGGCTTTTGATGCTTGAACTAGTAGAAAACTAGATTGATGTGATCTTTAGTTATGTGAACAAAGAACAGGCGCAGGGAAGAGACTTTTACAGTGTATATGATGGAATTGCTTGTACAGTTGTTACTAAATTAGATCCAGAGCTAGCTTCTGTGTTGAGGCGAAGAGACTACAAAATTAAAAAGCTGGGGAGAAGGTGTACTGATGCTAACCAGGAGACCAACGCACACTGGGAAATCGATTGCTTAGTTACAGGAATTCCTATGTTTGACAAAAGCTCCGCCAACACTCAGCTCACAGCAGTGTCTCAGCAGAAAGTAATCTCCACTCTTCTCTGCTAGAATTTGAATTCTTATCCTCGTCCCCAGGCCTAATCACACATTTTATATGAACATCTAATTGGAAGAAATCTGCAGTACTTCACAGGGTAAGGCTAGGAACTGGACAAGAAGATTTCCCACTCCCAGTAGGCCATCGTTTTCCTTTCTTTGTGGCTGAAAGCAAAACTTTGCTACTGATGGCTATGCTTCATGCACAAGCTGAAGTGGAACTTGAGCACATGATTTTACATGTAAAGCTGTGGAACAAGTCATAAGGATCACAGAACTGCTTAGACTGGAGGGGATCTTTCATGATTATTTATCGCAACCACCAATCAAAGATGGGTGAGCCAGATCAGATGGCTCAGGGCCTCTACAGTTTAGAGTATATTCTAGGACAGAGATTGCTCCATGCAAGTCATTTTACCCTTGGTATGTGAGGAGGAGGTGAAGAATACTTAAGGGAACTGGACACCACTGAATCCAGAAGGTTCTAGAAATCCTGAAATGCTCTTCATGATTCTGTTGTGGTTTATGAAAAATGAGTTGGCAATTAGACATAATTTCAGGATACGTTTTTCTCCTACCAGAAGTTAAATCTACACGTAAATAAATAGAGGCAGCTGGATCTATGCACGTTCACTTAATGTAATTTGATGTCCATTACTAACAACAGAAAAATTATATTGTACCACCAGCAAGATACTTCCCTACTGAGAGAGATAATAGAAGTATGAACATGTGACCAAATGTGCTGATGTTAATGGCTTAAAGTTTATGCAAGCTACACATAATATCATTTATGACCAATCATTAAACATTCCCTGAGGGGTTTCCCATAAATTTATGGTTGAGGGGAAAAAAAAAAAAACAAAAAAACTATTCAGTTTCTGATTGAGTATCTTTCATTTCTGAAAGGTAACTGCTGATAGAGTTGCTAGGGCAGAGTGTGTGGTCTGTATGTGAGATTAAGTCTAATCTGGCTGCAGGTGTACATTAGTATGATTCACAAAAAAAAAAAAAAAGAAACATCCAAAACACATCCTGTTTCCCCAGGCCATCAACATAATGACACACAGCCAGATGAAAAACTGGGAGTTGGGAGTGCCATAAACAAGCAAAGGTCCATTAGGTGTGGATGCTGAAAACTCCGGCTTCCAACCTCCTGCTGAGCAGCCACCAACACCTGGAAGTGAAACCTGACAGCAGCTTTGCAGATGGTTTCCAGCATTTACAGAGAAAAGAGGGAGAGTAAACAACATTCAGATTGAGTGGAGGAAGGAATGCTATCCAGAGGGACCTCAACAGGCTGGAGAAGTGGGCTTGTGTGAACATAATGAGGTTCAATAAGGCCAAGTGCAAGGTGTTGCACTTGGGTCAGGGCAGTCCCAGGTGTTTATACAGACTGGGCAAAGAACCCCTTGAGAGCAGCCCTGTTGAGAAGGACTTGGGGGTCCTGGTAGACAAGAAGCTTGATGTGATCCAGCAGTGTGCGCTTGCAGCCCAGAAGGCCAACTGTGTTCTGAGCTGCATTAGAGAAGGCATGGCAAGCAGGAAGAGGGAGGTGATTGTTCCCCTCTACTCAGCTCTTGTGAGGCCCCATCTGCAGTACTGCGTCCAGGCCTGGGGCCCCCAGCACAAGAATGACACAGAGCTTTTGAAATGAGTCTAGAGTAGAATGGCCACCAAGATGATCAGAGGGCTGGAGCACCTTTCCTGTGAGTAAAGGCTGAGGGAAGTGGGCTTGTTTAGCTTGGAGAAGAGAAGGCTCCAGGAAGATCTCATTGTGGACTTCCAATACTTGAAAGCTGCATATGAACAGGAGGTGCAACGACAAGGGTGGATAGTGATAGAACAAGGGGGAATGCTCTTAACACTGAGACAGGAGAGATTTAGGTTAGGTATTAGGAGGAAGTTTTTCACTGAGAGGGCGGTGAAGCACTGGAACATGTTGCCCAGGGAGGTTGTGGATGCCCCATTCCTAGAGGAATTCAAGGCCAGGCTGGATGTGGCTCTGGGCAGCCTGGCTGGTGGTTGGTGACCCTGCACAGAGCAGGGGGTTGAAACTAGATGATCATTGTGGTCCTTTTCAACCCAGACCATTCTATGATTCTGTGATGATTCTATGAAAGACTACACGATGATTTTTCTTTTAGGTTGGACGTAACAAGCATTATTTTTAGCTAAAATGTCAAACTTCCCATTCTGAAACATGAAATTTCTTTCAAAGTTCCCTTTGAATCATTCACTACTTTCCCAAGCTTATAAATAATGATTATTCTGGACATCACTTCCCCTAACACTGTTCCACATTTTTCCATTTAGACAGTGCTTTTAATAGGAAACTCAGCTGCAATTTCACTGAAAGAAAAGCAGACCAATTAGAGATCTTCATTTTTAAGCACTGCTTTGCCTTTTACCTATGTACAGGAAAGCTGCTGTCAATTCTGGAAATATGTCTAAATGCAAATGATCATAACTCATAGTCAGGAACTGCCATATGAAGTGGGACAGGTCCACACCCAGATAAGGGCCATGGCCAGGCATAGTCTCTACAGTCCACAACCCGGCCCTGGCTGTGGCTGCCCACAGCCCTGTTGGGAGCCTCTGCTGGGATAAATGCCAGGGGAGTCCAGACTGACCTTTGCTAAGGTCCCGTTGGCATGGGAAAAATGTCACAGAATAGCAATGATTACATCAATTGTGTGCTCAAGCCTGATCTTTACATCTTGGGAATGTATAAAATTGTCTTTCTGTAAGTGAAATAAATACAGGTACGAAATGTTATCCCTTATATGAAGAACTCAATACATAGTAAAATTACCCCCCCTTCAGTTACTTTGTTTTGTATTCAAGCTCTGCTGAATCATAGCTTGTGCTCAGAGCCAAATTCTTGAATATTCAAATACCACAGAATCACCAAATATTTAACATAAGGAGTTTTTTTTCCCCTAAAACAAGAAAGAAATACTCTGAAAAGCTAAAGCAGACATTAGTTGATGTAATCAATAGGGGCGCTGCAGTTTCTTTGCATCAACAACATGTAGTTACAGTTCCTGAAGCTCATTTATGGGCGTTTTACACGGAAGCTTATGAACATGTAATAAAAAAGCAGCACACAAAGATAACATTTACCTTATTGATAAGATACTGATTAAAAAGACACTTCATATTTCTCATGAAAGTGATAAAGTCACATTTATGTATGAAGGAAAAGGAAACTCCATGGTTCTTACATAAGGAAATAGAAATACAAAAGTTGATGATGTTCTTCATTATACTCACATTACAGAGTACTTACAGCTCTCCACATTTTAAAGTATAATTTAGAACATCCATCATGGAAAATCTCGTGATTCTGAAGTCGCAGTAGAAACAGGAATCTTTGTCTATTTCAGCTTGAAAACTAATATCCCAGTGCTAAATTAATAAAATCTGGCAACTGATCTTGTCTTTCTGGTAACCTATGTTAATAAGCTAAAATTCTGTGCATCATTTGGATGCATAATAAAAACAGCTTATCAACTAGTCAGTTAAAATTCTTCTAAAAGCTTCATCCTTCCTAAAAATAAAAAAGAAAACTCAGTTGAACACAGAAATTCCTAAATGGAGATTCTTGTGAGAAAGGGTAAAAAAAAAATTTCAACAGGCTCTCTGGTTTCTCAGCTCCAAGAATATTTTCTTCTGAGACCGAATCAGTGAAATCCCTATTTACTCCATGCTTCACAGACAAAAGATATCTCCAATTTCTGTACATTGAAGAAATTCGTATAGCCTAAAAGCAATTTTCAAACACAACTGCAGATATCATTTAGAATAATGCTCCTTCAAATAGAGTATCATGAGATAGCACTCCAGATGAGTTTTCCTGTTTTCTTGAAAACACTGCCAGAAATTATAGCTTAATTGTATATTCTTTGGAACTTTGGGGCTTTGATTTTGCTTTTGTTTATGCTATGTTGATACCATTCTTCAGCTACTTTTTTTTTTTTTTTCCTCAGCTGCCTGCTTTCATAAAGACATGAGGAAGTTGGAGAGCCATGCTCTTTGTGAAATAAAATTATATGTGTACCTTTTAGGGAGCCACAGAACGGCTAAAACTGGAGATACAGCCTCAAGGTCAGTTAGAGCAGGTTGCTCAGGACACTGCCCCGCCCAGGTCTGAATATCTCCAGAGAGTGAGACTCCTCAAACAGTCGAGGAAGCTTGCTGCTGTTTGGTTTCTACAATTATAGTCTGGAAATGTTGCAACACCCCCTGCATACCAGGGGGCCTGGAGTGCCTTTCAGGAGGCTCAGAACTGGTTGTCTATCGATACAAAGTTCTGCTCTGTAACTATGTGTTATAAATGCAAGGGAGAAAAAAAAAGGAAAAACAAAAGAACAGGATAGTGATTGGTATGTTGACTGAAGCATGGAGTCCCAGGGACAGCAAGGCCAGGGACTTCCCCAAAACCGCTTCAGATTTCAGGCCTTAGACCACACAAATCTGAGTGAGAGGTGGGACAACAAGGAAGAGGCTGTGCCAGTCCTGAGGGCATCGCCCCAGGGGTTTGGCTGCCAGGGCCCTGGGCACGCAGGGCAAAGTCACAGCTGACAGCAGCCCCAGTGTTTGGGAGGTGGGCAGAGGCTCCCAGCTGTGCTGTGGGAAGGCTGCAGCCAAGGTGCAGTCATGGATTGTGGAAACTGCCTGTGCCTGGCTATGGCCCACAGCCTGGGCCCAGACCCCAACCACAAGACTTGGCCTGGACCTGTCCTTGGCCCCAGCCTGTCCCAGTGTCCATGGTGGTGCCCCGGGGTTGGGGCTGCATCTCCTGTCCCAGGCTTGTTCTGCTCCCTGACTCAGGCTGTGGGACAGGCCCTGGCTACCAGGCCTTCTCCTGACCAAGCGAGCCCCAGCCCTTTCTGGGCCTAGTGAGGAGAGTCAAGAGCTGTTGGCTCAGATGTCTGGCACTCAGAAAGGTTCTGTTTTCCAGTTTGCCTTGCCCATCTAACCTGAACTACTGGTTGGAAAATAATGAAATGCAGAAATACTCCTGAGGGTACTAAATCCGTAGATGAGAAATAATTTGTATGAACCCTAATAAAAGAGCCTGAGATGAGAAGCCATCTTGGGAAAATTTACCATTTACCAGAAAATATTATGCTATCACATATGCAAAATGTTCTGTTTCCCAGCTCCTGCCTTAAGGGTTATTGCTCTGTCATTTTGCTGGCGAAAATGAATTTGACAAAGCATCTAGGAAGTAAAATATCCCTGTTTCTGTTCTAAAGTTTCTGTCATCTTCCAGCTTTGTAAGAGCCTTTAGTTCTCAGTTGATGGTCAGAGGAGTCTTAAAAAACACTTCATATGCGTATTCTATTTTCCAGTCCGCTCAATTCTTGAACAGGGGCTCGTCCTGAAGTTTTCTGGACCTGCCTATAACTTTGGTTTGCCTCCCCACAGGGAACAAGGAAGCTCTCACCACTGGAAAATCATTAGCATTGATTGTGATATACCAAAGGTCAAAAAAAAAAAAAAAAAGAAAAAGAAAAAGAAAAAAAAGCCAGAGGCTAGTGATATGGCTATAGATAGCGTATTGGTTGACACAACAAACACAGCTAATCCTCTCCTGAAACCTGATTGAGCACTTAAGACATAACCAAATTGCTGTGTCTCCCTCCAGCTTACAGTGCTCAGCACCTTTCTCACTTAGAAGCAACCAAAATTTAAGCAGCTATTTTGGCAGAAGAAATCTGGGCTAAGAAACTTTTTCAACCTTGTTATCTTAATGCACTTAACATATGAGAGAGAAAGAAAAAAATGAAGATAGAAGAATAGAGGTAAATGAAAAGTCCAAACTACCACCCCAGGTTCAAGCAATGTATTGGGTCTGGTTCCTCCAAACAGTGCGTGCACACATGGGTGTGTAGGACTGTGTCTTTTAGACACACATGCTCAGTGTGTGGTTCCTGGACCTTCTAGAAGGGGACTTGAGCAAGCTAGCCTGTGCTCTTCCCTCTCCTTCACTATAAGTTAGTCCCAGAAAGGTGCTATCCAGCCTGAGTAAGGTAACCACAACATCTCAGTCTCTCACAGGTGCTCCTGTCAAAACAGAGGTGCCATAACATCTCTTTTCTTCTGCCGAGTGTCTGAGATATTAACTCATTCAGTTCAACATATTTGGGCAGCTCAGCTTCTTACAGCAGGTTCTTCTCCTTTTATTGTCTGTCAAAATTATGAAGTCCATAGTATCCAATAAATGTAAAAAAAAATCAGACTAAATAAATAAACCAGGAGGAGAAGGGGCTATTTATAAGTGCATGTAGCAACAGGACAAGGGGAAATGGTTTTAAACTGGAAGAGGGTAGATCTAGACTAGATATTGGGAAGATATTCTTCACTGTAAGGATGGTGAGACACTGGAATAGGTTGCCCAGTCAGACTGTGGGTTCCATCTATCTGGAAGTGTTCAAGGCCAGGCTGGATGGGACTGTGAGCAACCTTGTCTAGGGTGATGTGTCCCTATCTATAGCAGGGGGTTGGAACTAGATGGTCTTAAAGGTCCCTTTCAACCCAAACCATTCTATGATTCTTCGAAAGGGAATAGCTGCATTTTTGATGATGTGTACCTGGGACAGAGGCCAGGCCCCAGTTCCTGCTGTAGGTTATGTAAGGATATTAGTTGTGAAGTTCCTCAGAATTGAATTATCTAATACTGGCAAAGTCAATATGCTGTGTGTTGTTATTTTGTTGTGTACACAGAAACTCTTCCTTCACTTTCAGCAGTGCTGAGTACCATAAAGATGGCCAAAATGAGCACTTAAATTCAAGGTTAGAAGGTTAGAAGAGAGGCTGTGACTTGTGATATTTGTGTATAGATACATTTTCAGAATACACATCTGTTTCCTTGTAATTACGCAACAATACTTAGATACTTAGGGGAAAATACTGTAGCTTTCTTGACTGAATTGCAAAGATGTGCAGAGTAAAAATAGAGAACTATGGAAAAATGCTAGGGGAAGTGCAACAATCACTTGGAAAAGTAGTGAACATTTCAAAGGGAACTTTCAGGGAAATTTCGTGTTTCAGAAATGAGAAGTTTGACGTTTTAGATAAAAATAACGCTTGTTACGTCCAGCCTAAAACTAAAATGATAGCCTGTAGTCCTCCACTCAATCTGAATGTTGTTCACTCTCCCCCTTTTCTCTGTAAATGCTGGAAACCATCTGCAAAGCTGCTGTCAGGTTTCACTTCCAGGTGTTGGTGGCTGCTCAGCAGGAGGTTGGAAGCCGAAGTTTTCAGCATCCACACCTAATGGACCTTTGCTTGTTTATGACACTCCCAACTTGTTTTGCATCAGGCTGTGTGTCATTATGTTGATGGCCTGGGGAAACAGAATATGTTTTGGGTGTTTATATTTTATGTGAGCACACTGATGTACAACTGCACCCAGATTTAACTTAATCCAGATCCCTTTATTTATTTATTTGTTTGTTCATTTATTTATATTTTTTTATGGTGGAAAAACTGTTACAAGAATGCAGATAATTTTCTTCCCAATCTCAAAGGGGGATGGAGGAAAACACATTGATGACATCAGTTGTCTGCCTTGGACTCCAGTTTGTATTCACTGGAACGTCCAGCATGGTAGCACTCAGTGGTAATGTACTTAATTCAGGTCACAATAGCCCACTGTTTATGTCCATTCTCCATTGCGTTTTCACACTCTCCATATGGGACTATAAGAGGGTGAACCGATCCAAACAGCCTATGGGAGGAATCAGGGAGTCTTGATTGGTGCAGTATTGCTGCCTGCGAGACACTGGGGGTTTGCCAAGATTCAGGATGGATTTGGCCACTGGTGTCTGTGGGTACATTCTGTGCCTTGTTGTTGTACTTGGAGGAAACTGAGGTGGGAGTTGGAGAGGGAGCTGATCAACCCTGGACTCTGGTGGGCACACTCAGTGAACAAACATCCTTATAAAAAAAAGAGATCTCTTGTCTCCTAGCTCGCTTCTAGAATTATGCACCAGTAATCATCCCTTGTTTCATAGGAACTCTGATGGCAGGGGTCAGTTGCTGACTTGCAATGCTGTAGCCAAAGCCAGGACATGCAAAAATATAATTCTGGCATATATCTCTGCTTTATTCTGGTGACATTCATTAGCTCATACATTTCTCTTCCTGCTTCATATGTGCATTGACTCTTATGTGCACTAACTCTTACGGAGACAAGTGCTTTCACAAAGATCTTCCTTTTTTTTAATACCCTTTTATGCACGCTGCTCTGTGAGCCTTCTTAGGCTATGGCTGAAGAGATCTGGGCTGAGTTTGCTTTCTCCTTGCTACCCACTGAAGCTGACAGTGAGTGCGTGGTGCATGCTGACACCATCCAGAGATGAAGCTGTATTACATACAAATTGATTGTATTTCTGTATCTCCAGAGATCTTGCTGAGAGGCAGAAAGATGCTGCACAAATCTGAGAGGCACTGTCATGGCAGCTGAAAGCCTGCCTTGCTTGCCACCATTTCCTTAGTATCAGGAAACATGAAGAAATGTGGTATGGTGAATATTTACCCATGTATGACATGCCTTAACTGTCACTTCACTGGAACTTCTCTTTGGAATGCAGAAATGCTCAACAGTCATTTCACAGCAATGACATTGAGAGGTTCTTACATACACAGGATGAAATCACATTGTTCAATTTATTACATCTCTTCCTCCTTTCATTCACTGAACAATCATCCTCTGATACCAGAATTTCTTACTTCCTGGAGAAAAAGGATGTCTGCTAAATACAGAGTAATCACTGACATTGTGAACCTTTGCTCTTGTGCCAGCAGGATGTTAGAGAACCAGCATCGTTCCCATCATGTCTGTCCAGGCTCTGCTGGCATGTCTTTTTGGTTGCAGGTGCCCCTGTCTATCGGAGCGGTAACGCATAAAAACACATGAAGTCCACTTGCTTTGATCTACCTGTATCTCTACACTTTTTTATCTACACGTGGATGTGAACTTCTTGAGGAGGCAGAAGGTCTATCGCGAGGATAGTAAGGTGTGATTGCAGCAGTCGATTTTCTTCTCCGATTCCCTGATGCCCCTCAGCCTGCTCGGCTCCTCACAGAGCTCTGTCACCAGACTAGCAGTCCTTATGCCACAGGTGCATTCACTGCTGCCATCAGACCCTGACAGAAACCTTGAGACCTGCATGGCTGCACGTTCCCTTTGGAGATCCGTTTTGGTAGCTGCATTGGCTCCTGTTTGCTGCAGAGACAAAGGGGACGCAGAGGACGCAGCTTTCTGCCAAGTGGATGCCACGACTGGAGCTCCTCGTGCGTGAGCGGCAACGGCCACTGGGAGCAGCAGAGCGACGGAGCCCTCCGTGCCAGGAGCCGTGCCAAGGCCTGACTGCCTGTGCTGCTCCCTGAAGCTGCCTTTTAGGAACCTTCCCCCCGCCCCCCATGTGCCACAACTCCTAATGGAACACACCTGCACTGAGCTGATGATCATCAGGTCTCCAGCTGGCCAGCACAGAGTTTTAGATGACTTTGAACCATACTTACATGGAGCCTGTGACTTTCCTGCTAATTGTGCTGCCCTGCCAGCAAGGAGCCTGGAGAGCACAAAAAGCTGACAGAGGACACAGCCAGCAAGCCAACCCAAAATGTTAACGTGATATCCCATGCCATGGGATGTACTGCTGAGCAGTCACACATGGGGTTTGCCGAGGGGCTGCTGCTGCTCAGGGACTGGCGAGGCATTGCTCGAGCTGACAGCCAGCAGTTGCTGTGAGCGTATGCTTATCATGCACCTGGGATATTGCCAGTGGATTATTCTTTAGAATTCAGTTATCTCTCTATTGGCTAGTATTAGTCACGTTCACATCATCAGCTGAAGATAGGATTTCTGCTGATCTTGTATCAATCATAACCACTGTCAATGTGGCTGCATTACCTTGCAGTCCCTGTGAGGTGCTTACAGACTAGATTTAAATGTACACTATTTTTGCATTTAAAATCTAAATTATTCAGTAAATTTATACTAGGGGAAAGCATGAATTACTTGCTATTGAATATTAAGGGGAATGCTTGTTTTTATTTATTGCAAAAGCTAGGCATGTATTTTCCCAATTATTCAAGTCACTTTATTTTTTTTTTAATGACGATTACTTATTTATGCAAACCTATTTATAGTCTCTGTTTCGTAAATCTGGCAGTTTAAATACATTGATGTATGCCTTAATAGCATTTGCTGTTTCTCAATAGTGGAATTTGTCAGGGTTACAGTTTGATACAGCTAAATGAGTCAGATAGGGAAGTGTTTGGCAGGATGTGGTATTTCTTTCTCAGAAGCTATGATACTGAGAGGAAACTGATAATGTTCAAGAATACAAGAATTACATATAGTATAGAGGAGAGAAAATCACACCTTAATGACTTCCCTGGACACTTAAATAAGAATGTTTATCAGGTGTAGGAATGTCATCGTACTAACATACTAACATACTAATATTCTATATACTATTGTACTACACATTTAGTGGTGAAAGTGGATTTACTTATCTATCTTAAGCTATCTAAAATTGATTTGAATTTCACTCTGCAGTTTTTTTTTCTGCCTGACTGAATGAAGAAAGCTAGGAAGCTGGCACAGATTACATACCCAGCATTCATGTAGCTCAAGTTTAACTAGATGAATCTTATTCACGAATCAGCAATGTCTCTTGCTGCAGAGAAGGCTTATGGAGTCCTAAGGCTGCTTTAGGAGAAGTGTTGCCAGTGGACTGAGGGACTTGAGGTGTCTGTGCTTGAGCAGGGAATTTGGACAATGTGACCTCTAGAAATCCCTTTGGTATAGGTTGGTTTGTTTAGCAATAGGAATTAGTACGTTAGTCCAAAAACCAATATATTAATTTAGCAAAAGGAATCCATAACTGATAGTTCTAAAGCTTTTGATTTTAGTGGGTGAGAAATCTTGTTTCCCTCAATAATTTTGCACTGGGGGCATAACAGAATACTTTTATCTTTTGCCTCAAAAGGTAACAAAGACATTTTCCTCAGGTACCACATATATTGTTTTAAAAAGTTGTTCACTGTGGCCTAATAAGGATTGAAAATTTTCCAAAATGAGCAAAAATGAGTTGAAGGTTTCAGTGATTAAGCTGATGGTGGAAAATGGGGAACAAATGTGTGGGCACTCGACCATCCTAAATACCACTGAGTGTGCCCAAAGGGGCATTAGCATATGTTAATGAGTCCTTGAAGAAGAGTGAATATGAGTGCCTACGTACTGCATATGTACGTCTTTACTGTTTAAATGTAAAACCTGAACTCTAAAAGCATGCATGTGCTTGTCAAGTCGCCCATTACATATTATGAAGAATAAAGAAAGGCTGCTTTCTAACACCACACTGGGGTCAGAGAGTTTTCTTCCTGGATTTTGGATGATATCTTCAATTCCATGATTATACGATCATTATATTATCATTATATTATCTTAATGAGAATGTCTTGCTCTATTTTCATTGCACGTTCCTACTTACTTTTTAATAGAAAATCAATACAGAATGGTATAAAAAGATGTGAGGATCTGCAGTCGTGTTTGAATATGCAAGAGTTGGAAATGCTCTTCATGTTTTTTTGTGCTGTATATAAAAGAAGTTAGCAGTCAGACATATTTTCAGGATACATTTTGATTCCTGAAGTTGAAGTCTACGTGAAAATAAATTGTGATTTTTTTCCTACTGTTTTTTACATCTCTCCTTCCTCTCCATTTTTCCTCCATACCTGTATTGTCTCTGAGGTAAACCCAATCCCAAATGAACTTTCACTCATGCAGATTTTTCTACTGTAAGTCAGGTAAAAGATGATTGAAAAAAGCAAGACTCAGCATACAACATATACAAACCTTGGAAAAATGTAATCCTTCATTTAAAAACTTGCTGAGAAAACACAAATATATTTTATTTGTCCTTTTGGACAAATTATCAGGTATAGATATGGTTAAAAAATTAGCTGTTTAGAGGTGGTAACTGTAATGGCTGGTAGGCAAAGTATCAGTAGTGCCTCCTGTATGACATTACTTTATAGCTGATACTTTGAACATCTGAAGTTTAGATGAAACGTTTAGCAAATTTAAAGACAGATTTCTTGTAGTTCTGTTTTAAGGAGAGTGCCTATGTGAATAGTAGTAGACTCGTCCCTCATGCCTCTGCCTCACAAGGACAGAGTACAGAGGGACAGTCAGCTCAGTGTCCCTGCTGGCCACCCACTTCATGATCCACATCCCTGCCATTTCCATGAAGTCTGCTTACAGGAAATATTTCTTGTAAAGGAGTGATCTGAGAGTAAAACAAGTTAGGCTGTCCAGACTATTCAGGTTCCTTTTAATAGTACAGTGTTGAATATTAGAATATATTTCAGAGAATCACAGAATCACCAAGGTTGGAAAAGACCTTCAAATCATCCAGTCCAACCATCCACCTATCACCTTCTAGGTTAATTTTTTATGCTGTAAAAGTCAAGGTATGCCATCCCAAGGTATCCCAGACCTGGATGCAGCACTCCAGATGGGGCCTCAGGAGGGCAGAGTACAGAGGGACAATGACCTCAGTGTCCCTGCTGGCCACCCAATTCATGTCTGCCATTTCCATAAAGTCTGTTTACAGGAAATATTTCTTGTAAGGGAGTGATCTGAGAGTAAAGCAAGTTAGGCTGTCCAGATTATTCGGGTTAATTTTAATATTACAGTGCTGAATATTAGAATATGTTTCCTTCTAGGTTAATTTTTTATGCTGTAAAAGTCAAGGAATGCCATTTCACTTCACACTTTGAACCTTTTTTATAGCTTTTAAAAGAAGCCGTAAGTTATTTACACTTGCTTGATACTTCTGTGTAATGATATAATCAACTGCCTCTTTGAGAAGCAGATTTATTTCATGTGAAGTCAGTATCAATTACAGTCATGGGTAATTTTATGTTTATGGCATTATTTTACCATCAAAGACAGACTTCTAGCTTAGGGCAGACTTAGGTTTTCAAAGCAGCATAGTATGATTTCTGATTGTTTTCTGAATGCAGCAGAGAGAATCCTCAATCCAGCCTGTGTGACAGGCAGAACCATGCCTTGGTCAAGCAAATACCATTCCCTAGACTGGGAGAAAAAATTGCCAGTGAATTTTGGAGAATGCAGAAAGTCCTAGGCCTTTTCATTTATGCAGTACCTACACAGATAAACCGTGCTATAAGCTGAGCTCTGAACCTTGAGAAGATTCAAAGTGAAAAACAACAGCAAAAGCAGAACTTGCCAAACTTCTGCATCTTTTGCCTGGGACCTCCTTGAACAGAGCAAGTGCTGAGCTACCCATACAAACAGTGAGGCAGCCACATCTGCACCAGTACTGTATGTCCAGAGGCTGCATGCAGCATTTCCTTGCCCATCTTTTTTTCTGCTCAGAAAGTCCTTATGCTGTGTAGTGGACCTCTGTTCTGTGCCGGTTTCCACTGCATGTGGCTGTGGGTTTGGTTGGGATGGAGTTAATTTTTTCCAGAGCAGCCTGCCTGGTGCTGTGGTTTAGATTTGTTACCCAGAAGGAGTTGCAAATACGCCTCTGTTTTAGATGTTGAGCATCAAGACCTTCTGTTTATCTATCAAAGTGGAGGGTTGTTAGTCAGGGTAGTATGGTTAGGTCATCGTTGGGCTTACTCCTACTGATCTCTTCTTAAAAAGTTCTGTGAGGGAGATGGGCACTTGGGTTCTCTCTTGAGGAGACTTGAGAGAATTTTTGGAGGAGTTTCTCCTTAAGTGTACCCAATCAGCATCCTCTACCTATTTGCCTACAGTTTCTCTTTGTATGAGGCATGAAACACACCCATGTTGCCTTCCACTTGGGTGCAGGCAGGTCCAGAGGAAAAAAAAGGTAACACAGAGGCACCATCAGCCATCTTAGTTTGGTATGTAGAGTCAGTGAGGGAATTACGCAGTGTTCTAGAAGCATGGTATATTGCTATCCCCCTTTACTAATTTTTTTTTTTTTTAATTATTCCCAACACAGCAGAAAATTCCAAATATTGCCAGCACTGCGTAAATTCTGTTGATAGGTCACCAATGACTCTCTGGGAGAAAGCAAAGGTAAATTAATACATTTAGGAGCAGTGCCATTTTTGCACAGCACATCACATTTTGGCATTGCTTGCTGAAAAGGTCTGTGGATTTGTGAGGAAAACTATGGCTAAAGAAAGGGAAAAACTACTATTTAATGAGTAGATCCAGTTGAACATTCTGGTGGTGGACACTCTCCTAGCCGGTTTACAGACTTTAACCCAGAATCCAGAAGCTGCAGGTGACTGTAGCTCACCAGCAGACTAAGGAGACTGAATCAGAAGTCTGAACAATAATAAATGCACAGATTATGGAGTGAAAGGCAGTCCTACCTACAAGAGATGATGGCAGCTCTGGGTGGCACTGATAGCCTTACGTTTTGCATATCTTCCTTCAGTCTGCAGATGGATTCTTAAGGGCAAGGGCTGAACTGAGGGTAATTAACAGGACCTTGGAGCCAGGAAGAAAACCAGTTTTTCCTGAACAGTTTTTGAGGACTCAGTCTACAGTTTGTTAACCTGGAGCAGTAGATTTCATTTGATGCATGAAACTGATGTTAAGGACCAATTTTTTTTGGTCTAGTAGGCCTATTTCTATTAATACAACACGGTGAACTTCAGTGGTATTTGGCTTCTGTATTCCACCTTCAGGGAAACTAATATGAACCCCCTTATTCCCCTTCTTACCACACACATTTTAGGAAAATTAGGCAAATTCCTCCCTATTATGATTTTGTGTCTTCTCTACTGCCTCTTAATCGTCATGAAAATAGTTGCTTTTGTCCATGGTTGAACTGCCAGCAGTGATACTTCCCCCTACAATTAGAATGAATGGGGAAGCTCTTTGCTGTTTCAGGCCCTCAACCTGATCTCAGCAAAATCAGGCTGACATATTTTACTCTCACATCCTTTACCTCCTGTTTGTAAGTATATTCTTGCAGGTCAGCAGTGCTCATACAACAGACTGATAACCGTTCATCAGTCTTCTGCTTTGGATCAGTGACATTAACAGCACTTCCCTATCAGTATCTGAGTAGTGCACAAACTGGTTTAATTTGCATTGAAATTCATAGTTGTGCAGGATTCATTTCAGTACTCCTTCCAATACTGAACCAATACCTCAACACATGGCTCGGCATTTCTTACTTTCAGAACTAACAGTGAAAATGTCAGGATTGCTTTTTAGACACGTGCAAAATACAGGGAGACTCAACTTATCTTTGGAGTAGCCACCTTGTGAATCAGCCTAGAGATGATGATGTGGGCAGAGCCTGTGGGTTAACTGACTTGAAGAAATGGCATAAGTAACCCCAGTAATGCCAGAATACAGGAAAGCATTTTACAGCTATGAAAGTGAGCGGATTTGGGGCTTTTCAGAGCAGGTTTCAGAGCTATTTAGTGACAGTATACGTTGTTTTCTTTTACTCAGGACAGTGATTTCTTCTTTCTTTTTTGGAAAGAGGTTTGTTCCACAGCCAGGGAAGGCACTAACATCAGGGAAGATGCTGACATGTGGACTCTCCTGGCTCCTCAAAGACTGTGCTTCCATTGGCAAGTAGGAGAAGGAGAAAGATGAGTTTGGGTAGTTGGGATGAAACCAGCTGGGGAAGAGTTAAAAAGGCATCTAGCAGAGGCTGGGGGATGTGATGCCTTCAGAGTTTGCTTCTGGATGTTGATAAGAGTGGGAGCTAGATAAGACAGATTGTATTTTTGTACTGATGTAACACTTGATTGCATTTACTGCCTTCAAGGAGGGAATGTTGAACTTTAGTCATGGAGAGAGCTGCTGACTAATCATAATGTAATGACTCATTTGCTTTTTTCTTCTAAAAGGCGTTCACGTTTTTGCCACATTCTAGCTTGGATTTGAATAAGAAACCTCCCAGAATGCTATATAAAGGACTTCCAAAGACTCAGTCTGTTAGTAACCCCTACTGGAATCACATAAGGTAAGAGTTATGAATCTCATTGGATAGTTTTGTAACTGTCATACTTAGGTGAAATTCCTTCTTTTTCTATGAAATGCTATTTAGATATAACTTAAAACCAGTGCTTTCTAGTATCTTTGTGGTAAGAGTGTCTGTGCTGGGCTTTGTTTGTATGTGTGCTGGGCTGTGTTTGCCAACTTTAGGTTGGCTGTGAAATTTAAATAGGGATATAATATAAATACAATGTGTGAGTAATACGGAAATCGATATAATGGAAGTAGAAATGAAAAGGAAGTTTAGCCACAATTAAATAAACTATGAAATGGAAATAAATAGAAACTGAAATTCAAAATATAAATTAATGAAGAGATTTATAGAAACAGAAACTAACACCCAAGACTGGGGTGTAGAGAATGGTCCCAAGACAGTAGTATGTTTAGATCTCATTATGATCATAATTACTAATGACTATTTGGAAGGGATTTCCAGTATTATAAGCATTTGTCATTTGGAAATAAATAAAAGATTTCTTTTGTATGGGATGTAAAAATTATTGTGATTGTTAAAATAGAATTTAATCCTGGAAAGCCAGATCTTATATTTGCTTATTTGCCCTCTACCTTTATCTCCCTTAATAGCACTGTGTAATAAAGTTTTTACACTATGAATCAGTACAGTGGTTTTAATTTCTCAAGGCAGGCATTCTTTGGATTGAACTCATTTTTGTCTCCCAGTTTAATTCTAGAATTAAACAAACAAACAAAACAAACAAACAAAATCTTTGAAATCTATTCTGAGAAATTTCGTTTGATACAATGTTTTTCCTTACCATTATGTTGTTGAAAAATGTCACGGTTTTGTTTCAAATTTCTCCTCAACAAAAGCTTTCTCCTTGAAGCTGCAGGTGGGATGCAAGGCAAGCGATTCCAGGGGCTGTAGTGGTGCTATTTGGAGATTGCTCACTGTCAGGAATACAGAGATCTCTTTGCTAGCTGTTGGTAGCCTTGAGCAGAGTCTGTGGGAGTTCTCTTATGGAACTTCACCAGCGGAAGGCAATTCAGAGAAAAGCCAGGCAGCCATGGGATCCAGCAAAGCAATGCCCAGAATAGGATTTTCTCTCCAAGCGCTTTTTCAGAGTGTGGATGAAGCAACTTTTGTTCCTTCCCTTATTTGATTGTTTGTTGACTGCTTAGCTGGTCTGATTTTAACTGGTAACATGCAGAGCCTGCTTGGTAACTGTGTTTTACGCTGAAGAGCAGACGAGGTGGTGATGGGTGTATCTGAGGCTAAACAGCAAAAAGAGTGTCTGTGGATTAGGGAGTCCGTGGAATTAGTTAGGGACTTTCCTCTAAATGTAGAGCGAATGAGAAATACCCCTCAGGTTGGCCACCTTTCTCATTGCAGCCAAAAATAAGTCATTCAGAATAAGCCAACCTTTGAGCAAATATGTGTACTTACGTGAAGATCATCTTTTAAACTAATATTTATCTTACGGTTAATGTAAAGTTGTTTGATCTGAGTTTTGTTTCTAACTGCGTTGTGCTGCCCAGGTGATGAAGATGGAGACAGGAGATGAAATTGCTATTGTGGGAATAGCATGCAACTTTCCCGGAGGTAAGTTTTGAGTAAATAGAAAGCAGGATGCTGACTGAATATTGAAAAGCACAGTCACTTGTTAGCACTGATGTGGAGTAAAATAGCATGTTTCCCCCTTAATTTTGCAGAGTTCATGGCTTTGCTACTTGTAGGATCTTTCTGAATGATCTCATTATGGTGAAAATGAGTTTGTTTGAATTGGCCCACTGAGAGCGAGAGCTGCAGTGTTCGCTGTGGGCAGGGCTTTGAGCTGCATGCATGAAACTCATGCAGACAAACCAAACGTGTCAGGGATGATTTGGGGTTATTGCACGTGCACTGGCCAGATGATCATGCGCAGGTGTAGGACTGTGCATCCATAGGGACATTTGTATTGTTAGGTTAGATGGATGGAGACATTTAGGTAGCTGGCTGGTGGACTGAGCATGGGTGTTTAGCCTCAGGTGAGATTGCTGTCGTCCAGTAACTATTCCTGACAGTTCTGGTGCCCGATGTCCCACATCAGCTAGAGCTGAGCTGGTCAGTACTTGGTCATGTAACAGGTTAGCACTGCTTCCAGAGGGAGCGTGGATGAGGACATACGAGTAGTGGAGAAAGCTGAAGCTGGGAGGAGATGGAATGTGTGTTGGAACATTGATGCCATGTTATTTTGCTATCTGCCATATTATTTTTCTTAAACAATCTTCAGAGTTCTCAAGGAATTAATTTGGTGGGTTAACTTGCTTTTAAGCATGTAGTGAAAAGATGAGTCATTCCTTCCCATATTTGTGTCACCAAAACATGATGGTTTGTTTGTCTGTAGCAATTACATTTCAGCTACCTGGATTTATATGTGGGAGTTTCAGGTAACAGAATGTGTTTTTCTGAATGAGCATGACAAAAGGGAATGCATAATGTAATCTTCTTTGCCATATTTGTACAATAGGTGAAGGAATTGAGAATTTCTGGAAAGTGCTGGAGGAAGGCAAGAACTGCACAGTAGAAATCCCCCCAGAGAGATTTAATACCGAAGAGTGGTACGATCCAGACAGTAACAAGCCAGGAAAAATGTATACAACACGAGCTGCTCTTCTCACTGAGTGAGTGTTACTGTGCTGTGCCACAGATTTTTTTCTGTATCTAGTCTGATGTGTCCAGCCTTTCAGAGAGGGCAAGCTGCAGGGAGATATTATGAATTGGACGTAGAAACAGTTTTCTTTCATCTCACACAATGAACTTGTAGTTTTCAAATTGCAGGAATTCCTGTATCATGACAGTTATGAGCACATTTCTTTGCAGGCCACGATCTTTGAATGCATAATGCAACTTCACGATCATTCTTGTCATGTGTTGGGATGCAACCAGTCGTGCAATGGATGTGTACTTTTTGAGTACGCACATGCACCTGCGTTAGATATGAAGGTGTGTATTTCAGATCTGAGGTGGGCTACAGCCTGCCAAAGGATCTGTAAAGCCCAGTTATGGCCTGTGGAAGAATGCGGCAGAGTATGGACTCAGAGTACAGTCTGCCTTAGGAGCCTTGCCCAGTTTCAGTTTGAAGGTTGACCTAATCCTGTGCTTCCTGGGGCATGTAGCACTAATTAAAATAAAGCTGTGAGAGTTTTATTACAAAGTAAGAAAATTTGCGTTTGCTAAATGGACAAGAAAGGGATCTTATGCTCTTGATTTGCTTGTGAAGGTGTACTGTTCTTATGACCAGTATCATAAGAATCCAGAACTGGATCATGATCAGTCCTGTTTTTCCCTGGGCTTGTACTGTCATGTATTAATAAATAAATAAATAAATATTTTTTTCTCCCTTTTGACTCAAGTCAGTCGTTCATCATGCTAGGGAATTATGTGTATATAAATATCGGGTAATAATCTGGCTAGATTTAAATGAGTATTTTATTCATACTGTGCTTCTTTTTGTTCTGTTTATTTTAGATTTAACACTTTTGACAACCACCTGTTTGGAATTAATAATGTGGAAGCTGAAAGCATGGATCCACAGCAGAAATTACTTTTAGAATGTACATATAAAGCACTGGAGGATGCAGGAGTCCCTGTAGAAGCCATCAGTGGCACCAAAACAGGTGTTTTTGTTGGTAAGGCATAATTTCATGATGAAGAACGTCCCTTTTACCCTCATAAAAATGAAACACCCCTTTCTAAACTGCATATGTAACCTTAAGGCTACTGTATTGTGACACTACTGGAAAATTTTGGTGAAGATAGACTGTTAGGTCACTCTAGAAATTTATTATATAATTAACACATCTACTTTTAGATGTTCCCGTTAATATCTTGATGCACTGGTGTTGACAGAAAACAGTTAAAGTCTTCACCTTGCCAAACCCCCAAACCTTTTCCAAGACTGATACTCTCAATCCAGTCTGACACCTTTGTATTTAGCACTGTGGTTAACCACTTAACAGTGGTTAAGGTGTTTTTGAGGTTAAGATCATCTTGTAGTTAGTAGTATGTTACTGTGGTGCACTTGTCCAACTGTTGATTGTCCCAAGAAGCGAATCTGTTTTTGGTTGTTGTAGTATGTGTCTATTTCCAGAGCTGTCCAGGATAGTTAGACTGATGAAGGATAGGGATGAGCTATTTATGTTGCTCTCTGGTCTGGAATATGCTCTCGTTACACTGAGGGAATTATTCCTTCCTCTCTATAGAGATGTACTGCATTTTCCACACATGCCTTTGGACTTGGGATCCTCCTATAGTGCAGGCATCTGTGTTCCCAGGGAGGCGGTTCAAATGCTGCCCCAGACACAGGTCCTGTTCTTTTCTACTTCTTTCTTGACTTCCTGGATCACAGTGAGCAAACTAAAGATACATGAAGAACACTTCATATAGCTTTCACTGTGATATTTAACTTGGAGCATTTGAGGAAATGAAGGTAATGCTCTGTAAGTTTCTGTTCCATTCCATCTGTCCTCACTCCAACTTGTTTGTATCTGTTATCATAGATAAGACAAACCAACTACTCTTAAATTGAGATTCAGGGGTCTAAACAGGCTATGTATACCTTAATTGTGTCATACAATGACCTAAACCAGCAGGACAAGCCTGTAATTCACGGTCTTCTGACTTGAGTAGAAAAAGCTTTACCATAGAAGTTGTGTTGCTAAGTAGGTTAATGGTGAAACAGAAAAACATACACATGGTGTCAAGTTCAGTGCTATACATCCCTTTTCTTCACTCAGGGTAACATGACGTATTTGTATTGTTACAGGCCTTATGAATCGAGACTTTGAAATCATAAGAAACAAATCAGTAAGTGAAATAAATCATTACACTGGTACAGGAGCAGCAATGAGCATAGCTGCTAATAGGGTCTCCTTCACATTTAATCTGACTGGACCATCGCTGACAATTGACACTGCTTGTTCATCATTTCTTTTTGCCCTGCATTACGCCTTGCGAGCAATGAAATCAGGTAATGGGACTGAAGAGATGGTAGGCAAAGAAATTAGAATTAATGCTGTATGAAATTGCTGAGATATAAATATTTCATATTTTTATTCTTCCTGAGATGTGATTAATACCTTCATGTTCACCAGTAGGTGCTTTAATGGATTCCAGTGCCTCAGAAATATGCACTGTACCTGCAGAAGCAGTAATCTTTTACTGTGAGGAATTCTGTTACTTTCTCTAACATAGCCTGATGTAATTTTAGATAATTGTATTGGGTACTTTTTCAACAACCAATCACAATGACAGATTCCAATCTTAACAAAATATCACAACTAACTTTTAGTATCAGTGAAGTCTTTCTGTAATATCTGTCTTTTCAATCAACTAAGTTACAGTTAATGTGTTTCTTTCTGTGACCTTGAACATCTCAACTGGAATATGTTTCTGTTTTACTCCAGGAGATTGTGAGGCAGCTATTTGTGGTGGTGTGAACAGCATAATAGATCCCCTCACCTTTGTGTCTCTCAGTAAAGCAAAAATGATCTCTCCAGATGGAATGAGTAAACCCTTTTCCAAAAAGGCAGATGGCTATGGAAGGGGAGAAGGCTGTGGTGTTGTTTTCCTCAAACCACTGAAAAAGGTAAGATTGTTTGTGAAGAAGCCTAAAATAAGCCTGGCTTCTTACCTGAATTTTGTGTATCCATTTCTTGTAGTTACTGTAGCAAAAAGCATTTCTAATATAAGCTTATTATTAGCATTAGGAAAACATTTATGCTTTTCTTCTAGCGTGGGAAAGATCACAAATGTAAGCTTACTGATGGTTCTTTTCCTCGCAAATAGATAAAGCATGAGATGATTAAAGATGATTTTCTCTTTCTATGAAACAGGCAATGGAAGACCACAGCAAAATCTGGGGTGTTATAAACATCAGTGCAGTCAATCAGAACGGTAGGTCTATAACGCCGATCACAAGGCCGTCTCAAATAGAGCAGGAGAAGTTGCTGCGCAGCATTTATGAAGGTCATGTGGATCCCTCAGTTGTGCAGTATATTGAAGCTCATGGGACGGGAACTGCTGCTGGAGACCCCACGGAAGCTGAAAGCCTTGGCAATGTCATCTGTAAAAACAGACCTTCACAAGTTCCTGCTCTGAAAATTGGTTCGGTGAAAGGAAATATTGGCCACACTGAATCAGCTGCTGGAGCAGCAGGTTTGATCAAAGTGCTTCTGATGATGTATCATGGGAAGATTGTTCCATCTTTGCATTACTCAAAGGAGATGAGCAGCATCGATACAGAGAAGTTAAACCTTGCCATTCCCACCGCGGTGGAGCCCTGGGAAGATTCCGGTGAGTACGGAAGAGTAGCTGGCATCAACTGCTTTGGATTTGGAGGAACCAATGCCCATGTTGTAGTCAGGCAGGTTAAGCAGCCAGAGCCTCTTCCTGCCTTTAAGAGGCCGCTGGAATTAGTCCTGCTGTCCGCAGCATCAGCTAAGTCCCTTCAGATGACAATGGCAGACACAGCTGCGCATCTGAGTACAAGAAACTGCGTAACTCTGCCAAGCCTGGCCTATACATCTGCCTGCAGAAGAAGCCATGCCAACTACAGGTACCGAAAAGCATTTGTGGCAAACTCTCTCCGACACTTGCAGCAAGAAGTTACGTCGGCAGCAAGCACTGACTTTGCCACGTCAAAGGTGGAGCCTCAGCTGGTGTTTGTGTTCTGTGGCAACGGCGTAACACTGAAGGAGTTCAGTGAGGCACTGCTGAGCTCAGAGCCGGTGTTCAGAGACAAGTGTAAGGAAGTAGAAGCGCTCTTTCGGAAACACGCTCCCGTCAGCCTTCTGCCAGCAAGAGGTCGCAGCTCAAAGGAGTTGCTGAATCCAGAACTCTCCCAGCCCATGCTCTTTGCCCTGCAGGTTGCCTTAGCTTCTCTTCTAAAGTACTGGGGCATTAAGCCAGTGGCTGCAGTTGGCCATTCCGTGGGGGAAGTTGCCGCAGCACATTTTGCAGGGTACCTTTCCCTGGCAGATGCGGTCAAAGTGATATATCACCGGAGCAGGCTGCAGGCCAAGACTGCCAGGGGTAGAATGCTGGTGGTTGGAAACATCCCCGTTCAAGAGATTGCTGAACATCTGCATCGCTACTCGGGAAAGGTGTGCATTGCAGCTTTCAACAGCCCAGTTTCCTGCACCTTGTCTGGAAATCCAGATGATGTGGACTTGGTCCAGAAAGATTTAGCAGAAGCTTTCAGCCACAGAAACATCTTTCTTCATGTCTTGAATGTCCCAGCTGCCTACCACAGCCCTAGCATGGATGTGATACTTGGGGAGTTGGAGCAGAGCATAGAGCCTTTAGAAGAACAGAAGGGTGATGTTGAAGTAATTTCAACTCTGACTGGGGCAGCTGCTTCTGCAAATGACTTCAGTCGTGGCAAATTCTGGGCCCAGCATACTCGTGAGCCAGTTGCTTTCACTCAAGCCATAGCGACTGCAGCTAGAGACAGGGAAAATGTAGTGTTTGTTGAAATAAGTCCTCATAGAGTGTTGCAGAGAAATATAAAAGAGACTCTAGGGAAAGTCACCAAGGTTTTCCCTTCTCTGCAGTCTGATGCAGAGTATCAGGCACTCTTTAGTTTGGTTGGAAATCTGTTTGAATTGGGCTATAATCCCAACTGGCACCGCTTTTATGATGGATATCAAAGCATTCCAGTGACCATTCCACGATATCAATTTGATCGTAAAAGAGCTGTGGCTTCTCTGGATACCCGCCAACATGCAAACCAAAGAGACGTTGGCTCTGGTCATCCTTTGATTTATGTCATCAACAGTGACAACACGCAGTTTGGCTGCCTGCTCTCCCAGGACACCACATCCTACTTATATGAGCACAAGAACAACGGTGTGGCTTTAGTTCCTGGTGCTTTTTATGTGGAGCTTGGTCTGGCCTGTGTGATGAGCAGCTCAGGACCTAAAATGCCTCTGAGTGCTTGCCAGATGAGCGTCAGTTTTTCAGCGCCCTGCGTTCTCACACAGAGTTCCCAAGTCTTGAATATCAATCTGAGTCCACAAAATGCAGCGACAGCCTTTGAGATACTCTCCTCCTCCAACGCAGTTTACGCTTCAGGCCAAGTTAGAAAGGTGCCTGAGGCTGTTGTGGAAGAAAGCACCATCTCCTTCCAAGAGGTCTATCACAGATGCACGTCAGTGATTAGCACAGAGAAGGTCTATGAAGCACTGTCTCAGATTGGCTTTCAGTATGGCTCCGTATTCAGGCAGCTCAGGGATGTGCATTATTGCCAGGAACTAAAGGAAGCTATAACAAGCATCAAGGTGAACAAGGAGACTCTCAGAGAGATGTACAGCTACTGTATCCACCCAGTGCTGCTGGACTGTTTTATGCAGATGACTGCTGTCATGATCTCGAGCACGCAGCAGTCCAGAGCAGGCTTTCCTTCAGGGATAGGCAGCCTGGTGGTGCTGCGACCTCTGGAGGAAGAAATGATGATATATATGAGAACAAGCAAATCCATTGGGAACTGCTTTGAGGTCTGTGGATGCTTCATGGACAAACACGGGTCCGTTTTGGCTGAACTCAAGCGTGTTGCCATCACTTTCATGAAACCAGCGTCTTCCAGAGACAGTGAGTTCATGTTTGAAAACAAGTGGTCAGAAGTTTCTCCGTCAAAGATGATTGGTCATGTAGAAGCAGTGCCTAGAGTCCTAGTGTTTGCTGACAAATTTGGGATAGCTGAGCAGCTCAGAAAATATTTGCATCCCGATTCCAGATATGTTATGTATGAGGACTGGGAATCCCTCTTGGAAGTCCACGCAGGGAATAAGATGAAAGCAGAGGTTGAGGATTACGATGAAGTTCTCTTCCTGTGGGGAATTCAAAAGGTGAATGAAGAGCTCCCAAGTAAGGTGGTCGACCAGCTCTCCAAGTGTTGTGAAGCCTATCGCCAAGTTATCGTGGCGTTAAGAGAGAAAAGGTCTCCCTGTTCAATCCGAGTGATCAGCTACAGAACAACAGAAAGAAATGTAGACCACGTTAACTGTGGGTTTGCATTGCATGGCATGACCAGAACTTGTGTTGTTGAAGTTCCAGAAATCACGTTTCAGATAATTGACCTCAGCTCTTCCAGCTCCCTGGACATCTCAACATTATCAGATGTCCTTGTCAAATACAGAGGCAAGGATTATCCGGAAGTCTACATCAGCCAAGGAAGAATTTATGCATCTGAAATCAAACGCACTCCTTTTGTAGATGAAGATTACAGCCAGCATGTACGGTCTCTCCAGAATTCAGAAACATTCACTTTGTACACTGCTGATCCATACTCAGCAAAAGACTTGTCTGCTGAACTATCCACCAGCACTGCTACTCAGCTGGAAAATCAAAGTGTTGAGATTCAAGTGGATAAGATCTGTATCCACTCTGAAGATTATTTTCCCATTAGTGTTTCTAGTCGTAACTTTGGCAATGCACTCTACTGGAATTCCCAAGCAGCAGACAAACACAGACTTTTAGCTCTTGATTTCAGTGGCACAGTCATTGCAATAGGCACAGCTGTGAAGAAGGTTAAAGTGGGTGATCGCGTGGTTTCATGTTATCCGGCAGCTGCATCATCCAGAATTCAGGTCCCAGGAACTGTTTGTTTAAATGTAAAGAAATTTCCGTGCTTTCAGACCGTCCCTTGTGTGTCCTACTTCATCATTGCATGGGAGATCTTAAATCAGAGGTTACCCAAGGGGAAGCACGGCAGAACTTTGGGAATTATTTCTACAGAACCATCATCAGTGTTATGCCGTGTTCTTTCTGTGGCAGCAGAAGAGGTGGGCTGGAAAACAGTACTTGCAAGGCCCACTCCTGATATGTTGCAGCATATAAATGCATGCAATGCCCTTGTTGTTCTTCCTTCAGTAGGGAGACTGTCTCAGGAGGATTTGGCACACATGTACGGTCTGAAAGATGTGGTGATAGTATGTGGCCACCAGCAATCGGAATGTATTCAGAGCGTCAGTGGACTTGATCATGAACATATCAGCTTTCATATTCTCATCCTTAGCAGTATCTTCCAGAAGGCATCTCTAAAGGAACTGCAAAAGGCGGTGCGGGTGTGGATCGGTTCTTTAGATATGAAACGGTTTAGACATCTTCCAGGCTCTGTCTTCCAGCAAACTGAGAACTTTGAAAGGCCACAGTCTGTGGTGTGCTCTTTTACCTGCAAATCTGTCCCACTTGCTGTACTGCGAAAGCAGAAGGACATCCCTGTTCTTTCAGATATCCCATTGTATGGATCTGAGAAGAAGATATTTAAGCCGAAGGCTGTTTACGTAGTAGCAGGGGGGCTCACTGGCCTTGGCTTTGAAACTGTGAAATTCATTGCGGCGAATGGAGGAGGGTGTATTGCAATACTGTCCAGGAAAATTCCGAGCAAGGAGAAGCAAGAAGAGATGAGGGATTTGCAGATGAAGTATGAAGGCAGCAAAATAGTGTTTGTGCAGTGTGACATTACTTTGACCAGCGATGTTGAGGAAGCTTTCCAGATCATTGCAAAATTATTTGACGGGTGTCCAATCAAAGGTGTCTTTCAAAGTGCTGTTGTTTTACACGATGGTCGTCTTGAAGTTCTGAAGTTTGCTGACTTTCAGAAAGTGCTAAGCCCCAAAGTAGCCGGGACCCTAAATCTTCATTGGGCTACAAGAGGCCAACAGCTTGACTACTTTGTGTGCTACTCCTCCGTTACTTCCTTTCTAGGAAACTCCACGCAGGCAAACTACGCAGCTGCAAACTCTTTCCTGGACGTCTTCTGCCTCTACAGGAGGAACTGTGGTCTTTCGGGCCAGTCCATCAACTGGGGTGCTTTGAACCTCGGCGTATTGCTCAATCAAAACCAGATTCAGAACATTCTGGGATCCAAGGGCATAGATATTCTGGAAGTGCATGAGATTCATGACTATCTCAAGAAGAGCTTACTTTCAAATAACCCTCAGCAAGCTGTTGTCAAATTAAATTTTTCAACTTTATTTAATCATGTTTTTACTCGGATTATTTCACTTAAAAATCGGTTTACATCACTCATGTCAGAAGAATTTGGAAGCAAGCTTGAAACCCCTGAGAAATCTCAAGTCCAGGATACTGCTTCAGTCAAGTCTGAAGACTATATTACCTCACTGATGGCTGACCTCACTGGGCTGAACCCAGATGAACTGGCCATGAATACTCCTCTTTCGTCATTGGGCATAGACTCTATGTTAGCCATGACAATTCAGAACCGCGTCTTTCAAGAAAGAAAGGTGGACATACCTCTTCTGAAACTACTTGATCCTCACACCACTCTGTCAAGTTTAGTAGTAGTTTTAGGAGAAACAACCAATGCAGATGGAACTGTAGAGAAAAAAATGTCTGCAGTTGCAAGTGGAGAACATGAGAGCTGGCTGTAGGAATCATTTCTTTCAATAACTGTGTAGCTTTCAAGATAAGTAGACCCCTTTGCAGGATCTCAGAATTGTTATGGCAAAGGCAAGTTTGAACGTGCACATATGCTGAATATAATCTGTGTTTTCCTAGAAAAACTCACACCAGTTTCTCCTGCCATTGCTCTAACCTTGTTACTTGTAGATAGTGGTATGATGTTATGCTTCCAATCTCTTTTACCTTCATTTTCAATATTTTAAACTGTAAATAGAATACAGAATTTCATTTGATGAGTTTGTATGTTAAAGTCACATTATGTATTTTTTTAACCATACTAAGGTCCTGATTGAAAAGAATGAGTTCACTGTTTTAAATGATGAATATCTGTGTAAAGCAATTCTGCATTATCCCAGTTGTTTTTCATTATTACTTTTTTTAGTGTACGGTAATTTTCTGATTCTTATTAAAGGTGTATAAATTGGACATCTTTTGAATGTCTTTTCTAGATGTTGTGTATTTAAGTGGTTTCTTTTCCAACAATTTAGAATTTGTATTTTGCTTATGCAAAAATGTTAAAAATGGTCAGTAAAACAACTCTATTTGTTAGCCTTCTTTTATGAAAGAGCATATAAATGGAAATAGTAACATTTTTTAAAAGAAAACTGAACATCACTTTCAGGGATAACAGATCAGTCCGCTGAAGCCATCTCTTCTCCAAGCTACACTAGACCATTTTCCTAAGTTACTCATCCTCCAGTTCCTTCTGCAACCTCAGGAATCCCTCTAGATGCATCCCATCATGTCCCATGAAATTGTGTGCATATTATCAAGCATTACATGATCCAGGCAAGAGAAGTAAAAGGCAGAGGTTTGTTTAGTCCGAAATGTCCTTTTGCACAACAAAGAGATGCTCTGACTAATTGCCCGGGGCAGAAGGCAAACCATGCAGCTCTGAGTACATTTTTCAGATAAAAGTCCTATCTCTTCTCATTAATTTATGCCACTGCTGTGCAGAACATATCTGACTAATTACATTCATGGGTATACTCAGACCAGGGGAGGCAGGCATTTTGCAGATTGCCTACATGTATCATTTCAGGATCTGAGTGGAAAAATCAATATTTTTCCACAGACTGCGCTAGGGATGTGATTATCTAATGACTGAACATGCATCCTGCTAATGGGATCCTTCCTGTGATAACGGGACTGAGAGTTTGGAGACTGAGAGCCTTTGGAAACACACCCCAGGTGGTTAATGCTACCTGAGGATCATTGCAATGGCCGAACAATATTGTCACTAAAAGCTTTCTGTGAAACATAGAAACTGACTTCTTCAACAAGTAATTTATCTAATTACAGTCCCGATTATGAACAGAACATTGTTTTCCAGGCAGAAACGGCAGCTGCAGCTTTCTTCTAGCTCATGTCTGCCAGCAGCTGACAAAGAGCACTGAATCCAATCCAAGGGTCCAAGCAAGATCTGCAAGAGTCTGCAAGGGTCTGTTTGCATGCTCCGGCGATGATATTTGGCAGTACAGAAGAGCACGCAGGACTCTGTCACTGCTCCTGTTGCACTGTCACAGCAATGCAGGCTGTTTCTGTGTTTCTCCCAGGCCATCCTGCTGCTTCTGGATAACTTTCCCTTCCCTTCCCTTCCAGCTGCTTGCAGGTTTCAGGCCATCTAATGTATCTCCTACCTACTGTGTCATCTGCTTGCATTTCCCACTCTGTCTTTCTGCTTATATGTCCTACACTTTTGGCAGGCAGAAGCAAAAGGGCCCTCAGCACCCCGCCACTGCTGTGCTCCTCTGCACTGCGACCTGGTTGGAACAGGTTGGCCATGTGTGCCCTTGTGACCAAGAAGGCCAGTGGTGCCCTGGGGTACATCAAAAAGTGTGTGGCCAACTGGCTGAGGGAGCTTCTACTCTGCCCTGGTGAGGCCAAGTCTGTAGTGCTATGTCCTGTTCTGGGCTTCCCAGCTCAAGAAAGACAGGGATGTTCTGGAGAGGGTGCAGTGGAGGGCCACAAAGAAGGTGAAGGGTCTGAAGCATCTCCCTTATGAGGGAAGGGTGAGAGATCTGAGGCTGTTCAGCCTGGAGAAGACAGAGAGAGCATCTCATTAAAGCTTATAAATATCTAAATGGTAGGAATCAAATGGATGGGTTCAAAGTCTTTTTGGTGGTGCCCAGTGATAGGAGCAGAGGCAGTGGATACAAACTGGAACACAGTAAGTTCCATCTGAACATGAAAAAGAATGAGGGTGACAGAGCAGTGAAACAGGCTGCCCAGAGAGGCTGTGGACACTCCTTCTTTGGAAATCTCCACGACCCACCAAGAAGCTTTCCTGTGTCACCTGCTGTAGGAAACCTGCTCAGCAGGAAGTTGGACTTGATGATCCCCAGAGGTCCCTTCCAGCTCCTACCATTCTGTGATTTGTGACATATTACATTTTTTATTTCAAGCAAGGAGAGAAATCATTAGTTCCACTTTTTAAGTAATTAAGCTAATAGGTAGTAGTGCTGACCATTTCTGGAAGCAGACACAATTCATGTTATGAAAGTGTTAATTGAAAGAGTTAGTATCAAAATATCATGATTGAGGTAAGAACCATTCAGAGAACAAAGTGAATCAGCTTCCCGATTTGCCTGTTATTGTGATCTCAATCTTTGCACTGGATTTTTAACATGTAGACACTAAACTTGTTCTCTGGGAAGAGAATAATATTGTCTTTAATGAGCTGTAGAAATCTGCCCAATAAGCTTTGTGCTTTAGATTTTTTAGCAAATTGCTCCCATGCTTTGTCTGATTATCCTCCTTGGCTTTAAGATCAGGAAGGTTCAGAGATAGTGATGATGACAGGAATGTCACTCATACAATTGTCTAGGCAATTTTTATTTTCCTCATCTCGTTTTTACTGGTTTTCATTACTGTTGTTACTCTTTTATGCCTCTCAACTGGTATTGGATACAAACACCTGATACAAGGGCAGATGGGCACAGGACAGCAATACCTGCATTTTCACCACTCTGGTGGCCAATGCTGCTAGACAGAGCTAAGGGGACAATTCAGATTCCCTTTGTAGCCAGGACCACTGTCTAGTTTCATCTGGAACAGAGTTGTTTTTCATAGTGTTCAGTATGATGCTATGTTTTGCCTTTAGGAAAAAAAACAATGTTTATAGCACACTGATGTTTTAGTTGTTGCTGAGCAGTGCTGAATGGAGCCAAGGACATTTCAGTTTCTCAGCTTCTCGTGCTGTCCTGCCAGTGAAGGGCTGGGGGCCATAAGGAGCTGAGAGGGAATGGAACCAGGACAACTGATCTGAACTAGGCAATGGGTATTTCATACCCTATGACAATGTGAAGAAACTATAAAACTATGGGGAGTTGGCAGCGGGTAGCTGCTGCTCTGGGACTGGCTGGGCACCATTTGGCAGATAATAAGCAATTGAGCTGTGCATTACTTGTTTTGGTGTATATATATATATATATATATATATGTATGTATATATATATATAATTATCATTACTTTTATTTCTTTCTTCCTTTTCTGCCTTAGCAAATAGTTGTTATCTCAACCTACAAGTTATACTTTTTTTCCAATTCTCTTCCCCATCCCACTGGAAGGTGGGGGTGAGTGAAGGGCTGTGTGGTGCTCAGCTGCTGCCAGCTTAGGCCGCAACAACCACACAGACTAGATTCAACAGAATGAATCTGCTTCTTTGGAAATACCTCAAATCCATGTTTAATTTGTATTTTCTTTTGGAAAAGAAGCAGTGCTGTAGTTGCTGTGTCAGTTCCCACTAACTTGAGTGAAGGACTTGAGTTGCATTAAAGGTTATTTGGAGAAAATACCTGCTTACAGTTTGCTGCCTGAAGCTCTATTACAGCAAACAGCAGTAGACTCAGGATGAAAGAGAGTTATTTTGAAATGCACCTTCTTAGATGCATACAAATATGATTTATATATCCTTGAGAAATTATATAGCAAGGATATCAAGGAAATATCAAGGATATATCTCAAATATGCTTGAGGTCCCTTCCAACCCTGGCCATTCTGTGATTCTGTGATTCTGTGAAATAATTAAAATCTACAGAAACACTAGAACGATGATAACAGTTAAAGCGATTGTGGTAGGAATGGCTTGGATAATTCTAGCTCACCTTTCTTAAAGATTTTATTGACTATACTCTATATATTATATACTACAAATAGCAGTCAGGTAAAACAGAACAGCTGGTTCATGATCTCATTGCACTTAGCTCTGTACCGAGCAAGAAAATTCATTATGCTGTATTTATCAAGTTGATGATACCTTGGTTGAATAGTTGACATGAGTGCTTACTCTGAAGACTGATGATTAAAAATCAACTGTGCTTAATTAAATTTGCTTCCAGAGATGTCTTTCTGCATCACTGAGGAGACTGTCCAATATTTGCATTCCTTAGACACTCTCTTTGCAGAGTTAGAAAGAAACAAATCCTCCTGTCTTCAGCAACTCCCCATAAATGAGAAGTAGCTGGAGAGACTGGGACAGTATGAACATAAGCTGTGCTAGGTTTAGGAGAAACAATGTCTCAGACAGTGTATGAAAATACAAGCTGCCTGTCCCACTAGGAAACCAATGGAATTATTCCTCCACTTCCTGTTAATACCTCAAACTGACAAGAGAAAGCACAACTGAGCAGCTGAATGCAAGAAATCAATCGCATGACTTTCCAAGCTGGTTGTCCATTGAAATGTTAATTTTATGAATGCTTTTTGGAAATAATTGGCAACACTTTATTTTTACATGTCCCACTTGTGTTCCACTGCTTGCATCTAGTACTGGAAACAGCGGAAAAAGAACACTGAATTTAAAACTAGGCATTGCACAGAGCCGCGCTTGGAAGAAAAGCTGAAAGAAGCTAAAAAGCATCATTTCTCTTTCTGTCAGCAGAATGAGGAGGGTATGGGCTGTAAGTTCCCTTCCAGGGAAGGGAACTAGTTGGGTTCACACAGGGGTTGGCATTGCAACTAGCCCTGTTGAATATCTTCACTGATGATCTGGATGAGGGGACTGAGTGTGCCCTCAGGAACTCTGCAGATGACACCCAGTTGGGAGGAACTGTCAGTCTGCTGGAGGATAACAAGGCCCTTCAGAAGGATCTGGACAGGCTGGATCAATGGGTTAAGGCCAATTGTATGAGCTTCAACAAGATGAAGTGCAGAGTGCTGCACTTTGGTCACAATAACCCCACACAGTGCTACAGGGCTGGCAGCAGAGTGGCTGGAAAGCTGTACAGTGGAAAAGAATCCGGGTGTCTTAGTTGACAGCCAGCTGAACACGAGCCAACACTGCGCCCAGGTGGTCAAGAAGGCCAACGGCATCCTGGCTGGTTTCAGGAACAGTGTGGCCAGCTGAAGCAGGGAGGTGGTCATCCTCCTATTCTCAGCACTGGTGAGGCTGCCTGCACCTTGAGTACTGTGTTCAGTTTTGGGCCCCTCTGTGCCCCTGGAGTGTGTCCAGAGAAGGGCAGCAAAACTGTGAGGAACTTGGAGCACAAGGCTTATGGGGAGCGCCTGAAGGAGCTGGGATTGTTCAATCTGAAGAAGAGGAGGCTCCGGGGAGACCTTCTTGCTCTCTGCAACTACATGAAATGAAGTTATAGCAAAGTGAGGGTCGGCCTCTTCTCCCACATAATAGCAATAGGGTGAGAGTGAATGGCTTCAAGTTGCACCACAGTAGCTTAAGGATGGATATCAGGAAAAAATTCTTAGAAAGAGTGCTAAGATACTGGAATGGGCTGCCCCAGAGTGGAGGTGGAGCCCACAGAGGTGGTGGAGCCACTGTCCCTGGAGGTCTTCAACAAAAGGGTAAATGTCACACTGACTGACATGGCTTAGAGGTATGGTAGAACTGGGTTAATGGTTGGACTAGATCTTAGTGGTTTTTCCAAATATAATTATTATATGATTCCCTTTGGGGCATTTTTGGGCAAGGCTGAAAGGACTCTAAAGGCAGTAAGGTTCCTGATTCATATTGGCTTCATCCAGAGCCATTTCTTAATAACAGTGCCTCCTGCATGTGAGTGCTTTCTGGATGTTGATGGATTTTTGCTATGCAACTGTGCAGGGTAGATCACTGCAGGAGGCCTGCTGCCCATCTCACATTATCTTCAGGTCTGAGTTTCTTTCAGTTTCTGCAGACCCTATGAGGGTTGTATAGTGCTGCAGTGGGAAGCACTCTCAAAGTCTTCGCACTGTCAAAATCTTCATCCCTGCCCTATGAGAACCCCCAAGTCCACTCCATCCCCAGACTCTTTGCCGAAAAACTGTGCAGCAAGCCGCATGTGGCACAAACCCTTCAGAAACAAAACAAAACAAAACACATTTATTTATGCAGGTTTATTGCAAAGAGGTTCGTTCTTAGTTCAGTGCGTGGTCACAAGTGAAAAAGGACTCAAAAGTCTTCAGAATTACCACAGGGCAGACTGGGAAAAGCATTTTTGCATGATGGCTACCTTAGCCCAGGATGTGACTGGAGCCAGCAGGTCTTTGGTTTTCATTACATTACATGTTTCAGAGCCAAAGCTTGCCTGCCCTCTCCTCTTCTCCTTTCCCTTTGCTTCCTTGACCCCCTGTGGTGATGTAAAGCAACTCCAGAGAACTCTTCAGGAGCTGGAGATGTGAAACCTGGGAGGTTGTAGTGGAAATGCTAAGTCATGTCTTGAAACAGTGATTGAGCACCTGGTAAGAAGGCAGGGCATATATGAAACCTGCTGAAATGATGGACTTCAACCTGGATCTCATCCATAAGTTTTGCCTGGGCCTGGTGTGTTCCTTTGACTAAGAACACAGGTATCCAAATCTAAACCAGGTTTAAGAGCTCCTTCCATGTCAATTAAGAGAGGAACTTCTGTGGCAATGAACCACAAGTGAAGCCTAGGTACAGAAGCAGGCATAGGACTTGAAATTACAAGCCTTGCTTTTCTGCACTGAAATGAAAAAAGCATAAGATGACCTGCTCAGCCTTGAACATCTCCCTTCCACCTGTCATGCTTCCCTTATTCCTCTGGGAGACGTCAGATTCTTTTGCTGTTCTCCAGGACACCAGCTTCCCTGTGTTACTGAAACCAGCAGCAGTGAAGGTGGCATGGGCTGCTTGGCTGGCCTGGCAGTGCTGGGACTGGTGAATATATTCTGCTGAGCTGCCCTCAGCAAAACTGCACACCAATCTCATGGAAAATTACTTTGTCAGGCCTGGAATTCACATAATCCCTGCGGCATCACAAGAATTTAATTTCTACATGGTTCTGGGCTGTCCTTCCTGTGCCCTGCCATGGCACACTATCTAGTGCAATGGTTACTCAGGAGGTCCATGTAAGGCCAACTATAAACAGCATATCCTTTTGGAAACTCATTAATCTTCTTAAAGCTGCATGTTGGTTACTCTTAAAAAGAAAAAAAGGAGCTGAATGTAAAATGTTCATCAATTTGCCTTCTCTAAGGGCTTTGAGTGTTGCAGTAACTAAATTACAAAAGAAGTTTTAATACCAATAAGGTTAAAAAAGTCAAGCACACAAAAAGTTACAAAATGTAAATCCATTCTATGCACATTCACTTCTTTTGTGACTTAATGCCTGGCTTTTCTTAAGCCTTTGCCTCTCTGCTATATTTATTATTCCATCTTTCCAGTCCTTAATTTCTTACATTCTTTGGAAGTCACTGCATTTTAATCTACACAGCATAAATAAGTAACATCTTACATTTAAATTACGGGCAGTCTTTATTATCTCTGACGTACTGAACTCCAGATTTACTAAAGAATTTAAGGTCTAGCGTTTTAGTTTCAGTGATGGGGAGTGATTTGCCCAAGTATCCAAAAAAGGTTAGAAATACTGGAATAAACACAAGACCATGAAGAGCCCCAAACAATATAACAAGAAACATGATCTTAAAAAACGTTCTGAAGATGTAGGTTTTTGCTGCAGCCAGGACAACTACTCCTAACACAGTAGATACTGCTCCTTGTAACACTGGGTAACCAAGCTGGTGCAGAGCTCCTATTGCCTTCTCATTGGCTGATGACTCTCCACTCGTAACAAAGGCATAGGAAATATGTGCAGAAAAGTCTACAGAAAATCCAATGCAAATGACCAGGTTAATCATGGATATGGAGTCGAGGCTGATGTCCCAAAATGTCATGAAACCAGCAACACCAACGATAACAGAAGCTATAGCAAAAGTCACCCACAAGCAACACAGTGGGCTGGGAATAAGCACAAGAGAGACCACGAGCATCGCCCCAGCAGCGATGAGAACATTCTGAATGGTGTTCTGCACTATGACCAGGTACTGGTCGTAGTAGATGAATGCTGGATGGTACACCATGAGTGGAACTACGCACTGCTTGGCTCTGTCTCTTAACTGATTTAGCAGATTTTTCTCGTCAACGGCTGAGGTCACATTCACTGTCTGGATGAAGAAACGAGAAGCTGCTATTCCTTCTGCAGTCTCGTTAATGTCCCACTCAAAACTGGGAAAGAACCGGAATAGTACAGCTAAGTTATTAATGAAAAGATCTTTAGTGCTTATATTTATTAAACCACTGCCAGCAATTTCTGTGTATACTCTCAGCCATGACAGCGAGAGGTTCCTGTCTACATAGTTAATGCTCTCTAGATCCTGTAGGCAAGCCTCAATGTCATTACGAACAGACTCGTCCCAGTAGTTTACGCTGTCAGTAACGACGACCATGACCCTGGGTCCGTATTCTGAGAAGTATTTGTCATCGTCGTCATAGTAGGCAATAACGTAAGAGTCATCACTAGCCAGATTTCGAAGATCTATGCCCTCCTTCATCTGGGTGCAGCCATAAACACTGCCACCCAAATACGCTCCGTACAGCAACACCACAAGAAGCTTGATCCATTTACCTGTCAAGAAAGGACCATAATACTTCTTGAAGAATATGCTCATGGGATGCTCGCTTTCTGTCCCACTGGTTTCTGGCTCCGGCGGCTCACTAGAACAGCTGCCTAAACAACACGCGTTGTACAAGCAGGATTTCTTCCCTACTTTCACTTGCACACACGTTAACCAGTGTCGGTTTCCGTTCACCCTTTTATGATTTAGCACGATAACTGCCCCAAAGAAGGTAATGACATAGACATAGCAGAAGACAAAGGCGGTGCCAGTATAGAGGCAGAACGACCTCACAGAAGGAAAAGAAGTCCAGGTGCCAATGAAGAAGGCCAAGACATCTGTGAGAGTGGTGATTGTCACAGAAAGCGCTGCTTCTCTGTAAGTCTCGGCCAGCCGAGATTTGGTGTCTGATTTGTCTGCCTTGCTTGAGCTTTGTTCCCAGGAAGAGATCATGATAAACATGTCGTCCACGCCAACTCCTGCAAGAGGAGAAAAAGTTAACTCTGCATGGCACAAGGCGGCTTCCACCGACACCTAGCAAAAGTACCAAAAAACAAAAGCAGCATTTAAGGCTACACAGAATTTTCCAAAAGCAAGCGAGGCTACTTGCTTTAGTGCTGATGTGAGTTTAAGATACAAGAAAACACCAGCTTTTCTCCTTATACCAGAGCCCAACACACTTTTTCTACTTACCAAGAATAAGGAATGGAGCATTTGCTACAGTTGCCACAAATGGTACTCCACAGTACATCATCAATCCAAAGCTGCTTAATACAGCTAAACCGGAGGAAAGCACTCCACAACATGCAAGCCAGATGTTATTCCTTACACAGCTCAGCCTGAAAACGTTTTAAGGAACAGCTTACTTACACATCAAGTATTTGACCAAGACATCTGGCACGACAACTGAATTCTCTGCAGAGATACGGATCGTATCCAATCAGATTGTTCCCAAATGTCGGCATTAAGACAAAATGAATTTATAGGGCAGGTGCCACATATACTACTACTGCTGGCCAGTTACAGAGGGTAACCATGCACAAACCGAACAAAAGCAGATAGGATGCACGTGTACGTTGGAAAGAAGGAGCAAAGAAATGCTTTTTGCCAAAGGTTACATTTCACGAGGGCGGCGTCTTCAGAACCACTTCGCTCAGCAGCAGCCGAAGGAGCCCAGACCCCGCCGGAGCTGGAGCGGAAGCGCGGAGGCGGCTGCTCGCAGCCCCAGGTACTTTACCTCAGGCAAGAGACGACCGAAAAGGTGATCGTCAGGAAGTACGTGATGGAAAAGAGCGGGATCACGCTCTTGGTGTTTCCCTCAAACTCCTCTTGTCTGGACAACGAGGTGAAGTACGTCACCTGGAGCGAAAACAGCGCCAAGTCAGAGCACGCCTTCCCGCCCCGCGCGCCGCTCGGCCCCGCTCCGCCGCAGCCGCAGCCCCCCGCCCCGGCGCTACCTCGACGGCCGTGAGGTTCAGCTCCTGCAGCTTCGCCGGGAAGACGCGCAGGAACGTCTCCAGCCACGCCCGGCTCTCGCCCGCCGCGCCGCCGTCCTCCCGCAGGTAATACATCAGCTTCATTGCTCGCGCCCGCTCCACGCGCCCGCTGCCGTCCGTCTGCACGCCGCCCAGCGCGGTGCCCAGGAACGCGTCGCCGCCGCCGCCGCCGCCGGGGAAGGGCAGCTCGGGCAGGGCGCTGCCGTTGGCCAGCAGCGGCAGCAGCGGGTTGGCGCTGGCGCAGGCGTCGCCGCTGCGGGCGCAGAGCCGCTCGTAGCCGAGGGCGCGCACCGCGCCGTCCAGCAGCAGCACTTCGTCCCGCGCCGGCCGGTCGAGCACCGAGGCGTCCCCCGCGGCCACGGCGATGAGCGCCGCGTAGGCGCCCTCCGTGGGCAGCCGCTCGGCGGAGAAGCGCTCCGAATCGTTGGTGGGGAAGTACCGCTGCACGAAGTCGCGCTCGGCCTTGGCGGGCCCGCCCGTCGGCGTGAACTGGCCCTCGATGTCATTCGTCTGCAGGTCCGGCAGGAAGACGAAGCCGGCGCCCAGCCCGGCCGAGAGCAGTGGCGGCAGCAGCACGAAGGGCCAGGGGCAGGCGGCCACGACGCGCCCCAGCGCTTCGAAGAGCCGCGTCAGGGGCCGCTCCACGCAGTTGGTGTTGCTGCAGGAGCAGCGCTCGCGAGGGGACCGCGGCTGCCCCATGGCCGAGGCGGCGGCTCCTGCTCGCGGGCGCACCTCACGCCGAAGCTCGGCCTTTTGCCCCGCGGGAAGAGCACCTCCTTTTCCCGCCGCGTAGCGCAGGCACTGAGCGCTCCCCAGCCGCAGCGCTGCAGGCCGTCCCCTTGCCGGCCGGTAGCCACGCCCTCCGCCCTTCCCGCGCCCTTCTCCGCACCCTTCGGCATGCAGGTGGGGCTGCTCGCTCCGCGCCCGGTATCGGGTGTCGGACGGGTGCCCCGCTGCCGGGCACGGCCGTGGCTGAGGGGCGGCGGTCCGCCCGTACCCTCTGGCAGCGCGTGGCGATGGCGCACGAAGCGTAACGCTTCTCCCAGCCAAAAGCAGTGCGTGGCTTTTGGCGCTGTGAGGAGCCGAACAAACTCAGTGAGGGGGCTGAGGATGTAGGGTGTGCACAGGGGAAGAGTAAGGAGCAAAGGACGTGGGAACTGCAGCAAATTGGGCTGGCGCGGTTGGCTGTGGAGAGCTTCTGTGTAGCTCATGGCTGCGAGTCCAGGTTACTATGACTGAGTGCTGTAAAAAAGTTGGGGTTTGATTTTTACAGTTATAGGAGTAGTCTGGAAATGTAACAGCTCTTGTGCACACCAGCAGGGCCCGAATATCTCTTGTCTGTAGATATAAAGGTTCATTTCTGCGCCTCTCTTTGGAACTGGTGGACAAAGAAGTGTTTCTTTATCCAGGCTACCTGTGGAAAGTGCTTTGCCAGATGTCTATAAACAAACATGCAGTCCTGAGCCTCTTGACAAACAACCCAGGCACAATAAAGTGTGCGCACAAGAGCAGTTATAAACAGATACATTTTTTCATCTTACTCTTGCTGCCATAAGGCAGTGTCAGGTATGCCCACACCATTTCTGAAGGAAATTTGACTAACATGTTCTTTACAATGCCCACTATTGTACCCTACAGTGACTGGGAAGCTTCTTCCTCGCCTGACGCAGACTTTCCACCTGCCTGGATGGGGCGGATGTGCTCTGTTGCCTATCTGCTGTCTCTGTTTGCATGCATGACTGCCATCAAAGATAGGTCTTTGCCTCCTGTGCTTGGCAGCAACAATCTATCCACGACTTTAAATCATGTGCAGATGATGGGAATGATGGGGATGTAGCCTGGTGATGAGCACAGCTATGTGGTGAGTGAATTCATGATTTCTTCCAGCGAAGCTTATCTGCTTAGATAATAACCATTCTGAAAAGAACCTTGAAGTTACTGTGGCTCCAGGACATGGAATGAGCTGATATTTATTCAGATTCAAGATCTGCTCTTCCTTGCTTGTGTTACACACAGTGATTCTGCGGAATTGCCATTCACCAAGCAGTGTCAGGATGAGTCAGAGTGAGTGACTGCTGCTCCTCTGATCGATGGTGAGAGAGGTATTTGCTCTGATTATGTGCCTTAGGCCATCCAAGAGAGGACAGTGTCAATGCAGGCAGTCAAATCATATGAAAAACTGTGACTGTTTTTATGTGATATATCAGAGTTGTTGATATGTGTTAGGTATGTTGTGGGGCTTCTCAGGAATTTCTGTGTTTAGTTGAGTTTTTTATTTTTAGGAAGCATGAAGTTGCATGTAGATTTTTAACTGATTAAATCACAGGTATCCAACATTTTGGCTTGTCTGGGCTGCAATGTGTGAAAAGGAATTTGTCTTGGACCACATAAAAAGTACAGAATGTATTTAATGTATTTACTTATAGAAGTAAAAAAACATCTTCATATATATATATATATATTTAAAAACATTAAAAAAAGGAAGAAAAACATAAAACTAGTAGGATATTTGACCTTGTTTTTATGAAACTAGTGCAACTAATGATATGATGGAAGTGGTTGCAATTCTTAGTGAGTTCTCAAGGTGCTCATCAGAGATTTTTTGATGAAATTTTGCTCTTCCTGTGCTTTGTCCTTGAAAATATTTGTTCACAAATGTACGTGCTGCCAATAAGTGAGGACATAGTTGAAGACTAATTCTAAACAAACTGATCTATGGTTGTATTAGGTATCAGAAGAATAAATACGTAGTACGGGACTTCCCAGAGCCAGTCAGCCTTGAAGGGAAAATTAATCATGATATGCTGGGGACGTTGCTGACTTAGCAAGAAAACCCAAGCTCCATGAATCCTTATAATTGTATGAAAATTACCAACAAATCATTGTGAGGAGAACAGACTGGAAAACTATTTCCTCTTTGACTTTTGTATATAAATATTGTGTGGATAGTTTTGTGTGGTGCTTGATCTAAGAGAAACCACTGAGCACCTTGGCCTGCACAATGTTGAAATAAATAAGCAGTGTCTCTCCTGAGTTCGCGATGACTGACTCATTGCATGGCAATGACAAATCCACTTTTTTGGACAACAACATGAGTAAGGTGTGACTGTGGGGATATTTTTCTCTGGTTAGAAGAGGTCTTATGGAAGTCTGGTAAAGAGATGTGATAAAATTTTTGAATTGAATATCTGATTGCAACTCTGTACGCTCCATTTGAAAACTTTTAGTTAGAGTTTTTATGTCAATGGAAAACAGAGACACAAATATACCAAGAATTGGTGATTTTTTCAGCAATCTATTGAAATCTATTCTCAAATCTCTTTATCAAAACAGAAAACAAGACTGCATACTTTCCACTGTTTGCAGGACCGTGTTTAGGCAGAGTATCAGAATTTGCCATTATTTGCCATAGGCTGGATATGCCCATGCTAGGTGATAAGCTGCTTTTATTGCACGTAGGTTGCCCAAAAGCAGTGCCTCCTATTTATTTCCATGAAAACTAAAACAGGTGCGAAGAGCACAATAATACTGTTTGATAGAGCACCTTCTCAGCTGCAAACACTATTTTTTAACATAGTGACTGCCATTGGCTATGCATTTGACTAGCGATGCCATGCTCTTAAAAATCTGCACCAGTGGAGGTGACCCACTGTCACTGTCACCACTGCTGAAGCACACCACCCACGCCTCACTGTGCTTACATCCACTGGTCTCCATAAACATTCAGCAAGCATCAATGAATGTCAACAGGTGCAATTTTTTTCTGCATGGAGGAAAAAAGGCAGGGATCTCTTGGAAAGAGTCCAGCGGAGGGCCACAAAGATGGTGAAGGGCCTGGAGCATCTCTCCTATGAGGAAAGGCTGAGTGAACTGGGTCTGTTCAGTCTTGAGAAAAGAAGACTGAGAGGGGACCTGATCCAGGTCTATAAGTATCTAAGGTGTGGGGGGCTGAATGGCGAGGACAGATTCTTTTCAGTGGTGAGTGGAGACAGGACAAGGGGAAACGGCCAGAAACGGCAGCATAGGAAGTTCTGCACAAACATGCGCAAGAACTTCTTTACAGTGAGGTGACGGAGCACTGGAACAGGCTGCCCAGGGAGGTGGTGGAGTCCCCTTCTCTGGAGATGTTCAAGACCTGCCTGGATGCCTACCTGTGCGACCTACTGTAGGGAACCTGCTTTGGCAGGGGGGTTGGACTCGATGATCTCTGGAGGTCCCTTCCAACCCCTACAATTCTGTGATTCTGTGATTCTGTGAATTCAGTTCCACAACTTTGTTGCATACGTGCTTCCATGCCAGACACCATTCTGTCTACCCCTCTGCTGCCATCTGTCACATGGCAACAGCATGTTGCCAGGAATATTGGTGGGAAGGCTCCATCTCTGCTACCATACCACCATCTGCCTTTGATGTCCTGGGCCAACATTCCTATTACTTTCAGAACAGCCCCTGCACATGAGAATGATGGTCAGAATTTCAACTTGTTAATATACTGATTACCAGAAAGACAAGGTGAGTTGCTTGATTATATTATTTAAGCTTCAGGAATATTTCTTTTAGAGCTGACATAAATAACAATTCCTGTCTGCACTGTGATTTCAGAATCATGAAGACTGCTCTGAATTACACTTTTAAAACCCTGCAGTGCCATAAATACTATGTAATGTGAGGATTATGAAGAACCTCATCAACTTTTGTATCTACACTCCCTATATAAGATTTATAGATTTTTTTTCCCCTCAATAAATATTGATTATTTCAAAACTTCTGTGAAAAGTGTAGGAAGTCAACCTCTTTAAATAATATCTTATCAGTGACGGGGATGTTATCTTTACAGACTGCTGTTTCATTGCAAGCTTCCTTGTAAAATTCCTGGTAGGGTCAAATAAGGGTAACAAATGAGGTAACTCCAGCATTTATGATGTTATCTATATAACCTATAAACTTTCATAGCTGTCCCCGTTTCATTTACAGGAAAATAACTATAAAAACTATGGATCAAAACTTTCTGCTAATCAATGTTTGTGCCATTTTTCCTGTAACAGGAGAACATTAACAATGTTATCTCCTTCTTCTCACATCAGTCAAGGTTCCAAGCACATATATTTGTTTGTTATCAGTGTACTCTCTGAGCAATGTGCCGTTGCACATTCAGAGTGCATGAAGTCTACATGTGTGAAACTGTGTCTGTGTATTTTTAACTACCCAAGGATTTAAACTTTTGGAGGAAAATATAATAAATGCAAAAATGTCAGTACTTGGATAACCTGCTTTTCTTACAGTATACTAGAAATCTGTAGAGAATTTGAGCTTGCTGAGTTCCTATAAACTTGAAGTGCGCTTGAAAGTGCTCCTGAGCTGAACCTCTCTGTTCACTGGAGGATTTATTTTCATGCTTAGGTAAAAGAAAATCTCTAGCTGACATCCAATTTCAAACATGAGATCTTCCTGGGTGTCTTCCGACCACAGCTCCTTTTTAGCCCCAGTGTATGTGCACAGTTTTATTCTCTTGGAAATACTGTGGGACAATTCAGCCTCCTGCCACAATTTCTCATTAACTGGCTGTTTGCTACAACGCATAGGTGCTGTGCACAAGTGTGGGATTTTCAGCTCATTTCGGTACCTCAGTAGGTAGAATGATCACATCAAGTACAAAGCGGCTTCACAAATGTCACTGTTTGGTCTACAGTTTGTTTTTCATTTTGTCTCCCTTTCCCCCTCCATGGTCTGCTTTGTACATCTCCTAAAATCCTATTAGTTAAATAGCAACAGGTGGTTGTATGCTTTAGATCTAGGATTACTATCTGATGTTGTTTGTGCTTTCTTAGGTATATCTGAAATATCACTGTCACTGAATGACAGCCTTGTTTTGTGTGTAGGAAAGCCAAGATACCCTGACAATGGGGGGGTTCCCTAGGGCTTCTGTTCTGTCTCTCAGAAGCACTCTAAGAGTGAACCTATTTGTACTTTCAAATTACCTGAAATTCTTGTTGTGAGACAAAATTCCTGTTCCACTCTCTACCTGACATATACTGATGGTGAGAACTAAAGACAAGATGACACCTGCAATCAGCCATAATGTGGAAACCTACTCTACCATCAATTGCAATGGGAACTCATGTGAACGACAAAATAAGAGCTGACCTGGCAATTTGTATCTTGCCTGAAGCATGGAGTCCCAGGGACAGCAAGGCCAGGGACTTGCCCAAAACCGCTTCAGATTTCAAGCCTTAGACCACACAAATCTGAGTGAGAGGTGGGACAACAAGGAAGAGGCTGTGCCAGTCCTGAGGGCATCGCCCCAGGGGTTTGGCTGCCAGGGCCCTGGGCACGCAGGGCAAAGTCACAGCTGACAGCAGCCCCAGTGTTTGGGAGGTGGGCAGAGGCTCCCAGCTGTGCTGTGGGAAGGCTGCAGCCAAGGTGCAGTCATGGATTGTGGAAACTGCCTGTGCCTGGCTACGGCCCACAGCCTGGGCCCAGACCCCAACCACAAGACTTGGCCTGGACCTGTCCCTGGCCCCAGCCTGTCCCAGTGTCCATGGTGGTGCCCAGTGCCCGGGGCTGGGGCTGCTAAAAGGATGGACGCTCATCTACTAGATGATTTCCAGAGATGTCTTCCAATCCCTTTGATTCTGTGATTTCATAGCATTGAAACTGACAGTGCCTTATATACAGAGGATAAAATTACATCTAAATTTATTACTCATTTCCCTCTCTGAGCAATTATCCTCTGATTTAAAAATTTTGTAACTTCACTCTTTTCTTTTTCCTTGCTGTTCACCTACTGAAATACTGTTTAGAGAAATCTTTCCTGCTAGGCTAGGAATCTTGTAAGATTACTATTTTTAAAAAGCAAAATGTAATCCCATCGCTGCTACTTCTCATTTATCTTTCTTGGATACAAATTGCCTACTTACTGAGAGTTCTTTCCCTCCATTTTTCTGGATCATTCCACAAGTGCTCAGTGCCTCCTCCTGGAGTGGTATTAATGACATCCATCTCACCTACATTTAGATGTCTGCAGTGTAGCTAACTTTATCTGAGTGAGCTAAGTTCTCATTGTTTTTGGAGGTCTAAATGTTGGTAACGGAGGCTGGAAACTGCATTGGTCAAATGGGCAGCTCTGCAAAACTCCTCTACTTTTGTGGACAGGCTGTCCACAAGCTGTAAAAGACACTTTCACACTCATCTTCCTGATGACTATACTGTCATTATCTAGAGTGACAATTGGTCAGTTGGCAATTCTATGTAAACACTCTTCAATTTACGTGTGCAACATTTAGTATTTAAGTCTGCAGTTGAACCCAACTTCATAGAATCGTAGAATCATAGTATCAGAATCATAGAATTATAAAATCATAGAATGGCTTGGGTTAGAAGGGACCTCAAGGATCATGAATCTCCAACACCCCTGCCACAGGCCGGGCAACCAACCTCCCCATTTAATACTAGACCAGGCTGCCCAGGGCCCCATTCAACGTGGCCCTGAACATCTCCAGGGATGAAGCATCCACAGCCTCTCTGGGCAGCCTGTTCCCGCACTTCACCACTCTCATAATAAAGAACTTCTCCCTGATATCCAACCTAAGTTTTCCTTCCCATAACTTAAAATCATTTCCCTTGTACTGCCATTATCCACCCTTTCAAAGAGTTGACTCCTCTCTTGTTTATAGGCTCCCTTTAGATACTGAAAGGCTGCAATGAGGTCACCCCACAGCCTTCTCTACTCGAGACTGAATCAAGCCCAGTTCCCTCAGCCTGTCTTTGTAGGGGAGGTGCTCCATCCCTCTAATATTCTTTTTGGCTCTCCTCTGGACCTTCTCTAACAGCTCTTTGTCTTTCTTGTATAGGGGACCCAGACCTGGATGCAGCACTCCAGATGGGGCCTCAGGAGGGCAGAGTACAGAGGGACAATGACCTCAGTGTCCCTGCTGGCCACCCAATTCATGTCTGCCATTTCCATAAAGTCTGTTTACAGGAAATATTTCTTGTAAGGGAGTGATCTGAGAGTAAAGCAAATTAGGCTGTCCAGATTATTCGGGTTAATTTTAATATTACAGTGCTGAATATTAGAATATGTTTCCTTCTAGGTTAATTTTTTATGCTGTAAAAGTCAAGGAATGCCATTTCACTTCACACTTTGAACCTTTTTTATAGCTTTTAAAAGAAGCCGTAAGTTATTTACACTTGTTTGATACTTCTGTGTAATGATATAATCAACTGCCTCTTTGAGAAGCAGATTTATTTCATGTGAAGTCAGTATCAATTACAGTCATGGGTAATTTTATGTTTATGGCATTATTTTACCATCAAAGACTAGCTTAGGGCAGCCTTAGGTTTTCAAAGCAGCATAGTATGATTTCTGATTGTTTTCTGAACGCAGCAGAGAGAATTTAATCCTCAAACCAGCCTGTGTGACAGGCAGAACCATGCCTTGGTCAAGCAAATACCATTCCCTAGACTGGGAGAAAAAATTGCCAGTGAATTTTGGAGAATGCAGAAAGTCCTAGGCCTTTTCATTTATGCAGTACCTACACAGATAAACCGTGCTATAAGCTGAGCTCTGAACCTTGAGAAGATTCAAAGTGAAAAACAACAGCAAAAGCAGAACATGCCAAACTTCTGCATCTTTTGCCTGGGACCTCCTTGAACAGAGCAAGTGCTGAGCTACCCATACAAACAGTGAGGCAGCCACATCTGCACCAGTACTGTATGTCCAGAGGCTGCATGCAGCATTTCCTTGCCCATCTTTTTTTCTGCTCAGAAAGACTTTATGCTGTGTAGTGGACCTCTGTTCTGTGCCGGTTTCCACTGCATGTGGCAGTGGGTTTGGTTGGGATGGAGTTAATTTTTTCCAGAGCAGCCTGCCTGGTGCTGTGGTTTAGATTTGTTACCCAGAAGGAGTTGCAAATACGCCTCTGTTTTAGATGTTGAGCATCAAGACCTTCTGTTTATCTATCAAAGTGGAGGGTTGTTAGTCAGGGTAGTATGGTTAGGTCATCGTTGGGCTTACTCCTACTGATCTCTTCTTAAAAAGTTCTGTGAGGGAGATGGGCACTTGGGTTCTCTCTTGAGGAGACTTGAGAGAATTTTTGGAGGCGTTTCTCCTTAAGTGTACCCAATCAGCATCCTCTACCTATTTGCCTACAGTTTCTTTTTGTATGAGGCATGAAACACACTCATGTTGCCGTCCACTTGGGTGCAGGCAGGTCCAGAGGAAAAAAAAGGTAACACAGAGGAACCATCAGCCATCTTAGTTTGGTATGTAGAGTCAGTGAGGGAATTACGCAGTTTTCTAGAAGCATGGTATATTGCTATCCCCCTTTACTAATTTTTTTTTTTTTAATTATCCCCAACACAGCAGAAAATTCCAAATATTGCCAGCGCTGCGTAAATTCCGTTGATAGGTCACCAATGACTGTCTGGGAGAAAGCAAAGGTAAATTAATACATTTAGGAGCAGTGCCATTTTTGCACAGCACATCACATTTTGGCATTGCTTGCTGAAGAGGTCTGTGGATTTGTAAGCAAAACTATGGCTAAAGAAAGGGAAAAACTACTATTTAATGAGTAGATCCAGTTGAACATTCTGGTGGTGGACACTCTCCTAGCTGGTTTACAGACTTTAACCCAGAATCCAGAAGCTGCAGGTGACTGTAGCTCACCAGCAGACTAAGGAGACTGAATCAGAAGTCTGAACAATAATAAATGCACAGATTATGGAGTGAAAGGCAGTCCTACCTACAAGAGATGATGGCAGCTCTGGGTGGCACTGATAGCCTTATGTTTTGCATATCTTCCTTCAGTCTGCAGATGGATTCTTAAGGGCAAGGGCTGAACTGAGGGTAATTAACAGGACCTTGGAGCCAGGAAGAAAACCAGTTATTCCTGAACAGTTTTTGAGGACTCAGTCTACAGTTTGTTAACCTGGAGCAGTAGATTTCATTTGATGCATGAAGCTGATGTTAAGGACCAATTTTTTTTGGTCTAGTAGGCCTATTTCTATTAATACAACACGGTGAACTTCAGTGGTATTTGGCTTCTGTATTCCACCTTCAGGGAAACTAATATGAACCCCCTTATTCCCCTTCTTACCACACACATTTTAGGAAAATCAGGCAAATTCCTCCCTATTATGATTTTGTGTCTTCTCTACTGCCTCTTAATCGTCATGAAAATAGTTGCTTTTGTCCATGGTTGAACTGCCAGCAGTGATACTTCCCCCCTACAATTAGAATGAATGGGGAAGCTCTTTGCTGTTTCAGGCCCTCAACCTGATCTCAGCAAAATCAGGCTGACATATTTTACTCTCACATCCTTTACCTCCCGTTTGTAAGTATATTCTTGCAGGTCAGCAGTGCTCATACAACAGACTGATAACCGTTCATCAGTCTTCTGCTTTGGATCAGTGACATTAACAGCACTTCCCTATCAGTATCTGAGTAGTGCACAAACTGGTTTAATTTGCATTGAAATTCATAGTTGTGCAGGATTCATTTCAGTACTCCTTCCAATACTGAACCAATACCTCAACACATGGCTCGGCATTTCTTACTTTCAGAACTAACAGTGAAAATGTCAGGGAGGTTCCACAGTGCCTTGCTGGTTCATCTGATGACCCACGTTCCCCCCTGTTGGGGATGTTAGTGGTATCACCACTGACAAGATTGCTCTTTAGACACGTGCAAAATACAGGGAGACTCAACTTATCTTTGCAGTAGCCACCTTGTGAATCAGCCTAGAGATGATGATGTGGGCAGAGCCTGTGGGTTAACTGACTTGAAGAAATGGCATAAATAACCCCAGTAATGCCAGAATACAGGAAAGCATTTTACAGCTATGAAAGTGAGCAGATTTGGGGCTTTTCAGAGCAGGTTTCAGAGCTATTTAGTGACAGTATACGTTGTTTTCTTTTACTCAGGACAGTGATTTCTTCTTTCTTTTTTGGAAAGAGGTTTGTTCCACAGCCAGGGAAGGCACTAACATCAGGGAAGATGCTGACATGTGGACTCTCCTGGCTCCTCAAAGACTGTGCTTCCATTGGCAAGTAAGAGAAGGAGAAAGATGAGTTTGGGAAGTTGGGATGAAACCAGCTGGGGAAGAGTTAAAAAGGCATCTAGCAGAGGCTGGGGGATGTGATGCCTTCAGAGTTTGCTTCTGGATGTTGATAAGAGTGGGAGCTAGATAAGACAGATTTTATTTTTGTCCTGATGTAACACTTGATTTCGTTAAGCATTTACTACCTTCAAGGAGGGAGTTTTGAACTTTAGTCATGGAGAGGGCTGCTGATTAATCATAATGTATTGACTCATTTGTTTTTTTTCTTCTAAAAGGCGTTCACATTTTTGTCACGTTCTAGCATGGATTTGAATAAGAAACCTCCCAGAATGCTATATAAAGGACTTCCAAAGACTCAGTCTGTTAGTAATCCCTACTGGAATCACATAAGGTAAGAGTTATGAATCTCATTGGATAGTTTTGTAACTGTCATACTTAGTGTTAAAAGAGGAAATCCTTTTTCTATCAAATGCTATTTAAATGCTTACTTAAAACCAGTGCTTTCTAGTATCTTTGTGGTAAGAATATCAGTGTTGGGCTTTGCAACTTTAAGTTGGCAGTGAAATTAAAATATGCAATAGAAATAACATGGAAATCAATAGAACAAAAGTAGAAATGAAAAGGAAATTTAACTTCAAATTAAATAATGCCTAAATTATGAAATGGAAATAAATAGAAACTGAAATTCAAACTATAAATTAATGAAGAGATTAATAGAAATAGAAACTGGATTCTCAAGTTAGCATGGGGGAAAAGATCCCAAATCACAGACGTGTTAATGATCATATTTATTTCTGACTCTTTGGAAGGGATCTCCAGTCCTAAAATCAGAGGTGATTTGGAAAGAACAAGAAGGAAACTTTTTTATGGCATTTTAGGGTTATTATGATTGTTAAAATAGAATCTAATCCTAGAAAGCTAGATCCTGGCTTGGTTTTATTTGCTAGTTTGCCCCCTTACTTCCCCTCTCACAGTATGAATCGTTACAGTTGTTTTAATTACCCATTCCAAAGATAACCTCCCAGAAATCACAGATGTGATCTGTAGGGCTGTGAATCAGCTTTGTTTCTCCTTCACTGCAGTCAGTGACTCCGAAGGGCTCTTTGGGACCTACTGTGCTACCACGGAGATGATAATCTTATCATTGCCAAGCATTAAAAAAAAATTCCTTTCACTGTGAATCTTCACAGCTTTCTAGGCTGAAGGAAGCACAGCAAGGGATCTGAGGCAGGCATTCTTTGGATTGAACCCATTTTTGTCTCCCAGTTTGAATTCTAGAATTAAACAAACAAACAAAACAAACAAACAAAATCTTTGAAATCTATTCTGAGAAATTTCGTTTGATACAATGTTTTTCCTTACCATTATGTTGTTGAAAAATGTCACGGTTTTGTTTCAAATTTCTCCTCAACAAAAGCTTTCTCCTTGAAGCTGCAGGTGGGATGCAAGGCAAGCGATTCCAGGGGCTGTAGTGGTGCTATTTGGAGATTGCTCACTGTCAGGAATACAGAGATCTCTTTGCTAGCTGTTGGTAGCCTTGAGCAGAGTCTGTGGGAGTTCTCTTATGGAACTTCACCAGCGGAAGGCAATTCAGAGAAAAGCCAGGCAGCCATGGGATCCAGCAAAGCAATGCCCAGAATAGGATTTTCTCTCCAAGCGCTTTTTCAGAGTGTGGATGAAGCAACTTTTGTTCCTTCCCTTATTTGATTGTTTGTTGACTGCTTAGCTGGTCTGATTTTAACTGGTAACATGCAGAGCCTGCTTGGTAACTGTGTTTTATGCTGAAGAGCAGACGAGGTGGTGATGGGTGTATCTGAGGCTAAACAACAAAAAGAGTGTCTGTGGATTAGGGAGTCCGAGGAATTAGTTAGGGACTTTCCTCTAAATGTAGAGCGAATGAGAAATACCCCTCAGGTTGGCCACCTTTCTCATTGCAGCCAAAAATAAGTCATTCAGAATAAGCCAACCTTTGAGCAAATATGTGTACTTACGTGAAGATCATCTTTTAAACTAATATTTATCTTACGGTTAATGTAAAGTTGTTTGATCTGAGTTTTGTTTCTAACTGCGTTGTGCTGCCCAGGTGATGAAGATGGAGACAGGAGATGAAATTGCTATTGTGGGAATAGCATGCAACTTTCCCGGAGGTAAGTTTTGAGTAAATAGAAAGCAGGATGCTGACTGAATATTGAAAAGCACAGTCACTTGTTAGCACTGATGTGGAGTAAAATAGCATGTTTCCCCCTTAATTTTGCAGAGTTCATGGCTTTGCTACTTGTAGGATCTTTCTGAATGATCTCATTATGGTGAAAATGAGTTTGTTTGAATTGGCCCACTGAGAGCGAGAGCTGCAGTGTTCGCTGTGGGCAGGGCTTTGAGCTGCATGCATGAAACTCATGCAGACAAACCAAACGTGTCAGGGATGATTTGGGGTTATTGCACGTGCACTGGCCAGATGATCATGCGCAGGTGTAGGACTGTGCATCCATAGGGACATTTGTATTGTTAGGTTAGATGGATGGAGACATTTAGGTAGCTGGCTGGTGGACTGAGCATGGGTGTTTAGCCTCAGGTGAGATTGCTGTCGTCCAGTAACTATTCCTGACAGTTCCGGTGCCCGATGTCCCACATCAGCTAGAGCTGAGCTGGTCAGTACTTGGTCATGTAACAGGTTAGCACTGCTTCCAGAGGGAGCGTGGATGAGGACATACGAATAGTGGAGAAAGCTGAAGCTGGGAGGAGATGGAATGTGTGTTGGAACATTGATGCCATGTTATTTTGCTATCTGCCATATTATTTTTCTTAAACAATCTTCAGAGTTCTCAAGGAATTAATTTGGTGGGTTAACTTGCTTTTAAGCATGTAGTGAAAAGATGAGTCATTCCTTCCCATATTTGTGTCACCAAAACATGATGGTTGGTTTGTCTGTAGCAATTACATTTCAGCTACCTGGATTTATATGTGGGAGTTTCAGGTAACAGAATGTGTTTTTCTGAATGAGCATGACAAAAGGGAATGCATAATGTAATCTTCTTTGCCATATTTGTACAATAGGTGAAGGAATTGAGAATTTCTGGAAAGTGCTGGAGGAAGGCAAGAACTGCACAGTAGAAATCCCCCCAGAGAGATTTAATACCGAAGAGTGGTACGATCCAGACAGTAACAAGCCAGGAAAAATGTATACAACACGAGCTGCTCTTCTCACTGAGTGAGTGTTACTGTGCTGTGCCACAGATTTTTTTCTGTATCTAGTCTGATGTGTCCAGCCTTTCAGAGAGGGCAAGCTGCAGGGAGATATTTTAATTGGACGTAGAAACAGTTTTGTTTCATCTCACACAATGAACTTGTAGTTTTCAAATTGCAGGAATTCCTGTATCATGACAGTTACGAGCACATTTCTTTGCAGGCCACGATCTTTGAATGCATAATGCAACTTCACGATCATACTTGTCATGTGTTGGGATGCAACCAGTCGTGCAATGGATGTGTACTTTTTGAGTACACACATGCACCTGCGTTAGGTATGAAGGTGTGTATTTCAGATCTGAGGTGGGCTACAGCCTGCTAAAGGATTTGTAAAGCCCAGTTATGGCCTGTGGAAGAATGCGGCAGAGTATGGACTCAGAGTACAGTCTGCCTTAGGAGCCTTGCCCAGTTTCAGTTTGAAGGTTGACCAGATCTGCTGGACCTCAGGCACTAATCTTGTGTACATAAATACTGGTTTAAGATCCTTCTGAACAAAGAAGTCATGGAGATTTGAACTGTGGTGTGTATCTTTTCACTTGTGCCCCAGTGTTTCCTGTCAAATTATATTAGGTATGTGCTTTTTTTTCTTTTTTCTCCAATATATACAGACAGAATTAATCTTATCGGGCCCTGGGAAGAACACTTAATGGGTTAGGATTAGAATTACTCAACTATTTTTTCTCCTTTCAGATATTTTATTTTTTGCTTAATTCAAGAGATGACAGAAAGCCATACAAATGTGAATAAAAGCTAAAATCTGGGCTTAATTATTTTTAACTGTGGGCCTATTTTAAAGATTTTTAAGAGAGAAACACTACAAAAACACAATATATTTTTAGATTATTGTTAGAGAAAAAGAAAGGTATCTTCTGGGAGCATCTGAGCTGATCCCATACATATTTAAATTGTACAGTCATATGTCTGTATTGTCTTTAAATTGTTTAGAAGGCAGTCATAACTTGTTGACTAGGTCAACACTGCAGCAAAGGGGTCTCATTGTGCAAGTTTTGATAGCGTGAGGAATGCTGTTGGTACCAGTACGATAATCTACCAGTGTGTAAAAAAAAATGAAAATCAATGAATGGTATTCTATCTGAAATGTAGAATAGTTGATAAAAATATATATTTTTGTGGCAGAAAATAAAGCATTCTTGGCCCAGTCTTTTTTTAAAATTTCATAAATGTGAACAGTATCACTTACTGCTTTGCTTTTTGTGACACTGCAAAAGAAAAAGCTGGTAATCTATGTATTGCATACATATTGTGCTTTTTTCTAATTCATGTATTTCAGATTTAACACATTTGACAACCAACTATTTGGAATAAATAGTATGGAAGCTGAATGCATGGATCCACAACAGAAGTTATTGATAGAATGCACATACAAAGCACTGGAGGATGCAGGAGTCCCTGTAGAAGCCATCAGTGGCACCAAAACAGGTGTTTTTGTTGGTAAGAGAAAAATTATGGTGAAGAATATCCATTCTACCCTCATGAAATTGATCACCCCTTTGTAAACTGTGTGTCGCTGGCCTAGGAGATGTTAAGGCTACTGTATTATGACTAGTTATTTTTGAAGACAGACTATTAGGTCACTCTAGAAATTCATAACATAATTAATGTATCTAATTTTAGGTGTCCCTGTTAATATCTTGAGGCACCAGTGTTGGCACGGAAAACAATCTCAACTCCGCCTAGCCCTTTCTGCTAAACACCTTGATGTTTAGCAGTGTACTGTGGTTAAGGTGTTGTGGAGGTTAAGATAGTTTGAAAGCAGCAGAAATTCTTATGTAGATATTGGTATACTACCAAGGTGTACTTGTCCAGCTGCTGATTGTCATAGAATCATAAAATCATAGAATGGCTTAGGTTGAAAGGAACCTCAAGACTCATCAGGTTTCAACCTACGTGTCACAGGCAGGGTTGCCAACCTCTAGATCAAGTCAGGCTGCCCATGGCCCCCTCCAGCCCCCCTCCATGGCCCCCCTTCAGCCTGGCCTTAAACACCTCCAGGGATGGGGCATCCACAACCTTTCTGGGCAACTTGTGCCCAGAAAACCAGTGCCCACCTCACCACTCTGTCAGTAAAAAAACTTCCTGTCATCTAATCTAAGTCTCCCCTCTTCTAGTTTAAAGCCATCCCCCCCTTGTCCTATCACTATCTACCTGCATAAAAAAAATTCATTTCCCTTATGTTCATTGTCTTCCTTTAAATACTGGAAGGCTGCAATGAGGTCTCCCTGCAGCCTTTTCTTTTCTGGGCTGAACAAGCCCACTTCCTTCAGCCTGCCTCCACTGGAGAGGTTCTCCAACTCTCTGATCATCTTTCCTTCCCACCAGGTGCTCAGTCACCGTTTCAGGCTGTGACTTAGCATTTCCACCTCAAGGGTATATACTCAATCCTATCATCTATGTTATTAATAAAGATATTAAAGAATATCAGTCCCAAGACAAACCTCGGGGGAATACCACTTACTTTGTGCCTTCGCCTGGACATAGAACCATTGACCACAACCCTCTGGCTGTGGCCTTCCAACCAATTCCTTATATACCAAATAGTCCACCCTTCAAATCTTTTTATCCCCTATTTAGATATAAGGATGTGGAATCAAGTTCAAGGTTGTACATTCCTTTGGTTTGGTCAGGGTAACGTGACATGTATTTGTATTGTTACAGGCCTTATGAATCGAGACTTTGAAATCATAAGAAGCAAATCAGTAAGTGAAATAAATCACTATGTTGGTACAGGAACAGCAATGAGCATAGCTGCTAATAGGGTCTCCTTCATATTTAATCTGACTGGACCATCGCTGACAGTTGACACTGCTTGTTCATCATTTCTTTTTGCCCTGCATTACGCCTTGCGAGCAATGAAATCAGGTAATGGGACTGAAGAGATTGTAGGCAAAGAAATTAGAACTAATGCTGTATGAAATTGCAGAGGTATATATATATTAACCTGGGATTTGTGTTACATAAGTTCTGAAGTTAGGTGTTCTAGCTATTTTGAAGAACTAAGTTACAATATTATTTCATGTTTTTATTCTTCCTGAGATGTGATTAATACCTTCATGTTCACCAGTAGGTGCTTTAATGGATTCCAGTGCCTCAGAAATATGCACTGTACCTGCAGAAGCAGTAATCTTTTACTGTGAGGAATTCTGTTACTTTCTCTAACATAGCCTGATGTAATTTTAGATAATTGTATTGGGTACTTTTTCAACAACCAATCACAATGACAGATTCCAATCTTAACAATTAAAATATCACAACTAACTTTTAGTATCAGTGAAGTCTTTCTGTAATATCTGTCTTTTCAATCAACTAAGTTACAGTTAATGTGTTTCTTTCTGTGACCTTGAACATCTCAACTGGAATATGTTTCTGTTTTACTCCAGGAGATTGTGAGGCAGCTATTTGTGGTGGTGTGAACAGCATAATAGATCCCCTCACCTTTGTGTCTCTCAGTAAAGCAAAAATGATCTCTCCAGATGGAATGAGTAAACCCTTTTCCAAAAAGGCAGATGGCTACGGAAGGGGAGAAGGCTGTGGTGTTGTTTTCCTCAAACCACTGAAAAAGGTAAGATTGTTTGTGAAGAAGCCTAAAATAAGCCTGGCTTCTTACCTGAATTTTGTGTATCCATTTCTTGTAGTTACTGTAGCAAAAAGCATTTCTAATATAAGCTTATTATTAGCATTAGGAAAACATTTATGCTTTTCTTCTAGCGTGGAAAAGATCACAAATGTAAGAATCATAGAATCATAGAATCACAAGGTTGGAAACGACCTACAAGATCATCTAGTCCAACTGTCTCCTCATCACCATTGCCACCACTAAAGGTTACTGATGGTTCTTTTCCTCGCAGATAGATAAAGCATGAGATGATTAAAGATGATTTTCTCTTTCTATGAAACAGGCAATGGAAGACCACAGCAAGATCTGGGGTGTTATAAACATCAGTGCAGTCAATCAGAACGGTAGGTCTATAACGCCGATCACAAGGCCGTCTCAAATAGAGCAGGAGAAGTTGCTGCGCAGCATTTATGAAGGTCATGTGGATCCCTCAGTTGTGCAGTATATTGAAGCTCATGGGACGGGAACTGCTGCTGGAGACCCCACGGAAGCTGAAAGCCTTGGCAATGTCATCTGTAAAAACAGACCTTCACAAGTTCCTGCTCTGAAAATTGGTTCGGTGAAAGGAAATATTGGCCACACTGAATCAGCTGCTGGAGCAGCAGGTTTGATCAAAGTGCTTCTGATGATGCATCATGGGAAGATTGTTCCATCTTTACATTACTCAAAGGAGATGAGCAGCATCGATACAGAAAAGTTAAACCTTGCCATTCCCACCGTGGTGGAGCCCTGGGAAGATTCCGGTGAGTACGGAAGAGTAGCTGGCATCAACTGCTTTGGATTTGGAGGAACCAATGCCCATGTTGTAGTCAGGCAGGTTAAGCAGCCAGAGCCTCTTCCTGCCTTTAAGAGGCCGCTGGAATTAGTCCTGCTGTCCGCAGCATCAGCTAAGTCCCTTCAGATGACAATGGCAGACACAGCTGCGCATCTGAGTACAAGAAACTGCGTAACTCTGCCAAGCCTGGCCTATACATCTGCCTGCAGAAGAAGCCATGCCAACTACAGGTACCGAAAAGCATTTGTGGCAAACTCTCTCCGACACTTGCAGCAAGAAGTTACGTCGGCAGCAAGCACTGACTTTGCCACGTCAAAGGTGGAGCCTCAGCTGGTGTTTGTGTTCTGTGGCAACGGCGTAACACTGAAGGAGTTCAGTGAGGCACTGCTGAGCTCAGAGCCGGTGTTCAGAGACAAGTGTAAGGAAGTAGAAGCGCTCTTTCGGAAACACGCTCCCATCAGCCTTCTGCCAGCAAGAGGTCGCAGCTCAAAGGAGTTGCTGAATCCAGAACTCTCCCAGCCCATGCTCTTTGCCCTGCAGGTTGCCTTAGCTTCTCTTCTAAAGTACTGGGGCATTAAGCCAGTGGCTGCAGTTGGCCATTCCGTGGGGGAAGTTGCCGCAGCACATTTTGCAGGGTACCTTTCCCTGGCAGATGCGGTCAAAGTGATATATCACCGGAGCAGGCTGCAGGCCAAGACTGCCAGGGGCAGAATGCTGGTGGTTGGAAACATCCCCGTTCAAGAGATTGCTGAACATCTGCATCGCTACTCGGGAAAGGTGTGCATTGCAGCTTTCAACAGCCCAGTTTCCTGCACCTTGTCTGGAAATCCAGATGATGTGGACTTGGTCCAGAAAGATTTAGCAGAAGCTTTCAGCCACAGAAACATCTTTCTTCATGTCTTGAATGTCCCAGCTGCCTACCACAGCCCTAGCATGGATGTGATACTTGGGGAGTTGGAGCAGAGCATAGAGCCTTTAGAAGAACAGAAGGGTGATGTTGAAGTAATTTCAACTCTGACTGGGGCAGCTGCTTCTGCAAATGACTTCAGTCGTGGCAAATTCTGGGCCCAGCATACTCGTGAGCCAGTTGCTTTCACTCAAGCCATAGCGACTGCAGCTAGAGACAGGGAAAATGTAGTGTTTGTTGAAATAAGTCCTCATAGAGCGTTGCAGAGAAATATAAAAGAGACTCTAGGGAAAGTCACCAAGGTTTTCCCTTCTCTGCAGTCTGATGCAGAGTATCAGGCACTCTTTAGTTTGGTCGGAAATCTGTTTGAATTGGGCTATAATCCCAACTGGCACCGCTTTTATGATGGATATCAAAGCATTCCAGTGACCATTCCACGATATCAATTTGATCGTAAAAGAGCTGTGACTTCTCTGGATACCCGCCAACAAGCAAACCAAAGAGACGTTGGCTCTGGTCATCCTTTGATTTATGTCATCAACAGTGACAACACGCAGTTTGGCTGCCTGCTCTCCCAGGACACCACATCCTACTTATATGAGCACAAGAACAACGGTGTGGCTTTAGTTCCTGGTGCTTTTTATGTGGAGCTTGGTCTGGCCTGTGTGATGAGCAGCTCAGGACCTAAAATGCCTCTGAGTGCTTGCCAGATGAACGTCAGTTTTTCAGCGCCCTGCGTTCTCACACAGAGTTCCCAAGTCTTGAATATCAATCTGAGTCCACAAAATGCAGCAACAGCCTTTGAGATACTCTCTTCCTCCAACGCAGTTTACGCTTCAGGCCAAGTTAGAAAGGTGCCTGAGGCTGTTGTGGAAGAAAGCACCATCTCCTTCCAAGAGGTCTATCACAGATGCACGTCAGTGATTAGCACAGAGAAGGTCTATGAAGCACTGTCTCAGATTGGCTTTCAGTATGGCTCCGTATTCAGGCAGCTCAGGGATGTGCATTATTGCCAGGAACTAAAGGAAGCTATAACAAGCATCAAGGTGAACAAGGAGACTCTCAGAGAGATGTACAGCTACTGTATCCACCCAGTGCTGCTGGACTGTTTTATGCAGATGACTGCTGTCATGATCTCGAGCACGCAGCAGTCCAGAGCAGGCTTTCCTTCAGGGATAGGCAGCCTGGTGGTGCTGCGACCTCTGGAGGAAGAAATGATGATATATATGAGAACAAGCAAATCCATTGGGAACTGCTTTGAGGTCTGTGGATGCTTCATGGACAAACACGGGTCCGTTTTGGCTGAACTCAAGCGTGTTGCCATCACTTTCATGAAACCAGCGTCTTCCAGAGACAATGAGTTCATGTTTGAAAACAAGTGGTCAGAAGTTTCTCCGTCAAAGATGATTGGTCATGTAGAAGCAGTGCCTAGAGTCCTAGTGTTTGCTGACAAATTTGGGATAGCTGAGCAGCTCAGAAAATATTTGCATCCCGATTCCAGATATGTTATGTATGAGGACTGGGAATCCCTCTTGGAAGTCCATGCAGGGAATAAGATGAAAGCAGAGGTTGAGGATTACGATGAAGTTCTCTTCCTGTGGGGAATTCAAAAGGTGAATGAAGAGCTCCCAAGTAAGGTGGTCGACCAGCTCTCCAAGTGTTGTGAAGCCTATCGCCAAGTTATCGTGGCGTTAAGAGAGAAAAGGTCTCCCTGTTCAATCCGAGTGATCAGCTACAGAACAACAGAAAGAAATGTAGACCACGTTAACTGTGGGTTTGCATTGCATGGCATGACCAGAACTTGTGTTGTTGAAGTTCCAGAAATCACGTTTCAGATAATTGACCTCAGCTCTTCCAGCTCCCTGGACATCTCAACATTATCAGATGTCCTTGTCAAATACAGAGGCAAGGATTATCCGGAAGTCTACATCAGCCAAGGAAGAATTTATGCATCTGAAATCAAACGCACTCCTTTTGTAGATGAAGATTACAGCCAGCATGTACGGTCTCTCCAGAATTCAGAAACATTCACTTTGTACACTGCTGATCCATACTCAGCAAAAGACTTGTCTGCTGAACTATCCACCAGCACTGCTACTCAGCTGGAAAATCAAAGTGTTGAGATTCAAGTGGATAAGATCTGTATCCACTCTGAAGATTATTTTCCCATTAGTGTTTCTAGTCGTAACTTTGGCAATGCACTCTACTGGAATTCCCAAGCAGCAGACAAACACAGACTTTTAGCTCTTGATTTCAGTGGCACAGTCATTGCAATAGGCACAGCTGTGAAGAAGGTTAAAGTGGGTGATCGCGTGGTTTCATGTTATCCGGCAGCTGCATCATCCAGAATTCAGGTCCCAGGAACTGTTTGTTTAAATGTAAAGAAATTTCCGTGCTTTCAGACCGTCCCTTGTGTGTCCTACTTCATCATTGCATGGGAGATCTTAAATCAGAGGTTACCCAAGGGGAAGCACGGCAGAACTTTGGGAATTATTTCTACAGAACCATCATCAGTGTTATGCCGTGTTCTTTCTGTGGCAGCAGAAGAGGTGGGCTGGAAAACAGTACTTGCAAGGCCCACTCCTGATATGTTGCAGCATATAAATGCATGCAATGCCCTTGTTGTTCTTCCTTCAGTAGGGAGACTGTCTCAGGAGGATTTGGCACACATGTACGGTCTGAAAGATGTGGTGATAGTATGTGGCCATCAGCAATCGGAATGTATTCAGAGCGTCAGTGGACTTGATCATGAACATATCAGCTTTCATATTCTCATCCTTAGCAGTATCTTCCAGAAGGCATCTCTAAAGGAACTGCAAAAGGCGGTGCGGGTGTGGATCGGTTCTTTAGATATGAAACGGTTTAGACATCTACCAGGCTCTGTCTTCCAGCAAACTGAGAACTTTGAAAGGCCGCAGTCTGTGGTGTGCTCTTTTACCTGCAAATCTGTCCCACTTGCTGTACTGCGAAAGCAGAAGGACATCCCTGTTCTTTCAGATATCCCATTGTATGGATCTGAGAAGAAGATATTTAAGCCGAAGGCTGTTTACGTAGTAGCAGGGGGGCTCACTGGCCTTGGCTTTGAAACTGTGAAATTCATTGCGGCGAATGGAGGAGGGTGTATTGCAATACTGTCCAGGAAACTTCCGAGCAAGGAGAAGCAAGAAGAGATGAGGGATTTGCAGATGAAGTATGAAGGCAGCAAAATAGTGTTTGTGCAGTGTGACATTACTTTGACCAGCGATGTTGAGGAAGCTTTCCAGATCATTGCAAAATTATTTGACGGGTGTCCAATCAAAGGTGTCTTTCAAAGTGCTGTTGTTTTACACGATGGTCGTCTTGAAGTTCTGAAGTTTGCTGACTTTCAGAAAGTGCTAAGCCCCAAAGTGGCCGGGACCCTAAATCTTCATTGGGCTACAAGAGGCCAACAGCTTGACTACTTTGTGTGCTACTCCTCCATTACTTCCTTTCTAGGAAACTCCACGCAGGCAAACTACGCAGCTGCAAACTCTTTCCTGGACGTCTTCTGCCTCTACAGGAGGAACTGTGGTCTTTCGGGCCAGTCCATCAACTGGGGTGCTTTGAACCTTGGCATATTGCTCAATCAAAACCAGATTCAGAACATTCTGGGATCCAAGGGCATAGATATTCTGGAAGTGCATGAGATTCATGAGTATCTCAAGAAGAGCTTACTTTCAAATAACCCTCAGCAAGCTGTTGTCAAATTAAATTTTTCAACTTTATTTAATCATGTTTTTACTCGGATTATTTCACTTAAAAATCGGTTTACATCACTCATGTCAGAAGAATTTGGAAGCAAGCTTGAAACCCCTGAGAAATCTCAAGTCCAGGATACTGCTTCAGTCAAGTCTGAAGACTATATTACCTCACTGATGGCTGACCTCACTGGACTGAACCCAGATGAACTGGCCATGAATACTCCTCTTTCATCATTGGGCATAGACTCTATGTTAGCCATGACAATTCAGAACCGCGTCTTTCAAGAAAGAAAGGTGGACATACCTCTTCTGAAACTACTTGATCCTCACACCACTCTGTCAAGTTTAGTAGTAGTTTTAGGAGAAACAACCAATGCAGATGGAACTGTAGAGAAAAAAATGTCTGCAGTTGCAAGTGGAGAACATGAGATTCGGCTGTAGGAATCATTTCTCTCAATAATTATCTAAAGATGATTAGACCCTTTGCAGGATCTCAGTAATTTTCTGTTTCTTGTTACAGGTATAAATTGGACATCTTTTTAATGACTGTTTTTAGATGTTGTGAATTTAAGGGTTTTCTTTTTCAACAATTTAGAATTTGTATTTTGCTTATACAAAAATTTTAAAAATTGTCAGTAAAACAACTGTATTTGCTAGCCTTTTATGAAAGATCATATAAATGAAAATAGTAACATTTTTAAAAATGCAAAACTGCAAGTGTATCTCTGTGCTGTTTTAGTTTTTATCCTTCCTGCACCCTCCAATTTTAAATGTTCCTAATAACAACAATTGCCCTTACTTTACTTCCAAGAGAAAATACTAACTTTCCCCGTAGTACACTGAGGAAACATTGTCAATAATTGATTAAAATGAGGACAGTGTCCTTGTATTGTTTATCCATTTTATATCCAGTTACCACTTCCCATCAGATTTCTCTTGCAGTTCTGGCAGCATCTGGACTTACCCTAATACAGAGGTGGCACATCACCTGGCTGAGAAGGGAAGCCACCTCTGTAATAGTGGAACTAATGCATGGCTTGATTGCATGCTAATGAGCATGGACGTCACTTACAGAAAGAACACATCCATCCCCTGAAGCCGTCTCTTCTTCAAGCAAAACAAGCACAGTTTCCTCAGGAACTCCTCATAGCTCTGGTGCTCCAGTTCCTAACCATCTTGATGACCCTCTGGCTGAAGTCGAGTTTATTGTCAGTATCTTTCATAAATTGGGCAGGCGGCTGTGATTTGTTCAAAACTGAACCAGCATTAGATCCTTTTGTTATTTTATGTGAGAAAAGGTCATTTGCACACCCATGAAGAGCAGAAAGAGTCAATGGTAGGTGATGGAGCCTAGTTTATTTCCCTCCCATGGCTGTGCCCAGGCCTATCATAAGAAGAATTCACCTATTAAAGGCCCCTCCCCATACATCCAAAGGAGCACAGAGAGCACAAAGGCACAGTGACAACCAAGAAGCCAAATTAAGGACTCAGAGGAAGAGATATCCTGCTTGGGACCATCTCAGTGCTATCTCAGGGGAGCCTCAGCCCCTGTGTCAAGGTATGACAGCCATCAAGATCAGACTATACTGGAACAGCCTTTGAACTGAGGGCGGTTACTGCCTAGGGCTAGTGGGATGCCTCATGGTACTCAGGGAAAGAATATTTCAGGACTGCACTTGTGTGTCATTTAGGAGAAAAACACAAGTTTATAAAAGGGAGGGATCTAGGTGATTTGAGGAACAACAAGCATGGGGGACAGAGGGATAAGGAGATAAAGCAAGCCTGTTGTGTGGCAGCAGATGGCTGATCATTACATTTGGCCATGCTTTATAGCTGATCAGTATATCTACCCTTCTGTCCTATCTTCTTCCTAAGTTCCTTTCAATCTCTTCTCCTGGGTGAAAGACTCTCTAACTTGTGTGTATGCGTATGATGTTACTGATATAGGTAAGAAACTGTGTGTTTCAGGGTAGAGCTCTGAAGAACTCTGCTTGTAACTGGTCTTTGGAAAGAATGTGAACCTTCACTTTTTGAACCTGATGATGCAGCCAATTTTTCACCACAGGACTAGTCCACTCAATGAGAGCATAATATCCCAACTAGTAGTAGCTGCCAAGAGTGCCAGCTCAACAAATGCTACCTCTTGTCCTCTCTTTTGCTTCAAATATGAAGAAAAAGTCAGGCACACTTACTACGGACAGGCATGATTAGCTTTTCTTATTTGACCGAGGCACATGAAACCTCACTGAAGAAATCATATAGGGAGCAATCAAGTCCCTTGCAGAATGAGAAGTATGAAAGATGGCTATTTCTCAGAGGCAGCCCTCATTGCAAATGTCCCTTGGTCCTTTGGATCTCATTGCAAAATGTCTCTTGGTCCTTTGGGTGCGTGATTATCTCACAACGATGAAGCCCCAGAATGGCTTGGCAGATGATTTCTTTCCAGTAGTTTCATCATGACTGGCAGTAGCAGACACAACTGCCTTTGACTGCTGGAACTACTGCAAAAGAATTAGCAAATGAGTGTTCAAGGAATCCAGTGTAGGACAGTTGCTGACAAAATCCTTGATATTCAAGAAGTGTCCTGAAATCCATCCCCTTATATTCTGAAACTGTTCAACTGGCTGTTTCATCAGAATCAGGAAGGGGAAGCAAGATATATATGTTGATGCAGTATGATGACCAGAATTAGATATCCTAATTATTACATGATTTAGCAGAGCTGGGGAAGGGAGATCTGTCAGGTCTTTCAGTCATGCTTTGAATAGGGGGGCTAAATCTCAAGGGTGTAGTATTGCTGAATGATTTAAGTTGGAAATGACCTCTGGCAGCCATCTGGTCAAGCCTGTTGGCCACAGTAAGGCCGCCAGTTGGATTGCTTGTAGCCTATTCTTGTGAAGTCCTAAATATCTCCAAGTATGTAGATTCCACTGCCTCTCTGAGCAACCTGTCCTACTGTTTGATTACTGTCACTGTGAACATTTTTGGCCCATAGAGCTAATCAGTGTTGTCCAAACACTTCTTGATATCTGACAGGCTTTGTGCCTTGATTGCCTTTGGGAGCCTGCTCCAGTGCCCAACCACCCTCTCAGCGCCAAAACTTTTTGTAGCCAGCAGGTCAATAGAAGCGATTGTCCCCCTCTACTCTGATTTCATAAGACCTCATCTGGAGTACTGTGTACAAATCTGTTCCCCAACAGAAGAAAAATGTGGAAAAGGTCCAGAAGTAAGCCATAAAGATGTTCAGAAGCTGGGCTTGTTCATCTTGGAGAAGAGAAGGTTCTGAAGAGACCTCATTGCAGTCTTACACTAATTAAAGGGTCTTATAAAGAAGACCAAGAGCAGCTTTTTCCAAGGACAGACAGTGATAGGATGAGGGAGAAGAATGTTAAATAAGAAGGGGAGATTCAGGTTAGATGCTAAAAAGAAATTCATTACTCAGAGGGTGGTGAGGCACTGGAACAGGTTGCCCTGAGATGATGTGGATGCCTGGAGGTATTCAAGACCAAGCTGGACCAAGCCCTGGACATACTGTAGAGAGTCCAGTGAAAGGCAGTACTGGACCTGGAGCATCTTTCCTATGAGGAAAGGCAGAGGGAGTTGGGACTGTTCAGCATAATGCAGAGAGGACTCAATGTCTAACAAACACCTGAGATGAAGATGCAAAGAGGATGGATCCTCCCAGCTGATTCCAGAGCTTGTATCCCCAGCTCCTGAGGCTGTTATACACATTCAGCATTGTGGGCAGTGAAGCTGGGTTAAGTACACATGAACATCTCACGTACACCTTCACATTGTGTAGTTGTAATCTGTTGATCAAAGCCTTGGTAGTCAGGTCTGACCACGAGGCCAAAGCACCAACTCTGGCTGGCTGAATGCACTGCTGCTTTCTGGCTTTCTCTTACCAAGCTGCCTCTGCTGGGCCAGCAGCAGTGCCCAGCCACACTGTGGGGAAAGCCAGGCTCTCATCACCTCCTGATGGCACTTGTGTTCTGAGGGAGTGCTAGGGCAGCTCCTGTCTTCCACATCTTTGCTTTTGGTTGCTGCTCAGGATCTGCCATAAAGGGGCCAGAATATGTGAATAAAACCAAGAGTGTTCTAACCCACACACAGTAAGAACAATAAGAAAGCTGATTTTGAAAAAGGCTCTGGAGATGTGCATTTCAGCTGCAGCTGGCGCAGGGAGCATTTGGCAGTCCTACAGCAGCAGGTCGCAGTGCAGAGGAGCACAGCAGTGGCGGGGTGCTGAGGGCCCTTTTGCTTCTGCCTGCCAAATGTGTAGGACATATAAGCAGAAAGACAGAGTGGGAAATGCAAGCAGATGACACAATAGGTAGGAGATACGTTAGATGGCCTGAAACCTGCAAGCAGCTGGAAGGGAAGGGAAGGGAAGGGAAGGGAAGGGAAGGGAAGGGAAGGGAAGGGAAGGGAAGGGAAGGGAAGGGAAGGGAAGGGAAGGGAAGGGAAGGGAAGGGAAGGGAAGGGAAGGGAAGGGAAGGGAAGGGAAGGGAAGGGAAGGGAAGGGAAGGGAAGGGAAGGGAAGGGAAGGGAAGGGAAGGGAAAGTTATCCAGAAGCAGCAGGATGGCCTGGGAGAAACACAGAAACAGCCTGCATTGCTGTGACAGTGCAACAGGAGCAGTGACAGAGTCCTGCGTGCTCTTCTGTACTGCCAAATATCATCTCCGGAGCATGCAAACAGACCCTTGCAGACTCTTGCAGATCTTGCTTGGACCCTTGGATTGGATTCAGTGCTCTTTGTCAGCTGCTGGCAGACATGAGCTAGAAGAAAGCTGCAGCTGCCGTTTCTGCCTGGAAAACAATGTTCTGTTCATAATCGGGACTGTAATTAGATAAATTACTTGTTGAAGAAGTCAGTTTCTATGTTTCACAGAAAGCTTTTAGTGACAATATTGTTCGGCCATTGCAATGATCCTCAGGTAGCATTAACCACCTGGGGTGTGTTTTCAAAGGCTCTCAGTCTCCAAACTCTCAGTCCCGTTATCACAGGAAGGATCCCATTAGCAGGATGCATGTTCAGTCATTAGATAATCACATCCCTAGCGCAGTCTGTGGAAAAATATTGATTTTTCCACTCAGATCCTGAAATGATACATGTAGGCAATCTGCAAAATGCCTGCCTCCCCTGGTCTGAGTATACCCATGAATGTAATTAGTCAGATATGTTCTGCACAGCAGTGGCATAAATTAATGAGAAGAGATAGAACTTTTATCTGAAAAATGTGCTCAGAGCTGCATGGTTTGCCTTCTGCCCCGGGCAATTAGTCAGAGCATCTCTTTGTTATGTGAATGGACTTTTCAGGCTGAACTATGTTTTCACACAAATAAACCATTATGTTTCTTTGTTTTGCATGGATCATGTAATGCTTGATAACGTGCAGGTTGGACTGCAGAACTTGCTCAGACTTGCATCAGGGACTGTTGCTCCTGATATGCCAAGCTATGCCATTACACAGTTGTGGTTGTAGCTCTGGTGTTACCCAGGTGATGCAGGCTTGGTTTTAATGCAGATCTCCCTTGACTGGAGCTAGTTGTGGCCAGTGCCTTTGGGAGTCTCTCCCCACTGTCCCAGGTGAGCTACCTTGGCTCTGAGCCCAGTCAGTCAAACACCAGGATCCTACAAAGACAATCTGTATTTTCTTTGAATCCGTGTAAATGCTTTAATCAATGTTGTTAAAGGATTAAAATATGTCTCACTTCAGCCTGTTTCTAAGGGAGGTGTGTATACTACTCTTTGGAACATGGCTGTTTTTTTTTTCCCCCTTGTTTCTTATTCTTTCATTTTGTTAACTGCTTCATTGATGCTCGGGTAGCAATGAGCCATTTTTGGAAATCCCAGCATACAAGGGCTGCTCCAGAAGTAATGCTCCCTATTTTATTATGATGGTCCACAATGTCAGTGGAACATGTTGGCAGTATGGCCGTAGAGGTTGAACCTTCTCACCAGTATCCTGTTACATTGTATTGCCACTTGACAGATGGCAGCAGAGGGGCAGGCTGACAAAATGGCACCTGACATGAAAGTGCATAGGAAGCAAAGGTGTGAAATTGAATTCATCCATGTAGAAAAAAAATTGCACCCACTGACATTCGTTGATGCCTGCTGAACAATGGCAGAGATCACACAGTAGATGTGAGCACAGTGAGGCAGTGGGTGGTGCAGTGCAGCAGTGGCAAGAGTGACATGAAACACAAGACACGTTCTAGATGGCCATGCACAGCCTCTCACCACAAAATGAAGAGCATCTTGACCCACTCCTCCACAAGAATCAGCCAATTACAGCCAGGGAACTGTGTACAGAAAAACTACTGAGGTGTGTTAATTCTCTTCAAATAAAAGACAGCACACAGACTTATTCTCAGAGACATTTTGATAGATTAAACAAAGGAGGGAGTGATATGAACAAACGGCAGTGCTTCAAAGTTGATATCTCCATGTCAGCTGATCACCCTGAACTCCCCTTATAGTCATTTGTGACTGACAAACACTGTGAGCCATGGCTGTTTGATCCAAAATGGAACATCTACAATGGATCTGATGACTCTGCTCTCAGTGACATGCTTTCCCTATGGAGTATGAGGAAACCAGTGCAGTTAGCTCTCCTGTTGCTTTTGAGAAGACAGCCAGACTGATTTTGTTGAACTTTCAGGGAAACACAACCTAAGTGGCCGTAGATGAAACAACTGTAAGCTTATGGCCTACATTTGGCAAAAATCTAGGAAACTGTACAGGGGGCTGTGTACGACTGAATGTCAGATAAAATGCATTACAGTGATACTCATGTCATGTCTACACATGTCAGACCTCAACAGAAGAGCAGCTTCATTTGCTCATGACATGTGTGACAACTGAGGAAGCCACCTGGGCCATGGCACTGGTTTAGAAAAATATCCTTACATTTCTCAGAACAGAAATAAAGGTAGATTACATCCAAATGTTGGATTCAAAATCAAGATACAAAAAAACAAGATCTTGCACAGAGCTCTAATTTCTTGCCATCAGCTCAATTTATGGCTAAACCATTAGGAAATCCAAATAACAAAGTGTGTCAAATCAACAAACTAGGTCTTCATTTCAATATGTGGACTGAGAAGAAAAATGCTAATTAATCTATTTTCTCAGAAATTAAGCCAGCAGGTAGTAAAATTGACAATTTCAAAAGCAGACAAAGTTCATATTATGAAAATTCTATTTGGAAGATTTACCTGTTTACACTATTATGATCCAGTTAAGAACCATACAAGGAAAAATGTGCATAATGTAAGCTGTTTTTCTGATGAATAGATCTGTTTCTGTGATCTCAAATTTTATATTGGATTTTTAGTATGGAAACCTTGTTTTGTTCAGCATCTCTACACAAATCAGAAGCTACATAGTTTGGAACTGTAGGACAGGATGTGAGGGAACAGCATCATGTTACACCAGGGAAGATTTAGACTGGATATCAGGAAGAATTTCTTCATGGAGGTTGTGTTTGGGTGGCTGAGCACTGGAACAGGCTGCCCAGGGGCCACCATCCCTAGAGAGAAATGTGTGGATGTGGTACTTAGGGACATGGTTTAGTAGTGGACATGGTAGTTAGTTGAATGGTTGGACTTTATGAGCTCAAGGGTCTTTTCCAATCTAAATGATTCTGTGATTCTGTGAGTATGACCATGAGCTGTACTAGGTTTAGGAGAAACAATGTTTCAAATGGTGTATGAAAATACAGGCTGCCCATCCCACTAGGAAACCAATGGTATTATTTCTCCAATTTCAGTTAATGCCTCAAGTTGGCAATAGAAAATGCAGCTGAGCAACTGAACACAAAAAAGTCAATCACTTGCTCTTGACTTGCCAAGTTGCTTGCCCATGGAAATGCCAAGTTTACTAGTGCTTTTCAGAAATAATTGGCTTTAGCACTCAGCAGAAGAAATGCCTTTCTTCATTTTTACATGTCCCAGTTGTGTTCTACAGCTTGAATCCAGTACTGGAAACTATGGAAAAAGAAAACTGAAATTAAAACTACATAAGCTGAATACAATACTGTTTGGGATGGCTGTTTCTGCAGAGGTCAGTGAGCAATGCTCAGAATCCTGGAAGTTCAGTTTTTTTCAGACCAGAAATAACACCCAAATATAGAAGAAAAAGAACGCTTTGTAAAAACATGTCCTCAAACAGTGGGTAAGTGATACTTAATAGAAATTTGATGGAAAAAGAAGGGCTACTCCTTCTTTCACACTAGCTCTGTATATCAGAAATATAAACTGGATGCAGTCCTGACTGGAAGCACATTTGTGCCCCTTGCCTGAGTGTCCCAGTGGCCACTGCATTGTACTGGTGTGATCACGAAAATCCTCATAGCCTGTCTGGACATTTCTGCTGCTGAGAAGGACTGTTGAACTGCCAAAGACTTTTGCACTACCAGTTCTGGACTTTAAAGGCAGAGGCTGCAGCTGCAAAAATACAAAAGCTAAATAAAAATTGGCATTTTGCTCAACATAAATTCCATTACCACATTCATCAAATAAAGAGAAACAACAGATGCAGAACATCTGAGAATTAAAACACAATTTGTTCAACACTTTCATGGAACAGAACTGAAACTGAAAATTTTGACTACTGCCAGTATGTGTAGCATCATCTAGATCTGTCTCCTGAAAACTTGATTTCCTCTACAATTTTTGAACCTGCACCTGATGTACATGACAACATGAACAGGTGCTGCCAAGAGGAAAAATAGTACGTGAGACCAAGGTTTATCTTAATTTGCTAGGATTTGAATAGTGAAATTCCAGGTACAGCACTTTGCTGGGCAATGCACAGGGAAAGCACAGAGATCTGGGAAGGTCTGGGAATGAGAGCTCGTGGGGAAATTGAGAACAAATTCACATCCCAGTATATAGCAAACGTGCTGAAATGGTGGACTCAAATCTGGATCTCACACATGAGCAAGCTTTGCCTGGGCTTGATGGGTTCCTTTGATTAAGAACACAGATATTCTCATCTAAACCAGGTAAAACAAAGTCTGTATACAGAAGCAAGCATAGGACTTGAAATTACAAGCCTTGCTTTTCTGCACTGGAAATGAAAAAAGCATAAGATGACCTGCTCAGCCTTGAACATCTCCCTTCCACCTGTCATGCTTCCCTTATTCCTCTGGGAGACGTCAGATTCTTTTGCTGTTCTCCAGGACACCAGCTTCCCTGTGTTACTGAAACCAGCAGCAGTGAAGGTGGCATGGGCTGCTTGGCTGGCCTGGCAGTGCTGGGACTGGTGAATATATTCTGCTGAGCTGCCCTCAGCAAAACTGCACGCCAATCTCATGGAAAATTACTTTGTAAGGCCTGGAATTCACATACTTCCTGTGGCACAGCAAGATTTTAATCTATGGATGATTCTGGACTGTCATGCAATGAAAGGCAAATTCTTAAAACCCACTTTGCATCAGAAGGCTTCACATGCTGACTGTTTATCTGTCTAAAATGTGTTTGCTTAACCTGCTTTTGAAAAAGAACAAAACCCACAGAATTAAATATGCAATATGCAAGAAAAGAATAAATCTGAGAAAGAGGAGGAGAGAGAGGCATATGAATAGATCAGTTTATATTGTGTGCCATGTAAAATAGAATTAAAACCATCCTCGGCTTCCAGGCCACCTGTCTGCAGGTGGCATTTCAGCTGCAGGGCCACAAGCTTATCTTCCTGCTGCTCTCCATCTTATCTTGCACTGTTGCTTTTTGTTCCATCTCTTTGTCCCTTTCTGTTTCCTTTTTATTTTAATTTTAATTTTATTTTATTTTATTCATTAGTGGAGAAAATGTTCCACGATGGAACAATCAAAAGTTATGAAAGAAAATGACTGTAGTCCTCCTCACAGTTATGGAAGTGTGATGAGAGACTGCAAAGGCTGAGCCTGGGGAGCAGCTGGTACTTCATGTCCAGTGAGACCAAAGGGCTGAGAGGACACGTGAGCTGCTTCAATTTCCTAGGGAAAACTCACAGCTTTGGAGAGAAAATGTTGCTTTATGTGTTCCGAGGAACATGTTTAGGACAGGCAGCCCGTGTGCCCAGGGGGAAGGTCCCCCAGCTGCAGAGGGCTGGAGCCCACGTGGAACCCAGGGCTGGGTGTGGGCTGTCACCGCCCTGCAGAGCTGCTGATGGAGCCTCACCCCGTGCTGAACCATGGCAGTGGGCCACGCAAACTCGTTCCACCTCATTTTCCCCTTGACTTTCCACTACAGCCAGATTCTTTTGCACTTCTTCCTCACACCAGCACTGGGCAGGAAGCCCGTTAGCTGGGCGCTAGGATGATGAGATGTTGGCTGTAGGAAACACAGTTCCTGAAAACATTTTAGCTGTCAGTAAGATGATTTCCTTTTTAAAAAATTGTTGTTTTTTTTTTTTTAAAACTATTTTTCCATAATCTTTTTTTTCTGTTTTTAATTTGGAGTCTTATGTTTACTTGCCGCTGAAGCCTTGGCAGCACTTTATCTGATGGCTCAAGTTTGAGGTAACTGCCATGAGCAGACAGGCCAGATGAAAAGCAAATACTGAAAATACTGGCTAGAATCAGAAATGTCAAAACCAGGGAAGGAAAAACAAGAAGGGAGGCTAGCAGGCCCTAGCAGGAGAAGCAACTATGCAACTAAAAGCACAGTCAGATCTGGATGGTGTGTGGAAATGTAGGAGAGACTTGTTCCAGGATTTTTTCTTCTGTTCAGTATTTTGAAGAAAATCAAAGAAAAGATCCTGAGAGATAACTCAAAACAAAATGTATTCTTCTGGAACCTTTCTTGGCAGTTACTGTGTAGCCAATCGTTGAAAAATTCCAGCAATAGCAACACCACAGCACCCTTAAGTAATTTGTTTCAGCCCTTAGCTACACTTACTGTAAATAAAGCTTTTCCTAATGCCTTGCACTCCCTCTTGATATCTCCTCGTAATTCTGGCTGCTTTCATGGAATAGTTGAGTTCTATATTTATGATGCTTTGAAGCTCTATGTTTGGTTTCTTAAAGCATCAAGGCAACTTGTTTTGTTTCATATTTACCACTGCTGATGATTCAGTTCCAAAATTGTTCTTATTTGCCAAAAATATTTCACAGATATATGTTCACAATGAAACTATTTGCTTTGGATATTTCTAAAGCAGCTCTTTGATACAAGTACACTGAATCGGGGTGGGGGGGAGCTGTCTGTAGCCACATTGATAAAATTAATAATATAAAAATTATCCTTGAAAGATTTACACTGTCTGTTACACAGCCCATTGTTTCTTACATTTTCCTCCAGTGACTTTCCTGATATCAGTTATCAGTTCAATGCTGAGTGAATGGATTGGCAAAATATTCAAAGCTTTCTGACTTGGCAGATCAGCGAGCACCAAAACCAGATGTTCATTCTGGTGTTCAAAGAAGTAGCAAATACACTTACTGCACAATGAGAAAAACAATAGAAATCAAATTCTTTTCATGTACTGTGGATACAAAACATACAGCATGAGCTGGGAGAGGACATACCTTCTTTTATGCAGTGGCAAAATTAAATGTTCAGAATGTTCTATTTATTCTAAAAAAAGAGCAACAACTGTCACTATAGCATTACATAAGAGAGAACACTCAGCAATCAGCTCAAAAAAGCAAAAGGTATGCAAAGAAGGGTTATAATTACCCTGCTTGCTGAAAGGCATGGAAATATCTGGAAATTGCTTATGGTGAGGATAGAAGTCCTGCTTTGAGATAGGAAGAAGAGTATTTCATGACTTATGAGGTGCAGGAAGTTGTTTTGATGCTTTTGCTTGAAGGGAGAAACCTAAACTGCTGCCAACTTAGAAATTAGAGGATTGTCTGCATCAGCTCAGGTTGTTTATATTTTAGGCACAGAGAGAAAACATCAATTTTATTTCATCCTCCAGACTTTACAAGGACTTCTTCACCAACACCTGGAACTGCTTGCCACTAATTTTTTTCTTCAGCCATAAGCCTCTGGGCAGCACATTCTCTCTGTCTCGTCATTGTCAGCACTAGTCCAGCCATAATTTTAAGGGACTGCATCATAGCAAAAGGTCCACTGCATTAGGCACTGTGCCAAAGAAGATCAAAAGCTTCACAAAGTTCACCTTTCCAAATGCAGCAGTAACTCTCTGAGTAATGTTTTCAAATCTGCCAAAATGACTTGGGCCCTAAGCAAGAAATGACTTAGAGATGTAAGTTTGTAGGGACAAAAGTATTTATGCTGTGCTTCACTCAGCCTCTCTGTCTCTCTGCGTCTTTACATGCCAAAGAGCAAGAGACAAGGAGACATACATGAAAAACTTTCAGTTCATCCTTCTTGCACTGCTATTGATTACCTTGTATGCATGGTGTTGACAAAATAGAAAGACTGATAGAAATGCACATATTCATCTCTCTCACACAGAAACATTTAATTTTTTGGAATATTTACATTCTGGTACAATGACTCCTGGCCTTCTGCTTTCTTAGTTCCTGGTGCCAAAGCCATATTTCTACAGTGCAAATCTCCCCATGCTAACAGATTCTGGTCACACTAAGCTGATGAAACACATACACTTTCCTGCCAACCAAGGAGGTGTTTCTTGGAGGTGATCCAGCTAACTGTCAGGACAGTGTCTCTCAGGAAATGTTTCTCAAAGGCAGCCTGGCTAGTTTGGCTCCATGGCTTCTCCACTGCAAGCTGATGGCCCATAAGGAAGATCTCAACTCTTTTGTTGTCAGACCTTTGAATCATAGAATCATCAGGGTTGAAAAAGACCTCTAAAATGAACTAGTCCAACCATCAACCCATCACCACCGTGCCCACTAAAACATGTCACCTGGAGACTTACTGAATGTGCACTGAATTCTCTCAACAAGATCATTGATAAAGATATTAAACAGGGTTGGTCCCAATACTCACCCCTGAAGAATACCCCTTGTGACTCATTACCAGCTGGATTTAACTCCATTCACCACCAATTACTGGGTCCATCTGTCCAGATAGTTTTCTTAAACAGAAAAGAGTACACATACCCAAGGTATGAGCTGTCAGCTTCTCCAGGAGAATACTATGGGAGGCACAGTCAAAGGCTTTACTAAAGTCTAGACAGACTACATCCATAGCCTTTCCCTCATCCACTAGGTGAGTCACCTGGTCATAGAAGGAGATGAGGTTCATCAAGCAGGACCTGCCTTTCATGAACCCATGCTGGCTGGGTCTGATCCTCTGATTGTCCCACACATGTTGTGTTATCACTCTCAAAATGATCTGCTCCATGATCTTGCCTGATACAGAGGTCAGACTGATAGGCATGCAGTTTCCCAGATCCTCCTTTTAACCCTTTCTGTAGAGGGCATTACACTCGCAAGTTTCCAGTCATGTGGGACCTCCTTGGTTGACCAGGCCTGCTGATGAATGATGGAAAGTGACTTGATAAGCACTTCTATCAGCTCTCTTAGTATCCTTGGTTAGATTCCACTTGACCCAGTGGACTTGTGACAATCTGAGTGAAGTAGTAGGTTGCTAACTGTTTCCTTCTGAATCATAGAGAGTTTATTCTGCTCCCCATCCCTGACTTCCGGGTCAAGGACCTAAGTACCCTGAGGATAACTGGTCTGACTACTAAAGACAGAAGTAAAAGAGGCACTGAGAATGTCAGCCATTTCCTCAGTGATAATGCTCCCTGCTGTATACAATTAAGAACAGAGATTGTCTTTGACCCTCCTCTTGCTATTAATATATTTGTAAAAACATTTTTTATTATCTTCAACAGCTGTGGCCAGATCAAGTTCTAGATAGACTTTCACATTTCTAATTTTCTCTCTGCATGCTCTAGCAACATCCTTGTATTCTTCCTGAGTTGCCTATCTCTTCTTTCAAAGATGGTAAACTTTCTTTTTTCACCTGGAGCTCCCTCTTCAGCCAGTGTGGTCTTCTTACCCACTGGCTCATCTTGTGGCACACAGGGACGTCCTGTTCCACCCGTGGGGCTGGAGGTTCCTAATACACTCCTCCACTGGGGTAGAACTGCCAGGGATTTTCAGCAAAGATGCAAGTGGAATTTTGACATTACCTTGATCTTTCATTGTAAGGGTAACCAAACCTTTTTCCCTTCATGGCTGCACATACTTCAGTGTAAGTTCATGTGCAAATATTTCAAAGTAAGAATTTCCTATCTTGACTTAATTAAAGTTACTTTAAAAAAAATCTCAATCAAGTCCTTAAATTAAGTCATCTCATGTAGACGTGTACTGGAATTGCTGGAAGTGTGAACTAATCCAGATGTACTCCGTTCAGTTCCACCGTGGATGCTGAAGAAAGACTGAACAACTTGAGGATTTTGCAATATATTTCCTGTCAGCAGTTGCAACGAGGCACTTCAAGGCCTAAGCTGCATCAGAACAGCTGGACAACAATCCACAAACAGATCACCATGGCCTTGGTTATGTTAGAAAATAGCTGATTTGACACAAATCCCATCACAGAACTTGGCTCAAATCCACACAAGTTCTTCCTGAGGTCAGAGAGAATTCCCAAAGTGAACTGAGGTCAGAGCAGTATGTGGCTTCTTGCCATAACAGTTCATCAGGAAGTAATTATAACAGTCAAGTTGGTGATACTCACAAAGTGCCTTTAAGGACACATGAGTTAATGCAGTGTGCTTTCGCTGCTAACTCCTTCTCTACACAGTGAGATGCCATTTCTCAACCCACTGACTGCTCATTCTTCTACACAGAAACAGCTTTTATTCTGAAAGCATAATATCCCATACATATTCCACCCTGCGTGTAGCAAAGATCCTGGAGAAATGCAATAATTAATACTCCACAGACTAACCAGGAGGCATTTCTCTCTTTTGGACTCCAACGGAAAGAGATGGCTGAGAGGCAAGCTTCCTCAGGCCGGAATCTAAAAACCATCGTACATCATATGTCTATACAAGCATTCATACAAGCAGATAATCAATTCCATGTCTGCCCCTGGAACATCGAGTGAATGGATACAGCATTTGTAGCTACCAATTCAGCCCTTGCAAACAGCCATGATGAGCACATATAGAAATGCAAGGCAGTTTGTGACCTCTGCTCAGCAGAGCAGCTGGGAGCTCTTTCCTGGAGCAGTTGGGACTGGGACAGCCCCAACTCTATTTGTAAGACAGCTGTCTTAAGAAACAACCAGCAGCTTCTGCGATGAAACTAAAACCCTTTTCCAAGCCCCTATGAGACAATTCGTTTATTATTTGCTTTTCTCCATTTATTAAAATATGCCTATCTTGGTCTCTAGATACCTGCACAGAAGCTGCAACAACACACCTACTAAGTAGCTTTCGAAATAATGACTCTGGAGCACCTGAAAGTAACTAAACGTGAATATCAGGTGGCCATTTTACATGTGTTTGTCACAATTACGGTGATATTTTTATTTATGCATTTTTCTTTGAAGATTCTGAGTTTTTCTGAGTTGTAATGAAAACGCGAGAAGTTTAATTTTCATTTTTGTAATACGGTATGAAAAATACTAGCGCTTCCTACTGACATCTTGAAATCTGATAGGCAAAGGCACGGATGTCAGAAATCTAAACTTTCCATCGTATGGATTTTTATCCATGCTGCTGGTGAAGGCCGTAAATGGGAAGCTGCGAGGGAAGGCGGTCCTGCAGCCACGAGGCCGCGGGCTGCGCTACGGACAGCGCCCGGCAGGGGGCGCCAGAAGGCCGTGGTGAACGCGGCAGCGCCCGGCGCGGGGCTACGCAGGAAACCGTCGGTACCTCAGGGCTGACCTCACAACCCACAGAGCTCACCTCAGTTCCCTCAGAGCTCATCTCCGATCCTTTTCAACTCACACCTCTGGCTTCTCCTAAATATATGATGCTGACGGTGGTTTTGGAGAAAGGACGCGCTCTGGGGAACTGCTTGCAGTGACTAGCGTGAAGGTCGGGCATTTTTTTCTTTGCCAGGGGTGGTATGAAACCATGTGCAGAGCCCATGGCAAAGCTCCCTCTCAGGTGATGTGTGAAGTGTTTGGTTAATGTAAAACACATACTTACAGCTACTTACAAAAGCGTGCGAGAATGTAGTAGTTAATAGTCTGGCTAGTGACGACATGAGTGAATGGATGATAGCAGACAAATATTAGCAAGAATATTATAATAGCTGTGGAGGAATATGAAGACCTGTGTTCCTACAGCACAAAGTTTTGGTCTGGGGGAAGAGATCTTTCTTTCTTTCTCTACCTTTTTTTTTCTCCCTTTTTTCACTTAACGTATGTGCAGAATTCAAAATGGAAAATCTAAGATTAAATCTAAAGCTGTGAGAGGTGAAAAAGTGACAGTCTCCATTGTAATACTATTCCACATGGCAACCAGCAGTACTTTCCATTCCTGTTATTCTTTTCAAATGTTTCTTTCTGGTGCTGCTGTACTTCTCGCCCTCTTGCATGCTTTGCTTTCTGATACAAGAAATGCTGCGAGCACATCCTTGTTGAAAGCGGCTCTTAATAAAGTGAGGCTTTTGTCAGGCCACTTTTGTGATTTCAAAACCAGTTACCAGGGGTTCTATTGCTACTTCTTTGTGAGAAGCATCTGGATTCTTGATCTGAATAGATATGATATAAATACTGTGTACTGCATATATACTGGACTGCTATATCAACATCAGTTGCTGCCACTGGATCACAATGCTGTACAGCTACAGAAAGGAAATGGTCCTGACAAATAGGATACATAGGATTTTTACAATACAGTGTGTAGAAAGAGCTGCCATTAGAAATCCCTGCTGGGCAACAGCAGTTCAAAGATAAACAGGAGATGTGTAAAATGCCACAGCAGCAAGCACGGGTTTCTTAGTTTCTTGCTGCATTTTTTCTTGCTGCAATCACCACTGTGCCTCAGTGAAAAACATCAAATCGTGCTGGATTCTCAGGCATAGGAAAGCTGATGACTGGTAAAGAAAAGCAACTATAGCTAAAGGCATGGATGATAAGCACATCGTGTCCTGAATTTGTCTGCTCCTCCTGAAGAGACTGACAACTATTTAGCATTATAAATCCCCTGAGCATGTTTCAGTGTCAGAACCATGAATGTGTGCTGCATATAACATTTCAAAGTGATGTACTGTTAGCACATTTACAAATACACTTGATTAAGCCATCCTGTGTTATGAAAAGAATTTACAAAACCAATAGATTCAGGGCCAATTTTTCTCCTTGGCATAGGCCTGTTCAAGTAGGTCAATTTACTGGCATAACCCAGCGGAGAGCTAAATTGGTGCACAAACTGTGTTGTTGAGTGAGTAAATTGTACTTCATTGCTAAATTATTTTTGCTTTTTTCATTTGTTTTCATAGGGACTAAGCCATGGGATTTGTGCTATTCATACAAACCAGCAGGGAGACTTTGCAATATAAAAGTCCTGACACTACTGAAACATGCATTCGTAGCCTCAGATCATTTCATGCTCTTTCCACTAAGGATGATGGTACTCAGCTCAGTCAAATAAGCCATGCATGGCTCATTGCTAGTAAAAATACTATTTCTCAATTAATGGATCCTGACAGGAGGGAAGAGACAGCTCACAATCTAATGTCTTGAACATGCCATTGACAAAACATTTTACTTAAATATTTTCAGGCACTTGATGAGGATCCAGTATCAGATGGATTGTAAAAGGAATAGAAATGACAGGAAGATTGTGAAGATTTTTGGGAGAGACTCGAGGAATTCAAATGTCTTTTCCAGATCTTTCCAGCGTTCCTCAAGTTGGCTAAAAAAGGGAAGGCATTTTGCATCTAACGACTATTTTGGTAAAGAAACAAGAAAGTGCTACTAGGGAAAAAAGTTACCTTTGAATACATCTTGGCTATCAAAGGAAAGAATTATACTGTCACTTGGATTGTTAAATTCTTTGAAATATGAAGGATACTATTAAAAGGGGTATTGGAGATGATGGATTATACCCATTTGCTACACAGTGGCAAAAGAGATGCGTAGTCACGTGGTTTCTAGCGTGTCTATTTTTTATTTCTAATGATTTACTGGCAAAAGGCCTGCAAAAATAATGGAAAATCAAAGTAACCTGCTGGTACAAAAGTGATAGCATTAATGCTCTTAATTGGTTTGAAAGCTTTATTTGTGTTTCAAATAAGATTAGCCACTTTTTAAATAGGGTATTGTCTGGGGTTAGGGCAGGTACCTGGTGTTTGCATAGTTCTAAGCGTACAGAGCTCTTTGCTATTTCTGGATGCTCAGAACATCATTGGACCGAGGCCGTGTATTTCAAATGCCCATTTATTTCTTGTGCATCTCTTAGAATTAGAATTCATACAAATTAATTGAATGCCTCTGTGCTGTTTAAAGTCCTGTGTCAAAGCCATGTCTTTCTGAAGAAGTCATTTACAGAAAATGAAAATACACCAGTCTTTTTATCTTGAGAAATCACCTTCTCTCGGCAGAATGAAAGGGTCTGAGTAGAAAAATACACACCTTACGAAAAGCTGTGGAAAATGCATAAGAGCAACAAAATACCTAAATTGCTAATAAAGGCAATCTGAATCTTTTGGATGGTCTAATACTGAGGTTTACGAGAATGTACGTTCTGCTGATGAGATATCCCCACTGATAGAGAAGGAACAGGCTAAAAATGTATGGACATAGGGGGTACGGTATAAAAACAGTTTATCAGAAAAAACAAACTTTGGAAAGCCCCATTTCAGAAGTCTGTTTTTACAATGAGGGATGCAAAATTACTCATCAAGTGCTTAATCATAATCTTCTAAAGTTTCTTGGCTGCTTGCTAGTATGAGTATTACCATCCAGACTGATTTAGTTGGCTCAGGTCTTCCCTTGATGGCTTAGATGATTTACTACCCATCCCTCTGAGAACAAAGGCTCCAGGAACACTTGTTCCACTCTCTGGGACATGCCTGCTCTTTGCTCTGTGCCTGCTTTGGAATAGGCATGGATTTATTTTATTTATTTTTTAAAAATTTTCTTTCTTTTCCTTTGGATCAAGCTGCTGACAAAACCAGCAGTTTCTTGAGATAGCTGTCACACGTGCCACTTGAGCCAGTTCAAATATTACAAGCATACTAAAACTTGCCAAGGACTGTTCCAAGCCGCCCCATTCTTCTGGCCCTGCATGGCTGCCTTGCTCTGAACAGCCTCTCACCTGCCTCTGCCCTACGTCCTCAAATCTGCTGCATCCACACGCAAATCTACTGCAGTGAGGTTAGCAGTGAGACAATGGTAGGGCATCTAAATGAATAGCCTTTTTATCAGTGGTGCTAGCAGATTTGCAGTCTTCAGCCAGTCATGTGTCTTGCCTATTTTTCCTGTGTGCTATTGAACTAAATCAACAGATTTATACAGAAATACAGCAGCAAAAAGTAGGCGGTCACACCCTATTGACACAATAACAGCAGAGAGCAGCTGTGGAATCAGAAGATTGGTGAAGCTAACACTGAAATTGCTGGATAATTCTCTTTGTCATTCTTTACCTTGAGAAATGTAAAACAGCTCCTTTGGGCTGAATTTGGTGTTTCTCCTATTTAAGACTTCTCTGTTATATAGAAGTTTTGAAACAGAAGTCCAGTCCCAGCTCTTCTTACCTGATTAGACTGGCAGAGGAATGGAGTACTGATATAGAAGTAAACAGCTAAAACAATCGGAAGCTCTCCTGGATCTGCAAGTGCTGTATTTTCTATGCCAGATTCTATTCCATACTCTACTAATATGATCATTTCTATAGAAACAACCCTTTATTCTGTACAATTCGAATACAACAAATTTTTGCCTACCCCCTCTTTTCCCCCCCCATATCAGGATATCAAAATCACAACTTTAGAGAACTTGGGCTGTTTTACATGTAGGAGTGGAGCTCCAAAGTTTATAGTTGTTGCTCCATTTACAAATACCAATGTTTGCAAAACATGACCATAAAATTGTCGTTGATTACTATGAAGCATTTTGCAGTCATGTTGTTTGATATACTTCCTTTGTAACCAAGAGACCTTTCCTGAAGTGTCTAGGTAGCCATTTCAATAGGCAGAAATAATGCAGGCTACTAATTGGCTGGAAAATCACTAGGGAACAGGCCTAAGAAGTGGCACGGGTGATTTGACAAATTGCACACTGCCATCAGAACAGAGCAGATGAGCATCCGAGAACTATTTTGAGAAGTGCTGTTCTGGGAAAGGCACTCACTGTATTTTAGATAAGACAAAACGAAGTCTCTCCCTGCTTGTGGTCATCAGAGAGCTTAAACTACTAGTGTCAACACCAATACTGAAGCCAAGAGCCATTCATGTCATTATCTTCCCCAGCCCAAATGCCCTGGCTCTTTCAGAGGTATATGATACCCTTCTTTACTTCTGACTCCAACCTCGTGCTCAGAATCGCAACTACAACATTCTCTCTAGGACAGTGATTTCTAGCTCTGTGCTACTATTTAACATTTAATATTTCATCCTTCAGCATCCCCTGAAGGAAGGAGATGCAGATGGCCACAAGGCGCACGTGAATGTACGTGCATTTTAGAGCTTGCTGTGTAACTCCCAAGCTGAGTGCTGCTCACGCCTGGCAGCAGTTTAAATCTGGAGCAGAACTTTGTAGGATACTCACATAATGATATAACCCACATTTCTGAAACCTTGCTGCTTTCCTTCCCCTTCCCTCGGAGGATAAAATAGGTCAGCTCTAGGCATGAATGTGAATTTTGTGGTTTGATCTCTTTACACAGGAATAATAAAAGGAGGTGGTTTCTAAGCCACAGAATCCAGTGTTGCTATCAACCACGCCACACAGTTTTCACTACCAATTGATCTTCAAAATAATTTTGTTTTCTTCTTTTTATTTGTAGCAGTAGAGCAAAGCCCATCCTAAATTTAAACAGGCTTTCTGGACTTTGGTGAGTTTACTTTTCCAAAGTCACCATTACCTCTATGAAGCTGCAGCTGGTTGTTTTCTCTTGCTGGATGTGAGAAGGCTCAACATGCTACTTCAGTGGTCTTTGGCAGGTTGCTGCCAGCTTGCTTTGCTTTTTCAAAAATTATTGTAACTTTCTGAATTTTTCAAGAGGGAAGGCAGGATCTTTGCAGCTATCCTCCTGACTTCGGGTACTGAGGTCACTGAAGGCATATTTCTACCATATTTTATGGGACTTTTGGTCATTGTGTCGTCCAGGAGAGTACAATCAATCCCACAGGAAGCTCTTACAAATGCCAGAAATTTGTGGAGTTTTCAAGCAGCAGGTAATTGGCATTTGGGGAACAACAGATTCACTCTGCAAGTATAGGGCTGCTATTTCTCAATTCTGTTTTATTCCACAACTTTTCTGCCCTTCTGAGTTATTTCTCTATTTCTAATGGAAATAAGCATGGAGTGGCTTTCTTTGCAAGACATCTGAGCAGCAGTTACTTGGCTGGAAACTTAGATGGATACTTAGGAACTTGCTTAAGTGGAATCCATGGTGGAAGACATCCAGGAAAATCTATTGGCTGCTCAGAGTGTACAGAGTAGTGTTAGAAGATTTAAGTCTCTCCAGAGATGCTTAAATGTCAACTAGATTCGGCAACTGAAGCATCTGCTGCAGCTCTTGTTAAAAAAATAAAATAATACAAAAAGATAAAACATCAAATAGACATTTTACACTAACACTCAAGTGAAAGGTGGACCTGGCAGAACAGTGTCTAGCATGGACACAAGAGATGTAACTAAAACCATATCAGAAACAAGTTTCACCAATGTCTGTCACCAGACAAAGATTTCCCAACAGCAGATCTTTGTACAGGTAAATGAAGTACTGGCAAAAGGACCGGAAATGTTCAGCTGTGACTCAATTTCACCGGGACAGAGAAAGTTACTGATATAATGAACACAATGAAAACAGTTATGTTTCAGGGCTGTCATCCACATTTTCGTACATCTGGAACGTATTTTTCTTGGAGCTCAAGTAGAGATAAATCCTGATTTGAAGCCCAAAGAAGTCAACAGAAGTCTTTAATTGACTTCATTGGGTTTTTCACCAAGACTTTGACTGGCACATCATATATGCTGAAGTTTTAAGTGAGAATCAGTTTAATTCCCTGGGCATGCACTGTTATGGACACCTTTCTTAACATTTTGGTTGGGGAAACAGCAATTTTTTAATGAAAATAATTTGCTTTGCTGCTAATGAGAGACTAATTCACTATCAGCGATGAAGACAACAACGTCAAGGCCTTATGAAAAGCAAGAAGCAACACAGCACAGGAGGGATGTGACTCTGTGAGAGCTAACCCATGCTTTTAATTTAAACCTGTATCATTTGCTACTCTGGAGCCAGAGTGCCCAGTGCCAGGTATTAGAAAGCCCTCATTGCCCTGTCATCAGGGTGGTGCCAAAGGGACTTAAAATACCAATTTCAGGAGTTCAAATATTTTGTGGTATTATTCACTATAGTTTTACCTCATTCAGCAGCGCTTGAGTTTCTTTTGGGCTTTCCACGAGTAGGCACTGACCCAATATTTGGCCTTTAATGAAGAACAGAAGCATTAAATGGTCTAAAGTTTTCCAATAAAGAAGTGAGCCATTACTGAAATTCACTCATTTTATCCTAATAACATTGCATTTCCTGCCAATAGCTTAAAATATGCTGTTATTCTCCCTGAAAAGAAAAAGGTCTTAACTCTAAAATAAGACTCTGGAAATGATATAATATAAACATGTGCTGACATTAATTACTGTAATATTTATCTATAAAACAGATGGTAGTGCTTTCAAAAATGTGTGAGCAATGATCAGAATGAATTCATTAGGCATTTATACTGCTGTCATGTACTTGCATAGGTGTTGCCTTGGACCCTGCTGTATGCTAAGGGGCTCTTTCTTTTTAAGTGAGGTTTTACCAAACAGATGGAAAACATTATTAACTACTGTTTTCCTTTCTTGTCAAAGATGTTTTGTCTAATCATCGCAATAATTACACATCCACATTGTAGTAAATCATGCTGTATAAACATTTAGAACAGAGTGGATTATTAGGGTGAAATGCAAAGTATTCCAGACATTAAAACAAAACAAATATGGACTAGACTCTGCTGAATAATAACAATTTTCAACATCAAGGACAGACAAAACATAATTTAATAGCTTTGGCTTTTCTTTCTTCCATTTATTCTATGTACAGCATATCCTGGGTGCTTTCAAAAGCCTCTCTCTTCTCTTTGTGTGAAAATCTTACTAAGGAGACATTTTCCTTTCTACAGCAGCTCCTTTCAACATCTTGCTGACACTGTCTTCTTTTAAGGCAGGACCACAAAAGCCTCCCTAATGTGGGCCCTTTGTTTCCTCAAATAGCAACAATATTTCCATTCTAGTTTGAAGCAAGTGTGTTTGTCAAAGGTAACCAAGAACTTTGGGTGTGGGTCTGCAGTATCGCCATTTCCACCTTCAGGACACCTCTGTTGGATTCACATCGCACAATATCAGCACAAACAACTGCATTTCCATCAGGTTGTGCCTGCACCTGGAGGCCACCTTAGCCCTGCTCTGGGTCATAACCTCACTTTGGGAATTGCTTGTCCAGGTGGCTGCTAGGCGCAGTTCACACCAACTTTCTGGCCCCGCTTGGCCAAGCAGTGAGTGCAGGCGGGTGCAGCTGATTTAATGGCTACACTATTGATGCCTCTATCTGTGCTGGTCATCCTTTAAAGTCAGTGGAAGAAACAGAAGATGTTATAATACTAATTTAACTGACTATACTGATAGTGAATTCTGCTCTGGTGCTCAGATCTTTCTCCTTCAAAGCTCTCTGAATTTCTAGGGTTTAGAAGATCCCACTTGAAAGAGATCTCTTCCTATTGTCCCAAAGGTTCATGAATATTGTCTTACAGTGTCAGAAAAGTGAGTTTGCTCTCCCTCTGTAGCCATCAGGTGTCTATTCAATTGTTAAAAAAAATTAGATTTGATCAGAGACTGAAAGAACATTTATTTCATCTACCACACAGTTCAGACTTAGAAAACAACAAACACCTTATCACTGTGTACATTTGCAGGACAAGTTTCAGATCTTCTTTTCCTAATAGTCAGGCTGCATCTACATTTTCCTCTTCTAACTAAGATAAAGGCAATCACACCAGCTGTTTCTTGGAAGGTCAACAGTTTTTGATACCAATGGGAACTACGACCAAGCACTGATATACAAAAAGGTTTAATTTTGGGTTTAGACCTTTTCTGCATACTTTTGCCTCCAAAATAGAATTGTGCAGAGTCCTGCTATTCCTGAAAGACATTATGGCCAACTGCAGTACTAGGAGAATATCAGTGATATTGAAAAATAAAGTTGGCTTATAGGGGAGCTGAAATATTGAAACAAAACAAAACAGAGAGAGAGATTAAGTAGCTTCCATGGAAAGCAAACTAGCTATATTCAATGGGAGAAAAAAAATCTTCCTGTACAGAATTGATTCCTCATGCACTAAAGGCTGGATACTCTGGTACACCACTAAGCAGTAAAAAGCAATGCTTTACTGCTGCAGGTCAATATATTTCTATCTGCAGACATTTACATACTTGTGTCAGAAGTTGATCATGGCTTAGGTTTTATCAGCAATGATCTCTTTATTGTATTTCTGTACATTCCCTAAGGAAAACCAATGGCACAGAACTGGCTATCTGTACAATCTTGTTAAAGGTCTGCAGCAAATTGCAGGAGTTTGGGCTTGCTCAGTGTCTGTTACAATACAAATACTCATGCAAATTCTTAGTACAGCAAAAAAGGTTGATCATCACTAAGCTTGCCATACCTTTTCCTAGATGCATCTTTTTACAATTTGATAGGATATAATGCAAAGCCAACCCTCTCAGCTCTGCTACATGGGTTGCAAAGGGCTTTGAGCAGCTTAGTTTTGCTGTGTTGAAATGTTTGCACAGAACTACAGTGCCATTAGCTAGCAAGACCAAGGAGGTTCTTAATGCTGCTCTTTTAAAACTCATCAAGTTCATTAAAGCTTTCCTGGTCCAGCAGACTCATTTCCAGCTGCTTCACGCTGCAGCTTTGCACAAAGACAGCCTCACATGGTCACCTTTTGTGTCCAACTCTGCTCTGAGGTCAGGCAGACCAGATGACAGCTCCCTACATCCATGCTGGCACATGCTTAGGTTCGGTCTGTTTTAGTAGTGCGTCCCTTGTGTCAGATTAGAGCACATCATAGTTTTGCAGTAACTGCTGGTTAGTTTAAGGAGTACCATGCCATTTACCTCTTTGGGCAGCAACGCAGAGGCCTGGCTTTTGGAAAGTGGATATTCATGAAGTCTTTGAGAAGAGCCACAAATCCACACTTCATGAAGAATCTCTTACGGGCGCTTTCTCATGTTATGAGACAGACAAGAACAAAGCCAGACTGCTGGTTGTTTTGAAGCCACGAGTTCATACTATGACAGGCTGTACAACAGGTGGTCACTCATGACACATTTTGATGCTGACATCAGCAAGCTGTCAAAGCTATCAAGGGCACTGGAACCGACTGATAACAGCAGAACCTCATTTCCATCCCAGAATGTCTCTGCTTTAATGTCTATGGCAGGAGGAAAAGAATCAGCACCAATACCTCACTGGCCACACTGATGGGGAAGCCTCATCTGGTAAGTGCTGTTCCTGTATCATAGCACAGCAGGTGGTCTCTACTCTACTCTCTACTGTGGTAGAGGAATTCAGTGGTGCTGCCGGACTTTTCTAAGGTCCTTTTATAAGCTCCTAAGAGGTATGGTGATAATAGCTGATGATACACGGTGAATATAATTATATATGTCAGATGTTTAGAGCTAAAACTCTGACTAGCTTTATTTGAGCGCTGTATGATGCTGTATCGGGCAGATTTGAGTCTCTAAATAGGCTTTAATGTGTTTGAATGAAGCCTGAATGAAGCATATCATTCTAAAGACAGCATTGTAGAAATGCTGTATCTGGCTTTTCGTTTCCACAGCTCTTGAAGTGTCCAGTTGTGTCTCTCTTTCTCAGCTTCTGACTGCCTTCAATAACACAAAATGCACACATATTCCTTCACTCAGTGCACCAATTTCAATAATATTATTTTATACTAATATATGTATTGGAGGATTGTGATAATGAGACATGATCTTAGCTTGTTTAATAATTGGAACAGTGTCCTGCTTTCAGATAGCGATGGGGAATGGAGTAGAAAAAACTCATCCTGATTTCACAGCTGGCTCAGAAAAGACCTTCTGTGGCCCAAGCAAACATAGGAAAGAAATGGGACATGCTGAGGTAGATCCTGGAAATCATAATGATTGCCTGGGAACATGGCTCTGACAGCATCTGTACAGTCTGCACAGGCTGTAGGTCCTGTGAGCAGCTTCTTCCACCCAGACTGAGGAGTGAAGTTTGTGGAAAAGAGATTTCTGGGAACCTGCCTTTGAATTTCCAGTTATACACAAGAGCTTATGTCTTGTGTATGGGAACTGCTGAATCACGGCCTGAACCTCTGATTGATCACCTGAGGCGAGCGCTGAGTCAGCCATGGGAGCACAGGTGAAGGCAATTCTCCTGTGCTGCCGGAAGGGTGGAGCCTGGCTGCACCTCTGCTAAGGCCCATTTAAGAGCTGACTACCAGTGGGGAATGATCTCTTCTGGAGATCCCTCCTCTGGAGTTTTGCAGTGAGCCCAGGATACAGGTAAGCATCCTATCTATTCTCTTTTGGTATGATAACTGCTTAGCCAAACTCTCTGGTATATATCATAATTATAGTATCTGTACATTCATTGATTATGCACTTTGGTATTTGACTTTTTGAGTTGCAAGGAGGATGACAAAGAAACCTGCAGTGAAAATCAGTCTGCACACCTGAAGTTGTTCAGCTCTTGACTGCAGGAAGAACGTGGCAAAGTTTTAAATCTTGTGAGCAGATTTATCTGAGCAGCTAGGGGGCTCACCCAGTGGGTGCTGCTGAATTGAGTTCTGCAACCACTGCCACTGAGCTCCCTGCCATGGCTTCCCTGGCACCTTGAGGTGTGTGGACAGCAGTGCTGGTGCTGCCAGAGTCACAGCATAGATATTTGCTTCCAGCTGGGGACCTGAAAAGCAGTATCACATGAAATGAGTCTGTTTCTTTTATGGTTTTCCTATTGTTGCCATCACTGAAACAGAATGGGTCAGTACTTCTAGAAAAGAAGTTGCAAAATCAAAACCTGGTAGGTTAGCTTTTGGCGGACTCAAATTTGTCACTAGAAACTGCTAGATCCAACAGTGTTTTCTCCATGCTAGCTAGTAAGATCAATAACAGTCCTAATCATGAAAGTACAGGGAGATTGTAAGAGAGCAGTAAACAAGAGTGATTGTGAGTTTGACCTATCATTCCTGTTGATTCTGGATGGTTTCTGCTAGTAATTTCATAATGCATCATGAATTTCCATAAGGCAGATGGCCCAGCATATGCAGAAAGAACTTGTGGAATTTTTGCCTATAAGGTTGAATGGTTAATAAAGGGAAAATTTTTAATCTGTGGAAATGGCTGAGATTGCAGTAGGGGGCAATTAGCCCTCTGGACTCAGGTCTGAGAGTTGTCTGGAACACCCCAGTACAATGCAGATAACTGTAACCTCCACACACTTCCTCAGTCTGAGCAGTCAGGCCCCATGACTGCCCCAGCAGCTTCTTTAGCTGTGGTGAGGAGCTCTTCAGATTCAGTTAAATGACTCTAGGCCTCTGCCAGTGTGAAACCAGGCACAGCCCTTTGAGAGGATAGTTATCTGTCCTTAACACCAGGAGTATGCTGAGTCTGCAAGAGTCTAGCTTGATTTACAGACAGAAGTGACAGAAGATGGGCTGAATTATGTAGGAATAGACTCGCACAGTTGCATCTCAGTATTTGCACCAGCATGCTGTGATGCACAGAAGAGCCATTGATTTCTCCCGGCTGGCGGCCAGTGGGAGCACTGCAGGGAGAGGACACAGTCTGGGAGAACAAAGGGCTCCTATTCCCTCCTAGCAGCTCCCTCCACCCTTCTGTGCTCAGCGTGAAGTTGAAAAGGAGACTCTCCAGTGCTTCTCTGTGGGGAGAACGCTTGTCAGGAGATGAAGCCCAGGGCTGAGGAGGAAGCAAAGAGGAAAGAAGCTTCCAGTCATCAATTATAAACAATCCCAAGGAGCAGACTTTGAACAGATCAGCTCAGAGCATAGGAAACTATTTATGAACCTATCATGTTCTGTTTCTCAGTAGACCAAGCACTGAGTATACAGTACATGGTCAGGTTACTCCACCAACACATGTATACGTACCACTTGCTGGGAGGAAAGGTGATGTACCTAGCAGCAGTTTAGTAAGCTGACATTAGACACTCAGATTTTTAAAAGGGGAGGGAAAGTCATATTATGATATTTTTTGAAAAAAGAATGTAGGAAAAATTTTAAAGAATTAGGAGGGAAAGCCCATCTATTTTTAACAAAATATTCTGTGTTGGATTTCAGCTTCAGTGGAAGTACAGAAACATCTGGCACTTGGCTGATTACTTAGAACTGTTATAGAATTTCTATATTGTCCTATGTCTTATCTCAGGGACTGTGCTATACTTCCATTCAATCAGAGTCACACAGCTATCTCACATCTGGTCTGATCAAAGGTGCAGTGGGTGGCATGATCAATATGCATTTGAACTAGCTTTGGAAGGGAAGTGCAAAGTCCAAAAGCTGTTGAAACAATAAATAAAACATCACACTACCAGAAGATGACAACTTTTACTTTGCTTGTAATTCTTTCCTCATTTTATTCCTTGTAAATTCAAGAAATTACATACGTCTGGCACTTCTTGAGTTCTGCTGTAGCAGAAAATACTCTGCAATCCCTCATGAAGGCCTGTTAGTTTAGAACTTCTGAATTTTGGATCACTGCTAAACTTGAAATATTGAAGTAGTTAATGTACAATTCTGACATCTGTTGGCTTAAAAAAAAAAGCCATCAAAAATCACCTAGTGCATAGTGCTGAGGAATATCTGTGTTCATAACAAGTGGGCAGACTTAATCAGTCTTTGAACACTTTTCTTAATAACATTCTTTCCTTTCCTTAAACAACCTTATTTTCATTTGGATTGTAGAAGTCTCAACATTACCAGTCAGGAAAATTAAATTGGACAAGAAGTTTGGAGTTGCATATACCTCTGAATTAATTTAAGACTAATGGAAGGCTATATTGGCTGCAGACATGCAACCTGCTTGATATGAACTCCAAGAGCAATGCAATGAGCCCAGCAGCATATGTGATGTCTGGAGAGGATGACATCCATTGCACAAAGCTGCTGGTTACTGTTTCATGTATGCAAGGGTATAATTAGTTGATATAATTTGGATTATCTAATGTTTGATCTTTTATATCCTGTTTCCATGGTTTTGGTGGGTGGAATTCCTAGGCTGAAGTTACCTTAGCCTGGTTGAATGAATCTCTCATTTAAAAGAGGCTGTTTTTATCACCTGCCTGCATTATCTAAAATGGTGATACCTCAAGGAGGTGGATGCACTGTTTGCCACAAGACAGAGCTCCTGACTTATGGATTCTATTTATGAATCAAGATAGATCTTAGTGTAAACATTTGTACAAATTTTCCAAGTAATAAAGCTAAAACTAAAAGATGCAAGAAAATTAGTGGAGATAGAAAGTTCCTTTCTCAACTGAAATGGAGAAATGCGAGCTCCTGTAATAGCAGACAGACATGGAAATAAAGCCACTTTCCCACTGTCTTCATAACCTGTGGTCGTCTGAATCCATGCTGAGTATGGACTGCAGGAGTGGATTAGACTGGCCAATGGCTGTGCTACCACCAAAAGTGAGGATGCCTCCCTTGGCTATGTGCTGCAGCTGCTTCACCTTCATCAGCCCTGCCCTTGTCTTGCAGCTGTGAGGTGAGTGGGATCAATGCTGACACAAAAAAACCACCTTTATTTTTCAAGGTTTGTTTTCAGCCTGGAATTAGAGCTTACCAACTGCACACAAGGAGGCAGTGGGAGCATGTATCTGAGTGGGGATAAAGATAAGGTCACTGCTTTGGCAGCGCTATGGCCTCAGAGGGGATCCTGCAGTGTGCAGAGTGCTCCCTCAAGGATATGCTAAGACTGTTTGGGCAGCCACTCCTAAGCTATAGTCAAAACAAGATTTTAGGACCTTCATGCTTCATTTTCTTTATGTTGTGGCACTTGAATTATGTAACTCATTTGCTATATTGGCACATATAATTCTCTCCTGGAAAGTACTGCTGACTGAAAGAGGCCATCATTCTGAGAGGTGAGAAAATGATAACCTGTTGTATTTCCTGAAATACAGATGGTTTCATTCTCACCTTTTGCCCTGGGCCTATCCAATATTTTGTACAAATTAAGATTTAAAAAATGCGTTAGTTATTGCTTATGATTCTATACCCTTTTGTAGCCTGTAGCTCCCTTTGACATATAGGCAGAGCTTACCTGCTCCTTTCATGATAAATATCAATTGCATGAGGAATTGATCTCATTTTGTTAGTACTTGTTGATTGATAGGATATTTTTACTAATAGCCACAGATCTTAATTCAACAACTTTTCATGGGAGGAAGAAAAACTCTTCTTGTTTTATTCTGTGAAGGGATAAATTTTGGAACCTGCCCACAGATAGGTGGAAGGGCCTTTCTATAGGAGCTGTGAGGAGAAAAAAAAAAATCATTTTCTGTGTTGTGAATGCAACCTCAGGGCTGTATTAGCTTTTATATCTGATCTATTGCCACACCACATTGCTGGTGAGGGAATGATTAGCAGATCTGGGCTGCCCTGCTCTTCCTGTAAGTAGGAGTAAAACCAGACAGAGCATGCCCCTGCACTGCCTGCTCCCAAAGCAGATCAAGTAAGATCTACACTCCAGGCTCCATTACATCCACGTTTCTTTTCACAAAGATATTTTCTGATAAATGAAGCAACAGATGTTTAATGTTTGACAGTGCATGAACAAGACAGAAATAGGTATTCTCCCTGAAAACAATATTTTGTTTCAGGATTATTACAGATTATTAAAAGCTCAATGCAAACAGGAAATGATCCATACCATGGTACTTTAGAACCTCCCACCACTTAAAGGAGAGAATGTACTGTGTCTCATCAGCTCCTGTTATGATGGAGATGATTCAATCCCATATTATCTTAATAAAACAACTGTAAATGCAAATTACCAAAGGATAAAAATACGTACAAGAAGATCTGCAGAAGTACTTCCAAAGCTCAGCATGTTTCAAAGACCTGAGGTGGAAAGCTCAAATGACAAATGAAAACTAAAGGCTTACTAAGTCCTTACCAAATGCTAAGTATCAATTTGTAATAGAAATACTCTGGGGGGGGGGGGGGGGGGGGGGCAGGGAGAAGGAACACTTGACACAATGGATGGTGCATGATGGAACAAAAGATCTTGAAAGCAGAATACAAGACCCTGGGGACCCCAGTAGTATATCCGAATACTAAATGACAGATCTGAAAACTGTAACTTCATTCAGGCTACCAGATGCACTACAGAGCTGAGCAGATGAAACTAGAGGATCAAGGGGAAGTATCACAGTGATGCAGAAAACCCAGTGGAAAAGTAATCGTTTCAAACCCAAGGGGAAGAAAAAAAAAATACGTATTGTATAACAGAGGAGGATTAGGTGAAAGACAAGGAATAATTCTCTCGTGCCAGGAAAATTCAGTCATCTAATTCAAACTCCTGATCCAGAAGAAAATATTTTGGTTTGTTTGCAAGTGTTTTGGATGACAGAAGATTAAATATAATGTTGCCATCCAGGACCTTACGTCTGATCACTGTTTGGAGACAGATATGATCAAGAAACACTCAATCTGCTGTGGGGAAAATTCTTGCCTGCATAAGTAGAGCTCGTTTTACCTTTCAAACATTTATAAGTTTTGTGATTTTTATTTTTTTTACTTTTTTTTTTTTTTTTTTTAGAATGAATACAATTTCTAATGAAACTCTGAAGGCATTTGTGCAGTGGAAACAGAAATAATTGGAAATCAGTACATCAGCTTGGTATTAAAGATGCTTACTCATTTACTGGCGCTGTTTTGTATAAAATGAGAGGTAAGAAAAAAGATTATGAATATTAACTGTAGATTCCCATTGCAATTTTTGCAAGAGAATAAAGGTTGTATTAGAATTATTACATTTTGACTATGTCCACTTATATTTTGGCATCAATTTCAAACAGATTGTAGTTTGCCTTGCTCTCTCTTCTAAATTGTTCTTCATTTAGATGTGCTATGTAATTTCTGGCTTCTTCCTCAAAGAACTGCACTTCAGTAGTTGTTTAAGAGCCTCCTCCAAAGTTTATAGATCCCTTGAGAAGAAAGGGTTTATACAAATATGCTACAAAATCATTATAAATGTTTATGGAAGGCATGGTAGGAAGAAATACCAACTACCTATACCTCTTAGAGTTGCAAGGCAGTATCACCATGCCTTGAGTTTTGTAATAGTGTTATATTCTAAATGTAAGAGAAATGTGCAGTGAAGTTACCGAACCATGATACTACGAATGCTTCCAAGACCCTGAAATAGTGCACTTTTTGTAAGTGAAGATCTAATGATGCATGCTGTTTGTTATTGTGCTGCCATGGCCACCTATTGAGGAAAGTGCTTAAAAGAAAGTGAATGTAGGCAGCACAGTTATGTCAGCCTTGGCATCAGCCCTGTGTTGGACATGGAAGCAAAGGTCCTCTACCAAGTATGCTGGTGGATAAAATAAGTTGCGCTTCTGAAGGAGAGGAGGTGTGTTTATTTTGTAATGCTCACACATTCAGTGTTGCCTAACTTTGAAGACTCTGCATTCAGGTATTTCAAGTATGCTGGAGGTATTGCCTTGGAGAGAGAGTCCATCCTATGCCAAATGCCCATTTCCACTTCCTCCCTTTATTACAGTCATGCTACAATAAAGGAACTGCTACATGGCTGCTGTCATAGATTTGTTATCAATCAGCTTTGTGTTGGGGAAATTCTTGATACCTGTGACTGTTACCTCTGTTAGTACTCAGGCTTTCATAGATTGGTAGCTGCTTACTTAACGTGCAGACAACAAAGATGCAGAACTGGCAGTGTGTAGCTGGCTGCCTGGCCAAGGAGATTAGAGGAAGATTGACATGATGAACCTGTGAGTCAGTCTGAGTCTCTCAAAGATACTGAGAAGAAAGGGAGCTCAAATAGCAATGAAAGCTTCCCTTACATCCAAGGCAGGTTACATAAAATATCATGTCAAGACATGGTGCTAGGAATGAAGGTTTGGATGTCATAAACAACTTCTTCATTAAACATGTAGCTCAGAACAAATGGAAGAACAATTCCTGATCTTTTCCTGAATGTCAGGAACGATCTAGTTCAGATGAAACTATGAAAGAGCATTAATGCAACAACTGCATTCAACAGCAGTGCAGAACTGACAAACTGCAGAACATCCAATCCATTAAAAAAAAAAAGAAAAAAAAGTAGAGGAATTTGAAACAGAACTTAAAGAAAGACAAAAAGTTAAACTACAGCAGTCCACGCTCAATATAGGCTATTTAATGACACCCCACTTGAGGATCAGCATAGCTGTAAACCACCTGTCAGTAGCAGTTTTGGAAAGATACAACTATGGATAAACAAATACAGATAGAATTAAGAAGGCATTCCAATAGGCAAAGAAGGCTGTAAACCTCCCGGGTTTTATTGGGTAAAGCTCTGCCAGTGGGTTGAGAGAAGTGATCCTTCCTTTCTGATCAGCGCTGGTGGCCACACATGGAGTGCTGGGTCTGGTTTGGGGTTCCACAGTATCAGAATGATGCTAACTTAGTGAAGTCATGAATATAAGGGAGGCTGGCAGAGCTATGACAGTAGCTTGAAGAGAAGGCTCCAGGAGATCGTATCAGTATCACATGAAGGGTATTAAGAGAAAATCACATTCTTCTCAGTGGTACCTACTGACAGAACTGAAGGAAATGGGAACAAGTTAAAAAAATTCAATGTGAACACAAGAAAACACTTTGGTGGTGGTTTGTTTGTTTGTTTTTTTACTGTGAGTGAAACAGAGGAAAATGTTGCTTAGAGAGGCTGTGGAGTCCCCCACCTGTTGATATCAACTGGTCCTCAGCAACCTGCTCTGGACTTTCCTGCTTGACCAGACAATCTCTAAAGGTGCCTTCCAACTTCAGCAATTCTGTCATTCTGTAGAAAGCTGGAACCTCATTCAAATGAGGAAAGTACAAATGAATATAAACTACAACAAGTATATGTAAAAGCAGAATAATATGAAACATTAAAACCTGGCAGGAGGGAGTAAGAAGATGGAGCCAGACTCTTGTCATCATTGCCTAATGATAGGACAAGTGGCAATAGGCACAATTTATAATACAAGCTTCCCCACTTTGTGATTCTGTTTTAAAAATATCCTAAAAGTACATGTATAGTGAAGAGCTCTGCTGTGGTTGTTACCACGCCAGAAGGAGTGTGCAGGATTTCAGATGCATAAACATTGTTAAAGTGTAGGAATCAAAGAACAGGAATAAAGATGCAATGTAAGGAAGTAGAAAACAATATAATACACAATTGTATGAATATATCAGTTCAGATCTTAGTGGTCACAAGTGAAATGAATAAAAGTGAATAAGTGAAATAAAATTAGAAAATATTTGAAAATATTCATAGAAACCATTCCTCACTGGCACTCATATTTTGTGTACTTTCTACACTTCTAGTCTTCTCATCTGGAAAAAAAAAAAAAAAAGATACAGTAGGCTAAAACTAGAATTGTAATGATAACCATAGGAGGAGTAATCAGGCAGATCAGGATTCCTCTTGCTATTAAAGAACCCCACAAATCTATCAGAGGATATGATGGAAATCTATAAAATAATGAGTGGCGTGGACTAAGCTGATATATAGTTGCTCATTTTCTATTCTAATATGAGAAATCAAATGAAAGTAGCAGATGTAGAGTATAAAATGAAGAGTATATATGTACTCCTAGTTAGCTGTACAACCCCTTGCTACTGGAGGCTTTAGATTATAAGTGCTATTATGGTTTCAAAATATATGGATGAGAAATTCATTTCTATGAATCAAAATATAATTATTATTGAAAAGAATTGTAGCTATTGTAGATTAAGACACTATGGGCTCAGAAAGTCCTGGGTCACAAACTGCTGAAGGATGCACTAACATTTTGGGGAAGTACCATTACATGGTCTTGCTGAGGACACTACTGTTCCTGGTGACAGATGGGCTTTGATTGGACCCAATAAAACTGGTTGCCCAAATTTGAATTCACATTTCTGTGTGCATTTCTTCCAGTGATTGTGGCAGCTTTAATATAGATCACGTTTGGCTTACTTGGCAGTCACTGCCTTGATGCTGTATCTCTGCCCTTTGCCCTCCAGGTCATCAGATTTTTCATGATTGCTTCATGATTGCAAAGAGCGTTGTGTTGTGCAAAGAGTGTGATACTGACGACAGTGGTTACTGAATCCACCCAGTGCCATTCTGACAGCTAATCCTACCAGGTCATAAAACCAAAGGGCTAGATGAGGTATGCTAAACCTTCAGAAGGGATTATGGATAAGACAATCCCAAAGTAGGGATAGAGTTATCTCTTCCCTTCCTTGCTTAATCCATGTTAAGTACTAGAAGCAACTGGAGAAAGTTACATAAATATGTTCTTTCTGAAATGCAAAATAACTCAATTCCTGATTCTTCTCCCTTCAAATGATCACTTAAAGTAAAATCTTGTTAGAAATGAGAAGTTCTTTCAGAACAACTGCTTTCTGAGAAGGACCCCCAATTGTCTTGCTTGTGGGAAATAACAGATTTTGCTAATGTAAAAAAGTACTCCACAAAGACACATGCTTACCTTATCTTTGGCAAGTTTACTGTATTCACAGAAAACCTCTTTAGCTCTGCCACCAACACAGGAAATCCAAAACAAATCCAAAAATTGCTTTTGAAAAATGCATGAAGCAATGTAGAAACAGCAAGCTTTGGACAATGCTCTACTACTTTATATTTCACTAATATTCAGAGAAAATACTTCATGTGAACTTGGTTTGTCAGATATTCTTTGATATTCTTTTTCTGTCTTCTGATCTTAATGGTAAATATACATTGTGCTGCACTGGATACAAACACACTTGAACAAAGCACAATTCACAGCACAAACTGTTCAATGTTTATGAAGTACACAAAAAATTGGACTGCAGGAAAACTAGCACTCAAACTCTGTTGTGCTTTCTGTCTCCTTTGAAAGCCGCTGTCTTACCTTTTTCATTGTTTCTTTACAGTCGGTGGTAGATGTAGCTCAAATATCATACCTGTTTTCTTATTATTTAAAGTATAATGAAAGTATTGCCAGGAATCTAACAATCGTAAACAGGAATCTACTTCATATCATTATTTAAATATCTCTATAATTATCTTAGAGACATTTAAAAAAGAATATTTAGGTCATCCAGTCCTTAAAGCTGCCCTTAGTATAAAGATTCATGATATGATGCAGGAAGATAAAATGCCATTTTTCAGATAACTGCTTGCATTAAGTAGGATTAAATGATTAATCAATTGATCTGAACAAAATTGAATGGAACTAGGAGGTGGCAAGCCTTTCTCACCATTTTCCAGTAGAGAAGGAAGATGTGGTGTATCTTGAATATTACACCACACACTTATCTATATAACAGCATTTCAAAGCAAGCAACTAATTTTTATTATTCTTATTATTATTTTCAGCAAGCAGGTTACTTTAGCACAAAATCTGGAATCTACTCATCATCATTATGCAAGATGCTCTTAACAATCTACAAAATACTTGTTGATTTTCTCTGAAAAATCCTGTTACATCACTATCATGTATAAACCTAAGGCATATATGTCTTGGCATTTTTAATGGCCAAAACACTATTTTTCTTCTTGTTCTTCTCCAAACAGCTGACTCTTGTCTGTTATGACTCCAACACCATGTGTAATCCAGGTTTTAAAACTGAGTTGACTATAAGCAGTGTATTTTAATTGTACACAGCTAATGTACTTGCAGTCTTAAATCTCCCCTTTCTGTCCACAGAAAGTAAGCAGGCACTGAGAGGATGAACAAATGGGAGTGCCCAGCTCTTGCTGCTGTTGGAGATGAGGGGAGAGATAAATATTATGCAGTTGCTTCATAAAAATAAGCTGGATTCTTCAGAAAAGGAGTGGCTAACCACAGTAATCACATTTACATTGTGGTCTCCAGAGAAGTCCTCCTCAGAGTTCTGAGACTTCTTTCACTCCTTGTTGCTATTTGCTGAATATGAAATCATAAGGATGTGTTACTGTGTTTAAGGATGTCATGCAGAAAAGGAACTTCCCTGAATCTGACATATGATGACAGTCACTCATACAAACTTTGCAAATTCCTGCATGAAGAAGAGAAAAAGTTTGAGCATGTGTACACGTGTTGTTTCTGCTAGGAGTCACTGATGAGCTCAGTAATCAGGCTTGTTTCATGGTGACTCGTAACCGCTGATTCACTATCAGGACCATGTATACTTTGGGTCAGCCACACAATCTAGAAATGGGATAGAAGAATATGTCTTTGCAACAGGAGACCTGTAGATTGCTGTCAGCATCTTTCCGAAGTGGCTGAGCTTCTCAGCTTTTGCTGGACATTGTGCTGAGTTGGCACAACTAAGAAAACCCTTAGAAGAACCTATGAATTAAGGGCTTTGGGATCTAAAGATGTTCATCAGTGTACTTAAAAAGCCTACATAGAACCTGTAAATTTCAAAGCATCTTTTAACTTGTGATAGCATCGGTAATTAAAGAGACAGCAGGAGAGCCATGCAGTTAAGTAGCCACTTTCTGATCGTGAAATTCACGGCTCATGTAAAACCAGACAGTGCTGACAGGGAAAACACAAACCACTGGCTTCCTCTTCAAATCAGCCCTTGATCTTTCTGCATCTTCTATGGTAAACACAATTATCTCCATATTTAAGCCACAGAAGCTAAGGCAGATTGTTGAAGTGAACTGACCAAAGACTCCTAGGCACAAAATTCACAGAGTGAGGCCTTGTTTATTCCAGGTGGTCTCTCATATTACTGACTCATGTCTGACACACTCGTCTTTGTTGCTAAGGGTATAGCATAGCAGGAATGAGCTGGATGGAAGTCCTTCTAGCCCTTGCTTGCCCTCAGTGGCAGCCCAAGGGAACACTGTGCAAAGGTACCAGGGCTGTGCAAAGCTACCAGGGTCCCTTGAAAGCTGTGCAAAGGTACCAGGGTCCCTTGAGGACACACAAAATTCAATGGCCCATCATTACAGATCTCAGTACTAAGTAAGGGGCTGTAAGTAACTGCCCATCTTTTGAGAGAGGCAATCACAGTTAGTCAGTCTCAATGACCTGTTTTCATGGTCAATGAAATGGCTGAAAGCCAAAGGACTACCATCTCTCTTTTCCTTAAATTGAGGATTAATTGAGACAAGGTGATTTGGGGTCTCCACCGAGTTGCAATTTTATATCAGTAGGATCTGGATGCTCCAAGATTTGGGGAGCAGAACTGTGATAAAGACTGTCCCAGATCCGTAATATATTGTACAGAGAATTTCAATACTGAAATTACAGGAGATATCTTTGTCAAGATGTTTTCCTTTCTTTGTCACATCCCTCAAGTAATCAAAACCTCAGGAACACTGATCTCATACACTTGCTGCAGCTGAGATGGAGCTGACATTTTTCTGTTTCTCTGAGTCCTGGATCTAGTCAGGAAGTAGGCAGCTTTTATGAAGGACTGTAAAAGCATGGAGAGAAGTACTCTGTACTCTGAAGTCCAAATTTAATCTTTCTTTCACTATACATCTCCATATGTGGGAGGAACTGACTTGGAACCAGTTATTCTAGTTTTCCACCACTGGACCATTTCCCTTAGCAGTTTATGAGGAATAAGGCGTGGATGTATAATAATTAAAAACTATTATATGCAGAGAAGTTAATCTGTTTGGTACTATTCTGATAGAATATAAAAGAGATCACTGAAAAAAATCAAGCATAAAGGGAATAGGAAGTAAAAATGCAGTCAAAAACTTTCCATTGTTCTTCTAGGAAGAGTAATAATCAGGCAGGGCTAATGATGCTGTTGTGGCTTGGAGCTCCAAAATCTGAGGCCAGGATCAAAAGGGATCATAAAAGACGAAAATTTCCACAATTATTAAAGAAAAGATTTGGTTTAGTTGTCATAACCGAGGACTCCTGATGAGTCCTGAAAAGCATGCAGGAAAGCAGACAGACAGACATGAATTACAGCAGGCTAGATGTTTCTCCCAAATCAGAGACAGCTTCACTGGAAATATCCTACACAAGTTTCATGGCAAAATAAGCTAATATTTAGTTCTAATGGTTGTATGTTTCTTTGGGAATAATGCTTCACTTCGAAGAAACTATGTCTGAAATGCTTTAATCATCCACTACCACTGGCTTCTGGAGTACAGCTGGTACATGCACAACATGGCCTGGCTTTCTGGAGTTAAAATAGGTGTCACAGACTGCAAACAGGTCAACTGCTGTAGACAGATTTGATGTCAGATAACTACTCGGCTCTGTACAAGGACAACACAAAGAAACACTGGTTCTTAAGGGGCATGCTGAGGAAGGTCTAAAGCATCACATCCATATGCATGAACTATAAGACGTTCATGCAGGGCAAGTTTTGCCTGCTTTCATGTGTCTGTTTATCATTAAGGTGAAGGATATGATTGCCACACTGAAAAATTCTTCCTTCTGTGTGACATACAGAATTAAAATCTGAATCGTGACTAATACCCATATTGAATAGTTTGATTCTGTGGCTACAATGAGAAACAACAAAAAACAAATAACAAAAGAACAAATACTCTAACTTCAAAGGATTTGATATACATTGCAGAATACTTTGCTGTTTGGGTCCACCTTCCAAATACAAATTCCAATTCTGTTCCACCCTAAGATCCCACAGGTCCTTAACACAGCATGATAAACTACAAAGTATAAACACACTCTCTTCCTGGACCACTGCAAAGCATAATCCACACCAAGAAAACAAATCTCAAATTATTACAAGTAAACAGGCACAGTCCTGGTATACAAACAGCTATTTGCACAGGCTTGATTATAGAACATGCCTTGATAACTCATAATTATTGTCATTATATTCATCTTAGGAGCTTGTTTTCTGAGGCAAAAGAGGCAGGACAGCAGATCCTGAAGATGGGAAGTGTATGGTATACGGCACCGGAACTGTTTACTACATAATAGAATGGTCGCTGTCTTGATCCAGTAACCCAGCTGAAGGCAACTGTGCTGCAAAAAGAACTCTTTGTCGCTAAAGAGCTGTGCCCTCTGAAGTCTTCATGCTGACAAAAACAGTAAAACAGTCTGATCCACCTAATGCAAAACGCTGATGTGGGCTGATGTCTTTCATAGAATCACAGAATCACCAAGGTTGGAAAAGATTCCAAGACCATCCAGTCCAACCGTTTACCTACCACCAGTATTTCCCCACTAAACCACGTCCCTTAGTACAACATGTAAACATTTCTTGACACCTTCAGGGTTAGTGACTCCACCACCTCCCTGGACATCCCATTCCAGTGCCTGACCACTCTTTCAAAAAAGAAATTTTTCCTAACATTCAATGTGATGCAACTTGAGGCCTCTTGTAGTAGTGCTTGTTACGTGAGAGAAAAGGCTGACCTCCACCTCACCACAGCCTCCTTTCCAGGCAGTTGTAGACAGCTGTAACATCTCTCCTGATCCTCCTCCAGACTGAACAATCCCAGTTCCCTCAGTCACTCCCATAAGCCTTATGCTACAGACCCCTCACAGCTTTGTTACCCTTCTCTGGACACACTCCAGGGCCTCAATGTCTTGCTTGTACTGAGGGGCCCAAAACTGAACACAGTACTCAAGGTCTGATTACAAAAGAGCCTTGAGCTTTTTGCATATGCTAAAGCCAGTATTTGCAGATGAGAAGATGCTGTCTTGCTGGCCTAGGAGCTACAATAAGAACAATTTCAGACATCAGACATACATTTGATTAGTAATAACAGAGATTCCCTCAATTACACGTGGTCAGAGGGAGGCATTGAGCTGTAAATAGCAGGGTAGCCAGACCAGTTATAAAGAGCCTTTCCCACTGCAATCAAGTTAGAAAAACGTTCAGGGTTTTTATGGCAGGGCTCTGCTGGGTATGCTTTTTTGCATGTTATCTGCAGCCTTGCTATCTTTCTAAAAGCTCCCTCAGGAACCTCACAGCTTTCACTCTCTAAAAGTGTCGAGGAACACACGGTGCAAGCACATCTAGGGACTGTCAGGGGCCAGTCCTTTCTGCTCTTTCATTGTTTTCATAACGAAGCACGTTCAGAAAAATTTACCTGGAAATAAAATGTTACTGTCAAAGCATACAGATGTCGGACATGGGAAACAAAAGGCTGAGCATAACCACTGGCCAACCATTGCCATGGTGGCACACCCAGAGGCGCCCACCACTAACCCCCTGGCCTCCAGCCTTGGGGACGAACAGGGCTGGTAATTAAATGTCCTACGTGTTGGTGACCGGCTGACCAGCGTTCCCAGTTCTAGCAGTGCGGATACAGGCAGCTGGCCGTCACCCTGCAGATCAAGCTTTCTCCTTCCCGTCTGCAATCCCAATCCGATTTCTTTTTTCATCGATTTCCGACAGCAGAAACCGAAGACCAACACTCAGAGCTCTCTATCCCCAACGACTTGTCCAGCACCAGTAGCACAGCCCGGGCAACGCCCACAGGTGAGCGTCGAACCCCTCATCCAGCCGCACACACGCCCCCTCCCTCCGCCTCGCTCCAACCCCGCTGCGAGCGCCAGCTCGGCTCCCTCCGCTCTGCGCACGCGCCAACCGAAGGGAGGGGGCTGTTTTCCTCCTCTTCCCCGCTGCTGGCACGGCTTCGGCGCACGCGCGGAGCGGCCTGCGAGGGGTGAGCGCAAAGGGGCGGCTGTGCGCGCAGGCGCAGGCGGTGCGGCCGCAGCCCGAGTGGGGAACGTCTGTCGGTCGGGGCCGGGCGCGCCGACGGGATGGACGAGGACGTGCTGACCACGCTGAAGATTCTCATTATCGGCGAGAGCGGCGTCGGCAAGTCCAGGTGAGCGGCTCCGTGTCCGGTGGTCTCTCTGCTCCGCTCGGCCCGGGCCCCCGGCGCCGCGTTGGACACTCCGCCCCCACCTCCGCCTCGGCGCGGCCTGGGCGCGGCCTGCCCGGCGTTGGGGGGAGCTTCCTTGGCCTCTGCGGGCCGGCCCCGCTCGGTCTGCCGGCCTCCTTCTCTGGTGTTCCGCCCGGGGGGAGAGTGGCGGGGCCGCCTGAGCCGAGAGGAGGCGCGGCCGAGCCCTGCGGACCCTGACTCGGGGACTCGGGCCTCCCTGCGCCCTCTGAGCCTATGTCGTCATCGTTCTGTGCTTACTCATCTTCCTCCTGCCTTGGGGTCGAGCCTCACGTGTGCTCGTGTAGTCGCACACACGTCCCGGTGCTGAGGGAGAGGATGGGGGCACTAAAGTACATATCGAAGTCGGTCTGCCGCTGACTACTGTTGTGCTTTCCCAAGTCCTTGGGGCTGGTGTTTCACAGCGCTGTCACATCTTTTGTTTAAGCTGCCTTCTTTTGTCTTTTTTTTCTTCTTATTTTTTTGATAGTGCCATAGACCTTAATAAAATAAGTGATTTATGAATGTAGGCCATCTGGGAACATACCACGTTTCTTATGTTGATTATTACTATTTTCTTTTTTTGTGTGCATGGCCCTAAGTAACCCGTAAGTTGCTAATGGGAGAAAACAACCAACACCCTATTAATTATAAATCTGTCAGCCCTCCTTCGAGTTAGCTGCTGAATCAACAGCCTGGTGTGGTAGGCCTCTCGTGACAGACATGACTTGAGATTCTCTCAACTAAAAGAAATCTACCCTTTTGTGTGTGGATATGTGACACACAGTGCGCACAAATGCATAAACAAACATTCAGAACTTTATTTCTTCAAAACAGAAGAAATGGCTGTTTCTTGATTAGAATGTATTTGATGCTGAACTTGGGTTAGTTTGACATAGCATGTGGTTGAAGTCCTGACTTCTCAAACAAATGCTGTACACCTGGACCCTGCAGCAGTGCTGTGCTTTGTAGAAGACATCTCTCTTTGAAATAATGGCAAAATGAGGGATTGGCTGAGTTTAGCTCTCCAGGCTTACAAACTGATGTTTTTGTTCCAGTAGCAGTATGAGGGTTCCATATTTTGCCTTCTTTAGAGAATTAGTTCTGGTTGTCACTAAAATAGCTGCTCTTAAATAGCGTCTCCCAAAAAGTAAACAAGGCTTTGTTTTGTTTCCCTAGCCTGGAAATGAACAGAAGCTGTCAGTCATAGCCAGCAGCTGTCTGCCACATGGCGATATTTGCTCACCACAGATGAATAAGGTTACTGATTAAAAAAAAGAAATAGCATACTAAGGAACTTTGTCTTGCCAAAATATTTACATTTGGCACAAGTGCTGTGGCTTATGGGTACTTCTAGGAAGAACCCTACTACTATAATGTGGGAGTAAATTTTGCTTGCATCTGGTTTATTGGTAACAAACATCTGTGGATAGGGAGAAATGTTGTATATGTTAAAGCTGTTGTGTACAGAAATGATACAAAACTGTAAAATGATTTGGAGTTATTTCTGCTGTTCAGTGCCTGTGTCTTTTTCTAATGGGTGTAATCCTTATTCTGCTGCATGCCTAATTCCAGGAATTATTTCTTACATCAAAAGCTGACTTGGGATTTTCTTCCCAAGCTTACGGAAATACTCTGTGAGACAGTGTGAAACTGAGAGAATCTTGCAGTCATACTGAGGCCTGGGAAAAGGGGAATAGAAGCAGATCACTTGGCTGTTAGGCAACCAATCTGACAGCTTGAGTGGCACTCCTTCAAGAACTCTGTAATGGTTGTATAGAAAAGGGCTGGGCTCTTCTGACATAGCATGACTACTGTATTATTTTGTTTCCTTCTTTGTTTTATATTGCAGGGTAAGGATGGGAAAATGAGATGTATTTTTCTTTAGCTATGTAATCTTGCTATTACTTTCAGATGTGTAATTTATAGGCTTTTGACAAGTAGTGAATATGCTGCAATAACTAATTCTTTGTTTTTTTTCCATCAGCCTTCTGCTGCGATTCACAGATGACACATTTGACCCAGAACTTGCAGCAACAATCGGTAAGTATGTGCTGATGCTACCTGAAAAAAATTTACACCGACTGCAGAATGAAATAGCAGTTTGTTTAGACTTGCCAAACCAGTAGAGAAGTTCAGTCATGTCTGTTATTCTGTGAGGAAAGAATGATGTGCATACAGTTTAGCATGTAGTAGTAATTAGTGTATTGTCTGTACTGGGCAGTAGTCATCCCCTTTGTGGTAAAATGTATCCTTGGCTGGGAAAACAGATGGTAAATGTCATCCTTGGTGAAGCTGTAAGTCGTGTGTGGGTAGTGCGAAGCTCTAGTACAACAATCTGCCAATCTTTTCTAGCAGTTCAGGCTGAAATGGAGTTGTAACAAACACCGTTATGTCTCCCTCTGATTTATTTGCAAAGTAGCTGTGAAGATGTTTGGATAGTCCAGAACTCGTGAGTAATACGATATTTGGGTAGCTTGAGTGTTAAAAATACTTCGGACTCTCTATTAGAGAATGTCAGCTTTTGCAACTTGAATAGTACTGGAGTGTGCTAGGCACTGTGTAGCTTCTGTTTTTCCTGTACAGGGAAGAAATTACAATGTGTCTTATGTTTTTTCTAGTTACTAATCAGTTCCTTGGCAGCTAATACTATTGAAAAATATTGAAGAGAGCCATGAAACTGGAGTTGGGGAACAAAGGAGTGAGATCATGACTGTGTTGATGTGATGCCTACCAACAGGGAAATTAATTGTGTTTGTGGAAGATGGTGCAGGAATGCAAGATATCCTATGTAGAGAGTTGCATCATGTTCTTAGGAGTTTGATTGTGCTTCCTTTGGTGGCCATCTGTGCCACATTAATAACTGAAGTAATGTAAAATAAAAGTGACTTCTCTGTAGAATGCATTTCAATTCTAAGATGTTTTGTACTTCCTCTACAAAGTTCTGGTTGAGGACTCTGATTAGGAGCAGCCAAATTTAGGGGAAAAAATGCATCTAGGTCAGCTTTGTCTGTTTGTTTAAGAAGTCTTCAATAATGTTAATAAAATACAGGAGCACTTTTCATGTGGAGCTTTGAGAAATGTAGTGATAATAAATTCAAGGCAAGAAAAGGCTTAATAAATAGCATTACTTCTCTGTATGGCTTCTGCTGGGTGTGGCTGCTGTGTGGGAATCACTGCTGTAAGCATATTAATGTTGGGGAATGATCATATGCAAAGGCAGTAAACAGGTACGTGTTGCTGCTGAGCACTGCTGAGGCTTTCCTATAGGTGTTGTATAACTTCCTGAGAAGGTGTCAGGGGTGGTTTTTTTTCCAGCAGATCATAGAGGTGCAGTACTGTGTGCTGGCCCAATTAAAACCAGCATGCTGACCTCTTCAGAAATGCAGGGGTTGGGGTTTTATTCTGAAGATTTTAAAACTTCGCGACAGACTGAAATTCACTTCTGGATGGAGATATTTTCAGTGTGTCCCTAACTCAACTTCATATATCTGCCTAGCTGGGCAACGACAACATTTCAGAGTTGGTATTGAATTTGTAAATGATAGCTTTCATGTGCCATCAAGCCTGAATACAGTGCTTCATCACCAAAAGAACAATTTTAATTTGTCCCAGAAAGGACAAAACAGTCATTTAAGCTGCTTCTGTTTTCTTTGACAAGTGTATGCCATGAGGAAATAATTGCTGGGTTGTGCTCTGAGGATGCACGTTTTTGCTCGTTTTAAATAAAAACAATAAAAGTTCAGGTAGCATTGTGCCACTGTTTTCATTTTCAATTGTGTGATGCACAAATCAGTATCTAATCAGTTTGGAGCTAAATATATTGAAATCACGCATTGTGGTTTGTGACATTTGATTGCTGGGTAATAAGAAGCACAAATTTCCATGAGTAAATGAAACTGCATTACAAAAAAGTTAGTCATGGCATGCATTACTGCAAGCTCACTGTCAGACCACGTAAAACGTCAATCTCTGTCAAGAGCCCTTCTAGTTGAAGGGCTGTGGTGAGCTCTTTCCAGAGGTCTTTTCTTCTCTGGACTGAATGAGAGCAGCTCCCCTAGCCTGTCTTTGCAGGGGAAGTCCTCTAGCTCTGAGCATCCTCATGGCCCCCTTCTGTACCCCTTCCATGTCCCTGTTGTGCTGGGTGCCCCAGGCCTGGGCACAGTGATGCCCACAGAGCCTCATAAAGGCAGAGCAAAGTGGGGAAAAATCTAGAATAGATGCTGAAAGATCCTGATGTGATTCCTTTTCTTTGGGATTTGCCACACTGTACGACAGCAGTTAAGGTTTTGCAGCATGTTGTGTGGAGCACTTGTGGGATAGCAAATTACTGTGGATTTTTTTCCCCCATTTAAATGAAAAGGGAGCAGAATCTGGGTTGTACTTGCGTTTTTTTTTGGTCTTTTTTTTTTTTTTTGTCTTTAAAGCAGCTAAGCTGCAGCATCTCCACTTTCTGACAAATGTGTTACTGAGAGGCAGCAGGCTTTGTTTGTAGAGATGAAGTATTTGGGGGTGAATTCTTAGGGAATTCTTTACTGCTACAGGACACATCCTGGATGCGAAATACCGGGGTTTGCAAGATGGTGAGATGACAAAACATTTTGTGAATCTTTACTTGAATGTTTTTCTGAGTTGATCAAACGCAGTTTCACTTTGAGTTTGGGGTTGGAAGTACTTTCTACTGGGACTGCAGAGCACCACACATTTCCAAAATGTGTGGATCGACTACAGATAGTGTTATCTTTCAATGTCATCTGCTTACTGACTGCTGAATTGGGTGAGATGTCTTTGGCTTTCACTTAGAATAAAAAATGAAGAGAGAATACTGGGTTAAGGTTGGCTGCAGCAAGGCTGGTCTCTTTCCTGTTGAGACACGAGGAAAAGTGATCTTTGTGTCTTGCACAAATCTACAGCTGCTGGGCGCAATATAAACTTCAAGCCATTTGTTTGCAGGGTTTTTATTATTTAGGATTTACTAATAATCCTGCAATATTCGCAGGAGTATAAACTGATTCAGGTAAGTATTTTGGCTTCAGTAGCTTCTGCAGGATTAACCATGTCCTGTTCTTCTTACCAGGTCATTGTCCTCTTTGTGTTCTTTTGAGGCAGACTTGTTGCAGAGCTTCATCTCATGGATCAGATTGTGCTCCACCATTTTCTGTAGTCCTCACTGCTTTTGCCTGTCTCCTTGCTCTCTGTATGAGAGATTCTAGATAATCATGAAATGCAGTCCTTATTTCATAAGTGAAATTACATACATCTCTTAGCTTTGTAACCTTCCTTGCACTTGGAGTCCTGCAGCTCCCAGATGCCTGGCTTCTCAGTTACCTTTAACACAGATAACGTGCTCCAGCTGACTTTGCACTTGGTACAAATGCAGCATGCCATGGTGGACTAAGAGCAGCGGCAGCATGAAAAGGACAGAACTGTTTCTTGCAGACTGTAAGTCTGTAGTCTGTTGGTGTGCAGTGCTGGACACCCGGGCAGTATGTGCCTCCACACAGGAGTACAGGGTAGGACCGTGCTCCCTTGGTTTTGGCTGCCTCCTAGAGTATGGTGGAAAGCATTGTCAGCTTTCTGTTGTCAGGGTGACAAATGTCAACTCATCTTGCAAGCTTAGAACTGATACTTGTCACAGGAACGTGTCTGCATTTCACTGATTCACTTACAGAACAGAAATGCGCTGTTTGTTCTCTTTAACAAACAATTTTCTAGAGGCCTGAAGTTTTCTACTTGCTTTCTTATATTATTTTTAAAAAAATATTTGTCTTAAAACATTTGATGTGTCTTAATCACTCAAAAAGATATATTTTAATGTGCTTTTTTTCTCTTAGTAATCAGCCTGTAACACATGCAGTTTATTCACTATTTTAGTGTCTTAATTTATACAAATTGCGTGTGCAAATTTTAAACATTACCTCTTGATTTTAAGCTTATCAGCAAGGCTAACTTAAAGGTGCATGTGCACTTTCCATTAAGTGAAAATTGCAGAATAGACACGACGTTTGGTCTGTTCACTTAATGGGAGCACAATAACCTGGCTTTGAAACACAGTTGATGCTCTAAAGGGGAAAAGAGTCCTTCTTGAAACTGCTGTGACATGCTTTGGATTTATGTGAAGTATCTGATAGACTCGTAACACCTACAGTTACGGATTTTAATATCAGATTGATGGGTGAATCTGTACTATTAGCAGTCAGATGTTCTAGCTGAGCAATGGTGATTTTCATAGTTCAGGGAAAGAAATACAGCATTGCTGTGGAGGAGGAGATTCTATTAGTGTAAAAGTTACTGCTGAACACTGGAAAATTGTTGGGACAGGATGTTCTTTAGGACCAAGTTGTGGCAACCTGCTAGCATAGCAGCCTGCTGTGAACTAAGTTCTATGAACTGGTGTTTAAAAGATGAAAAGCTAGTGGTGGCACTTCTTTTCTGTGAACATAACTGTAGAATAATGTGCCATACTTGTGCATGGCATAAAGCTTTATATTACTGCTTAGTTGGGGATTAAGAGTCTTTGCCACTGGAAAATGACGTTATTATACTTCATTTCAGAGCTGCTGGCTGATGGGGAGCAAAATGAAACATAACTGTACCCGACCTCTCCCTCACTTGTATTGCCGTAGTCTTTAACTTTGTCCTCCTGTTGTTGTGTGTAGCTTTTCTTGGGGAAGTGGTAGGCTCTTAGTTCCCATGTATTAAAAACAAAGTAATAATAAAACTCCGATGCAGAAGTTGATTATTCATATCGACAGTAGAGGTGTTACCATGATGTCTGTCTGTGTCTCCATTGTTGTGTGCAGTACTTGAGTCCCTAATGCTGCTGGAATCCTTACAAGAGACATACTCCGTGTTCAGATAACCTGGAGCTTATTTGATGTGCTCGTTAGAGCAATTAGTGTCATCTAACATTGTTTGTCACAGGATAGAGGTCATGTGTTAGATCAGTCCCTGTCTGTGCTAGTCTACCTCTGGCTGATCACACTGATGGGACTTGGTCAGAATGTTAGAGATGAGCTTATTTGCTCTGTTTCCCTGCCTTGCTACTGCTTCCTTGTTTATTTTGAAAGGATGTTGTTCAAGGTCAGTGATATGCTCAAGAACATGTCTTTGAGTAATGAATTGAAAGTTAATCCATTTGAATTAAAACTTGAATGCTTGTCATAGAAAGTGTACTTTAATGTTGGCATTTTTTTCCCTTATTTCTGTAAAATATTTGAGTCAATGACCTAAAATGTCATTGGGCTTTTACAAAAACCCTTCAATAAAGCCTTGAGAGTGTTAAGAACAAAGTGTGGAAGTAACCAATAGAACTTACTGCTGCTTGTTTTATGAGTTTGATTTTTTTTTTTTTTTTTTTTCTTGTTTTCAATTTCCAGAACACATGAAGTATATATTTGAAGGAGTAACATTTTTTTTCCTTCTCCAGGTGTGGACTTCAAGGTGAAAACTATTTCAGTTGATGGAAACAAAGCTAAACTAGCAATATGGGTAAGTCTTGTCTTGTTCTTAATATATTGCTTTGTTTTGGGAATGGTGATGGCTTGTGTAAGGTGTAACTTGTATTGAATCATTTTACGTTTAACAGGACGGTTATTTGGAGGCGTGAGGGCTTTAATACCTGAAGTCACTTACATTTTTGATATGTGAAGTCTGCAGCACGTTTACTGCTCAGATAGATTAAATTATACTCTGAACTTCGATAAGGAATGAGCACTCTTAATAGCTGTGGGGGTTTTCTTGTTCTCTTTGCTAAACTGTTGGCACTTCAAATGTGACGATGTAAAGTTGAATTTGCTTTAAAACATACAGGCTTCTTTCAGCTCTGTCATGGGATGTTAAATTGCATTTACCCTGGGTCTTTGGACTGAGATGTTAGAAGTGAGGAACATACCTCTACCACAGATTTTGATGCTTGCTATAAAATCTTAGTGTTACAGCTGTGTTTCTGGCTGGCTGCTGCCTGCTAGCTGTAGAACAAATGCTACAGCAGAAATAGTCTAATCGTTCTCTAATCCAGTTATTCACTGCACTTGACAGTTTAAATGTGTTTCCTGGGACAGACTATGCAGAATCTCAAAGTTAATGTGAGTGAAACAACAGAAGCAGATGTAAATTCAGTTATTCAGATTGTTGCGTATACTATATTATTCTGAGTCTTATATTGTGTATTCTGTAGGATACCTGAGAGCTAAAATAGATTCTGCTCAAATTCTGAGTAACAGAACTTTTTGGATGGCTTTTTAGGATACTGCAGGTCAGGAGCGGTTCAGAACACTAACACCCAGTTACTACAGAGGTGCACAGGGTGTTATTCTTGGTAAGTACAGCTTTGCGTGCAATTTTGAATAAGTTGATGGTTTTCTCATGCATTAGAGTACTGACTCACCTAACCTTTCTATGCTATCTAATTGATTTTGAAAGCTTTTTTGTACCTTTGTGTGGAACAGCACCTATACTAAAAGATCTTGCGTTTTGTCTGGCTACTGTGTAGTCTGTCTCACAGGTCTGAGAAACAGGGATTGTGCATGAGTTTAAAAGCTGCTGCTTCTTAAAGGGATGTCTTAGAGCTCTTTAAAGCTTCCTCTGATTGGAGACAGTCTTGAGTAAACAGTTATTGTCTCCAGTCCAACTGCTTAATTTGAAGTAACCTGTCAATGAGATTTCCTGGTAGGTTTTGTTTTGTAGGTACTGTTTTTCAAGTTCCATTATGTTCCCCATGTAGGAAGACACTGTCAAAACATGTCTGAAGTTCCTTAGGTGTTGCCTCTGAACTTACTACTTAGTATTAAATGCCTTAAGAGTAAGCAAGCACTATTTGGGAGTTAGGAAGTTCTGTTGAGATTAGCCCTCTGACTTCTTAAAATAATTCTCTACTATTTCTTTGTTGAACAACTTTCTAGAAATCAGACTGTTCTTGCAAGTGAAACTGTTGTTTTGAGTGAAATGAACTGTTAATACTTACTTACATATGGGGTGGGAGAATGAAGAAAAAAGATTTTTCAGAGCTTGAAATGGTCATTATAGGTACCACTGGCTCCTGAAATTTAGATCTAGGAAGTGTAACTGTTAGTGAGTCTTATTACTTGTACCTCATATAAATGCTACATAAAAAGGAATGCTAATAAAATGCTATATAAAAAGGGCATTAGTTGTCAGTTTACTTTCTTAGCTAAAAATGAGGAGTGACTGAAGAAATTGTGGCTATTTGGTCTGGTGGAAGCAGAAGGGAGACCTTGTTAGTCATATGTAAATTGCACCATGGAGGATGTTTGTCTCAGGTGTCTTAGAGATAGAATGCAAGGAAACATTCTCAAATAATGCCAGGGGAGGTGGTTAGATTGGGTATTAAGAAGGATTTCTTCACAGAGAGGGTGATAAAGCATTGGAGTGGGCTGCCCAGGGTAGTTGTGGAGTTCCCAGCACTGGAGGTACTTGAAATGTGTGGACATGGCATTACAGCGTGTAGCTTAGTGGTGAGACTGAGGAGATCGTATTAATGGTTGGACATAATGATCTCAAAGCTCATTTTCCAACCTAGATGATTCTGCAATTCTGTCAGCACCATAGCAATGCAGTGTAAGTAACACTTTACAAGTGAGATGCTCAGTGCAGAAGGTGATGACATCCTCTAGGTGTATCTTCTGTAGTGATGTATGTAAGTATCCTATATCTGTGGTTTGCAGACATGGAATTCTTTGAAGATAATGGTCTCTATCTTATAAACCAGAATGTCTAAACATTACTGAATCTTAGAGTTGTTCTGCATTTGTATCATCAATGGTTGGAGCTGGTGAATGAAGTCTAAATTGGATTCCTTGGGGTTTCTTTGATTTTTTTCTAATTCAAAAAACATAACTTTTGCTCTTGTAGGGTGTCTTTCTTGGAAACAATAACATTATTGTATAACATAATTGTGAAATAACATTATTTATATCTTTCAGTTTATGATGTTACAAGAAGAGATACTTTTGTCAAGCTGGATAACTGGTTAAATGAACTGGAAACGTACTGCACAAGGAATGACATAGTGAAAATGCTTGTTGGAAACAAGATTGATAAGGTAAACGTGGTTCAACTGCACTGAATGTTCTGCTAGTGTATTTTGCTAATAATACATATTAATGCTGTCTTGTAGGAAAACCGTGAAGTTGACAGAAACGAAGGTCTCAAATTTGCAAGAAAACATTCCATGTTGTTCATAGGTATGTTACAGATACTTGCAGAGATTTTACTTGAGTTTTTGTTAGATGATGAAAGTTGCACTTCTGTAGGACTGAATTTTTATACAAATAAGTTGTGTTTCTCAGCTGCAGTAGGTGCAAAGGTAAGTTACACCCATCTTCTATAAATCTGTCTCTGTGTCTAGTGGTCTAGCTTAACTGTCAATGAGTATACTTGAGAGCTCTGTAAGAATTAAGGGTGGAATACAAGATTGACTGTATTTTGACAAAAACTGTTATTGTTTTGAGGTTCTGCCTGGTTTCTTACAATTGTTAGTTGTTTTTTTTCCCCCCTTAGTCCAGACCTACTTGCTGAGTTACAAACAGAAGCAAGGTGAATCAGGGGAAACTGGTACTGACAGACAACTTTCAGTATAGCAAAAGAGCTGGTACTTGACAAACCCACAGTAGAAATGGAATGTAAAAAGAAGTGGGAGTGTAGTTAACTTGTAAATGGTGGGTAGGATGGAATAGTGACTGTCCTGACCGGAGGAAAGATGTTGGTCTCATTTTGCTGTGGGTGAGATGGGTTTAAAATTGAATTTAAAATGTATAGTGAATTGATTCTTTATGCCCAAGTTTGTTAATCCTTTCATATAAGAATCAGCAAGAAGTACTTTATAGGATGGTTCAAGTAGCAAAGCAGTTCACTGATGTGCTCTGTGTTCCTCTGTGACGTAGATATGTTCCTCATCTGCAACTAATAACATGTTTTTGTTTGGCACTTTGCAGTGTTTTTGGCGTTAGAGTCAGATGTGAAAATTTAAGAAGCTCAAAACTGAGGTGCAAGCTGTTAAGTGCATGGAATATAAAAGGAAACGTAAAACTTAGTATACATGTGTTTGTGTGACTGTACAGAAGAACAGGGCAAGCTTTAGTGGAACTGAATAGTTGCAGATGGTTTCTGTTTGCTCTCATAATACACCCAGTGAGCAGTGTTTTGTGGTTTTGATGAAAGAAGTATTCCTGAATGAGATCACCAAGAATTCTGCTCAGTGCAGAAGAAATGAGACCCCTGATCAGTTTTTAACAGAATAGTTTTATCATGGGTGTTGGTCCACAAACCTACAGCATGGAGTCCTTTGCTTCTAATGATAGTAGTGCTGCAGTTCAGGCAGCAGAAAATTTTCCAGTCTTTCTTTTACTGAACTGCTTTCCACAGCAAAAATAAATGTAAACTGTAAGTCTCCATATATACTAGTGACATTCAATCTAAAAGTTCTCTTAATAAAGCAGCAACTAGTGGGAACGAACATCTGCATAACTGCTAATTATGATGCTGCTACATGTTGTAGAACACATTGTAAATCTAGGTGTTAGGTTAAGACTTCTGAAAGAAGAAGCACTGAACAAGTTATTGGCAGCTATGCTAACATTGGACTTCTTGTGTCACTTTTCCAGAGGCAAGTGCAAAAACGTGTGATGGTGTACAGTGTGCCTTTGAAGAACTTGTTGAAAAAATCATTCAGACTCCTGGACTGTGGGAGAGTGAGAGCCAAAACAAAGGTGTAAAATTATCAAACAAGGAAGAAGGACATGGAGGAGGCGCTTGTGGTGGATATTGTTCTATGTTATAAACTTTGGGAGGCTTATTCTTTGCATATTTAAACAGATAGTGACATCTTTCTGTAAATAAATCCATTAAATGCTATTTTTAGGGACCTTGCAGTTTGCACATACTTGTTTTGTATCATGGCAGTGAACACTTGTAGGAAAAATGTTCTGCAGCTTTCCCAGTTTGAGAATGTTATGGTAAGCATGCCCAATTTGCCATCTTCAGGTTTTTATAAAGTAGCATATGTAATGTGCAGGAACAAATGCACTAAAAGTTTTATGATTATATACATCCATCATGTAAGTATTCTAAACAAATCCATCTAACACATGCACATTACTACATTGTCTGCTTTCTGTCTCATTTTTAAGTACTCTGAAATTACAGAACTGCGTAGTGTACACAGACCTTGAAAACAGTGTAAGCTATAAATGTAACATTTCATCTCTTCTAGTAGATGCTTTTTTGATATTAAAAACAACACGATTATACAGTTCTTAGGTAAATCTGAATTTTTATTTCAGCTGAGCTGTCAAAAATACAAATTGGCACAGGCCATAATTGATATCAGCACCTTCTGGAAGAGATGCCGTGAAAGCTTCCTTTGCAAAGCTGAGGGATGCCCTTTTTTCTTTTTAATCATCACTTCAGTTGATGGCTTAACTGGAGTTTTAATCCTGTGATATTTATATACTAAATTTGTGGTACTCTTGCACTCTAGGTTTTTATGATGCAGTCTACTCTAGGCCTGCTATAGAAAGTCTTCATTTTTGGCAAGGAGTCTAAACGACATCTTTGTTCTTTCATTGTGGATCAGTTTGCCACTCTTCAGTACAGATGCCTCATTTTCTTAAATGTTTATAACTATCTCAAACTGTAGCTCACTATGGCTGTGAAGATCTGTATTATGTCTGCTTTGTGTGGCTACCTGTTTGGAAATATAACTTCCTATCACAGACACTAAATGGGAAGCTCTGGGGCTACTGTATGGAAAATACTATTACAATGAGTATTCACTTGAATTAACTGTATCAAAGCCAATGGTTTGTTTCAGAAGACTTGTATAGACTAATAAATTTTTTTTCCACAGTATTCAACTTTTCTAACCTCTTTCTATTGTAGAGTTGTATATTTTCTAGCACATGCAATTTAAACAAGGTCATTTCTTACAGAGAAATTATTTCTGATCTGTGAAGGACAAGACAAGGATGCTGTGTTTTTATTTTTTTAATAATCACTATAGTGCAATCAGTAACTGAACTTTGGGCAACTTCTTGTAAATACAGCAAATGACTGCCTTTTCTTACTGCAAGGTTTTGTGTACATGTCAGCGTACATGATCTGTATTTTGCAGCAGATCTTGGCTGCTTCTGTTAAAATACACTTTTCTTCACATGGAAACTGCTTTCTATTCTGTTGTACACTTGCTTGAAGACAATATCAAAATTTGGAGACTTAACCACCCTAGTTGTTTTTACCAAATATTGTATCTATAGTATTGTTGATGTAGTAGAATAATTTAAATATGTAAATGTAATTGTTATTAAATACACATACATATTATATTGAAGTGTTAGATTTGTATTACTGTTTCATGATGCAGAATGTGGGCTGAGCACATCTTACTGTTAGTGTTGAGGTTGCTGATTCTTGTTTGGTGTAGGTTAGTAGCAGTGGAGACCTGTAGAAGCATTAAAGCTCTGAATAACTTATTTTGGTACGATTTCGCTAATGTTGGGCAGATGTTGTAATGCAGGCAGAGGCCAGTAGTACTTCCATACCCATTTTTCCATCTGTTTTGAGTGCATCTTTATATCGCGAAAGGACTTAATTTTTAGTTTGTGTCAAAAAGATCCTTTTATCACAGCACCGGGATTCATCTTGTATTCTGATTCTGCCTAATCTGACAGCTTCTCTTCCCAAAGGGAGAGGAACTGCGGGGGACTCTGAATAGTGGCATTGTTCTGCAGAAGAATGAAGTCATTTGCTTCTTTCCCTGGAAAACTGGAGAGGGGGTGAGGGGAGAGAGTAGTATTTTGGAGCAGCCTGCTTAGTAAGGCTCAAACAGAGCTGTCTTTTTTTTTGTTTGTTTGTTTTGAAGAGTTCTCTATTCGATATGCAAGTAGATTTCTTCTTCCTCTTCTAAGCATGTTTAGGTATGTCCTTAGGGAATGGCTTTTTCTGAGTCTCACTTTCTCCCTCACTGCTCTTTCAAGGAGCTGTGCACTGGAGGAGAGGTTTCCTGTGCTTCCAGTATGTTAGAGCAAACTTAGCATCATGTGTTCTTCCTCTATTTCTTTTGTTTCAAACTTTTTTTTTTTAATTTTGTGGTTGCCATCTTTCAAATTTTTCCATACTTTCATTGTTTTCTCTTTGCAGGTTTGTGTTGTACCAACACTTTTCCCAGTCCACTGTCACTGGCTGTAATGCAAGCATGTCTAAAGCTACTGTGGGAAGTATCATGATTTCTGTCTTACTGATTTAAGAATTGATTGCTTTTAGAATCATGTGGAACCTTAATGGGTAGCTGAGGGATAAAGGGGATGATAATTGATTTTATTTTTTATGGGGTAATGACAGCTCTTTCTTTTCCAGAAGAGTGGTCAGGTGCTGGAAGGGGCTGCCCAGGTGGTGGGGCCGCTGTCCCTGGAGGTGTTGAAGAAACATTTAGATGTTGTACTGAGGGACATGATTGAGTGGGAACTATTGGTGATAGCTGGATGGTTGGACTGGATGATCTTGGAGGTCTTTTCCAACATTGGTGATTCTATGAACGTCCTCTTTAATGGCAGATAGTTTTATAAGCAAATACTGGACCACAATGAAGTAACTGGGATCGTGGAAGAGAATTAAGCCTTGTTTTGTTTCATTTATTTTGTTTTCAGTGTTGAAAACATCAAGCATCAGTTAAATACTGATGGCTAGCAGTGGTTGTAAGCTCTGGAAGCCTGGAAGAATATAGCAGAGCAGGTAGATCATCTTAAATTTACACTTCACAATACTACTGTTATGGTATGGGAAGATGATAGGACAGGCTTTTGGTGCAGGTTTCAAGATGCTCTTTTTTTATTGATCTACTATTTCTGCTAGAAGGGCTTTTATCCAAAGGAAAGAGTCACTTTTCCCTGTTCTCCTACTGCCATAATGAGATCAGCAGCTGGTTCAAAGTTAAATGAAAATGTCAGTTCAGTAAATCCCTGAATGCCATCAACTGTCTCACTGACCTTGGCAGTGCTTCAGGAAGCAGCGGTGGTCTTGATGTCGTTACATATGGCAGTGGCAACTCCTCTGTGTGCTTTGTTTTATTTTCCTTGTCTGTCAATTACCTGGAAGACGCATAGTGAATTGCAACAGTTCATTTAATCTTGGCCAATAGTTTTGTATAGTTTAAAAATGTTTTGAGGCTGGACTGGCTGTGATTTACTTTTTATTCTTAAACACTTGCAGCACATGGCCAGGCTGTGTTTTGATCACCACAAGTTATTGTTGTTTAGCTACTGGAGGATTGGTCAAGTGCTCAGGGCACTGCATCTACTTCACCTGTGCTATCTTGTTCAAAGCTCCTGTAATATCTTACAATGTCTCCTGCCTCCTTGATGAAGCAGCATTATCAGATACAAAAGTAGCATTATTATTAGATTATTAAAAGTAGCATTATTATTATTATTAAAGTAGCATTATTATTAGCATATTATATTATCACAAGATAGCAGGGTTATCTTGTGTTACCGGATACAACATTGCATGGTTTATAGGGGTAGTTGAGCCTTCAAGGGCAAAGTACAGGATGCTTTTCATGGTGATTTTCTAACGGTGTAAGACTTTTTAAGGGGGGAAAAGGAGAAGCGGTCCATTAATACTGTATCAAAACTCAAGTTTTCTAAGATTTCCTCATATTCATTCGTGAGTACCTGTGGCACCTTAATTAAAAATGTAGGGGCTATATGTAGGCAAAGGATTGCGAAGCCATGTTTCCAAACTACTGTGTGCTTATCTTCCATGGCTGATGTCAGTGCAAGAGTAAAAAGCTCTGACCTTGTGCTTGTGCCAGAGTAACATCTGGTCCTTTAAGTTACAATAGTCCTGGGGATTAACTACTAAAGTTCTCATAGTGCTGGTTTCTGTAGCGTCTATGCATAAAAATAATCCAAAATTCCTAGTGATGTTCCAGAACTCTTGGGCTCTAGTTCTTTATCTTACAAGCTCCAAAAATACAGAACTGTTTTAAAAAAAAAAAAGCGTCTAGTTGCCATTAGAAACTTTTCTGGTGGAATGATCAGCTCTGGATTTACTTTGTTCTGGAAACGTCTTCTAGTTGGATCTTTTCAGTAGTTCTTGATTCCCCTGTTTTAACATCTGTCAGGCTGGGCTTTCTGGTAGGATGAAGCTGTTGTGATGTTGGTGAGAGCGTGAACCTTGGTCTTTAACTTAAGCTTGAGCTACTTGTTGCTTTCTAAGGCTAGGAGCAAATCTATAAGGCAGAGGTCAGGGAACAAAGTTAGCAATAGTCCAAGCTCTGAAGGCATTTATGTATTTTAATATATACAATAATATATGTGTATGTTCTGCACTTCAGCCTCAGACACAACGAGTTCCTGTAATGCAGGGTAGGTACGACACGGCCGGCAGCCCAGTTTCATCCAGAAGAACAAGATTGCCTTTTTTGTACTTATTTTGGAGGCAAGAGTGAGTTACGTACATTGACAGTGCCTGAGCTTGGTGTGAGAACAAAGCTGGTTCCTGGTCACTTTGGAGTGCCAGAAGACAGAGACGGTGTCTGCCTCGGTGTGGTTTCACTCAGAACTTCTGAAGAGTATCCTCTGTGAGGCTGGCACAGATCTCGGTTCAGCTGGTCCAACCCCTGCTCCACTGGGGACACCCAGAGCAGAGGCCTGGCCTGCATCCAGGTGGCTTCTGAAGTTCTCTAGGGAGGAGACCGCAGCCTCTCCTGGTGCCCCATCACCTGCACTGCGCATAAATACCGCGGGCTTGTGCCAAGAGCGTCTTGTCCTGTCGCTGGGCACCGGGCTCTTTGCTCTCTCCCCATCAGTGCTCTCTATACATTCACAAGCTCCTTGTGGGCCGCTTCAGTGCTGAGCAGAGGGGAAGGATCACCTTCTGTGCCCCCTGCTGCACCACTCCTAACACAGCAGGACACGCCCTGGGCCTTGGCGGTACGCGGTGCTGCTGACGCACTTCTGCCACAGCTTTTTTCCTCCCCATATCGTTTTTTTTTTCTCCGTAAGGAGCTGAACTCCGTGAGGGCCCCGCGCGTGCAGCTGCTTGGGGCTGTTCCTCCCTGGGGGCGGGATGTTCTGCTTTTGTCTTTCGGACTTTCAGTACTTTCCTGTTGGGCTTTAAAAGGGAGCCGCTTCCGTCCCTGGGTGGGCTCGAACCACCAACCTTTCGGTTAACAGCCGAACGCGCTAACCGATTGCGCCACAGAGACCTGCGTGATTGGTGGCAGAACAATATTGCTGATTGCATTTGCATTACCTGCTGCAGGTGGCGGCTGCGTGCGTGTGAATATCGACCACAGCCACCACGTTCCTGCGCTGGGCTTGAGGTGTCCTTGTATCAGAATAGTGCAGGAGATGCAAAGAAATCTGCTGCCTCCTGCGGGGTGCAAAAGATGAGGTTCTTTTCATTTGGAGAAGTAGCTCATGTTGCTCAGGAGAGGAGGGCTTGACATGGTGGTGTTAGGCCATGCTCGTATCTCAGGGGTGGGTGAGCTGTACACTTCTTCTAAGCCAAAGCTGCAGAGTGGCCCAGCAGCACAGTGCTTGCTGCTTGTATGGGCACGGCTGTGAGAACTCTGGCAACCTCTGTGGCTCTGAGCTTTAAAGCAATTAAAGACATCTGCTCTTTGGAGCACAGGCTGAGAGACCCCAGGTGATGGTGATCCCTGGAAGAGTCTCACTGTGCCTGGGGACGAGAGGTTGGGAACGTTGGCTGGCCTAAAGATAAAGTGAAGATTTCATGGTTGAAATTACATATATATAATTTTTTTTTAATAGATGTGCTACCTCAAAGAAACCACAGAGTACTTACGGTTTCTTGTGGGTGTGTTTCTCCAGCCAGGAAAGGGCCGAGCCTTTCACTGTATATTCCCTTGCAAGACTGCACTTCTGATTACTCCTGACAATATTGTTGAGAAATCCTCCTGCAGCTTAACAGCATGAGCATAGGAAGATGTCTGCTAATTATTTTAGAATTAATTTGAGTAATTTGCTTTCAGAGAGTTAGGAAACACTAGGTAAGAGAAATGACATGGAGCATGGCTGCAGATTCTTTTGTCCTGAGCTGGAATTGGAGGGTAGCTGAGTCCCATGGGCATGAGAGCTCAAACGTAGCAGATTCAATGTAGGGAGGAGGAGGGAAAAAAACTGGAGAGCTGAACTTAGTATAGAACCTTCTGTGTTTTTAGGTAAGTGTTAATATTGGTCTTTCCAATGGTTTCCATGATTATCTTTTGGAGCACTAACAGCATTCAAGCTTTGGCAATAATGTTTGAACTAAGAAATTACAGGTTTTCAAGGCATTACTCATACAGTCTTTTCTCTAACTTAGAGTTTGAGACAAAGCTTGGAGGAGAGAGAAGGCATTAAATTAACAGGTCAAGCTGGAAGATCCAAGTATTCAAGCAGGGAGGTCCTGTCTCAGGTCTGTGGAAAGGCTGCAGTAATGCTGTTGGTGCGGTGTCCTGCTTTTTCTGGGTGTGAACAAATGTGTGATGAAATATGATGGGAAAGCTAACAGGTTTCTGTAGACCAAGCCAGAGGGTGAGTTCAAGCATTCAAGCATATTCAAGGAATATGCTGCTTGCTTCTCTTCATCCTCTAAACAGAAAGAAAAAGCCATCTTCTCGTCCTCAAATTTCCCTACTTTCAAAATCTACAGTGGGCTATAGGAAAGAAAGAGGCAGGTTCTTTAGGAGGGTTTGTTGTGTCAGGACAAGGGGAAATGGTTTCAAACTAAAAGAGGGGAGAGTTAGACTGGATGTAAGGAAGACCTTTTTTACACTAAAGGTGATGAGGCACTGGCAGAGGTTGCCCAGAGAGGTGGTAGGTGCCCCATCCCTGGAGACAACAAAGGTCAGGCTGGACAGGGCTCTGAGCACCTGATCCAGTGTAGGAGTTCCTGTTCATTGCAGGGGAGTTGGACCCGATGACCTTTAAGTGTCCTTTCCAAATCAAATGATTCTATTAATAATATATATATTTTTGCTTCCACAGATGACCTCTTCCGCTGTGTGTGTGGTGTGGTGTTTTTTTGTGTGTTTTTTTTTTTTTTTTTTTTTTTTATAACCTTACCAGGGGATGCTTTCCCTCCAGCTTGGCTTTATCTCCTTTGCTGTAACTTCTTTTGCTGGGTCTGCTACTGACAGTGGCATTTGCAGGTGATACTTCCATGCTGAACAAAACCAGGCCAAAGGCTGTCTTGTTCATGACAAGTAAAAATGAAAAAAGCAATTACATTTCTTGCTGGACTGGAAAGTTGCTCATTGCAAAGCAATGCCTTTTTAATATTTTCTGCTTTTTAGGGTAAATACAGTGCAGAACTAGGAATGCAAACTCTGAGCATTTGTTCTTTTTCATGCATTGTTCTGTGTGGAAGTGAATCATACAATCATATCAAAATGCTTAAACATAGTGATAGACTTAATTTGTGGTGTGACTGAGGAAAACAGCTGAACTTCTTTGTAGCTCTGTAGTTGTATTTCATATACAGGGAAACATTTTTGTTAAAACTGAGTTCTGCTCAAGCACCTTGTAGTAGCCTGAATATTGCAGATGAGGTATTCTGTCCCCTGGAAGCAGTGCTGCCAAGATCCCTGGCAGCACTGGCAGATCCCTGGGGCTCACCAGCGCCGGTGATACTGTGCTTCAGGAACTGGGTGGGTGCACTGGGAAACACAGAAAAATACAGGGAAAACAAGTGATGAAGAGCCCCTGATTTCTTGGGCAGGTGTTTTTTTTTTCCTATGCAATTAAATTATTCAGTTGAAAACCAAATCACTTCAGTTGTTTACATTCACACTTTATTTTTCTGCCCTTGTGCTTTGTCCTCAGGAGTTGCTTGATGACTGCATGCTTGCTACAACCTTTGGCAGCCTGTCCTGCACCTGCAGCATGGGCCAAACCCTTTGTCTGTCCTTGCAGAGATCCCTAGGCACTTGTATGGCATAACCAATATGGGGAAGTGGGGGAGCAACTTAGCAAGAGGAACAAAGGAAGAAAAGTAGCCCTGTGAGGTTAAAGATGCTATCTATCTCTCTGCCTCTACCAACCCCGAGCTGCCTGCAAGACAAATTGTCAGCAAAGCCCATTTGTAGGAGGTCTGTGCCATTGCTCAAGCACGTGTAAGCTTCAGAAGAAAAATGATAGCAAATCATGTGCAAAATGCATTTAAGCTGTGAATTTGTGTGTGTTCTCATTCTCTATGACCTCTGCCTCCCTCATGGACTTTCCTGTAGGCTTTGTCATAGTTAGAGGAGTTATCACCAAGTAGAACTCTCCTCAAGAGCTTGTATCTTTAAAACAACTCATAGAAAAATTCTCCTTTTGCTTGTGCGTGACTGACTTTTATGAACTCCTGTTGAATCTCCTAATCCCGTTTTGGTCTTTTGGTGCAATTTACTTTTATCCCAAAGCTCAGCTCTCCAAACTTGCCAAAGAAAACACCGGGCACCATTGAAAGACTGGTTTAAATGGAGCTGCTTGAGGGAGCCTGGTAGGGAAGTTTAAAAAGACAAAAGTCAATGTGTTTTTCATATCTTTATATATAAAAAATCTTTATGTTCTGATTAGGGACTAAGTGGACCCTTGAAACCACAGTCCCTTTCCTTACTGAAATTTTATATTTCTCAGTTAATATGGGGCAATGAAAGTGCTGGGATTTTTATTTAAAGAGCAATGGTGAACATTGTAATAAGATATTTGTAGGCATAACTGAGAAATGCTGCAAAACTAGATTTTGCAAATTGGTAATAGAGAAGATAGTCCATTTGTCTCAGGCATCTGCAGCTCTCCATTAACTTGGAGCGGAGCTCTCCAGATCGTTTACTCTTTGCAGTGCTTTGAGATGGGTAGAGTTGCTAAGTCACTGCAAGACCAGCATGTGTTTCTGCAGAAGCATTTAGATGGTTAGATGCAAACTCACTTTTGAGTATTTGGGTACAAATTTTTATATGAAATCTGCCAAGGACAAAGAAACCTTCAGCTTCAACTGACAAGCCTAAGGTCCCATCAGGTGCAAACATGAAGTCAACTGGTTCTTTTCCTCCAGTGTGGTATATGTGGCTTCTTAAAAATTTGGTGATGCTATATATATGAACTTCACATAGTGATGCTTGGAATAGAGGGAAATATGGATTATGGTTTGACCCAGGAGCCATTAGTTTGTGTACACAAGTGTGGCTGAGTACAGTTCTAACAGTGTGGCTTGAGGTAAGAAGGCACCATTACTCTTCCTCTGGATTAGAGCAGACCTCAGAGTTTAGTTCTGGAACAATCTGGAGATGATGTGGTGAATACATATATATATATATATATATATCTCTATCTCTCTCTCTCTCTATCTCTCTCTCTCTCTATCTCTCTCTACATATACATATCTATCTATATCTACATATACATATCTATCTATACAATAGATATACAATATATATCTATATTTTAATATAATATATATAATATATATAATAATATATTATAATATATATTATATTATTGTATATGTAATATACAATATACATATCTATCTATACAATACTGCAACTTCTCTACTGTGTGGAGTTTAAAAAAAAAGTGTTTGTGTGAGTGCAGAACTCTCACAATGTTATGCTCTTGTCATGACACAGTAGAGAACATTTAAATGCAAACCAGTGCCTTAGCCTTCCTGCCCGCTCTCCTCTCGTGGGCACTCCTTGTCTGAGATCTCTTTTCTGTCCTGCTGTGATGAAAGTGACAAAAGGTGGAATTCTATTTGAGACTGTACACAAATTATCCCAGCAAAGCTCCCTGCAGTCCTGCATATGCAGTCTTTTTTGCCCTACAGATGGAGAAATTACAGCCTGGTCTATGTGCTGGCTTCAGGCTGAGCTGGAATACTCTCGCTTATCCTAGTAAGCATGTTAAGAGTTTCATCTTTGGTTAAACTGGTTCTGCTGGCAGTGCAGAGAAGACTGGAGATAGAGTGCAGAGAATGGCTTGCTAAAGATGCAGCAGAAGTGATGACTTTATCCTGCAGATGCTGATGGGCCCCAGCTGGCTACATTGGCTGGCATGAGGAGCCTTGTGTGAGGCACTGTGCTGCCCTGTCACAGTGCACTGCTCCCCCTGACTTGCTGGACACTCTGAGAAATACAGGAAAATCAGAGCTGAAGTGACTTCCACAAAGCACAATTCACCACAGTAGGCAGATCATTGTAAAGCAATTACTTTTTAAACTAAGAAAAAAATTGTTATTAGTTACAGGGTAAACCAAATGATATGAGAAAAGCAGCAAAGGAGGAAGAGCTTTTAGGCCAAATGCTTTACAAAGCCTCTTCCATAAGATGGCAGCAGCTTATTTTGTGAAATATGCTGCAAGGCGGAGTGAAAGGATGGCTGTGGGAACCTGTGGAATGGGTGCCTCATCTTTGTGGGCTTTGTATCTGTCTTTTGCTTGGTCCATGGGCCGTTTGGTCCGTGCCCTTTGTGACTGTCCTCACGCAGGTTAGTCAGCAGCCTCGCTGTACACGGTAAAACATTTTCTCTTGTTTGATGCAGTGGCGATAAATATAAACACAAGCAGAGATACTAAAAAACAAGCTGCAGGGGCCATGAGTATCTGATCACGCTTCAGCATTTGCTGTGGGCAGGTGTGTAGAACGCAGGGGAAGGTGATGCTGTACGTTGTTTGCCCTGTTTCAGGTTTTCTTTCTTGCGTGTAACTGTTTTGTTAGGAACTGCCCAAAGTGACCTGAGTTTTGAGAGCAGGAGAGGTAGAAGAACAGGTTGTTGTTTTTTTTTCTCCTTCCAAAACACGAGATCTGTTTAATGCCACGGTCAAACCAACCACGCTTTGTTCTGAAGGAAGGGATTGTGGAGAGGGCTATTATTCGTCTAACAGAAAGTGGTTGAAAGAAAATACATTGGAGATGAGCTATTTTCTGAAATCTTTTGATATAAAGAATTTCATGTCTCAAGTATTCCAGTTATTCTTTCTGAGCGTGTTCCATGTTCTCAGTGATGCCCACCATTCTGTGTGCAGCACATACTTATGCACGTTGTCTCCTGCTCCATTTTTTTTCCTTTACAGGTGCATACCAAATATTTAATAGTCATAAATAGTGTGATTTACTCTAACAGTAGGTTCTATTTAAGAGCAAATTATGGATTATTTTCTCAGTTGTTTTTCTTGTTCTGAATGGGTAACACGGGAGGAGCTAAAAGAAACTTCCTTTTGGCTTTCCCCATTTACTGCCTCTTGTTAGGCATTGCTTGTGTTCCCTGTGGCCCTTTAGCATCCATCTATCACCAGTATTGTGGTAACTAATGTGAGCTTGAAGAGTGGGAGGAGAAAAACTCAGTGATCTTTGTCTTCCATTCACGTTTAAATAGAACTGCTGGACTTTGTGGTTTTGATCTCTGCATTGGTGGAGTGCAGACAAGTCCCTCATGAGCCCTTCCCACCTCACTCCTCTGTCCTCGTTTCTGGCTCACTGGGGACTGGATCCTGTCTGGAAGTGAATGGACTGTGATCACAGCAAGGAAGCACAGTTACACAGGCATGCTGGGAAAGAGAGGTACCCCAGTTCCCAATGGGGGTTCCAAAGGTTTAATCACATCTCAGAATTTGGGGGCTTAAAGGCTGAGAATTGCTCTTTGTTAGCTCTTGGACCTGCTTTTCTACTGCAGACAGCGATGGAGATGGGATGCTTTCATCCCTTTTCCTTTTTTTGAATTGTGTCTCAACTTCAACTAGGAAAAGACAGGCTTTCTGCTCTCAGATTTTGGCCAATGGTAAGGCTTAAAGAGTTTGAAGAAGTTATGCTTGGCAGGAAACTCAATATTTTAAGGGGTCATTTCATTGTTACTGGTCTACAGTGCGTGCTGCCTGATTTATACCAAGGAGACTCCTGGAATGCGTCCTGCTTACTTCTTTCTTTCTTTCCAATTAACTTTAAGGAAATAAAAAAAGAAATGAAAGTGAGTTATTTGGATAACATATAGGATGTTTTATTTATTCTAGAAAGGTTCAAATTCTTTCCAAGAGTCCAACAACTTCCATTTTCAGAAAGGAGCCCTTTTCACCTCAAATTATTTACATTGCAATTGCATCCAGGGGCTCTGGTCAGGATGGCTCCAGAGGGCTTGGGGAAACAAATGGGGTGAAAAGAAATGGAAAAGTAAATGAGAGCAGTTTGGAGCATATGGGGAGCCCTGGGCTTCATGCAGATCAGCAAGGGGCTGGACTGCAGCACGGAGGCTCTGGCTCCCGTTGCTTGGGTGGGGTGGATGGGGCGAGGGGTGGCCAAGCTCTGTGCAAGCCAAGGATGGGGCTTCTCATGGCCATGTGAGCTGCTCTGCTTTGCCTTTCTGCAACGTTCTGTTATAAAACATGTTAATGGCAACCATTTTGGTTAGCAACTAATTCCTTAGAGCAAATGTCTGTAAGTCAATTGTGTATCAGATGTTGCCACATATTACTTTGTTTTGGTGTTTAGCCACAAATAGCTCGTGACAATATTTTTGTGTTATAACACACCATAATTTACTTCTACCAAGCATGTAATTCCTGAGAGATGGAGTGGCACTCAGCCTATATGTTCTTTGGTCTTTGCTATATTCAGTCCAACACAATGGGTGCAGCTGAATGATTTAATGTCATCCCGAAAGTATTCACACAGACTGCTGAAAAAGAAAGCTGGCCATGGAAATAATTTGTAACTAAATGCATACATAAATATAGGGCTACAATGCACACAGAGGCAGTGTATTGCCGTCCCCTGCTGAACTTTTCAATAATCTTGGACCTGTGCCTTCCTGGGGGATAAGAAAAAAAGCACCCTGTAAGGTAAATTTGGTTAAATAGTGAGCTCTGTGAAATGTTCCTTTGATGTCAAACAGGTGGAAGATCTGGAAGAAACGAGGACCATCCCAAAAATGCAGGTACTCTATTGACCCACTCGTTTGAAGTGTAAGTAAGGAATCTAGGAAGTCTGCTCCCATCTATCTCCCTGCGAGATGGAGGGAATCTGGAGAGGTTTCAGGGCTGCTGTGTATGACAGCAGCAGTTTGCTGCTTCACAGTGTTTGCTGGAGAAAAAGAAGTCTTGGAGCTTTAGTGTCCATTGTGGAGGCACGTGCCAAGCCTGGGTGGGGGCTTGCTACATGTCTGACTGTTCCTGGGACAAGATCCTGATATGACACCAGCTGCAAAATCACTACAAATTCAGTGTTCTGTTTGATAAACCAGTTATCTGCTGGGCTTGACAGGTTGAAAGCTTGATACTTTGTTAGGATAGGGAAACAGCTTGCACCATTACCTTGCCTTGCACCATTTCTAGTAAACTGACTATGTTTTGATTTTGGAGGAGTTACATTTTAAATTTGTCAGCTTTCAACTCAGAAAAGCTATTAACCTCTTATTTACTGGAGCACCCCCATGGTTCCTTGCATTAGGATGCTCATTAATTTTGCTGTGTGTTAACTGTCAAAAATCCACCGAAGTGAGTTCAGAAGCTTTCCTTGCCAGATATTTCAGTATATTTCTGGTGATTTATTCTACTTCTAGCTTATTTTATTTACATTTATAGCTGCTTGATATTCCTGAATGTGGGCCTAAATAAATCATTTTTATTTCAAAAACAATGGAAGTACCTTCAACTAATACTTGAGAAGATATTGCTAAGCAAGTGTAGTGCTTGCAGTATGGATTCTCTCTTGAAATAGTGCCTACAGCAATGCTAAATCAGATTTTTGGGGTAAAAATGTCCCCAGACCTGTAATAGAATCTACCAGTTAGCAAGCTTGCAGCCCCTGAATCCCACCCAATGCTGGGTGTTGCTGTGAGCTTAGGGAACAGAGTCGTTATGGTTGGAAAAGACCGCTAAGGTCATCATGTCTGTCAGCCCACTCCCGCCATGCTCACTAACCACGTTCCTCAGTGCAACATCTGCATGTTTCTTGAACACCTCCAGGGATGATGACTCCACCAGCCTGGGCAGGCTGTGTCAATGCCTCACCACTCTTTCTGAGAAGAAATTTTTCCTAATATCTTAACTGAGCCTCCTGTATTGCAACTTGAGGCCATTCCCTGATGTCCCATTGCTGTTACCTGGGAGACAGTCTCCTTTCAGGGATCTGTAGAAAGGTGAGCAGTGCTGCCAGGTGGGGCTGTGAGATGGATACAGTGGCTCTCGGGAATGGTGAGTCCTGCAGCACATCTCTGACCTTCACAGCTGTGAGGGCTTGGGCTGCTGCCTGCTGCTCTCCTGGTGTGAGGCAGTTAAAGACCAGACAGAATGGACAAAACACAAGAGTTTTCCTCCCCTTCTTGCATCCATACAGGCTGATGCTGTTTAAAGTGCCTTTTCTTTGAGAGATCAGTACCAATAAAATACGCACCGGTAAGAAGCCAATTTATGTACCAGAAATGACTACATGTGTTACATAATTAGAATACCTGCCCCGACTCCTGAAATCCATCACCCATGGACCTGCTTTTAATCTTGTGTCGTCTCCCCGGCTTATGAGATGAAATGTAGCTGGGGAGTGTTATGGGAACCAGATGGAGAGCTTGGCTGTGGGGCTGCTCGGAGCGCAGTGTGTGCGTACCTTGCAGGATACCTTAATCCATGATAAAGACAGACAGCTCACTCTTCCAAAATCAAAACCATATCCATCAATGGTAACCTCTTCCTAATGCAGCACGAGCTGCTGCCGCTCAGATATAGGCAGCTTGGAGCGCCTGATGTAGGCAGAGCTGGACAGCAGCCGTGCATGGATGAGATAAAATCAGTTGGCTACCTCATAAATAAATTTGAAAGATATTCTAGGGTGATATAAATTCAAGTACTAACTTGATCTGACTTGATCCCAGAGGGGTGTTTGCTCCACCTTTCACTCACTGGATCCTGATTTATAGCACACATTTTTAGGCTTTATTATTCAAGAAAGAAAACCTTCAAACTACATCTGGCTGACCCAGCGCGCTCTGCCCGGAGAGCTTCATGCTGCTTAAATTAATACAACTTGTTCAAAAACGTCGCAGAATGGATGGGTTTTTAAGTCAGCGAGGATTCAGTTTGGGTAACTGAATGTTATTCCTACATGGTAAAATACCAGTAGAAGTAAAGTCAATAAACTCTAAAGGCAAATATATTAAAGAATTCTTATGCATCATGATTTTCCTCTTGCCATCGAGGGAAAAGATTGTATTTTATACAGGAACTGAGATGTTTCCCTTTCTGTAGTCCTGTGTGGATTTAACTAAAGCAGCAACTAAGAGAAACACAACGTTTCATAAAGAAAGCCTTGTTGATAATTATAGAATGGTGGTAAGCATATGCTCATGGCCTTTATTTTTCTTGTTCAGAACTTTATTATGAATCTTTAAGTTTCAAATGACTCTTGATACTTTGCATGTGTGAGACAGATTTTAGGTAAATAAATATGACTTATTATTTTGGGACAATACTTCAAATATATATTTTAAAGGTCATGTTCTTTGTTTGACCACATATGACTCTTATAGATCTATATGCTAACTATTCCACACCAGATTTTCAGGTGGTAAATAGGAGAGCATGGAGCAAAAGGGAGAAATAAATGATGTTTCTAGGAACAGTTCTATTTCTGGCAAACCAGTCTTACCTGAAGCAGGCGTAAATTATGTAGTATTACTCAAAGTCTTCATCAGTGCCAGAGGTAGAAAAATTAGCTATAACTACATAAAAATATTATGTTCATTTATGTAATTACAGGCTGTTGCTAAGTTTGCAGAAAAATGAGAGTATTTGACAGCTATCTTGTGAACAATCTGTTGTGATTTTTATCTCCTGTGTACTTCACTAAGAGTAGAAATCAGTTGAGAAAAGCAAAACTCGGCATACCAAGTTCTGCCTTCACAAAGATAAAATATCTGCTTGGTTGGGATTTTGCCTGCTGCTTCTCTTGAACTCCACCAGTGGTGGTGTTACTGTGTAGTGCTGCAGATGCGAACAGTTTGATGGTAGCAGTAACCTTCAGGGTACTCCATTCATTGGTCTGGAAGAAAAACTGTCACCTCTGTAACTGCTTTTCTTTCCAAGTAGTGCTCTCTTTGGTAAACCATTGATATTAAACAACATATTCCGCTGAACACGGAGCATATGGCTGATGCAAACCTGCGGTATATGTCGTGGTGACTGCAGCACTGTGTGTACGGGGGAGTCATTTTCACAAAGTGTTGATTTAGAAGAGCATGTTTTGAAACTTCTGAAAGCTGAACAAAAGACTTCCATCCAGCAGGAGGTGTGAGCCGCCGTCACAGTTTGCCACATGCTGTAGCATGTGATGGATATTCAGACATACGCTCCATAGATCTTTCTTGGCTGTAGTCTATTACCTCCTCTTTTTTGCCAGAAAAAAATTGGGTAGCAAAATTAATCACAGCAGTCCTTTGAGCCCATATTTAAAAGTTTTGAATTTTAAAGAGCCTTACACCATGTTCCCACTGTTTCATGCTAGTCCTATCCCCATTTGCATATGACACTGTGAATTTTTCTGATTCACTTTTTTAGTCAAGGAAAGAGAAGAACATTCTACTGTGAGTTATAACAAATTATGTTACTGACTTCTTACATGCTGGAAGGCCAAGAGCCAGTGGTCTGTCTTGCTCAGATTTATTTTGTCCCAAGGTGTTGTGCAGCTCCTTATTCATGCTTTATTTGGGATTCCAGCCATTTAAAGAATGCTATTCTGCTAGTTATACAAAACATTTATTTCATTGCACATAGCTGCTTTGTTATTTAATGCCACACAGAGTCTTCAAGGTGGCTTAGACTATAAGCAAAAGGGCAGTGTCAAGTATTGATATCTACAACTTAAACCAGACCTGATACAGCAAAGGGAAAACCATTAATCATTAGACACGTGAGTGCCTGCACTGAGACTTGCCCTTGCATGGCAAGACAGATCCCACGGGCAGATCCAGCATTGTTTGGCCCAGCTCCTCCATGTGCCCAGCACAGCAGGTGTTGCTGGTGGCTTTGAGCTGAGGGAGGCAGTGGCAGAGCCCCTCTGGAGGGTGACACCTAATGGATCGATGGTGTCAGGGGGCAGGTGTGCTGGTGGGGAGGCCGAGCCCTGGGAGCTGGCCGTGCTGAGCTGTGTGTGAAGGGAAGCAGGGTGGTAGGCTCAGAAAGCTGGAGTTAAAACCTGTCTGACTTCTTATTGGCAGTGGCACTGTCTGTGTCTCCAAGAGACATTTTGTATGACTCGGGGTTCTGAAGGCAGATAGTGGAGACGTGGGTGTGTTGATCCTCCTCTGAACTAATGTTCCCTGCCTGTCACTTGCTTCATATACAATATATTTCAATGTGAAGAGCATAGCTAGAGTAAATTCTTCCACAAAGAAGAAAGTGAAGCTTTTCACCATCTAATCAATATTTCCTTAAGACGTGCCAATGTTTACTGAGCAGAAATATGGTCTCTCTGTTATAAATTATATAATTCTGACCCCAATCCTTCCCTGCCCAGATGTCCTCTCTCCTGATGAGTGACATTTAGAACAGGAGTATTTGCTTTTAGGATGGGGACGGTGTGTGCTATGAAGCACACACTCTGGTGCTTTGCATAAAATAATCACTGAGTTAGTCCTGACGACAATTTTTGGGAAATTCTGAATGCCTCGGTCCATATGTCAGATTCCTGGGCTGTGTCCAGGAGGGTATTATTTATAACAAACATCAGAACTGCAGCCATCCACTGCAGCTAACTGCCATCTTGGAGGAAGATTAGTTTGTACACTTGTACTGCATGCAGACATATACAAAGTCTGGCTTTCTCTTGAAAAAGCTTGATGTTTTGGTGACTGACTAGATGAACAAACATATAAACTTTCAGGAGCTGGCAGAGCAGCATCCAGTTCTGGTTACCCTCTTTGCTTCCCTCCACCCTTTGGCTCTCACCATAATTGAAGACAACTGCTCTGACCACTGAGCTCAACATCTGTAAGATGAAGTTGTACATCTTGGGACTGAGGTCTCCAGACTTGGCACCCAGCTGCCAGCACATTGCTTTCTCTGGTATGCTCTGGACCTCAGCCTTGGCCTTGGAGCTGTCTACCTGTCTCTGACACTGCTGTTATGCTCTTCTAGCCGTTGTGGATAGCACCGGATTCCTATGATGCTCTCCATAATGTTATGCAGAGGGGAAAGAATGGGTGATATTGTGAGAGACAGTTATATGAAGCTATCAGTACACTCTTGCAAATTCACCCAGAGCAGCTGGCTGTTCTCACATCTTTCTGTGACCCAGATGTGAGCAGAAGAGCACTCTGCCGTCGTGCTGTGGCTCAGGGTACCTGTTCTGTAACAACAGCGCTTGATTTTCTATTTTATTTTATTTTTGGTGGAATACTATTACCAGAAAATTGTTAACATTTGCATGGAGGAGGTTAACTCTTTTAAGTGGCTTCATGCCATTAAGTAGGAATGTAACCACTCAGTAGAGCAGTTTGTCCATGGAGAGGAAAAATAACCCTTCAAAATTCTGGCACCAGTTCCACATTAGAGCTAAATTACTGTAACAGATTGAAATGACAAGACTCACATTTTTAAATGAGCATGTAAACGAAGCATGTGCCCAGACTGGCATGGGACAGGAATCCTAATTTGCACATATGCTTTGGGATTTGCACACACACACACAAAAGCAATTAAAAAATAATCTGGTGAAGCATGTCTAACACAAAGCTGAAGGGATGAGTTTAATGTTCTCACATGGTGGTGTGAAAAGACCTAAGCAGGCTTTAAATATTCAGTGTTTTCTTTAGTAGGCAGTATCAGGACGGCTGAAGGCAGCTCATCACAAATGATGGAGAAATACAATGCAGTATCTCCTCCAGACTTTTGCATGGAGTTGGGTGAGGCACAGACCTGTCAAAATGCATCTGGAGGAAGACCAGAAAAATAATCCCAGGGATGGAACACCTCTCCTATGAGGACAGGCTGAGAGAGCTGGGACTGTGCGGCCTGGAGAAGAGAAGGCTACGGGGAGAGCTGAGAGTGGCCTGTCAGTATCTGCAGGAGACTATAAGGGGGCAGACTCCTTAGCAGAGCATGATGGGATAGGACAAGGGAAAATGGACTCAAACCAAGAGGGAAGATTTAGACTGGATATAAGAAAGACAGTTTTTAACCTAAGGATGATGAGGCACTGGCACAGATTGCCCAGAGAGGTGGTGGATACCCCATCTTTGGAGACATGGTCAGGCTGGATGGGGCTCTGAGCACCTGATCAGTGTAGGTGTCCCTGTTCATTGCAGGGGATTTGGACCAGATGACCTTTAAGGCTCCCTTCCAACTCAAATGATTCTATGATTCTATGATTTCTCCATGAGAAGGTGATATTTTATCATTAGGCTATCTAATACCACTGGATTTTTTGTTATAGTAGCTGACTTTCAAATATGATCACACTGTGAAGTAACTGTGTGCAATTTTGTCGATACTTAAGAACAGACTCAGGGCTCCATCACAGTGTGTCTACCACATACTGAAGTGACTGACCCTGATCCACAGCCGGGAGTTCAGCTCTGTTGCTGCTCAAACCCAGATTACATACCATTTTTTGGTCTTTTTTCTTCTGCTTAGTGGAAAGCTGTGGAGTGTATGTGCTGTCCGTTGCGTCTGTGTGTGTACAGATGCTCACTTGCACCCCACTTGCTGGCAGTGTTACAATGCACCAAATAATCACTTTTTAAAAGTTGGTTTTAAAGATGATTTTAAAAAAGAAAAAAGGCATGAAAAGAGTCATGGGGTGGCTTTTCCAACAACATCTTGAACTTGTAATTCTGCAGTGTTGTCTCTGAGCCATTAATGAGATCCATATTGCGGGGATGGCCTTCAAGTAATGGAGGAAGGCAAAAGCAGCTGTACTTGCTATCCCGTGGCTCTGTCTTTTTCATTATTCTCACCCTTATTTTTGTGGTGGGGTGTATTTTCTGAAGCAAACAAGCTCCCCAGGGCTGGCATGCTGTGCAGCAGGTTGAGGGCTGGGGCTTTGATGCTGTGAACCCGCTAAGAGGAGCACTGCGGTGCCTCAGAAGGCAGAGATACTTTCCGTGGGTGAGAGTCCTGGCACAAATATCTGACTAAAAGACTCTGAGCCTATTACCAAAAACCAACCCAACCAGCAAGATACTGCCAGAGTTAGCTGAATGATCCAAGCATTTCACACAGTTGATGACCAGGGCAGATTTATCCTCCCTGAGTGACACATTGGAATAATATTAGCTAACTGTCTGTAGCTGGTTGGGGCGTCTCCTTCCAGACACATAATTGTTACTGTCACCTCTCATGCTGTATGGTATGCAAGGCTGATGCCTGTGAGTTTTGCCCAAGTGCTTTTAAAGAGCTCTGGAGGCAGCCAGCCTTGAATGCTGAACAAACGGTGATGGCTCAGTTAATAATGGGCTGAAAAGTGCAAAATTAAAGCATGTGTTAGAGTGCATGCATTAGCTAGATAGTTTTTCAACAAACTGTCAGCCAGTATATGTAAGAAAAGTAGGGCTACCATGGTGGAGACAAAGACTGCTGTTGAATAACTGAAGCATACAGCTCATCTTTGATCGGCTTTGCAGGGCTGGATCTGCTGTGCTTCTCCCAACTTCCCGTGAGCAGTGACTGCCTGGAGTGGGGCTGCAGCTTGGATGGAAGAGGAGAGCCCCAGAAGAGGGGTTAATCCTTGTCAGCTCTCTGCAGTGTGCAGACAAATCTTCCCCCTAATGAAAGGCTGTGAAACTGAAACAGAATTTATTAGACACTGGCTGCGTTTTAAAAAGATCCAAATAATATAGGCGCATTGCTGCTTGATTTTTGGCTATCTGGTAGCTAATTTCTCCCAACTTGAATCTGCACATTTGTAATGCAAAATGTTTTACTTCACATTAAAGTAAGAGTGTTTGTTTATGCAGTTTCATTTCCAATAAAAGCTATGCTTTACAGTGCATTATACAGAATGACAGCGGTACACTGAATTACAAGGTCATGCTATAGATCATACTCCCTCTGCCAAACACCCAGCGAGGAATTTTGAAGTCGTAGTAAGGGGCTGAGCGGCGAGCAGAGCCAGAAACAATACAGGTTAGAAAAATGTTTGTTTTATTTAGTGAAAGAAGAAAGAGCTTGACTTATTAGGGAGGGTTTTCCTACCATATTCATTCTGGGTCCAGATCCTGGAAAGAATGTTTGGGATGGAACTTCCTGCAGTTGACCCTAATCTGTCCTCAGAGCCTCATGCATCTTTCCCTAAACCGTGCAGTACTGGGTGTGTTTGAAGATCTAACTAGCAGTTTATGCTTAGCACTATTACATTACCAGACATGACTTTTCCATAATGTGTGTGAGGATGCGTCTGGCAAAAGGTGAGGAAGTGTCATCTTCTGCACACAGACTGGCTGTGTGCTACTGTGCTTCTGAAAGCTGTGCCCTAAATAGTAAGAGTGCCTCTGTCCAGATGTTTACAAGGGTCACGAAAATGATCCAAGGGATGGAACACCTGCCCTATGAAGACAGGCTGAGAGAGACAGGGTTCTGCAGCCTGGAGAAAAGAAGGATCCAGGGAGAGCTGAGTGTGACCTGTCAGCATCTACAGGGGGCTGTAAGAAAGAAGGGGACAGACTCTTCAGCAGGGTCAGCTGTGACATGACAATTGGAAAATTTCAAACTGAAAAAGGGGAGATTTAGACTGGATATAAGAAAGAAGTTTTTCAGCCTAAGGGTGATGAGGCACTGGCACAGGTTGCCCAGAGAGACTGTGGATGCCCCGTCCCTGGAGACACTCAGGTCAGGTGGCTCTGAGCACATGGTTGAGCTGTAGGTCCTATTCATTGCTGAGGACTGGATCAGATGACTTCTTCCAACTGAAAAAACTTGATGATTCTAAAAAAATGGCTCCAGAGCAGAGAGAGACCTGAACAATGCAGCCACTACTTGCATTAGTGCATTTGCTGTGTGTGGAAAAGAATTTGGAGATAATTGTTTGGCTATGTAGAAGGCCAAGAAGTGCTGAAGCCAACATGGTGGATAATTTCAGTATGGGAGTCAGTTTCTCAGCCCATTTCAGATGTGAGATAAGAGAAGTGGCATGAATGGTAAAAGCAGACACCCACAGGAGGAATGATTGTCAGATCTGCAGAAAACCCAGTATCAAAGTGAGATTTCAGTGTCAAATATGCTGTTCTCTAGACGTGACCAGTGAGATGAACCTGAAAATGGAGCTGTCTGTAGTGAACAGTCTTCCAAAAAAAACAAAGCTGAGTCACTGCTTTCTTTTGTTTCAACAATGGTGGTATTCTGACAAAGCTGGACGGCACTTTGGGAATCGAGCTTTTTGGTGGGGTTGTACTGCCTGAGGGGTACAGTTTGGGCAGCACAGAGATGGTGAGGCCATCTTAGAAGTCTCTTTTGACTTGGACTCTACCAGGTTCTTCTCTGCAGATAAAAAACTTGATGAGGAGCCACTCCAGTGCAATGTGATATTTTGTTGATGCAGAGAAAGCACAAGAAACTCAAAAATGAACAGCAGAAGACATTTCCAAGCTTCTTACTACCGGTGAATTTAGTAGGACTGCTTGCTTCTTTAAACCCAGCATGCAGGCCCACGTTAGCAGTGATTTTTTGGCTGGAGGCTCTAGTACTGTTGCCTTTCTCAACCTGCCAGGTAATCACACCACACCACATGGTTTTGGTTGGCAGATACTGTTACAGCATGAGATTGATTCTTGCAGTGCCCTGAGGCTCCTGTCCCACTGTTCTCAGCTCAGATCTCTGCTCTGAATTCTGTTGGAGGATTCCATTTGTGACTGTTTGCTGAGAAGCTGAGTGGCTTCTGTGGCTGACCTAGAGAAAGGCTGAATCTTCTGCAGTGAACTTCAGGGAATCCAAACAGAAGCAACGTCAATGGCCTTGCTGAGGAACTTTCATAAAAATAAGTGCTCCGTCACTCTGTCATGTTATTGCAGTTCTTTGCTTAGGCTGCACACCCTGTCTCTACACTTTTCAGCACAGTGGGGTCTGCAGTATGTCATACCAGGCCAATTAATCATTCTCTGTAGCCAAAACATATCTCCACTCCCCCTGCATCTGCCACGACTGCCTTCTGTCCAGAGTCCTTCAGCCTCACCACACAGGAGGGCAATGTTTTTCACTCAGTCTAAGAGGACTGTGCAATGCCATGGCCTCTGTGGTGAACAGCATTACAAGCAGAATCTGGATCAGGCTTTATTGGCAGTTCATCATTGAACAAGTCATGCTGATTGTTCCTTGTTCTAGGCTGCAGATATCACACAACTGCAATATCAGGTCAGATATGTCACACCTTTGCACTGGTTAGAGGTGTGTGGCTTTTGCTAGAAGCTACTGTCATCATGTTCTGAAGAAGACTTTTTTTCTGGACAGATTAATGTCTTTGTCATGGTGGTTACTTCTGGAAATCTGTTACTCCTCAGGAAGTGTAGAAAAAGCAGGGCTGACTGCAGCAGGATAGATTGCATTTATTGAATTCTTTGATTAAAGCTCTTACTGTTTTCCCGCTGTTTTGGTGTCACAGTTTAGATTTTTACATTGAATGACAGGAGAAGGGGGAAAAAAGAGGAAATGTTTATTTAATTCATGTTACAGAATGTAATGACAAGAGATTGTTTCCATACGTACTGTTTTTCTTGACCTTTTAACATTTGGAAATGTCAGGAAATTCCATTACTGTAGGTCTATCCAGCTTTAACGCTACAATAACTTTATAGCTATTCACAAGGGAAATTATTGTATGTTGCCTGAAACAGTGAAGGTGCATACACGCAGATCTCCTTTTCTTCTTCCCTGCCAAACAGATATCTGTGGCTGCATGCCTTCTTAGCTAAACATGCAACTTTTGTGTCCCGGTAACTATGACTTTTCTTTAAAACCTGCTGGATTTACTGAGACAGCAAAGAGAAGTATTTCTTTGAAGTCTAAAGAAAGTCTTAGTATTGTAAAGTGGATTTTGACTTCCTTTGATTAGACAATGACCAAAATCATGTACGGTTTTTCAAATATAAACATTAATTTTGGTGGCTTCTCTTTTGCTTTGTTAATGTTTTTGAGGGGGCCTATTGTGAAGCCAGAGAGGCTCAGGAGGAATTTTGATCCTTGCATGTCATCTGCCCTTTAAAACTGAACAACAGATTCCTATCACGACTTTGATACATGAGCTGCGAAAACCCTGGAGGGTCTGCTGTTTAAGTAATGCACTTCTTGGTCGTGGCAGTGGTGCAGTACACATCTGTATCTTGTCATTGCCCAGACTTTGGTACAGAGCCACGAGGAGCCCATCACCTTGGACAGCACCAGGCCGGCCTGGGACCCATGTGTGCGAGGTCAGCTCCAGCCCTGCTGCCTGCGGCTGAGGTCCCAGCAGAACAAAACAGCAGCAGGGACGTGGTGTGGGAGATTCTGGCCCACCAGGCGTCAGACCTTCAGTGCTTCTGTAGGGTCGATGCTTTGTCCTTTAAGAAAACTCAACACATGATGGGAATGAGTTAGCTGAGAACTTAGAATATAAAAGAAGGGAAATTGAAACCAGAGAACACGTATACACATATTTTAAAAAGTAATCTAAAGGATTAAAATTAATATTGGGAATGTGCATAATGATTGCTTGCTTTACGGAACACAACCACTTAAATGTTAGGGAATTACCCATAAGGTTATCATTAACATTACACCGTCTGCCAGAAATATCCTGGATCTTCCATATGCTGATGCAAGAAACTCTTCTGTCTTCAGGAGAATCACAATCAGCTGTGGATGTGGTCGATTTCACTTATCATGCATATAATTAAGAAACAGCAATCCCCCGAGTTCCCAGCTAGAAATGCCCTCCACCATGATTGTAATGTGAACTAATGAAGTGGTCCTGTTGTTATCACTTTGCAAGCTTAATTGGATTTTTAAACAAAGTAATTTTGAAGTACAACAACTGAATAATAATTGTCAGGTGTAATTTATTACTTTGCAGAAGTTTGGAAATGAGAACTGTGAAAACTTGCTACCCTAGAGCATGAACAAATCTCTTTTATTGACTGAGATCAAGCTCTAAGATGAAGTTTGTATGGGTTGTTGAAAGAATTTATGAGAAGAGTTTAGATTTTGACACAATCTGGATTTACTTGCATGTAACCTTTTAATTATATATAATTTATGCATGTGTTTCTTTAAATTTAGTCTCATCCACACGGAGTAATCTGAGTACACTGTCAAAGTTCTCCATTGCAATTATTTTTTACAATATCAATGTTACTAAATGTTAGCTTCCAGATGTACTGAACAAGGGCCTGAATATAAGCTTTCCAGTCATAATTTGCTAAATGTTTTTGCAAACCATGGATAATATTCAAAACACTGAACAGTAATGAATTATTCTGGTAATGACTTAAACTTCTTTATTTCTTATTCATTACATCAGTTAGGAAAAAATGAAATTAATTTTTATAAAACATCATTAAAAAATTTAGAGGGTCTCTGCATTTACACATATGTAGACATGCAGTTATATCTCTATGTATGTTCATATGTATGTGTACACACACACAAACACACATGGGATTCAGCCTCTAGGAGAAATTCTCCACACTTGTGGACAGCCACTTTCCAAAATTTTGCAAAGATGTAAACTATAACTGAGAATTTAGAATGGTATGGTCATGCTGTCTTTAGGACTGTAGCATGCATGTACTTTATTACTTTGTCTCAATAACAATTTATGATCTTTAATTATAAACTCATTCACTGTTATATGCATGGATACTAACAGACGTGCTTCACCTACAGCTGCAATGTAGTTCTAAATTGTTACATGTCATTTCTGGTGGTGTATGTTGTCTTTCTGACACCATTCTCATCTACATACTAAATAGAATTTATTTTTTTTTTAATTTGGTAGATTTCTGATAAGTATAATTAAGTACAAAAATGATCATTAATTCACCTGACATTCAGTACATCAACCTAGTGGTGACCTTTTCAAGATTTTGCATAGTTTTTCCAGACTAATTTGAGTCCATGAAGGATAGAAGATTTATTAGCCAGGCTCTTATTGCTACTGCTTGAAACAGAAACTTGGCTTCAGTGCTTCAGCCTGTTCAGAGTGCCCAAGTGCTAGGACTGGAGTGATTCCTGGGTGAGACACAGGCAGGAGAAGCAGACGACTGCAAGAAAACCTGAAAGAAAGCTCTATAAAATAATTGCTTGATATATAAGTCCATTACTCCTTATAAGAGAAACTAAAATGTGCAGTAACTAACTTTGGAGCCATCTGGAGTTGTCTCTTGGAAGATGAGCCTGATGATCTGACCACTACGCTACGGACCAGTGGGGAGAGAAGGAAGGAAAGAGGACAATGTTGCCTTCTCCTCACTTCTGGGAGCAGATTTATGGATGTTCTCTGCCACATCTGCCCATGTATTCCCACAGTTTGTCAGGAATTGCAGTGGACATCTAATCACAGAAGTGACACAGTGCTTCTCCTGGCCCAGACCAAAGGGTGTGATTCCCCTTTTCAACCAGCAACACTGAGCAGGCAGAAGAGCGTTCAGAACTATCAGCCTGTTTGCACAACCTTAATTTCTGTATAATGATGCCTGATTCAAATCTTTTCAGTTACATTTATTTCCTTGGATAGAAAAATGACATATTAAACAACAGGTATATGAGTCAAATTACCTAAGTGAAGTAGCAATAGCCTTGAAAGGGTGACAAAAGCTAACACCTTTGAGGTATGGTGGCCTTGGTTTTGTAAAAACATCAACAAAGACCAGCAGCAGGCTACAGAGGCGTGCGCTGCAAGCCAGCAATCCAAACTTAGATATCACTCATGAAAAGCAAGGCTTGCTGCCTCCTTGCCTGCATTCCCTGCAGTAGTGGAAAAGACAAATAGTGCCTTTCGGCAGAAGCTTTTGTCAAGAGCTGAACAGTCTTCAGGCAGGAGTGGTAGGTGCTAAAAGGGAAAAATGTGCATGATTTGATGCGTATAGATTAGCAATGAGCACAGTGTTGAAAATTCCTGGCTGTGAGTCAGTTTAACATAACATTTGGACAACACTTCCCTGAACTGAAGTTTCTCAGTCTGGAAATCCAAACTGGTGATAACAATTAGTTGTTCCCTTTGCTTCTGCCCTTAATTAGGAACCTATGGGGAGAGGTAGGGAGGGAAGCAAATTAAAAGCAATCAATCATTTTCAAACCTGTCAGAAGGTGAAAGTCAACCTGAATTTAAACTGTGGCTTATGTTTGATTCGGACTTGATCTGTACCGCCACACACCTCTCATACTTTAATACATCCTAGCAGCCAGAAGGACTGCATTTTCACATCACTTACCAGACAGCGTCCAGATAGCTCCCTGCAGAAGGCTATGAGGAACTGAGAAAGACAGGAGGTCATCAGTGACCACTAAAGGATCAAAGAGGGGAAGCTGGGTGGTTTTGTACAGTGAATCTCCTGTGGTAAATGATTTTATATTGCTTAAAGTCCAACTCTGGTGCAGTCCATTTTTACTGCTTTTCTAAATACCCTGACTTGTTCAGAAATGCAGTAAAAAGCTCTTGTCCCGGCCCATTCAACTTAAAAAATGGAAAACAAAATCCTCTTAATCCCTGCTTGGATCAGCCTGCAGAATGAAGTAGCCAAACTGGTAGTCACAGTACTGCTATGGTGCTCAGCCTGCTGCGATTCCTACACCTTTTCCCTCTCGGATCACCAGTGGGATCAGTCATTCTCTATTAGGTTGGAAAAGCACAGAAAATAAGAACAATAAAAATGTTAAATGTGCTGTGGAATTTCATTCCACTTCTATAATGAGCTTAGCAAACCCTAAAGCAGAGAATACATAATTTCAAACAGATTTTTAAACAGCGCTTTTGTCAGCTCTCTTGGAAGAGGAGCAGAGCCAGATGATGATATTTTTCAGGAGTAGAAGCAGCAGCTTTTGGGGCCAATCCTGCAAGGTGCTGGGGCTGCCTGGGGATGGGTGAGCTGCACCCATTTGGACATGGACCAGTCTGGGGGTGGGTACTGAGCTGTGGTGGCAACAGAGGAACTGCTGTTAATCAGACACAGAACAACCAGATGAGTCTTGTGGAGGAACCGGTGGCTTCTTTTTACAGGAGAATGAGGTCGTAATTGTAGTTTCAATAAATCCTCTGCCATGTGAAGCTTCATCTAACGCACTCCTTAACAGCTCTCTGCTTTCAAGAAGAGGAGAAAAAAGGCTTCTCTATCATGGGAATTTTTTGGGCACCTTAAGCAATGGCTGTAAAGTAGAGTGGGAGGATTGCAACCCAACACCATCACATCTCTCTCCAAAGTCTTTCTCTCTGTTCTTAATCTCATTTGACTGGTAACTGTTCAACAGAGCAATAAGAAAAGCATTTGAAGCATCCCATCAAGCCAGCAAAGATTTTTAACACAAGCCAGTCCAATTAGACTATTATGGGTGGCCAAAATACGATCCTTGTGCTCTTGATAAGTCAAATAAATAAAGTCCTGGTTGATCATGTTGTAGTGAGCTATTTGAAGCTGAAAGCAAGACAGTTTTGAGTCTCAGTTTCTGTCTAGAAAAACAGACAACGCAGGAAGGCTCTGCTGGTCCTGATTTTAAAAAATAGAGCTGGAAGTGAAACAGATGAAACCATTAGTTTATTTCACTTGAAAGCTTCTGCTTTGAGGAGAGCTATGCCATATTGTTCTGTACAAGGACACCAGATTAATTGCCTTTTCTCTCTCCTTCACCTTTTATAGTGATGCTGCACAAATGGTATCAAGCTGACAGAGAAAATTATAAATATACTGTGGCTGCAATCTAGCAGCATTAATCACACAAATTTAGTAGTTTTAGATGGTAGTAGGTCATCCATTAGCTGAGAAGTTGACAGTTGTAGCATAGAAGCCTGAGTTCAGGCCTCATCTTCCCCCTTCAGGTCATCTATTTCTTTCTCGGCAAAAACATCTGGTCATTTCAAAACTGTAATTTTCATGCATTTTAGCTAACTGTGGAATGTTGAAAAGCTGTTCTGAAAAACATAGTTCTTTCCTGTGCCAAACCAGTTGGCCTAGAGTTAGCAAATGTTGTTATAAATCTTCCCTTTGCTTTTTCAACAGCTCTAAAACTACAGAATTAAATGCTTCATAAAGCAGTGGATGCAGGTTAGTACGCTGAAGAAGTTAAGCATGCAAAGCCACCAAGACTTTTTGAAGGCTGCCCCAGTCACCCCACAGAGCTCAAGCATGGAGAACTCCAAAGCTGCCTCCCACACAGTGATTTTGGAGTCATATGTAAGAAAGAAAATTTTTACTTCAAGGAAAACAAAACAAAAACAAAACTAAAAACCCTAGACCTTAGACAGAGGATCCTTTTGCTTTCCTTCCCTACTCCCAAACACAGCTCAATATAAGACAGAAAGAATGTAGTCCTGCCTTCAGTCACATGTGTGAGTGCTCTCCATTATTGTGAGCCAGTAGGGATGGTCTTTCTCACTGCTTGTTCTCCAAATCTAGCTCCAGCCTTTGGTCATAAATAGTAAGCTGAGGGATTTCTCCCACTCACCTTATTTATTCGCCAAAATGAAAAAGTAGAGAGAAAGAAAAAGCATCTCAGTGTTTATCAACCTAACATAATTAACACTGCGAGTGAAAATCTTGGAAGAAATAAAATCATTCCTTCCAAGGTAAATTTCATCCATAAACACTGAGGACATCAGGAGTGTGCCAGCCAGTGCACTGCTTAGACCCACCAACTCACGGCTCAAGAACCTTGGAATAGCAAACCCAATGTCTTGCTGCACTGGAAGTGCCCTACCCCCCCGGTTCAATTGCATGTAGCAGGGCATGCTGCACACAGGCCTGTTTTGGCCCAAAACCCTGTTCTGAGCTAGGCACAGGGATATATAACCCCATCTTTTCTCCCCATACAAGCCCCCCAGCTTCTGCTCTGGAGATGAACACAGGCAAGATACCATTTCCTATGCTGTGAACAGTGCATGGATCTGCAGGCAAATCAATGGTGATTTTTTAAAAAACATGACTGGAAAGAAGACAACCAATTTAAGTGGGGATAGTGTTCCTGGTTTACTGAAAAGTTTGGAACTACTGAAGCTTCAAATTCCGAGCCAAAATTTATTTTATTGTCATACTGACTTTGGTTGGGGTCCTGACGCAGACAGTGGGGATTGAACATTCTTTACAACCAAGTCTTCACCTACTAATGCTGCTCATCAAGATCAGCAAGAGAGCAGGAGGAAAACACTGATTGCAGGGGATATTTTCTCAGGTTCATGATAAAATTTCTGGTCAGAGGGAGACAGCTAGAAGAGCCCAGCAGAGCAAAGTACTAATTTAACATGTGAAGGAGAAAAGTTCAAGTTGCTTGTCTGCACAGCAAATCCCCAGACAAGGAGCAGGCTGCCAGGAGAGCTGGGTTCCACTTACTCTCGTTTTTGTTGTCTGTCATGTGAACTGCTCAGCTTTATGTAAGGATTATTCAGAGCAAAAAATGAAAACGTGAGCTGCAAATTGTGTCCGTGAGTCTGCTCAGAACAGGCACTAGCCAGCAAGCAGCTTTGCTCCTGTTCCATAGAAGAGCAAAAGACTTAAAAACGCTTCACCTGATACAGAGCAGGGACTTGAATGCATGTCTTTCCCAGTCTAGACAAACAAATGTAATGCTGGTACTCTGACTTGCAGACTCACTTTTTCTTATTCTACATAAAAATATGAAATAGCCATATTTTCATCTGAAGAAGGCATTTTAAGAGCTCCCTAAGGTAACACAATCTGGGAACCTGAGTAGAAACTTTTTAGGAACCAGTCATGCATTTATGTTAGCAAGAAGAACCCCACAGAGTTGCCTTTAGCCCCTGCTGCTGGTCATGAGCGCAGTGCCTGGCGGCCCAATACCTAGCCACTGGCCAAGGATTCTCAATACCTTGGGATCGTCCTTCCAGTTAGAGTGCAGCACCAGCCACGAGGATTGCCTATTTCTGAACCCTGATATTATGATTTGCTCACAGGCAGATCCCCTCAGCTCAGCCAAGACCTTCTCCTGCTGTCAAGCAGGCAGATAATACCTGCTCTCAGAGGGACCAAGAATTGCAGGTACAGAAGGTATGAGCCCAGGCTGTTGGCTGGATGAGCTCCCAGGCTCACGTTTCAGTAGAGCTCATGTGGAAAAACGTTTCTTATTTCCAACTCTTTTAGCCAGCCATGGTAAAATCACAGACTAGCTTGTGAGCCAATGCCTGCTGTCAATTGCTGTCCGTGAATGTGGAAGCACATTTATTTACTAACGGAAATGAACTGAGCAATGCTGCTTGCTTGCCTCCAGACCAGAATTTTTTACACACTGGTAACGATATGGAAGAAGGACTTGTTATCCCTCACCTCTGCTTTGCCTTAGTTGAAGCCCATAAGCCTATACAAAACAGTGTAAAGTGATACTCTGATGACAAGGTGTTGTTATATAGCAAAATTGCAGAGGCAAATGGTGACTTTGAACGCAGTAAGCTAGGTAAGAACAGATTATGGTTACACTAACGTTCTCAGATCCTAGAAACAGAGCAGAATAGGGCAGGTATTGCTGAGACACCTGTGTCTCCCCTGTCGCTTGCTGCTGTCCCTCCACCCTGCAGGCAGGTGATCAGGACAGCAGCAAAGTTATCTCAGTACATCATAGAGACCTGGCCTTGGTTTTACCTTGCAACAAATTTAATTCCTCTCTATCTGCCCTGTACTTTCTCACTATTGGGCCTCCTGCCTGGATTTGTTTACCTAAAGCATGCTGATAGTTATTCTGTTAGGAAAAAAGAATATATATCATCCTCCAACTTTTCCACCTCTTTTTTGCACTGGGCAGCAATAGCCACGCAGGTTTCCTCCGTCTTCCATGTGCTGTCTGGGTTTCTGCATGCTCCTCAGGCAAGGGAGGCACACTGAATTTTGGTGCTGATCTGGGAGGCAGGGGCTGCCCTCCCACCTCCCGTGTGTGTGGGGAAGGCGCAGTGCAAGGCTCCTGGCCGCCGCTTGGGGCTGGCAGGTCTGTAGGCTGCAGCCTGGAGCCAAGGAGCAAAAATGTAGAAAGCTACTTAACAAAGAGATTGCACATGTGCTGTTCGACCTGAGGAATGAACAATTGCTTTTCTGACTGCTCTAAAAGGGGGCTGCTTTATTTCAGTATCAAAAAAGAGATTCTGGCTTCCTCCCCGGCTACGGGCAGGGCAATTCTTTATTAGTGACGTTGCGTGGAGACTTGTCTCAGCCTCAGAGTGATCTCAGCTCCTTAATCTCCTTGAATACACCCTGCTTCACTGTCACTTTTGCCTCAAAAATGGCAGTCACGTGGCTCTCAACACCAGCCCTTGCTCACTGCTGTCCCTGGGAAGGCTCCTGGGCTGCAGGCTGTGGGCTGCCATTCCTTGCCCCATCTACTTCAGCACTGAATCTGTTTGGCCTCCACACAGTGCAAACCAGGTAACTGCCCCTAGCCATGGGAGCAGAAGGGAGAAACAAAAATCTGTGAACTTAAAGCAAGGATTGTCTGTAGTGACTGGCAAACCAGTTGGAGGAAAATTCTCTCTGCAAAGCGTGTTGGAGGAGGGCAAAACAGTACAGAAAGGATGGGAAATGGAAGGGGAAGAGGCAGATGAAGCCTTGCCTTCAGAAAGCACTGGAGCCCTTTCAACAAGATCATATTACTTGCACAGTATTCTGTACAAACTGTTTACAAATGCCCAACATTTGAATTATGGTGATGTCAGCAGCCATTAAAATTTGATGCGCTGGAAGTATTTTATGCTAGTTGAGGCTCACCTCCTGCTCCAAGGCTCTTGAAAGAATTTCAGAAATAAAAACAAAATTTAGGGTTTTTTTAGTTCATCCCATCCTGAAAAGGCAAAGAAAAATATTTGAGATGTCCACTCAGACAGAGTGACTACATGGTAAAAGAAGAATAGAACAATCCCAGTAGAGCAACTGCACTGGTCTCACACAGGAGAAAGACTAACCAAGAATTTAGGAACAAGTAGTGCACCAGAATGATAAATACACAATGCTCCCCTAACCCTCAACCACAAATAAATTGTTAACTATCTGTGATGAATGGAATAGGTTGGATATTAAGAAAAATTTATTCTCAGAAAGAGTGGCAATGTACTGGAACAGGCTGCCCAGGGAGGTGGAGCATCTGGGGCTGCTCCTAAATTGCATATGAGTGCGGCTGGACCCAGAGCCCATTAATGCACACATAGGGATGCTTTCAATACTGGATCTCACACATTTGCTCTCTCCCATCTAGCAAAAGGTTAGCAATGTTGTGTTCCAATTGACTTGTCTTCATTTTGTAGATCTCAGAAGCGAATGTTCATTTTATCTTGAGCTTCCACATGTAGCAAACAAGACTGAGAAAACAAACATTTGTAATTATCCTCAGCAACCACTGGATGTCAGTGACTGCTGGATTTTAGCAGTTATTTTGGTTAAAAAAAATTAAAAGTCTACATTTTCAGTAGTGCCTGAGTTGCGTGCATGACTGAGACCAGGCAGTGCAAGTGCAAGCAGATGGTTTGACAGACCAGCACAGAAACAGATGTGCTCATTTGTTTAGACCACGTGCTTCTGTTTGCATCCCCCCACATTTATACACAGTGGTTCGTAAAAAATGCTTCAAAGCAGAGAAGAGATTGGTGAAAAAGAGGTGTGCTTTTGACTGACAGACCTGGTAGAGCTTAATTGTCTCAATTAGAACTGCTCTGCTGCAGGCTTAGGAGAGCATTTCAAAAGGTGCAATCTGAAAATGTGGCACTGATGCATAGGCACAGGGAACACATCAAGGAAGACAAGGCCACTTGTCTGTGTGTGAGCACTCTCCAGGGCAGCACAAAGGAGAGCAGAAGGCATAGCAAAGCAATGCAAAACATTAGATAGACATCTCCTGGGTCTTGAAGGCAATTGCACCAAAGGTAGTAACCAGGCTTGCAATCAGTGCTGGTAACTCCAGACTAAGATCTGGTCCTGCACTGGAGTTGGACGTAGAAGCAATGCTGTCCACTGCGCAGTACTTTAAGAATGCTGAATGCTTCCCATATAGTCTGTAACCGAGGGGAAAAGTTGCTAATAGTAAAACTTGGATACCAATCTGTGAGCATGCTATAGCAGTGATGGAAAACGCTACAGAGGCGAGCAAGATCACAGAAGGGCTAGAAGGCAGGTTAACATGCTTAATTTCTTCTGCTTCCATGGTTAAAATGTGAGAAAGCACATGAATGACAAAGTAAATAACATGTTGCACTGCAAAATCAGCGGCAGTGTGCGGCTCCCTGAGGTGCAGGGACATCAGAGGCTTCCAGAGGCTCTCAATACCACCAGACCTAGAGATTGCCTCCAGCAGCAACACTTAGTTCAGGTATTCTCATCCCCAGCAAAACATCCTGGGCTGGGAGGGAGACCAAGAGACATATCCCATTTTAAGCACAGAACTTTCCAGATTCATAACAGCCCCAGATAAATTGTTCCAATGAAAAAATACCCAATTTTTAAAAAGAAAGTGGAGGAGCTTAAATACACCTTCAGCAATATCAGAAGGATCACATAGCAGCCAGGTTGTTTGGCAGCAGCAGCAGATGCTGTGACACCAGACTGCAGGACTGGGAGATAAATGTGTAAGCCTGCAAGGATCCAGTCACAGTATTTCACTTTCTTTGCGGAAGCTCAAGAGTGTACACACTGAGCAGGACTAGCAGTACCAGCCCAGTGGGCACTAAAGACTGCTACATACAGGTTAGGTTAGAAGTTAGGAAGAGATTTTTTACTCAGAGGGCAGCGAGGCACTGGCACAGGCTGCCCAGAGAAAATGTGGGTACCCCATTCCTGGAGATGTTCAAGACTGGGTTGGATGGGGCCACGGGCACTCTGAGCTGGTGGGTGGCAGCTCTGCCCACAGCAGGGGTTTGGAACTGTGTGAGCTTTACAGTTCCCTCCAACCTGAGCCATGACTGGTTGGATGGCTCTTACTATGACTGCTACTTTGACCAAGAGGCCCACATCCCATCTCTTCCAGGCATTTCAGCACAACAGGTGCAGAAGTTCGGCAGCCGTTCCTATACTATGGAGGACCATATGCTTGCAGCAACTTTGTGATGTGCTACATCTGGGACTACATACAAGGAACAAGATGAGGTGAGAGGCTGATGGGGCTTCAGCCCTGTGCAGCTCCCCTCCAGGCTGCTTTGCCGTTGAGCAAGGTCTTTGCACCATGCCGTCAGGCTGCCAGCCATGCCCTGTTGCTCTATGGGATGGCTGCAGGGGGCTGTCCCTACTCTCCTCACTCCTCCCAGCACTGCATCCCCCTGGGTGAGGTGGGGTCTGCTGGTGGGCTCCAGGAGCGCTGTGCCTGGGCAGAAGTGAGCTGGCCTTCAACCCCATGTCCTGCACTGCTGAGCCAAGATGTAAAAGTTCTTTACTTTCTTCACTTTTTTTCTTCACCTGAATATAAAGGCTCCTTTCAGCGTATTGTTAATGTGTGTATCGAGGCAGTGCTCCCTTTCTAGAGCCTGTTTTCCCCAGCCCATGGGGCCCACAACAGTTCAGTTGCCCAGCTTCCCGTCACAATGTCTTGTAAGCTTTCAAGGAACTCTTGGGATTATTTGCCACCAATCATGTGTTCAGAATTGCTTGTTTTATAGCTAAAAACGATCCCCTGTTCCTGCTGTCATCATCGTGTTTGTGAATCAAATTTAGCCTGACTGCTGTGGGACAGTGCTAGCCCAGCAAAGCCTGCAGCCATGAGGAAACACTTGCAGCCCTGTCCCACATCAGGTACTGCAAATACAGCTGGGACAGGAACATTTCCAGCTCGCCTCTCACAGGATGAGACTGCTTTGCCTTTAGAAGATAGCTGTAACAAATGAAGCAAATTTCCTTCCCAAGCATATGCTTACTGCTTTAGTTTTTCTGTGCATGGTATTTTATATCTCCATATATATCCAGAGGTACATTTTTAACATTGCTTGGAAAAAAGCACTTTATTATTTCAGATTCAGTAATTCTGTGTCACTCTGCAAAGAAACTTCAGTACTTTATAGCAATGCATTTCTCTTTATGTATTTACCACTGCTATTAGAAGGCCGGGAACAGAAGAGTGGGTAAAAAAGCTGACAGGTGGAGAACAAAGAGGAATAGATTTCAGAAGGTCTTTTTCAGACTACCAGAGAAAGCTGTTATGTAAATCCTAATCTTTAGGTTAAAAAAATCATGAAACAACTTATCTCCCTTCCTCTTCAACATCCCCAAAAGCCCATTGAGGTAATTACTGCCTTTAACCACATGGTGAAAGAGCTCAGATGAAGGGCAGCAGATTAATTTTAAATCTATGTATCCTTTCTTTACAGGTCATAAAGAGCCAATTTTGCTTTGAAAGCTATTGCGCCCCTCATCTGTCAAGCAGCATGAGGAGACCAGGAGCACCTGTACCATTTCAGCAGTGATTTAGCCAGATTTTGGGTAACCTGCTTGACTCAAAATGCAAGATATACCCCAAAAAGAGGCAGAGCCCCTACATTTAGCTGTGATTCTCTGTAAAAACCAATCTCCCAGCAGCACAGCCAGCCAGCATCTCCCAGCGTGGGTGGCAAGGCAGGTCTCAGGCTGCTGACGAGCCCTCACAGGGGTGCTGGAAGAGCTGGAGCAAGCCTGGAGCATTCACACAGCCACTGATTTATTATCCCCCAGGCACACACGCATGACTTCCATTGCTAATAACAGACGCTGCTCACACAATGAGAGAGAATAGACTCTCAAACTACTGCTGACGTCTACTTACCTCCTGATCACTGTATCCCATGTGCCTCTGTTGGTCTCCATCATACCCTGCTTAAGTGTTTTGCAGTCATTATAGGCCAGGCTCTGCACTGCTTCTCACCTTGTGCAGTCATTTGCACCTATGTGAAGTGAGTGCAAAGTTAAGTTTATTTCTACTCCGTGCAGGTGTAAATGATTACACATCCGTGGAAGCTTAAGGCTCTCTACTGAGGCTGCTCTGGCCAGAAATTGTATCTCTGCTGAAGCATAAAGAATCCATGGAAGGCAGGTGATACAATTACTCAGGAGGAGAGAATAATGAATATGCCATGAAGAGAGAGTCTTTTTGTTTTAGTGTGAGCTTAACATATCTTATAGCACACAACCATAGTTCTCAAAGGCACAGTGATAATATATAACTTTATATTTGATTTATCTTAAGGTAACTATAACGTTTGCTATTTTGTCACAGGAGAGGGGAGGTGAAGCTGGGAATGAAATAGGGCTGGAAGAATTGTTTGGCTTGAAAGAATTTTTAGATAACTCAGTTCCTGCTAGCACACAGATGCATGTCACCTCATTTTAAAAAAGGACAGGTTTTTGCCTTGCCTCTGTGAGTAGAGCAGAAAACAAGGTTTGAATGTTCTTTTTGATGGGAAAAAAGTGTCTGGTTGTTCTATCAGAAGGCACTTGATTTTTTAATGTAGATTTATTGACTGGAGGAAATCCGACATTACACAGATGAAGAGTCTTATAAAGAATGTTATAAATATGTCTGCAATTACAACCAAAGATCACATGTGTTAATGATGATCTCAAAACGTTTAAGATAAAATAGAAGTATCACTTTCTGATCTGGGAGCTGTATATAGATGCTACTAGAAGGAGAAATTGCTCACTGAGTTCTGTTATTTTGAGGCTGTTTTTTTTAGTCATAGTGTCCATCCAAAGTTTTCCTTCTCATCGCAGGAGGAAAGGAACACTGAAGGGTTGGCATTCTCCTCATAGTTCCTTGCCTTTTGGCAAAATATTTCTTTCTTATCTTTTCATCAAGTTTTTAGGACAAAATACTTAATTTCTTGCTCTTCTGTTATATTCTGTCCCTATCACAGGCACCCAAGGTTCACAAAATAAGACCAAGATATTTGTCTTTCCATGAATGCCTCTGTAACGATGGCAAAGTTTCACAGAATCACAGAATGGCCAGTGTTGGAAGGGACCTCAAGGATCGTGAATCTCCAATGCCCCTGCCACATGCAGGGCCACCAACCTCTCCATTTAATCCTAGACCAGGCTGCCAAGGGCCCCATCCAATCTGGCCTTGAACACCTCCAAGGACAGGGCATCCACAACTTCCCTGGGCAACCTGTTCCAGGCACCTCATCACTCTCTCTGTAAAGAACTTCCATGTGAAGGCTGTTGATGTGAGTTCCACAAAAGACTTGATGTCTTCCCTTTGAAAGGCAGCTACATTTAACCCTTAAATAACCTTTTTTTCACTGTCATCAACATGGAGTCTATAATGGTTGTAGTCTAAAGAATATGTTTTAGAACAAAAGAAAAATTACATGCACTATAAATATTCTTTAAGTAGTTATAATTAAAGAATAAGATACTACATTCTTATTCAACACTCTTTGATCAGAATCTGTTCATTTTGCTATTTCAAAATGATTTTTCCATCCAAGCAGTGGTGAATACCTTTACTTCAAGGTGTGCTTCAGTAATAAAATTAATCATCTCAAACTAAAACCTAAAACTTTTGTGTCGATCAGGACGCTTTGAAAAACCTGTTGTTGCTGTAGCAATACTCTCCCTAAACTCTAAGTTCTGTGTCTGTTAGCACCTGTCTCCCATATGAAGGGCATTTTACAATATAGAAAAGCAAACAAATTGTGAATGGTGTTCCAAAAGCCATTGTAACTCTGTATTCTGGTGATTATTGGGATGGTTTTCCATCACAAGCTCACCGAAGCTCACTGGTGTCCTCTGACATCTGCAAGCTCAGAATTAAACCCCTTATCAGGAAACACAGTCATCCCAGATCCTGCTGCGCTAAGAAGAGTGGCTGATTCTGGATAGTCCCATGGTCATTTTGCCAGTGGGAATTCCTCAGGTATTTCCTGGCTGCCTGTATGGGAACTGCTGAGTCATGGCCTGAACCTCTGATTGATCACCTGAGGCGAGCCATGAGTCAGCCATAGGAGCACAGGTGAAGGCAATTCTCCTGTGCTGCCGGAAGGGTGGAGCCTGGCTGCACCCCTCCTAGACCTATTTAAGAGCTGGCTGCCAGTGGGGAAGGATCTCATCTGGAGATCCCTCCTTCTGGTGTTTTGTGGTGAGCCCAGCATAAGGGTAAGCCTTCCATTTATTCTCTCTTGTTATCATAGTCTGTTTTGCCTAACTCTCTTGTTTATTTTGTGATTGTAACATCTTGATATCTACTGATTATACACTGTCCAATACCAATTCCTCAGGCAATTCCTGGCTGCCAAATGTTCTGTTTTGGTTTTTAATTAAAAAATTCTTTATTTGGAGTATTTTTGTAGCCTATCAGACTTAGTGTTGTCTTGTAACCTCTGTAAGACCACCCCATAGGGTCTGTGAGCCACCCCATAAGGAGCCAGAGGAGATGACATCTTTGGGGCACAGCTGTGAGAAGAACTTCTGAGGTAGCCTGGGGTGAAATGGGACATCCATAGAATGGAGACACCGGTGTCATGGAGTTAACAGAGGCTGAAAAGATGTTTGGCTATATCTTCATGATGCTGCACTTGTGGTCTGATTCCCTGTCCCACAGCAGGGCTTATGTATCTGTATTCAGTGATTGCTGAGGGTTGTATTCTGCCACTGTGAAGCAGACCTGGCTCCACAGCTGCTTATCAACTCTGGAACAGAAAACAAAGTTGCCTCTTCTGTGACAGTGTTCCTGGCAGGACCACACGACATGGGGCTGCCTTTCTCCTGGACAACCCAAGGGGATAGCTCAGTCTTTCCTTTCTAGAATTTCCAGCTGCCAAGAACATCTTCCACACTTTGCTCCTGTTAAGCTGAGAAGTGGATGCTTCATGACTACTTTGCTGTATCTCAGTCCTGTGCAGCTTTGGCATTGAGAGGGAGAACAACTCCAGGAACCTCTGGCGATGCTCTGTAAGCCATCCTCAGCTGCTTGAGGAAATGCTCAGCATCAAATAGCTTTCTTTTGCATCTATCTATTTTCGCTCTCCTTTCTTATGTGTATATTTACAACATCTGTTTACTTTGTCATACTTTTTTTCACCACTTCCCTTTTTTTCCCTTTTTATTTGCTGCTAGTCTGACATGTCTAGCAGGGTCACGGAGGGGACCGATGCCTGCTTCCAATATACCAACACTTGAGCAAAACTCCCTTTGAGATCCCAGGACTCTAAACAGATTTTAGTCTCTGGGAAGTGATTTCTTTGACTAGAAAGCTTACTTATAATGGTGCCTTTCCCTGTTCTCTGCAAACCAGTTGCCTACAAATCATTTTGCTCACCTGTGCCACGTATTTATAAAGAATTTTCACAGACAGAGTCTGTAAGACATGGTTTTCCTGGCACTTTCTCAGCTGTTAGGCATAATGAAATCCAAACTGTTTATTAGCTCATCCACTATCTCGGCTATCCAGAAATCTAGCTCAAATTCCAGATGTCCAATTTGCAAACCCAACTTTCCCGACTGTTGGACGGATGCACATTTCCCTGTCACTGTCTCCATTCAATAGCAATTAGTTGGTTCAGTTTTGGACAGCCTACCCTTACTGTTTTTAGCATGTCTGCTCTATTAATGGTTATTCTCAAGGCAATGTCCACTTTTTCCATACATTTCCCAGATACTGGCAGATGATTTATATCTAGTCTCCTCTTTCTGTTGTTCATCTGCAAGGATCTAAACAAAAACCTGGGACTTCACTTGCTTACCTCTGGCTTTTCAATGTGGCATCCTTGCAACTCTCAGACTGGGAAAAGGGCTTTTTACTAGGCTCTAGTGATGTTTTGTTCTGGCCCAGCCTCCTATTATAACAAGTTGACATTTTATAGCAAGCTTTCTGTACCAGCACTTAACTGAACTGCTTTCTTCAGATTTTATTGCCAACTTCTCTTGTTTTACAAACCAAATCTATCACTTTTCCTAATTGTTCAAAAATGCCATAGACCAGACCAGAGTCACCTTTTCCATTTGACATATCTGTGCCTATGGGGCTCATGGCAATTAATGTCCATCTAGCAGCTGCTTCCTTTCCTGGTTGGCTGCAGTGGAGAGAAACTCAAATTGTGGGGCAAATTCCCCAGACCTCTGGGGTGTCTGATTTCTTTTTGCTGATGTGGCCCTGCAAGTCCAAGTCCAGTTAAAAGTATATAAGTTGTTCCACTGCCCATTTATCCTGGGAGTCCTTGTTTTGCACCAGGTTATGCCAAGAACAGGTCTTGCCTGGTCCTCAGCCAGGCCAAAGGATTCAGCTTTCCCCTTGCTGCTAATTCTCTGACCTGGCACTTTTAGCCTGATGGCTGCCTGCAAGCCACATCTCAACAGCTCCTGCAAACTTGGAGCTCTTGGTAGTCTGTCATGAGCTGCTCCATAGCGCGGATGGAGCTGGAAACCTCTCATATACCTCTTCCTAGCCACTCACTTGGGTGAGGTGCTGAGCAGAGCCAAGAAACCTGTCAAAGAGTTTTCCCTCAAATAAATCCGTTTTTGCATTATTTGAACTGGACAATCTCTCCTTTCCCTCATTGGCCTCTGAGGGTTACAAATGGGGTAGAAAATAGTTTTACTGAGGTCATTTGGCTAACCAAGTAGTACAGTCAGGTGGCTGAGTGAGGTCTGCTCTGACCTCTGCCTCTTTCATTGCTTTCTCAACACAGTTTCTGAGGTCTGTCATTCCTCTCTGCTCACGTCTATTAGCAGATCTGTGGTTGTCATGATACCTTTGAGTCTGCCTGGCACCATGGAAATCCTAGGTTCAGAGCAGACAGGTCTCTGCTCCCAGCTATGGGGTTTCCAGTCTGTCTAGACATTTTGTAGTGCTTGCTCCAAAAGCAATTCCATCCACCTAGAAGTCATCTCTCCACTATTATTGAGTCTCCTGGATGCTTTTGCTTCTTCATTTGATGCTTTCTCCTTTATTCCTGCATGACTCTTCTGGCTGTTATAGCTTGGTGAGCTGGAACGAGCTCAGATGTGCTTGGGGCTGTCCCAGTTCTTTTCCATTGCCACACCAGTAACACAAGGTAATACTGACAGCCAAATGGCTGACACAGGACAGCCCTGTGCTTCCTCAGTTCAGCACCATGGAGCTGAGAGGAGTTGAGGGAGGAAGGGTAGTGGAGCTCTGGAGGTAAGAAGAGATGAGCAGGAGGAGAGATGGTGGAACAGCAAGATTTTGGTTGCCTGCAGGCTCCACAGCAGGCAGCTGCCAATTAGGTGCACCCTGTGAGCACCACACTTCCCACTCGGATTTCAGATTTGCTTACACCATGGCTGATTTGGGGGGCATCTCCATCACCCTGTCATATACAGCTCTATAATCTCTCCTGGAGCCTGGTTTTTGCTCCTGATATGTACAGTAATGTACTCCAGGTCACCTGCCAAAATTCATAGTGCTGTGGACTGTATTGATTAGGAGATGAAGGTGATGATAGAGACAGACTTGTTTATTGTGGCCCTGTGTTAACAGGGGTGTGCAATGTGCCATAGCCATATAGGAGGTATTAAGAGCTGATTTTTCTTGTCACAATTGTCTTTTAATCAACTCAGCCAAAATCTCTCACTCTTTCTCTTTCCTTTCCACTGCTCTGCTCCTGTAGGTGTAATCCTGATGTTGTTTAGGCTGTCCTTGGCTTCTCTGATCTGCTCTGCCTTCTTTCCATGAACACACAAAAACAATAACCAGTGAGACACAAGACACCTGTAAGCAGAGGTAATTATTCTGTTTGTGCAGGAATGAATGCATGGAGACTGCTTTGGTTTTCTGGTTTCACAAAACATCTTGAAGAATTTTGCTTCTCATCTTTATCCCGAAGAGAGATGGTGACTGTTACACTGCACTGTGACACCTCTGAAGACAGTCTCAGTGCTTGCCTGGAACTGCAATTAGCATCTCACTTTAAAGAAAAGGCAGCATCGTGTTTATTTAGGTTTTTACCAATCAATTAGCCTCAGTGTCACTTACTTTAGCACAAACTAAGTCACGAGATTATTATGAAGGGATATTTGTGGTGGCCTTAGTCCCATCCATTTAGATTGGTGTTTACAGACATGAACAGCAGCCCTGGCTGAGAATTGTATTAGGATCATTAAGAGCTGATCACAGCAATGAACAGGTCTGGGGGAAGGAGAATCCATTGCTGACCATCTGGGAGGGTATGGAGACAAATTAGCACTGTGCAGCCAGAAGGGCAGCTCTTCAGCTTCCTTTGCCTGCTGTGGACAGCAAGTGGAGTCTTCAGCCTCAAGCACAGCCTATCAAGGTTCTTCTGCCAATGCTAAATCCAATCATTAGGAAAAAAATACTCATTGGGGACCTCTTCAAGTGTGATGCAAAGCAGCACGGGTGGGAAGAGAGGTAGAGAACCACAGAGTGGCTGGACCAAAGCTCTGACTCTGTAATTCAAATGGAATGAGCTCAAATCCTTTGAAGTTTATCCATTTGAAAACATTTCTGCTAACTTTTTTTCCTCTCATCAATTTGCTTATAGATTAATTTTTATAAGCTTTCCATGGGGGGAAAAATTGATAATGTGACCCAAAATATTTCTCTTCCAAGAATGGCCAAGTTATAGTGGAAAAAAACAGTTCAGCCACATAAAGATGTGATCGCTATAAAAGCACTGTGAGGAACTTGCACAGCTCTCCACCTGCAGCTGCTAATTAAGAAGCAGAGGCTGAAGTCAGATCTTTCCCCTTCATCGGAAAGGATGGCTTCCTGTCCTCCAGCATGGCAAAATTTGGGGCCTGCATCTGCGATTATCCACTGCCTTCAGCAGGAAGCCAGCACCAGGGGAGCATGGTAGTTAAAAGCCCTTCCCAACAGCGACTGCTCTTTCATGGAGGTTGTAAATAATGGCAGAACTAGGCCCTCATTCTCTCTTTCAGAGAGCAGCTGCAGTCTTAGGAAGGGGTTAGACTTTTATATAGCCAAATAAACTGGTTCAGTTCCTGCACAGCTGCTGCTGTCTTAGGTCTGCTACCTCTGTGAGGAGGGACCAAGATGGAGCAACTCATCCTCAGCCACACAGCAAACCTCCAGGACACTCCAGGAGTTCAGTTCTTCTATCACATCTGCACTGTCTGAGGATATCCATAGGCCTATATTGTACCTCAAGACCTTTGGGCACATCACTTCTACACTATCTGGAGTCATCCATAGGGCTGTTATATATGTTGAGACTTTCAGCAGTTTACACCTGCCCTGTCTAGGGCATCTCTAGGTTTACCATGTACCTCAAGACCTTCAACACATCACATCTGCACAATATGGGGCAGCCGTAGGTCAACTATGTACCTCGAGACCTTCAGCATCTCCAGGCACTGCCAAGTGCAACTTTTTCTGACTACCCTCTAATCGTCACCCCTCTGTGCCCTTTCTGCTCCACTACATCCATACCTGGGGTCTTGACAGGGCAAGGCAGAAAGGTTGCTGAAAACTCTATTGAGAATTGTACACCCGCCAGGAGTGGGGTGTCAGCCATGCTTGTCTCATTGTCTTGGGTATGTGCCAAAGGAAGCCACATCAGATGGACCTGGAACATGACTACCTCAGAGACTACCTTTTGAGGTTTGTGTTCGAGCTCATTTTTGTCATGAGGTCTGCATTTGTTTATAGACCATGGCTGCAGTCACCTTTTAATGATGCACAGACGGAGAGTCAAGCACTGGATTTATGGACTGCAAGCACAGAAGAGAGAAGCTATGTAGCCCTTTAATTTTCCAGTTACTGTACCTCCATAGGTACATGCTGGGGCCTCATATTTGTTCCCCAAATGCCTTTAACATCTAGGCCAGAACAGGTCTGCATGCCTTTCCATTTTCTTGCTCTATGTAATGAGCTTTGGCAGAGCAGCCAGTGTCCTGCCAGGTCCTGGAAACAGAGAGCTTGCTGCACTGCACTTTAGCTGTCACACATCTCTGAGGGTAGGTTTCACTGGTGACCACCACTTATGTGGGGGTTTCTGAAGGTAGGTGTCCTCATGTGTGAGAGGCAGAGTGGAGGTGTAGAAAACTTACCAAGAACAATGTGTTTTAGTGGGTGCCAAGTCCCTCTGCACACTCGCTGGAAGTTTAGATGTGATCTCCATCATATAGTTGGGAATTGAAGTGCCTGTCTCACATGGAAACTTGTATTTATGCTCCCAAATCTGGTATCTCAAACTGAATCACACCCATAGGGGCTAAGCAGGAGTTGTTCTCAGGAAAGGATGCTTCTTTAGCTCTGGGCTTACTTTTCCTACCTGGATCCAGCCACTCACTTGAACCTGGCCTTCATCCTTCCAGCTGTATCCTGCAACCATTAAACCCTGACATCAGGATCTCACACCAATGACATCTGCTTAACCTTCAGATGGAGCCATAAGAGAAAGAAACTAAGAGGTAGGATCACACGTTAGTTCTAACCAGATAATGACCTGTGGAAAATGCTTCAGCAGCTGGCCTCAAGATCTGTCACCAGCCTCTCTCTGATGGTAGAAGAAAACCCTGTGATAGCTTCCTCCATCCCTTTTTGGAGCTGAGTTGAACACCAGGCTCGTGACATATCCCCAGCCTTGGAAAGAGTATTTCTTGAAAGCTTCAAATCTACTGTCACAGCTGTGCATGAAACTTGTCCTTGATGGTCACTGGGTTCCCAGCACGTAATGCCACTGCAGGTTGCTTTCATGTGTCTACATGAGCTCTCCCCCAGTGCCTTGTGGTGCCTTGCACAAAAGCAGGCATGACCTCTGCCTGAAGGAATTCCACAAGGCAGTGAGATGTCTAGCTGCTAGAAAATCACCTGCAATTATTCACACCCTCAAAATTGCAGGAGCAAAATGAGACCCTGCTTTTCAAAATCAGGGCCATTATGTGTCTGCAAAGTATATAATCTCCACATAATTCATCAACACCATTAATCTAAACTCCTATGTACTGAGCTCAATAGCGCATGTGTTTTCCATGTGTGTGTAATATCAAACAAACGTGTGTTTAACTTGTCAGAATATAATCAACTTCCATTAATTACTTCAGTATGAAGTCTCCAGTACCAATGGTTCTTCATATAATAACTCAAGAAGATTTTACTGGGGAGCTAAACAGCTCAATAACACTAATTAATTGTGTTTCTTGGACAACCGAGATTGTGTAAGTGAAAAGATGGCTTTGGTACATTTCCCACTACATTGATTTTCACATTTCTGGAACGCATTTCCCCATAATAGTCATTAGTGCACAGAGAAAAGAGTTGGAAAGGTGCGGTAGGAGCACGGCATTCCTGAAATATGATTTGAGATTTGTACTGGATTTGCACAGTTTGCCAGAAATTCAAACTCTGGCAAATAACTTAGCCTTTCTAGGCTGGTTGCCCAATAGGCTGAGTGAAAAAAACAGCAAACCTAAAAATCTGCCAATATTTATGTACCAGTGTGAGATTCAATTGTTTTATTGCAGAGTGAAAGTGACGTAAGAGGGAGAGGAGGACTGAAACTGCGAGTCCAAGGAAAAATATGAAGCATTTGAATGCTAGTGTTAAGAATTTTAAGACCTTTAATTAAACCACCCCAAAACTCACAAGCTCCACAAAATTGAGAAAGAAAGAAAAAAGAGCAATTGCTCTCTTGGGGTTTTCAGGGCTTTACTTCTACACATATTTTTCTAATTCCACATAGAGGAAAAAGAATGTGCTTTTCCCACCTGAGAAGTGTTGTTTGGTGATTCATGAAGCTTTCTCCCCTGTCTGAAGCAGAGATTTCTCAGTTACGTACCCCAGGGCTGCGCCATTCCAGAACGGAAGAGCTGGCGGGGAGGGTGTGAGGCCCATGAAGCATTTTGGATCAGCAGGATATTACTTAGTGTCTTGTGTGTGTGTATTTATATATTAGGAGTAAATGAATTGTTGCACTCAGTGGCATGCAAAAGTAACTAAAAGCCTCTCTTGGCTGCATCATGAACGCTGGTAGCGGATTTGACCTGTGTTTCAAGGCTCCATTCAGCGCTGGCTATTATGCTTTCAGGCACTCCATGCAGCTCCAGTGTTATCTCAAAAGCACCATCTTTTTGTCTAACAAATATTCAGCAGCACTCAAAACACAAATCTTGTCCATGTGTTCATAGCTTTTCCTTTGAAAACTTTTTCCCCAGTCACATCATCATAAAATTCAGTTTCCACTCAATGGAAATATACAACACAGTCAGTGCCTTTGTAAATCAAAATCCAACTGTGCTTAAATCCTGAGGGAGAAGCTTATTCCTGTTTAGTAGTAAACATTGTCACAGGGAAGTCCTAATGTAAATCAGTGTGCTACTCAGCCAGGCCCTGTAAAAGCCAACCTAGCCCTAAAAAGACTTCCTTCATGAAGTGGCAAACACAGGTTGGGGAGAGTGATGAGGGAGGAAAAAATGTTTTAAATAAATGTACTGTGATGGCTTAGGGCTTTACACTTTCCGCCGTTCAGTAAGCCAGAGTTGATTTGGACTTGTGTTTATCTGAGGACTGACGTCCGCACATTAACTCAGTAGCTCTCAGAAAGTAATGAAATAATTAATAATGATAATGATCGACAGGAACTGGAACATCCACCATCGTGTTGCAAATCTGGTAGTTTGGAAAACAGGTGGTCCAACAAATTTTTTTGAGAAATAATAGAGAAAAATATAATTACAAACTTTCAGACTCTAATTTCTAAAAAGACTGCTTATAGATAATTATGTCTCTCTTCTTCATTCTGATGCCAACAGTCCTCTCAAAAGCCATTTAATGAAAAGCTGGTGTCAAGACACAAATAACAGTATCAGCTGTTCCTGTGAGAATCTCAAGAGACATTTCTCTCCCTCCATACACAGCTATGCTTCTGTAAGTCAGTTTTTGCAACTTTCGTTAAAGATGCAGAATCTTAACATGAGAAAATGGATGTTGGCTGAAAAAAAGATAAACCTTCTGTCTCTGAAATCATAATCAGAACCTCTTTAATCTCTGTTGCAAAGTGGAGTTGAGTGAGGTGTCCATGTTCTGTCGTTAACAGATCATGTCTGGAGTTGGTCAGATCTTTCAGATCTAGGACATCTGGCTCCTAGCATGCAGTACTTCACTTTTATAATGAGCCTTCCTTAGCAATATCTGTTTTATTTCTCTTTTCTATCTTGAGAGCCAAAGCCTGTTTCTATAAGGCTACATTTGGAACTGTTTCACATTTCATTGTCCTCCTGAATGTTTCTGACCACTTATGAGAGTCCTTTGCATCAAGAATATCTCAGCCTTCAGCACAGTCGGATTGTCAGCCTTTGCAGCGAACACCTTGTGAATCATGTATTTGGCAGAGATGGGAAATTGTATTTGCGCTGGTCACTGGATCTGATACAATGGTAATAAAATTTTTGTCTTTTTTGTATCAAAAGAGATTGTTCATCTCTTTGGATAATGGAATTGCAGGTGCTTGCAAAAAAAAAAAAAAAAACCCAACATTTTATCATAATGAATATATTGAACTCACGGGCTCCGATTTTCTTTCCCTCTTTCTATTTCTGGCTCAGTCTCCATCTTTGTACACTCTTTGACTTTCCCTATCCACTCGTTTCTTTCTGAAGCGCTCATACCTAGAAACAAATTCAAAGTGTCCCTTTGAGTTAATATACCAAGTCTTTTCATACCCAGAAGAGCCTTACTTCTGAATGATCCATCTTGTCGTGTAAGGAACATTCCTGATGTTTTTTAAATATCCTGCCGGCGCGCTTTCACGGCGCGGCTCTGGGGATTCTCCCGCAGCAATTTCCTTGGCTTTGTGGTGCACAGCGCGATTCCTGACTTGGACTACAGGCACTTGTTTTCCTGTTAGTTAGCGGCATTGACCACAAACCAGCCTGTCAGAAAGGGTGTCAGTTAACATGTTCAGCCACCCCTTTTGAAGCTCGAGGTAAACTGTGAAATAATTTCTTCCCCTGTTGGCATCTTTTGTGAAACTAGAATTTCTCAGCAATCGCCAGAGGCTCTGGAGCAAGTGTTATTTGAAGCAGGTCGTAGGATCTATTCCCATGTTTTTCTTTGTGGTCCGCCTGCCTGTGTTAGACTCCAGAACACAGTGCAAATGTTCAGTCTCCCATGACACTGAATAGGGGGCGTATAGGCTAATCCTGCAATATGGCATTCAGAAAGCTCAGTGCAGGAACTCCAAGTTCTGCTCAAAACAAACATACCTTCTGGAGGGTTTCTGCCCAAGTATTTTTTGTGGAGGCCAAAAGCACTTACAGAGCTTCAGAGACCCTTCAGGAGTTGTTCCATTGCACCTAACTGGAAATTTCCTAGCTTTCTTCTGGCAATTTTAACTTTCATGTTAAATGTACATCCTTCTCTGTCAGCTTCTATGTTTATCAAGTCCGTTGTTGTCTTCCGTATGGGAACCACCTTTGTCCTTTATGTTAGGCTGGAAAAGTTAAACAGCCTCCAATGGATGGCTGCCCAGTCTCCTCTGCTGGCTGGTGGGATCAGAACTCGCTGTCCTTCCCCTCCACTCTTACGCTTGGAATGTAAACACACCTCCTAAAAACAGCGGAATAAACCAGCTGCTATTCACTCTTTTAACCATCTATTGAGCAGCAGACTACTATGCCATGTTTATAAGGCAGACTGCTGAAATGGAAAATAAGAGTGAGGAGGCAACCTCAAGAGGCCAATCTGCCCCTAAGCAGGATCAATTACACCTATTTAACTCTTGATTAATATGTCTCTAACTTGTTCTTAAGAAAAAACTTCAGCAATGGAAAGTCTACCACCCACATAGGCAACGTATTCCAATGCTTCTCCATCTAATACCTCTTCTTCCATTGGCATAACCTACTCAGTAATGAACCTACAGTCTCTTTTGCTGCAATTAAAGCCCATTGTTTCTCAGCAGTAATTCAAAGAATAACCCCTTCATCTTCCTGCTGGCCACATGTATTTGAAGATTTTCATGTTCTCTACACTTAATAATCCAAAAATCAATCAATTTTTCCTCCTAGATCTTGTTTGTTCCTAATCTAATGACTATAGGCTCCTCCTGTTGGTGTTTTACCTCCATTAAGAGCAATGCTAAACACTTGTGGTTCAACACAACCTCAACAGAACTCACTAGAGTGGAATAGTTGATTTACATGTCTTATAAACCTAAAAATACAATTTCTTGTGACATTTCTTTTATTTATTTGTTTTTTAACAACAGGATGATTTCAGATCCTGTTCAATTCATGATCAGCTGTAAATTTCTGAAGAATTACCAGCTATCTCCCCAAGCTTTGAGCACTTTACTAATTTTTTCCCCTCAGGCCTTCTCTATCTAGTTTATCAATTCTGTTATTTCTCAGGTCATTCCTGTATTTTGTCAGGGTGATTTTGAATAACACTGCCTTCTCATGTACTGTGAAGGAGCACCCATTTGGGAACAAAAAAATAACAAGTTTCTTCTGTGCAGCAACTCTGCTTTGTTCTAGACCACCATGACAAACATGCAGAGGCAGAGGGAGTACATCCTAGCAGCAGCAGAGATATTTTCAGAGCTGTATGTTCCCTATAAACTGGTTTTATGAAATGAATAGCACATATCCTGCAGCCAGGGATCCCCTGCTTTACTCTACTAACCAAGCTATTGTTGAAAATATTGAACAAAACCAACAAAGGACAGATCTCTGTACAAGCCTTTCATCCATACTTCCACATATGCCATAGATGTGCGTATAATCAAAGAATATTAGGATGTTATAATCACAAAGTAAACAAGAGAGTTAGGCAAAGTAGACTATGATAACAAAAGAGAATAAACAAAAGGCTTACCCTTATCCTGGGCTCACCCACAAAACACCAGTAGAGGCGATCTCCAGAAGAGATCCTTCCACCCTGGTAGCCAGCTCTTAAATAGGTCTAGGAGGGGTGGAGCCTTGCTCCACCCGTTCCAGCAGCACAGGTGAATTGCCTTCACCTGAGCTCCTCTGGCTGACTCATGGCTCACCTCAGGTGATCAATTAGAGGTTCAGGCCATGACTCAGCAGTTCCCATACACTCCACCCCTTCATGGCATGAACCAATGATCAGGTTAACTAAAGGGTAAGCTTTCCCTAACACAGAGATCCGCTATATTGAGACGCTTATACAATTTTTATCACGACACGTGTTGGTACAATTCAAGATGAGTGATGATCAGTGGATGTCCATATTCTTCTGTGGGCCAGTGCTCGATGATGTAACTGGAGGCATGTGGTCCTGAGGTGCAGGTCCGTTCTATGTTCCATCAGTCCCATGCAGACCATCACCAGGTATTGCACATGATCTGACAGCAACACTGGAATGCTTGATGGCATTTTGTTCCTTCTGGTGGTCCTGAAGGCTCATAGACTCACAGGGAGTAATACAGATGTGTCAGAGGTACCAGGAGGGGAAGGTCTGCTCTCCAGATACAGGCTGTATTTCTATCCAGGTTCAACACTTCCGCCTGTACTGGGGCACATCCTGGCTGCCTGTACCACACCTTCTGGCCAGATGTCTGTGGCTCCATAACGATATCAGGCACCAAAGGAGGTGTCCTGATCTGCCACAGGGACACGATGGGGGTCCCTTTAGCAATGAAGGTTGGAGTGTTGACCACAATATCAATAGGCCATGTACCCATTACTGGAGGGACTACTGAGCCTCCCACCTCCAACAATCTCCCCCAAGGTGCAAGTAGGCCACACCACTTGGGTCCTACCTGCACCTTCCAGGGCCATTTTATTTTGTGAGTACCCAGATCTAAAGTCTCAGGGGCAGGGAGCAGAAGATTATTTTCGTTACCAACCTGGGGTCTTACCTGATGATCAGTGCCTGTAATTTGGATCCTAAGTGGGGTGGCCCATGTTGTCTGCAACATTTTCAGGGCACTGGGTCTGCCGTCTCGAGGTCTTTCATTCAGGTCCGCAGGTCTTTCATACAGTCTTTTCATCCAACCCTGCAGGGACTGGGAGTCTGTCTTCAGGGCAGCCTTAAGAATACCATTATAACGTTCGATGAGGCCTGCCCCTGCTGGATTATACAGTAGGTGGAATCACCATTCAATGTTATTTTCTTCTGCCCAGCGCTGTATTGTTGCACCATTGTTGTTCTAGTTTTTCAATACAGTCTTTCAAAAGTTGATTTTCATTTTCTAAAGTATTATTTCTTATTTCCGCATGATTTAAGGCACTTTATAGTGGCCACGCCACCGTGGAGGCAGCCACTTGTCTTTCTATAGTGATGAGCACATCCTTGCTGAGTCCCTGAAAGTAATCCACCAAGTGGTAAGGGGAGATAGTGCCCATAACGCGTAAGGGACCCCATTTTTCAATGATAACCACTAGCTCATAATAGGGTGGTCCCACAAATCCAGGGATCTGCCCTGGAATCATTTTCTCTAGAGGAGTATTGTTCTCCCCCTTGACGCATTTATAGGAATTCCAAAGAAAAGACATGATGTAAATTTTAGTATATTTGGCCTGCTTGGCACACCATGAAAAAATTCACCTGTGCTCCTCTGGCTGACTCATGGCTCGCCTCAGGTGATCAATCAGAGGTTCAGGCTGTGACTCAGCAGTTCCCATACAGATGTGGTACTTAGGGACATGGTTTAGAGGACATGGTGGTGATGGGTTGATCTAAGAGGTTTTTTGCAACCTTAATGATGCAATGATTCTATGATTTTTGACCATGAGCCCCTGATAACCTCTCTGAGTAAGAGTTTTCAGGGTTTTTTTTAACACTCTGAGTGGTAATTTCAGCTACAAGTTACGTCCTCTGCTTAGTTATGAGAATAGCATGTAAAACTGCCGAAAGCCAACCAGAGCCAGAGTGGTTGTCAACATAGTAGTAGGGGAATGCAGATGAGCAGGACTTGGCCGCATCTTAGAGCCATTTGCTCTCTGGGTTCATGCAGCAGTGCTTGATGATGAATCACCAGCACTTGCAGTCTTGTTGCTCTGCCTGTTTCTGAACTACAGCCTCTCTGAAGTGTGTGTTCTACGTGAGAGGTGGGAGTCGTCAGAGTGACATTCTAACATCGAATCCATTGGTTTTGTTGAACTCAGCCCAGGGGTTGTGACATTTAAACCTTCACAAATGAAAAGGCAGTGAGTCTTCCTCATGCTACACAGGATTGTTTTTCTTTTCATTCTCACAGACCAGGTTTAAAAAAATTACACTTGGTATTTGGTTTCCATGCTACCATTCTGTTGCTGTTGAGGGAATGGAGCAAGAAGTAGCTAAGTATTAGTTTACATAATAACATTTCCACATGCTTGTATTTGATTTCCAGTTGTAAATCCAGGTTCCACCAGATCCCACTCTCATGCTGGTACATGTCCTCATGAAACAAATATAGGGAGTATTTCATCTTATGAATTGGGTATAGAGTTCCCAATTCAGCTGCCCATTAGGAAACTGAAAGGAGATTGTAACCTTCCTCTATTTTTGTTCCTGAAAGGAAATATAATTGATGCTTCTTGGAAGTTATTTAATATCAATTGCATCATGTAAAAAAATATTTACAGTTACAATATTTACTTCTATTGCAAGTAGCCTTGGAGATAGCAGTTACAGAAATGTGTTGAAATCTTTAATCCTTGCTCAAAGGATGGCTTCATATACACTTCAGAGTGACAAAAGCACCAGCCTTTCTAGTCAAAGTACCCTCTGATCTAGCCCTGGACATCACTCAATGATGCCAGCCTGGGCAAGCTGCCCTCAAGAAGATTCTTCTACTGCCCACACATGTCAGAAGCAGACACCAGTTTCAGGAAAATAGCCAGGGGACTGGAGGACTAGAAAGGGCTAACATTTTCTTGCTTCACATCTCAAAATGTGGAGGGTCACTGACATTTGTTTCCACATTTTAAAAATTTGGTTTCACCATGAACAAAATGTTGTGTCCAATCTTGGATTCTGAATTTTCTGGTTTCCTTTACACCAGCTAAGAAATATATTTTTATTGCTATTACATTCTCTCTTTAAAGCAGATGCCATCTTCAGCTTTCTCTTGCTTTCTCTGTTATTTGCAATCAACAGGCATGAGCAAGCATCACCATGCAGATGCCTCCTCTCCAAGGATGCAGAGTTCCAGTAAATGCTGCACCTGCCTGCTGTCTTAATTTTCTGGCCACATGAAAATTCTCTTCATTAACACAAAAAGTAAGAGGAAAAGTCCCACAGTTGTTCCTCAAGCAGTATTTTTCTGAAGGCAAAACTGGCAGAAGAATGTCCTTCAGCAAAAACAGCATGGTGTTTGCTGAAATGTTCAGCACCAAAACTCGTACTCCAAAATGAAGTATCTAGATACAAATTGATATTCACAGATGACTGTGCAAAATTGCTCTGGTTTTGTGAATACTGAGCATTAGAAGTCCTTCCATACCACACTGGGGGATATTTTTTTGTGTGTTCTGTGGAAATTTTTGATCTGTCAAAACTTTCTTTTTTTATGTGGGATTGGAGAGTGTAAACATATAAACAAATAAATATAAAGAGCCAAAAGAACACTTTTTAAAAGTCAGTAAACATAATTTGGTAACCTCAATATTTTTGTAAGTTTCAATAATTTCTGTGTGGCTTTGATTGCAACCTTTTTTGCAATAATTGTGTTGCATTTCAACACAAAATAAAATCTAGAAAAAAAAATAAAAAGGAAGAAATACAGAGTTTTGATACTCTCCAAACTTTCTTAAAATAAATTTTAAAAATAAATTAAATAGAATATTCCTGTTACAGAAAGCTTCCATTTTGCTGACTAGGCATTTAATTTGCAAAGGTTGAGCTGAAACATTGCTGACAACTCTTCATAACTACACCAACTGCTGTTGAGTACCTGGAAGTTTTAAAATCTGATCACATATTTTGTGACCATTTCACAAAATTAATGGATCTCAGGGTCTGGCTGTCAATTTACTAAAAGGGCATGAAAAAGGAACACATCATTTCTTAGAGTGACAATTATTATCCTCACACCCATGAGGAAGATGAGACAGCTTTGTTGAACATTTCCAAGTCACAAGGATTCTCCTTTGTGAAACATCTCCTCTTATATCCGAACTTTTGCATCCGCAGTGTTGGACTACAATAGAACTTCCTTTTTCAGCTGGATAGAGACATTTCCCCCTTCTTAAGATGATTTTATTTTATTTTTTCCAAGTGCTTCAGTGTGCTCCTCAGCTGGTGTTACAGAGAAAGATAGATAGTGCTGACCTGAGTCCAGCAGGTCTCTTTGTGATTTAGGACTTAACATCTTGTTTCTCTTGTTTCCCCTGACTTGACCTGTGTCTGGTTTGGACATTTAGTATCAGTTAGTTTATTTTCCTTTTGCTGTCGATGAAGAAATGCAAGTGCTGCAGAAGGTGATGCCTGCTCTGTGACATGTGCCCAAGATGCAGATTTCAATTATAGTAACATCAGATACCTAAAGTTCCTTAAGTGCACCAAACTGAGGATGCCACTTACAAAACTGCCCTCTCCTACCTTCAGAGTCTCATAGCAGCAGGGTGGGCAGTGGGGGACATCTTGTTGGTATGATCCTCATCTCATCATCCACTGGTATTCCGCAGTGTTTAGAGTATCCTCAGAGGAGGGTGTCAGCCCTTGCATGTGGACCAAACCCTGGATGAGGATTCCCAAGGCTCATACTGGAAGCTTGCAACAGAGCAGGGCCTGTAGTCCAGTTTTTCACCAACAAGGTATCTTTTCTTACACTCAAGATAATGTGCGTTTACCGTAAAGAAAAAAATGTCCCTAATTTGTGGTTATTTACAGCACTGTAAATCAGGCACATGCCACGAAGTACCAATAAAAATTGTTTAAAATCAGCCTTAAATAGCTAAACTCTCAACAGCAGCTCATAAAATGAGACTTGGCAGTTCCTAGGTAGTTATGGTTAAATTGACGGTCCTTTGGGGAGTTAAGATAGCCAAAAGTAGTAGTAGTTAGGAGTGAAGTGATAGACGGTAGAGCTTGTTGGTTGAAGAGCCTCCACTACACACTCCTGAGACTTCATATGTTCACTGACCCCAGGCTGGGAGAAGGAAGATATTAGACTTCATCACTGAACACTGACTTGTTGAATCGTACACCCTTCACCTATGTAGAACTTGAAACTGCAAAGCCAGACAGAAGTATGAGCTTTGGCATGAAGGATACCATTGCTGTCTGAATGTAACAGGAGACTTTTCAGGCAGGAAGAAAGAAGGAGAAGTAAGTCCAAAACAGGCTGAAAGGAAGGTTAAGGAAAACTGAAGAAGGGACCAACACCACAAATGAAAAAAAACCCATCCATAAAGAAACCAGATCTCAGCTCCTTTTAAAAAGTCAGGTGCGTGAGTTATATTAGCCTTGAGCCAGGTCTAACTTCCGCTGCCAATAACCACTTCCACTGCCAATAACCCAAGCTGACATAACAGCAACATTAAGGAGTTTGGAGATTTTTTTTCTGTTGCATTAGGCATTGATGTATCTTTCCCAATTTTTTTTCTTGTCACAAGGGAGCCAGACTCCTTCCTTCTTGTTAAACAAGAGGAGTTTCAAGATGGGGCCCAAACCTAAACCCTGCCTCAGCACTGTGAAAGCTGCAGGGCTGGGTCTCAGTTCTGCTACTAGTGAAGACCAAGTTCACTCAGTGTCTGGCAAACCAGCTCATCCAACATGAGCTCACATTCCAGCAGTGTCAAAACTGTGCTCTCAGACAGTTCAGCCCTTTCCGTCATGCTTCATCACTTTCCTGCCTTAGGTAGCTAATATAGGTAGATATTTCACCAAAGCGGCTCCCATCTGGCCACGTCCATCTACACACAATAGTTCAGCCATGCAGGGCAGTAGTGTTATCCTCTTTGAAATGTTAACCTGAGACCAGAGAAATCTGAGGACATTGCTGTGGACAAGTGCAGGCATAGACTAAGCAATGGTCCAAAAGTTATACAGACATACTCAAACTGTCCTGAGTCCAATCCGTGCTCTGCTGAGGATCTTGGTGTAGCAGCACAGGCTTGCTGCCATATTAAGGTGGCTACTAATTTCTGAACTGGAACAGTTTTTTACACAGATAGCTCAGAGCTGGCAAACAACAGTCTGCAGTTATGTGAACAAAATCTGGCCTGCAGGTCTTTGGAAATGGTTAGATTTGTTAGATTAGGAACCTGGTTCCCTTTAAGGTTCATTCTGATTCTTCAAGAGTCTCACAGATTGTTCAAAATAAAACAAGAATAAAACTGCAATCTGCCATAATTAAAGCTAGTACTGTGACTACCAAATTGAACTTAAGAGCTTTCTGGAGTACTAGAGAGTCTGACATCCTCAGTCCAGGCTCCCTTCTCCTTCAAGTAGGAGGCCAAGTTTTAGGAAAGCATAGTCACACTAAGGACTGAGTGAAAGGGAGACTTCAGTTGAGAGACTTTATTGCAAAACGTTTGAGATTTCACAGCAGGAAAAATAGTGATATATGTGAGAAAGGTGGCTGTGCTAGGAGATGACTGTACTCTTCCCTTCTACAGAGCAAGTGGGCACCGGGGGCAGCAAAATCTCTGCTGCTGCAACTTGCTTCTTGTCAGCACTAGGATCCTTGCTTTGCCAGAGCTGCCATTTTGAATGGGGAATTTGTGAATATGGTGTGAAGCACTGGTGACTTCTGGCTGCTCACAATTATCAGTAATCCCACCCATTTTTAAAATTAAGACTGCTTTCTGTAGTAGCATCTCATGCTTGGTGTTGTGTATCTACACTGGTGGATAGTTTAGGTGGATAAAGCACCAGGGCATATTCTGAAAAATTAGCTTAATGAAGGGATGATGAAGAAATAGGTTTAAGCCCACATGTGCCTTATCTGTACCTAACTCAAAACCATTCTTTGCACAGTACAGAGGTGCTATTAACTCTTCCACATCTTCTAACCCAACAGTGCAATGGTTACTTTATGCACTCTACGTGTGGGCATCCAAATCCAGGTACCGTCCTTCACAGAAACCCCAAGTTAGAACTTAGATCCAAGACACCAAATAATCAGATGACTTCAGAATACTCTGTATGTTGGCCTGTGGCTTGCTCTCATTCTGCTTGATGGAGCTGCTTCACCGTGAGGCCACAAAGTGAGAACTATAGCTTAGTGATTGTAGCTGTTGTATGAGACATTCCTGTTTATCTTTGCCTGTCTCATGCTTATATCCCATTATAGAGCAATCCTGCCTGTAAAAGGAAACCAGAAATGCAAATGACTAAGGAGAGATAAATGAATATTTAATTCAAACCAGCAAGATGTTGTTTGCAGTTATTTATTTTACTAAAATGGTTACATATGTTGAAACAAAGAAGAGCTATAGTAATAATGTTTGTTTTTCCAATATCATAAATAATTATTGAGTCTTCATTAGCTGTTGGCTCAGCACTGATTGTGATTCTTGTTATTTAAAAAAAGACACACAAATAATTCATTAGAATTTGTGTTTTCAGAAAACTCTAAAGCAGCAGTAGAAAAAAAATAAATTAAAGGAAATGGTAACAAGAAATTATGCCAAGTATTTCTTAAATTTAAATCCACTTGATGTGTATTACAGATTATTCTTTGTGCTTTGATCATTTTAAAGAAAGAACCACGAACAAGTTGTTTATAGTATGGCTTGTCTTCTCCACTTTTGCTCCAGAGAAGTCACCAAAGGTACCATTTTTACATGACAAATGTTGTTGTCATTTATGCAGACAAAAACACTGTGAATATTCCTAACAGAAAAGTTTGTCAAAATCATCGATTTATTTTCACAAAATATTTAATACCAGAATAACTTATAATAGTATGAACAAAAGTGAAGTATTAACTCTCTGCTATTAGTTATAAACTCACATTATTATGTCAAAATCCAGTAAAGTATAAAAAATTAATGTCACGGAATCTTAGACACATAATGATGCAAGTCAGTGAAACATATACTTCAACTGTTCATACAGTCATGACAACATACATTTCTTGCTTGGCACTTTAAGTCAATGCAAATCAGCAATTTAGAAAACAAAGTAAAAATATATATGTACAAAATATTCTCATATCAAATCATTTTCATTGTACACTAAATAAACCCAACAACATGTTATGTTACATCAAGAAGTTTCCTAAGAAGTCGCACCAAGGCTGATATTTGCAATGTGTCTTGACTATTTTAGTGCAACTGGAACAGCCTATACTTGCAAGTAAGTTTAATCATTAGCACAGTACTGCTTCCAGTGAAGTGGGAATTTGGCCATTAAACTCAGTGGAAGCAGGACTGAAGTCTTATCTTGTTCACTGATGGCTCATGAAAGAGGAAAGGGGTGAGGGATAAATAGGAAAAAACCTGACAGGATAACCACAGGAAGAAAAAAATCCAATTCCTAGCAACAATCAGCTCTTTTCCAGTTTTCTGTAACTGATTCAGTATAAATCGTATTTGGCTTTGCCACTGTAAATTGCTTTCATGTACATTCCATTCAAGCACTGTAAACCTCATTAGACTATTGTTATATGATTTAAGAATAACTTGTACACCCTAGAAAACCCTTAAAATAAACTGGGCTTTATGCTAGTTATTATGCTCAACAGCAGTCAAGTATAGAATGTGACATTTAATACATTTTAGTATCTATTTAAAACCCTCCGACATCAAATGATGGGATTTTTCAATGTTTCAAGTCCCATTTGTGTTACTACTGTGGGCTTTGATAGTTTATACTACAGCTTTTTCTCACTAAAATGTGAACTGTCAATCAACTGTCCTCATCTATGCAGTACCTATAAAATAAAAAACATTTAAAACACATTGAAGTAATAATTTTCACCATGGAAACAGTTTTGAGCTCCACTGTAAATAATAAATGGCACTACAGATTCAGTTTTGTACAAGAAGAGTTCCATTTTGTTTACTTATATAAAAACTTCCGTAAGTCACTAGCAAAGCTTTAGAACAATAGAAAATGGACTTTACAGCTAGTCTGGCTAGAACCTTCTCAACTAGAAATCTTGAACAAGCAACATGTCTGGGAGCGTATGTGTAAGTTCAAAATAATCTGAACAATTAACTTATTTCCTAAATGTGTGTGTTCTAGAGTATTGCACTTTTCAAAGGAATGATTTTGGTTTTTTAATATACTGCATATACAGGTAAGAAACATGCATAACAATCTCATTGTCACTTTGACAAAACATACTGTACAATTTTTATAACACTGTTGATTAAAAAAGAGAAAAAATGATGTAACAATTTTATTAAGACTTGTCAATTCGGTCAAGTCTATTATGCACAATTCTCCAGGGCCTCCAGCAGTAATGTGTTTAGCCCTAGGCTGCTTAAGCCCACTTGGAATAATACACAAAGTTTAAGCATTATGGCATTGTCATTTTGAGGCATAATACTGTTGTACTATGCCCACGTTATAGCTTATTTTTTGAAAGCAAGGCACTTACTGTAATAGCAATGCAAACACCTTATGCGCACTTTGATTAACATAAAATAAGTTAATGTTTTGATAAAAACAGGTTTTTTTATAATTTACATGCCTTTCAAAGAAGCAATCAAACATTTCATTTAATACAATGAAAACGTCAGAATCTGTAGGAACACTGTTTTTCAAACTGACTGTACTGTAAAAGGGGACCTATTTTCCACATCTGCCTCATATCTGCAAATCTGATTTTGCTGAAAACCAATCCTGTGAGGAAAACGTCCGCTTGACAAGAAAAAAGGAACTCATCTCTTTAAAACTGCTGGACTAATGGCACTTTAACAGTCTTTACTTCTGATATATGTGAGGATTTCTGGATGATGCAGCTGGTAGTTCCCTGCAGTTTGTCCTTCCCTTGGGCGAGGTTTGTTAGGGCCATGGCTGCGTTGATCTCCTTCCAGTATGTTTCGTCTTTGCTGGTTCCTTTTCTGTTAACTGCGCTAGATTCAAGCAATAACAAACAGTTACATACATAGCTTACATAGCAGCCTTCCAGTAGCTGAAAGGAGCCTACAGGAAAACTGGAGAAGGACTTTTTATAAGGCCATGTAATGACATGACAAGGGGAAATGGGTTTAAACTGGAATAAGGCAGATTTAGACTACATATTAGGAAGACATTCTTTACGTGGTGAGACACTGGAACAGGTTGCCCAGAGGGTTTATGGATGCCCCCTCCCTGGAAGCATTGGAGGCCAGGCTGGATGAGGCTTTGAGCAACGTGGTCTAGAGGGAGGTGTCCCTGCCTATAGCAGGGGGTTGGAACTGGATGATCTTAAAGGTGTCTTCCAACCCAAACCATTCCATGATTCTATGATTCTACACAGTGGCTATGCAGTGTCAGGAAAGCTGTAAAAATAAGCATATGGGGAAATAGCACATTCCCTTACTCACCTTTCACACTTATTTGGTCCGTTCTCCAGAGTTTCTGAAAAATAATTTTAAAAAAATTACATCTATTTTCTTTCCGCAGTTTTTAAACAAACAAATTCATGAAATTGGCACATAGAAAAATGACTCCAGACTAATTCCAAAATTGACACAAAAAAAACCCCTTTGTTTGGACACATATGAAGGGTCAACTTCACTCAAGTGTCTCTCTGGAGAAATCCATTCTGAGCTTGAAGCAGACATAAATCAAAAAAACCCACTGTGGAGAAATTTCAGCCATGGAGAGGCTCCTGTGCCACAACTGTGTAAGAACAGGGTGTGCTGAGGCAGAGTTTGCTGAGCCTCTCCAGCACCACCCTGACAAGACCAGTGCCAAACTCTGCCCAGTGCACCCTGGAGTGGCCCTGTGTTTAAGTTTTATTGGCAATAGTGAGAATAATGCTGATCCTGGAGGTTCACCTACATTTTGCTGGGTGATGGAGTTTTTCCGTACATAAATCCCAAGGACATAAGGAATTACAAAAACTAAAAATAAAACCCAGTTTCATTTCCCTTTAGTGAATGCCTTCTTGTATGCACTAAAAATAGGACTTTCACCCATACACAGATGATGTGTGTGTTTTAAAGGCGACCCCTGCCTAGGCTGCACCTCAGTCCCAAAGGCAGGCTGAGCAGGACACAAGGAACAAGCACACGTGGCTAACAGCCTTCAGAGGTGAAATTGCATCACAGGAGTAAGCTACACTTTCCCATCAAGGGTCACATTTGTTCATTCATTAAGTCCTCGCATTGCAGAGAAGCCAGAAATATTTGCCAGGCAGAAATCTGTATGTGTTAGTCAGTGGGCTTCCTATCCTAACACAGAAACACATTATACGGGAATGAGAAGCTGATGCCTAACCGCAATACCTATGGAGAATGAGTCAAACAAAAGAAAGTGTTTCTGCATGAGCTCTAGTGGCTACATGACCAAAATAAGTCCTAAATCTTGTAAAGTAATGAAGCAAGATTCCCATCTGGTAGTATACCCTACAGCTAGATTTCAACCAGATTATTAATTAAAAGCTGATCTTTTCTTTAAACAGAACTTCCAGGTGAATAGGTCCCAAAGCACACTGCATCCCTTGCTAGCACCATGCTTACAAGTGGCTTTACCCGCCACCAAAGGGTGGCCAGTCTGCTCTTGCAGCCAACACACCCAACACCTTGGCACAGCCACATTCCCTAGTGCTTGCAGGTGAGCAGCAAAGACCACAGGCTCACCAGAAAAAATGCAGGCAGACCATCTGTAATTTCACTGGTCAGATGTTTGCCAAGCTGTTTGATTTAACAAAACTTCATGCTTTTGCAAAACAGCTTTATAAATGTCCACAAATGAATGAGTCCTGGGTTTATATATTGTCCCAAAACATATCTTAAGCATATCTTAAGTCAGTGTCTCTTGACCTCCTACATCATTGCATGGGGGGGGGAGTTTAATCTAGGCAGAAAAGAGAAACCGAGGATAAAAGTACATGCATATCTGTGATTTGCTGAAATGTACTGAATGACACCAAAAGTTTCCTTCTTCATAATGTACTGGGCTACAGACCATTTTTCAGCCCTGCTTCATTTAGCGCTTGCTGTTGTTTTTTTTTTTAAATAGAGACAGTGTTAAAGAGCTTTAGGACTGAATAGGTCAGTAGGTATAGAAATGGAAATGGCAAGTAACAGAACACTGCTGCCAGAGCAAACCTGGATATAAATACACCTCTCTCATGCATCTGTCAGTTTCTTTTGCTGTTGGAAAATATTTCCTATGAACAAAAAAATTGCTTGTACAAACTTCTGAGGAAAGTAGGTGTGAATGGTGACACACATTCCAATTCCAGCATTTATTTGAAGGAGTATTTGCAAATATTTTTTAGTGGTGTTTAGCCAGCTCTAAAAGAAAGCAACTTGCCCAAGGTATAAAAAAGCAGCAGTAAAGCTAAAAAACACAACACAGGACCAAAGAGTTGTCCATTCATTAATTTTACTGGAGATCTTTTTTTATTCCATTCAGATTTTATATTTTTAAAACAAATAATTTATGTCAGAGAAATATGAAACTGGGTTACAATAAAAACATAATTGATAATTTGCAAAGCTCTTGCTAATAGCTGCTGTAAAAGCATGTTAGTACAAAGAAGACTGACAATCCATCATTTCAATGCACTTTTTCTTGCCAAAAATATATTTCTGCTATACCAAACCCATGACAGCATATCTTCTTTGCACTGCCACTGCATCCAAAGAGCTCACATCTGTCTGAATAGACCTTAGTGAAGGAAATTAGTATGATCACCATCTTTGGATGAGGAGAATCATTATGAGAAAGGCAAACAACCAGTTCTGCAAGAAACGTTGGTCCCCTGTTCCTTTGCCTTCTGAGGGGAAGGAGCTTTGCCCACGCTTCCAGGTCTTGCTTGAGATCTTGAAGGTCAAGCCATAGTGACCAAACTGATAAATAAGGCTTAGCTTAGCCTAGCAGAACTGTAGTCTGGAAATGTCTGGCTTTTACTGACAAGAGAGGAAAGGTAGAAGAAAAAATCTTACTGAATTTAAAAAAATTATGTGAATCTTGCCCATTAGCTTAGTCTTCATCTTTTGCAACCTGTCTGCTCTATTTCAGTTACTAACTTAAGCTTTTGACAAATACAACTTTGACACTTCACATACATGCAAAACTATTGCAGTCTATTTTAACTGTATAAGAAGAATGGTGAGACTAGTGAATGAATGTAACCGAAGAACAGCATTTCAGGTATATAAAGTGTTTGTTCTATTATACAGGGTTGAAAAGATGCACCATAGCTGCCTTCCCCAATCACTGTGAAAATCTTTAATCCAGAGTACTTCCTAAACAAACTACAGTTGTGCTCAATCACGTATTGATTAAGGGAAAGCCAGATCTATTAGCTAATGATAAGAGTAATTTGTTCTGTCTCAAAAAGCAGTGTGGGAAAGGATGTTGGTAGGCTCTCAGCAGATCTTGAGATCCTTAACATTAAACACTAGAAAAGTCTTATTTTTGTTAGAAGTCCTGCATTTGCTTAAATAAATTTGTTACCTGCTCTACAATTGGAAAGTTTAAAGCACTGTGAAAATGGAAACGCAATCACATATAATTGGAGTGGAGACTGTCATAAATGATCTCCCTTACTGGTGCTTCATTTTGCTCCCATTGCAAGCATCCAGAGAATCAGCTTTTGCCTGGCCAGGAATGTCTCATTCTTCTCTCACCATCCACCCAAAGAAACCAGCGATGTAGGATATTTGTTCCCTCTTGTTTATAGTAGGAAGTCACTATAAATCATTCACAAATGGAATCTTGTATACCTTTCCAGTAGTATAAGTTTTCAGTATACAGTTTACCATAGCACTCAGTGCCAAGAGTGTAGACACTGGACAATACCAGCTTTGTGATACAGTATGGCATTTTTCAGGACTCACATAATTATTAATAATACAAGTAGCATACATTTATATTTCTTTTTCACCATGAAATTTCTTCATAAATATTCACTGGCTGATTCTGACAGCTCTCTTGCAAGGTTGCTTGCAGTCCCATTTTAGCAGAGATGGAAATGAGTCTCAGAAGTCCAAAGACAACATGGCTAGGCAATGCTTTGACCATTTATGTCAAAAGCATTTCAGAGCAGACTTTTCCAGGTTTTCTCCTATAGTTAAAACATTATCTTTTGTTCTTCTGCTATCAGAAAGGCTCACCCAAAGCAAATAAAACCCAGTGTTCTTGAAAGCAATGTATCCACAAACTGAACTGTAATCCACTTTCCTCCAGAGCACTGCCACTACATTTGACTGTTGTCAAAGTGATATTCAAATAATTAACCAGAAGATACATATATATATAAATACGTACACAGTGCCCTTTTAAACACCATTTCCAGTATTAGAGAAGAAACCCAGTGTATAAATGCTGCAGCACGGGTGTACTCCAATTTAGTACATAAAAAAGCTGCCTGGCTACGTGGTGTTGCAGCACATTCAACTATTTTAGAACAATTCAGACCCTCACAGTTCTCTGAGTCCAGACTCATAACTTTCATATACTTGGATGCCATTAGGGGTGTGCTAACTAATGCTAATTTCAATTACATTTTATCCCTTTGAAATAGGAATTTTGATCTAAGAACACTGCATGTGTGTGGTAATGAAATGACTTCAGCCAAAGGCCCTGCAGGGAATAGCAAAGGAAAGACTGACTGCTTACATGGGACCAAGAAGCATCCACGTTGCTCCCACACTTGGTGTTACTTCTACACTGTTCAAGCCAAACTGCAACAACTGGCACAAACCCTGCTTTGTGTTATCAGGTAACACTGACAAAGCAAAGACGGCTGGAAAGCAAAAGGGGAAAGAATGTGTGAATGAGAGAATGAGACAGAGGACAGAGAGAAAAGGGCACTGAATATTGTACAGTGGAAAAAAAATGGACATGGAAATCAAGATGCTGTAAGCTGGTTCCACATGGCTGTGATATTACTTGAAGCTACTTGAACATGTTCAGATTCCTCATGAATTACACACCACCTACTCTAGCTCAAAACGGGGGGAAAAAAAAGAACTGCTGGCCCCAAATGGTGAATACTATAAAATATTTGTTGGTTCAATAAAAGGTCCTGTATAACTTATCTTCATTTTAAAGTTGGCAGTGTTATTCAGCTGTTTCTCTCTCTGCCTTTCCTGAACTTTCTTTTGTTGGTTTTGGAGACTCTTGCTTAACATGTGTTGACCAGCATTTTCAAAACAAGCAAGAGGAAGAAAAAGAGGAGGAACAGGAAATAAATGGGGCAGCTGAATGAAAAATGAAGTTTACATGTGTGAGTAAATTAGTGGTGAGATGAGGTATTTCTGTAGGTCACACACAAAACACACACACACTGTCCCTTGAGTATCTAGTATTTTCCAAACCACAATTTCAGGGCATATATGACTTTCAGATCTCTGTTTTTCCAAGAATAAAATTGGGTCAACTGGAGCTAATACTCCCCTACTCTTCTACATTGATCCAGCTCCTTTTCTCCAAAAAGATCCCAAAGTAAACCATGGATCACACAGTATCACCAGCATTCTTTCACCTCTGAGAGGGAAACTGGCTTAGTACAGATTGCTCAGCAGTGCAAAGGAGGGAAAAGTAACAAGGATTTATTACCATGACAAGGATTTATTACCATGCCCTTTTATTGGGTAAGCTCTAGGCCTAGGCTCTAGAGAAATTTCCTTTTCAGCAAAGTTTTCATTTACCACTGCTAGTGCCTTCTTCCAGGAGGAGGTTCTGGAGCAGCCTGTAATGGTCACCCCCATGATCACGACACCTCACTTTTTTGGCTTCACATCAGTCATCATCCTTTCAGATAAGCAAGATGCACTGTGACAACAGAAGGTGATGAGGCACTGGGCACAGGTTGCCCAGAGAAGTTGTGGATGTCTGATCCCTGGAAGCATTCAAGGCTGGGTTGCATGGAGCCCTTGGCAGCCTGAGCTGCTGGGTGGGAATCCTGCCCATGGCAGAGGTGCTGGATCTAGATGGTCTTTGGGGTCCCTTCCAACCCATATCTATGATTCTATGATTCTATGATTCTGTGAAGTTATGTTCACAGCGACTGTTATGTACTTTTCTATGTTCTCTAGGGGTCTTTCAGGAACACCTCTAGCCCTGTTCTGACTTCTTCTATTAAGACCCATAGGTTGGTTCTTGCCAGTGTTGGAAATCTCCCTTTGCCATCATGCCCCAGACCAAAGTGTTTCAGGGAAAGCCTTCTCTGAAATCTTCTTCTTGTGCCAGAACATCAGATCTAAGATTGAACACCAAGGGACTGGTTTGCTCAAGTTTTTTTTCCTGAGTACCTAGGAAGCTGAAGACTTTTCCTTGTGCAGTCTGGAGACTGCTGAAGAGGGAGTAGGCATCTAGTTACATTTTAATACATGTGATCTTTATGAAATGAGTGTACATGCCCACAGAGACTGGGATAGGTGTATTTTATAAACCATAAAATAGAATTAAGTTTGCAGATCTACATTAACATTTACATTAATAAGTGCACAGAAAGCACCACATAATAGAAGGCTTGGTCCAAATGGTCTTACAGTCTTGGGCTATGCACCTGCATGTAAGAATTTATTAGTTAGCAAACTGGATACAAACCTGGTGTAAATCAATTCATTGTTCAGGCTGTCATGGCCAGCTCTGTATTTCCCATGGCTACTGACAGTGTGTTCTCTTTGCTGAGATTCAGGGCACTGTGTGAGATTTGTTTTTTCAGCCAGGCTTTAGTAGAGCTTATAATAGGAGTCAGTGCCTTGTGGCATTAGAAGCGAATTGTTAACGAACTAAAGGTTATATAGTATTATGTTCTTTTCAGGTTTGCTGCAAAGCTGACTGAATCAAATCTTTCCTCATTGAGTTGGCATGTAATTAATCGTGTAATGTTGTTGAATACCCTGGTGATAGTCTCCTGTGTGCATTTCATAATGGATAAACAAATATCTGACTTAGGTTTCTTTTTTTTGGTGTTATTTGGAAAGGGATTTACAGCATGTGCTATGCTGACTGGAAGGATGAAGTATTCAGCCCTCCTACTGCAAACCATTGTGGGTTAACATCAAGAAACAGGTTAGGCAGCAGAGAAGGGGGAGGGTGAAATAAAGGAAAGAGGAGAAAGGGAAGGGGGAAAAAAGAAATAAAGGAATGGCTATGGGAGATGTTAAAAAAGGAAGTAAGAAAATGGCAGATGAGAATTTGCTATGAAAAAGAAGAGAAAGGAGTATGGAGGGAGAAAATGAACCACAGTATTCATTTTTTTAAAATTTTAATAGAAAAATATCCTTTTCCCACCCAGGAATTTCAGTGTTGTGCAGGCAGGCACGTTCAAGCTTTTACTCTGGATCTAAAAAGTTTAATTGGAAGCTCTTAAAGCCTAAAATAAGGCTTTAAAAGTAAAAAGCTAAAGTCAAATGCAGCCAGGGTAAGCACTATTACACTCCAGCCCGATTGTTTTTCATTAAAAATGCGGGGTGAAAGGGAGGGTTTCAAAGCCATATTTCAACCCTAGGCTGACACTACAGCAGTAAAATCTGATTTTGTTATGCTAGTTGGCTGTGGGTTTGGGAGCAGACCCTACATATGCAGTGTGAGGTTATGATATAAATGCATGCACAGAGGATATTTTCAGAAGTCTCCTGCACAATTCAGAGAAATGCGTCCCCCGTCTCCCACAGCTCTGCTTGATACGACTCCAGGAGCCAGCTCCTCTCCTGCCCCCCGGGCTGCCAAGCAGGCTCAGACATGGCATGGACTGCACAAAGGCAATTTAAATTACAAGGTGCTGTATTTTCAGGCAAGTGGAAGAACTTCTACAGGAATGCCAGAACTGATTTCCAGAATGTGTTTAGCCAGCAGTACTGAGTAAAGAAAGGTTAAGTCTGTAAGTTAGAGGAAATTCACTGTTTCTTTCACTTGCCTGTAAGACAGAAACAGATAAGTATGATCTTTTTCAGCCCAGCTACTTCCAGCCAAAGCATGGGGTATTGTGTGTCCGCAATGGGATGCACACAACACTGATGTCCAACCAAATACTAAAACCCAGGTACCAAAGTTCCAGCTCAAACCAAGTCCACCGTGTGATCACAGCTACAGAAATTCAAGTATTTTGTAACGAGGTACATAGGCACATATATGTGTCCAACAGTCAAACAAACGGAAGGTCGGTTGTAGGCTGTGAAAGGGGTTCATAGTAACTCCAGACAAATGTTGCACAAAAGATTCTACAGATCAGTGGACTGCACATGAAATTTTAAAAATATATATTTATGTCTATAAGGAAATATTCAGATACTCAGATACACATCTGTATCTGTACCTGCTTCTATACTATGTGGGAATAAAGATGAGAATTCCAGGCAGTCTGCCTTCCCACCAAGCATACTGTAAGATATAACGGTACAGCTGCACGTGGCACTTGCTGTGTTTGCCACCTCCCCAGAGATGCAGAACGGACCTGCCTGGGGCCAGAACCAGGATGGGAGGTAAGACCTTTCCCCCACAACCTCAGCATTACTGTGCAGCTGCTGCAAGACCATTGCAGGAGGGAACACAAGCAGATCGTCAGTCTTACCACCACCCAGCAAATCGTGATGACAACTGACAGCCCCTCAGCTTGTGCCACAACGTTATGTGTGGGGCCAGAAAAGCTGTTCCAACAAGCCTTTTCATATATGTTCACATACCTTGTCAGTCTCTGGATTCTGACCCAAGCCTGGGTCTTCATCTTCAGCAGTGCTGAGCACTTGCAGGTGCAAATAGGGTGAACATGAGCTATGCTTTGAGCGCATGAAGAGACATGAATACATGAGAATCCATGATGTCTTAGGTATTCAAAAGTAAGCCAATATCAGAGTGGTGCAGTGCCACAGTTCCCATCTGTGAGATCCTACAGACGTGATGAAAACAACTTCATTCAGTTTTGTCAAGGACCAGATGGAATGTGTCAGAGTGCTGAACAGCACATCATTAATTACCTTCTCCTCAGAGAAGCTCAGCTGCATTCACTTTTGGCTTTACCAGTATAGAAGGGGCAATGAGCACCTGGTGAGGATCCAAGCTAGGATTTGATGCCCTTTCCAAACTGGGCTATCTCACGTTAGTCAGTAAAGTCTCTCTTTCCTCCTCTAGTTGGAGATATGATGGAAGCCCCTTTATTTTGCACATGGAGGAATTATAGGAACCTACACAGAAAACAGTAGTCACACACACCCTGACCTTACTTAGAATAGATAGCAGAAAGTGCACTGAGTGAACTGCAGGGGGAACAGTTTCCCATGGATTAATTTCATCTCCAATTGCACAAAAAACATTTTACTGTTTGAATACAAATTTTTAGTTAAGTTTCTAGTTCTGCTGCCTTTGCTTTTCCCTTGTGAAGCTACTGCGGCATTTGTGCTCCTGCCCACCACAACTCACACTGTTATTATTTCCATTACAGTATTTCTTCCCAAACCTAAACATTCCCAGACACCTTCTGAACAGGCCCTCAGAGATTCTAGTAAACTGGGAAGTATCTCAAGAAGGGCTGTGTTTCCAGTTCTCCTATTCATTGGGACAGTGCAGCAAAGCAGGCAAAAGGGGGAAGGTTCTTGGAGCAGAAGAATTGCGTGACCAGAATTATTCAGGAAGCTGTACCAATTTGCCAAGAGCTTTTGAAGAAGCAGAAACAGCTCCTTCTTCTCCAAGCATCATCTTGCATTTACAAATGGTTTGAGTCTTAGTGCAGTGCAATTTCAATTACTCAGCAGGAGAACTTTTCTTAGAAGAGCTGATAGACTGCCCTGGCTATCATGGAGATTGGTGCAGCACAACAAATCACCAAGACTGTGCTTGAATCCTCAAGGAACCGCAAAACTTTAGTGCTGCAGATGCTTGCTAATTGAAAGTTGTAAGAGCCATTCACAGCAGAGTCTGCATAAGACAGATGAGGCTCCTGCACTCCAAAGGAGCATGTGTGGGAGGTCCTGAAACAGTAGTAGGCCAGCATTTAACATTGCAAAGGCCTTGGATATGAACAGCTTTGTGGAGGAAGGCGGAATTGCTCTTTTGGCAAAACATGTGAAACCGTCTGTGATAACAGGCATATGAGCAAAGATGACTGAACAAATATTTGCACTGAATGCCTTGTCAGGACAGGGGAATTGCTACTGATAGGATCTTTACTTTCAACGTTACTGCTTCTGACAGTCTTACAGACTCTGCAGATGTTTATTGGCCACTAAATCATTCTTCAAGAATGTTGGCTCCATTCCCAAAACTGAAGAGTCTGAATGTGAAGGGGTTTGTTATTCAACACACACTGCTGCTTTTGGAGACAGCAATTTTTGAGAAACCAGCTCTCAGCAGCAGGGAAGCATCATCAACTGATAACGATGTAGGACTGGGTTCAGGCTTCTCAGAACTCAGGGCATGAGGCAGCCAGCCTCAGTGTGTCACCTACCCCAGTGTGGCACAACACCACGTGGGGTCACTGCCTGAGCTGTCGGTGCAAGGCCACGTCAATGGACCTACATTGCAGCAAGGACTGCTAGGGGAAGGCAGCACTTAGCAGCCCATGCTGACCTTGATATACTGCCTGCAGTTCTTGGTATAGCAAAAAGACTGCATGAATTCGTGGGCCTCTGTAAAACTCGCTCCATGCTGCAGAGATTGTTGCTGTTCCACTTGGCTCCTCTAGCTGTAGGATACATCGCATAGCAGCCAGGCACAGTCATACCCTCTGCTGTTGATCCCAGGAAGAGCAGTTTGCATAAATGCAGTGGCTGAGCTGTAGAGGACCATGAACCACGGGATTTCAAGCTAAGCACATTTGCTTTCAAACAGAGAGCATCTGAACCCTGGGCAGCATGCCCAGACTGTTTGTCTGAAAGAAGATGCTGATTCTCCGAGATCACTGCAAACAGCGCTCACCTGTAAAAGCTTTGCTGGCCAGTGGAAACACCAGCAGCGATAACAACCGTGACAGTGATAACACGTATCTTGTAAATAACAAGAGAAGAGAAAAATCCATGCCTTTATACAAATAAACCAATAAATTACTGAAGCATTATGTATTATCACTAGAATGGACAAATGTAGTATCTGGAAATATTAAATATATTTTTCCTAAAAAGGCAATAATTGTCTTGAGTAGTGTAGTCCATGTCATGATAGTGAATATGATCTAAGAGCATTAAAAGCCAACTGTCTTCTCTAAACCTAATTTTGTTGCCAGCTATCAGCCTCCAGCATCAAAGGCAGCGCTGCCAAAAGCATTCCCTCATAATGCGTTTTCCCCAACTCAAGTGAATATTGTTTGTTTAGAAATGTCAGGTTGCTGATGCAGACACAGCATGCTTCAAGAATATGTAAGATAGGTGCAGAAGGCATTTTCACTGCGTGCTTGTTCTACATTAGCTCATGCAAGTTTCCCTAGAAGTCAGGAGATTTCTGTTAGGGAATCATCTGTTACAATTTGCTGTAACAGGGACTTAAAAAACGCATACACGTTTATGACAAAGCCTTATGGTATTTATGGTTAAATCAAGTGACAAGCTTTGAGAAACAGCCTTTTGGCAAAATGTGAGTAATCTGAAAGATCTGTAGATCAAAAACAACTCCGAAATTTTATCAGCATGCATGAACAGTTCTCTTACCACAAATGAAAAAAATAACTTCACAAGTGAGGCTTTGGAACTGAGGGAAAGTCGGCTTACATATATGCACAAGGACATGCAAAATGTCTGCATTCACAGAATACAATTCCTCACACGGAAATCAGTATGGATTTTTTGTTCATGTAGTTACAAATGAACTTTATCCCAAAGTAACACGTATTTATGTAGCTTGCTCATATGTCTTCCCTGATCTGCTCAACTGCTTTCAAAAGGACAGGCAGCATATGCCACAATCAAATATTTGTATAAGTAGCCTTGCAAGCTCATCTTCCTTTTAAGAGTTAAAATCCTGAATTTCCACTTCTATAAAGAAAAGCATGCAACAGGAAGCCATGGCTACAGACATAAATAACATTCATATTTTTTTTAGTATCTACACTGAAAAAAATGTGAGATACTTTGATTCCCACCACACTGCACAACTCCAGGCTTTGAGCTTTTTGACAGAGGATGAGATTAGGACTCTGGGCAGCCATGCAAGCCAGACAGCTACAACACAAAGATTTCAAGCTCTGTGAATTTATATGCTTCTCTAATTATCTCACAGCTATTATTAGTAGTACTCCTGTTTCCACTTTTAGAACAATAAAAGCTTTTTCTTTCGTTTTGCAAGAGTTTTTACTTCTTACTTTGACTGGAAGCCAAAGCTCTCCTGTAGAGTGACAGTCTATACACCAGAGTTTGCAAAACTGATGCAGACCTGCAAAGGGTCTGCAAAACATACACAGCAAACCACACTCATGTACATAATGCCTGTTTTCATCCCCACTCTGCAACACTGGGCAAACAGACTGTGTCCTCATAGCAAACATTGTTTAAGGGTACAGATTCACATTTCATGTGCCCATAAAATCTACCCAGTTGGCTACCACCAACCATCTCAGTCATGCTGAAAGACAGTATGTTTCACATTAGTCATATCTGCTGAGCTTACTAGGTCGGCAAATTGCAAAGACACATCAAGACTCCAGAACGGGAGCAAGCAAAAGAAAGAGTAAAAGAACTAGATAAGCTCAAGCAAAGACAGCTGTGTTTTCATGACTGAAAGTTACCTGAGCAACCACTGAATTGAGGATGCGTGACCACCAGCTCACATTCAAGTGGAGATTGAGGTCTTGGAAAAAGGTGGACATTGCAGGGAAAGTATGAACACGTATTAGGCACATAATGAATATATACACTGTAATTGCATATAGTCATGCATGCAGAAGCAAAGGTAGAGAGCTACTTTGGGTGTTAACCCTCATTCTTTCACACACTATCATAAAGGATACCTGCTGATTACAATTGCAATTCAACTGTTAAGTTACTGGTTTAGCTTCTTGACACAATATCATCCTCCTTTCTATCGACTTCTTTCTCTTCTTCCTCATTTCCAACTTTATGCTCTCTATTCTTTAGGTGCAATGATAGGGAAAGAAAAACCTGAAGCAATAAGAGATTCCATTGCCAGTATTCATCGAGACAACCTGGTGGGACAATACATGGTGTGTGGAGACAGAGGCATACTGTAGCAACACATGACATAGGAGGCTTTGCTTGGCTACTGACATCAAGTTGTCACCATAAGGATTTGTCAGAAAGTTGACATTTTGATTGCTAGTCAAAAAGAGAAAAAGGCAGATTGGGAAATATGACTTGTGGATAACAGGCACAGGGACTTTGGAAAGTTTCCCCTGCATATAAAGTTGGGCATGTGCAATCTCCCCCTCAATTATGTGTAGGTTGGCTTAGACAAAGCACTTCACATGAAGAAAAGCATCCCTATAGAAGTGTCTCAAAGCAGAGATACTGGCAGTGGATGAGAGTCATTTACTGTAATCACTGAATGTAAAGTTTGGAGAAGACTTCTTATATTTTGCTTCTTTACACAGGACTCCAAATGCTGTAGCCTGTATAATCAAGGGAGCAAAATGCTTTCTGTTCTAATGGCTGGCAATGTAAAAGCAGCAAATTAGCATATTAAAATGAAGTCTTAAATTGTACTACACTTTGAATACTGGTCCCTTCCCTTCCCTTCCCTTCCCTTCCCTTCCCTTCCCTTCCCTTCCCTTCCCTTCCCTTCCCTTCCCTTCCCTTCCCTTCCCTTCCCTTCCCTTCCCTTCCCTTCATTCTTTCCTTCTCTGTATCTCAGATTAAAAAAAGGAATTGTGGAAAAAGGTAGTAGGAGAATACATTTTAGAAAAACGGGCAAAAGCTATAAATGGAAATACTATCTTTACAAGAATGATGAAAATAGTATGTAGATATGTAGGGGTATGAAGTCGGCTGCCTAAATGTTATTGTACTTGCTCAAATAATTTATAAAAGTATATGCTTTTCTGTTTGAAGGAAAAAGAAGAAAAATTTCTCTGATGATACAAAGAAGCTTCAAATGAGTTGACAGCTCCTTCTCTAACCATTGCTCTTGTTCTCACAGATTCGTGCAAGACGCATTACCTTACAAAACATGCCTCACTTCTAAGCAGCAGAAAGGACGCCCTCCTTTGGGCAAAGATAGACTTTTCATTCATTTGGACAAAATAAAATAAAATAAACAGAATGAATACCCAATCAACACTCGTTAATTTGAAACACAAAGAACTCTCCCATATTGAAAGCAGATTGCTCTGTAAAAATGCTTGTTTTCAAGGTCATAACAGTGCTGGCAAAACTCAAAAAAGTTATAGTCCAACTTGCTTGTGTTCAGCTGTGTTTACTTAGCCTCAACTTGACAAAAGTCTGCCTCTGATTATACATAGCAGTCATCTGCCCACAGATAAATAGATATTACACAAACGTTTGGAGAGAATGACATTTGGCTACCATTATTTTTGGAATAATTTACCCTGCATCCTGAGCTTAAAACACCAAAATGATTCATAATGTTTTTTTGGAACCAAGTATTTCCATTTGACAAATAAATTGACCTCTGTGACCCTTGTGTACTTTACATTGTGCACTTCAGTGGAAAAAACAGAACAAAAAAGAGGTAATTTTTGTGAAATCTTCTGTATATTTGGAAAAGGTAGATTTATTTATTCAGGCCTTCCTCTGCCCAGAGCCAGTGGTACACCTGGGCAGAGCCCAGCCCCTGCACTGCAAACAGCTGCACAAGACATCCCACTAAAGCAACCTGCGAGCAAATGCACAGAGCTCAGCTACCTGCAGAGAGGGCACCTGCAGCTAAAGTCCGTGCACGTAAACCTAACAGCAGTGCCAGAGACGCAAATGTATTTTCTATTTCAAATGTACTTATTTCAGACAAAAACTGTATAGTTTTCTGCTTATTATTTGTAGGAGGAAAAATGAATACATACTGCTCATGCTCCCAGACACCAAACTGAAATTCTGCCTTATCTGAGGCAGATAGATCATAGAATCATAGAATGGTTTGGGTTGGAAAGGACCTTTAAGATCACCTGGTTCCAACTCCCCTGCTATAGACAGGGACACCTCCCTCTAGACCAGGTTGCTCACAGCCCCATCCAGCCTGGCCTCCAATGCTTCCAGGGAGGGGGCATCCACAACCCCTCTGGGCAACCTGTTTAAATGTCTCTCTACCATCACAATAAAGAATTTCTTCCTAGTATCTAGTCTAAATCTCCCTTCTTCCATTTTAAAGCCATTTCCTTTTGTTCTGTCACTGCATGCCCTTATTAAAAGTACCTCCCCAGCTTTCCTATAGGCCCTTCAGATACTGGAAAGCTGCTATAAGGTCTCCTCAGAGCCTTCTCTTCTCCAGGCTGAAGAGTCCTAAATCTGTCAGTCTGTCCCCATAGGGGAAGTGCTCCAGCTCTCTGGTCATCTTCACGACCCTTCTCTGGACCTGCTCCAACAGCTCCACATCAGATGTTTAATGACATTTATATTTTACAGCAGACCTACAATTTCTCTGATGTGGATAAAAATTGTGTCCAGTTAGAAATGTTACTTAGCTTAGAGCACCTTGTGCTATAAATTATCCAGAAATAAGGTAAAAACTTACAAATAAATTATAGTTCCTTCTCCCATTTCTCCCCTGGTGCCTATTCCTAGTTCTCACTCTATAAACCCCCACCAGTTCCCAAACACTGACTGCCCCAATAGTGCTTCCATGTCAAATCCTGGAATTATCAAGAGCAATTCGAAGCCCATTAAGAATACTGTCACTGCTGTATATTTAAAGTGGAAGATTTTTCTTGAGAATGACAACAGATGGGAGAATAAAACCTAGACAAGACAGAGAGACAGACAGATTAGTTTCTGTAAAGTTAGCATGCTTTCGGAAATGTCTTTTCAATTAGAATACCAAAATTAAGAAAGGCTCTGATGCAATAGGAACCATATGTGTTTGACATATCCAGCTTCTCTATCTTTGACATCTAAATATTCCGTTTAAAGAAAATTAAGACATTTGTTTATGAAGAACTAGTTTATGTGTTTACAAGACTAAGCTGAATGTTTTTAGATGCAGTGATTATACACTAGTCATTTCCTCTCATTTTCCCTTGATTCAGGAAGGAATATTGCTGTGAAGATGGAACGTGTTATGTATGTGAACAGCTGAAGGTACAGAACGCAGATTTCTGTCACGTGGAACTAACAGCTAATTCCTTCTGCAGAGGCTGTTTTTCTACAAAGGCCATGTATTAGGAGCTCATCACGCTGTGATGCAAAACCCCACTCCTTCAAAAGTGTGCTAATGGTCACAACCCAAAGAAGAGTTAATTCAGATGGAATCCAGGAAAATGAGGCAGCACAGAAACCTCATCAGCAGTCCAATCACATGACAAAATGTGAGGCATCTCCAAAGCCACTGCCTGCCAAAAAAAGAAAGGCTGCTGCAAGAAAAATACTTTCACAGCTTGATATCTAGGTCTTGTGACTGCTATCCAAACAAGGAGTAAAAGTGGTACTATATAATGTGGCAGGGTAAACAGAACCACCCACTCGTCATCACCAATCATGTTTTTAATTCAGATAAATTCTGTTTCTTTAAAAAATGAGGGGGAAAGAAAGAAACAAAGCCTTTTGCTCAACTTGAAAATTATACATATAATCTGATCTGGCATGACATATTTTAGGTTCATATATATCATGAACTACATAGGAATGCATGATCTGCCATGCCAGATCAGACTATTGGTGCATCCCAGGCAATATCCTTTCTCTGCTACTGACCAATGTTCATCCCAGGGGAGCACAAAAGCATTGCTCTCAACCAGATATGCAGCAGGTTAAGAATATTTTCTATCTGCTACTTACAGATGATGAACTGAAAAATTTTCCAACAGGTGATCTGAATATTACAGAAGTAGACTTGGGAGAAGTTCAACCTTTCAGGAATGCTGGATAAGAGAAGCCTCTGCATTTTGCTGACCTGTCTTACACTAGCCTGAAAACTAGTTATAGTTTTCATAAAAGGTCTTGGTAGGAGTCTCCAAAGCCCAAACTGGGAATGATGAAGCCAAGGTATGAAAATGCTGTATTTCTTCATCCAGCTTTGTTAGGAGTGCAGATATACCAAGAAACAGCCACACACACCACACAAACAGATGTCCTCTTGCCACCAAAATTGGGGTACTTAGCTATAAACTTAGTTCAGGTTTTCACCGAGTCATGAGCAATGGATCAATATGCCTTGTGTTTTAAGCAAGGTCATACCCTTTTCTAGATGTGCCTTTGCTCCTAGCCTGACTAACACAGAAAAAAAAAAATAGCCAAGAAATAGTAATTAGATTCAAAGGTGCTTTCCAAGTAGAGTGGTAAAATATCTCTTGAATGCATATCCACCCTTATCCGTCAAACACTTTGAGAGGGAAAAATGTCAAACCTTATTTTGAATTGTGAAAAATGCTTCTATCACTTCTCTGATTTATACTAGAGCTTCTTTCAACTGCACCCGAGATTCCTAACAATATTTCCATCATATCCACTTTACTTTCTTACTTTTATCCCTTGATCTCCTTTCTTCCATCAGTCTTCCCTTTCTTCTTCCTTTTTTCGTTCTTGCTCTCAATTCTGCATTCCCCTTTCCTCACCTACTCTCCCTTCTTTACTATCTTCCAAAAGTTTCTATCCAATATTTTCCCACCTGTATTTATTTCCTGATTGTACATTTTCCTTTTTCCCTTCTCCTTCTCTCCTTTCTTCTGCCTTTCACCTCCTAGAGCTAAAATGATTCTCCAGCAATAACCTACCAGAAAAGCGAGTTACATCTTTTAAGTCCATTGTCAGTGCTAAAGGGATGGAAAGTGTCTCACAAAGAGCTAAATGACTATTCCAGCCCCTGCCTCGGACAAACAAGTGTAGCTGCCACTGACAGCTGGAGGAGTTCAACGCCTGAGTCAAGTAGTTCCCCATTTTCTACCAAGCACTGCTTCGTGTGGGAGTCCTGCTATAGCAATCTGTCCCCACACCAGGGCACGCCGAGACAGACAGAATTACTTGTGGTGGCCGCAGGGTGTTGGTGATGAGAAAAACAACTCAGATAATGTAAGGCCTTTCTTCCCTCTTGACGGGAAACGTGCATCTAACAGAAGCTAAAATTTTGCTGAAACTTAAAAGAGCAAGGAAGAAATTGATATGAATGTGGACACAGATACACACCGCTTCACACCCTGATTCTGATGGGCGTCTAAGAAAATATCAAACCATAGTAAGAAAAGTTCCTGGTCTAGCATGCACAGTGTAATTAATACTGTAGCTAATGAAAATCTTGTGAGACTCCTCTCTCTCTTGGCTTCAGGGAGAGGAATGAGGTGAAAATCACTCCTGGTTTAATGTCCCTGGAAGGGACAGAATTACACCATGCAAGCAATTGAGTCTGAGAGGATAAGACTAAGCAGCATTGATTCCCTGAACTTTTTGAGATCTGCCCATCAAAACAGTAAATGTTTGCTTTCCGAGATGAAACAAGTTAATAGAAACATGCACTGGAAATCGTATTTATGGCCAAAACTCCAGAAAAAAGTACTAGGGAACACTTGTTTTTCATGGTAAATTTATCGGCCCTGTGACACAAATGCCTTGCTCCCTGCCCAGCTGCGCGGCATGGGCAAGCTCAAGCTGCCTGCACGCGGCCCAATTCAACTTGCATGCCCAGTCTTTCAAAGATTCCTCTGTTTGCTTTGTCTCACTCATTTTCACATTACTTCTGCTGGTTTGCGTGTGTTTTTGCTGCCACTCGCTTCCCACCCTCACTACTCTCCAACCGCTCGCCAGGCAGGCGCAGCAATTCCATGTAAGGAGCACGGCAAAGAGAAGCATGCCTTGATTTTTTGCACACAGTAACTCGCACGACATTTGATCATACACAGAGATTAAGTCATTCATGAATAGGGCCCAAAGGGAGGAACAGCTCCAGAAAAACAACCCTCCTCACTGGTAGTGCAGCATCCAGAACTCCGCAGTCATCACTGCCACACTTACAGTTTGTAGTCTATCTGGCAAAGCCAGGAATCCAACAGCAGGCTCTGTGGTTTAAATAAAATGTATCTACAGCAGCTTGGATCAGTGTTTAAAAATGTTCCATGTTATTTTAGTCCAAGGACAAGCTTTTAAAATTAAAAGAAAACTTTGGCTTTAATTACAAATTAAAAGTGAAAGTTGTTGAAAAAGAATGCAAATTCCGAGCAAAACAGAAACTATTTAAAATTTAAAACTCATTCTTCTCTCCCCCACTGTATGACAAAACTCCTTGTAAATATTTAAAACAAAAGCTTGAAAGTGATTCATTGGAGGACAATATCTAGGGTGCTTCTGCCTCGCTGTCGTGGATCTTTGGCATAGCTTGATTTTTTCCTACATTTATGTTTTCAAGCTGAAATAAATGTCAGATTTTGATGTGTGTTGCAATGGCCAAAAAAGAACCACAACAATAACTTTCACCCACTTTTTCTCTAAATGTTGTTATTATATATGTGTGATGCAGCACATCACTACTCTATATGTAAATGCAAAGGGTTTATTCTCGACCAGCTATGAGCAACGCGATCCCAAAGTAGTTAGATACTACAATGGAGAAGCTGCCGCTTTTGGGATGATTTTCAGCAACAATGGCCCATCTGAAAATCATTAGTGCATAGCAGTGGATTTTCCACATGTTCATACGCTGGACAAGCAGGTTGCCCTTGAAGTATGGTTCCCTGGGGGAAGAAGGAAAACCCAGAGAAAAGTATTCTATTGTCAGATCACGGTTTTGCTAAAGCCAGACAAAAATATGGTCAAACATTCACTTGGCTGCTCTGCTGGCAAAACTATAGGGTACTGAAATGGAGACAGCTAATGAAGAAGGCAAAGAATGAAGCTCAGGAAGAAGACCTTAAAGGAGGATAGATTTTTTTTCTTTTGAAAAATCAGAAGTAAGGTTAAATAAGCAAATTTCATTACTTTCGTATTACTGACCTTTATTTTTATAAGGACAAAAATGTTTGGAAAGGGTAGCCTTTTCTCTATACAGTATCTCATCTTTTAATACAACCATGTTTGAAGTACCAACAAGAAAATAGTGAAGGAACCTAAATAAAAACAGGGATGAATATAACTAGGTAGTATTCAATATTTAATGCCCCATTAATTGATAATTTGGCTTGAAGGAGGAAGAAAAGTTGGCAAAAAGGTATGGAATTCTTTAGCTCCTTGTTTTACTTTAGAAAAATTCCCAATGGGTTTCACTTAAACAAAGAACTTTAGTTTTCCACTGGAAAGACAAAAAGAAAATCTTGGTCTAGCATGTCCTGCCACATGCTTTAACTACACAGTAAAAGAGTACTTACTTGGATCCCAGGCACATTTCAAAAGTGTAATATTTATTAGCTGCTCTGTTGCCAAGTTCCACTATTATCATTTTATTATAACTAAGGTATATTTTTACTAACTAAATTATATTTAGGGCTTTTGTTTAAGCATTTGAAGGTATCAGAGTGTCACATACAGACGGCATACAATATATCAAAAGAATTTGTTGATTTTCTCCCTCCTCCTCTCCTTGATAAACAGTTATCCTATATATGTGATCCTGGGGCATGTGACTCTCCTAAACCCATAACCCAGCTGTAAAGACACATGCGGGTCAGTGGGCAGTGCAGTCCTAGCTCTGTGCACTGCCTGCTGCACCTCGTTACAGCCCCCTCTGCTCAGTCTCACTCAGACCTGACTTTTTGCCAAGACCTCCTTTCTCATCGGCAGCAGACGTGGGGTGATGGCACACAGATTCCCCATAAACAAGGTGGGGACATGGTGAGAGTGCTGAGATGTGTCCAGAGGCAGTTGGAACAATGGGATGGGAAGAGGACATGGCCATAAGGATGGGCCCACCAAGGGCTTTGGTAGGCTCATTAGAATATGGGTTTCAGTTGATCTGGGCAGGGATACGGTGTCTCCAAGCAGCTGTGATTCCCACAGAGAGATGACAGAGCTCCTCAAACCTCAGCAAGTGCAGCAGTACCATATGGCTAAATAAAGCCTTTATTTTTCCTATTTTGTGCAAGGAATGAAGGAAGAGCAGTACCCAAATATGAGCACTGACATTCTCCAAGGGTCACAGTCTTTGATCTATGAGCAAAGATGACATTGAAAGCAGCTGGAGTTCACCATAAGAAGTTTGGAGAGCTTTGGAAACACACAAATTTTATGTGTCAAACTATGCGGTATGCACTTGAAAATGAGACGAGGCCTTGGTGAAATGGCTCTTTGCTTCATCCAACATCATGCATTTCAAAAAGCTTGATTTTAGAACATCTGAGTGCCTATCCATTGATTACCAAGTCAAACTACAGGCACTGTGAATCAGACATTTGATATAATTATTGGCTCATTTTGAAATAACGGGGCAGCGAGTCAAGGAAATTAATCTGTAAGTACTTTGAATGGAGCACAGACTATCAAGGAATACTGGTGATTTTTCTCTGTGGAGATCTAAAAAAACTGTAGCAAAATATAATTCTTACATGTGTTTGTTGCCAGAAGAAATTATATCATTCACTGTCTAATGAGATAAGGGCTGAAAACAGACACCCAGCATTTTAACTCCTTTAAGATGTTTAAACAAGCATTTCTTTGGTTTAGCAAAAGTCTTGGCCAGCAAAAATGGCCATCACATAAACCATCAGCTTCACTGAGACCACTATTTATAGGTAAACATCATCTTCTCTTCATTAACAGGACTTCAGGCTTTGCAGTGAGCTGGAGCAAGCACAGAAGATACCTAATGACTCATTGGCAATGCAGTTGGGAGACTAATTTTCCCTGTTTTTGCTAGCATTGCCACACTGAACTACAATGCTTCAAGCTGAAACAGAAAATGTGGCGAAACAGCACAGTCACACAGAAGTTACCACTGGAATACAGCATTGAGGGAACGTGTGTATGCATCTATAGATAGGTATTCACATACAGAAGTATGAATATATTTCATAGATGTGTGAACACGTGTATGTGAAAGATTGTCAAACATCACTACAGTTTCTGGAGCTGGCCAGAGCAAGACAGCCTTTATGGCTTCTCCCCATACAGTGCTTCAATACTTTGCAAGCCCGTGATAGCTGCACCTGCTGGCATTGCTGAGGGGACAGGCGGCAAGCTCACACAGCGCACACATAACACCCATGAGAAGGCAGTCCCAGGGCTCAGGGAATCAGCTGGCAGTAGCCACAAGCTACACACCAGCTAAACTACAGAAAATGAAAAAAACCAGGACACAGAGCGTGTCTGTGTAACTCCACCACCCAGCCCTTAGGCTGTGTCGCCTGCCCACCACTGCCATAAATCCAGAGTGTGTACAAGGAGCACAGATCTGGCCACACCAAGGCAGCCCCACACCTGGCTCCTTAAGATGGAGCGGCAGCTTGAGGAGTGGGGCCTTGGGTGGACATCCTGCAGCCAAGGGCACAGAGGGGCCTCTGGTATGCTGAGGCCTCAGCGCTGACTGCTGTGTCTAGCCCACAAAGTACATCCAGTGCAGGAGAACGATCCTGCTGCTGTTTTGCAATGCATTACAAAATAGTTTGGCGAGCAGCAGGAATTTGAGGCAATTCGCTCCTGAAGAGCCAGGTCGTGAGGAGCCTTCGTTTTTCCAGCAAATTGGATTTAAGTTGACAAATAGGAACTGAGAGAAAAAAAAAGCCTGACAAAGTAAAGGGGAGATGGAGAAACCGACAACATTTAACTTGATCTTCAATGGTGTAAATCTGTCAATACCCACAAATGACCACGAGGCTTCAGGCCAGCTTCTACTCTGAGATACCGTAACTAAGACGTTTGGCTGGTACCTCACATTGGAAAGAAAGTTTTTACATTTAGAAATGTAAAACATTGTAACATTTAAAGAATTTTGGCTACAGCCCACTAGCCAGCCTTCCGCCAGCTCCAGCTAGAGGATTATTTTGAATGCTGCCTTGCCTTTCATGCATCTGTTGCCTAAATCAATGTGGAGGCATGAGGGAGGGACTGAAAACTGGCTTTAGAAATAGTGGTATATTTCAGTGTCGTAACTTAAAGTCTTGGCAATCTCTTTTAACTTGAAATGTCAGTGCCATACCGAATGATCTGGTCATCATAACCTCAGCTTCTGGCCATCAGCAAAAGAACAGAGATAAAGGCTCCAACATCAGGTTTCAAGGCCACAGCGAAAAATTAAGGAAAACACATTTTATGGCTCATTGGAATTTCATTTTACCTATTTTTGTGTGCTTCTCTTCAGCTGTTCCAGCCCTAGCTGTTTACCTGATCTCTTTCTGTTCTAATTGTTTTTATTTTTTCAAGATTTTCTACAATGCAGCTTACTTCTCCAACTTACTTCCCTGCTTTAAACTCCAGATCCTCTCTTGCAGCTCACATAAACCTCGCTTAGTACATTACATAAAACGTTTGAGTGCTTTGACTGTTAGGACGCATTTCTTCTTTAGCATATCTAAAATGGCTATCTGATGCCATTGCATTCCATAAAGCATAAAAGACCTGTAATAGCATTTAGGCCCCATTGACAGTTTCCACACTTACCCCTTGTTTCTCACACCCAAATTTCTACACTGAGAATGAAGTGGATTGAGCAAAACAGAATCCAACTCTGCTTCTCTGGTTTTGAATACACAGAAATTATCTGATTTCCACAGATGTGGCACATTCTGGGGAAACAGGTGTTTCTACAAGCATTCCCCCACCTCCATCACGATGGCAAGAATCTTACACAGAGCACCCACAGACTCTCCACATTTTCAGAGCACAACCAATTCTGAATGTCAGAGCATGGACTCATCTGCATCCCACGCAGAGACAAATTCCAGGTTCTCTCAATCCTCCTGTCAAATTATGCCAAAGTTTCTGGTATTCACATTATGGACAAATGACCTAAAAAATTTCAGTTAAACACATAAAGGAGTTTTTAAAGTTGTGGAATTACTTTCAAAAACCACAAACCTTCAAGAGGAAATAGGATTTGCTGGATCAGATAAGATTACTGGTCTATCTGGTCAGGCAACATCCAGCTTGTAGCTTCTTAGAAAATAGTGATGGTGAATAAAACTAATACTAGTTCAGTTTAATACTAGAATTGTTTTAAAGATATTCTGAGAAAATCTGAATCAGAAATCCCACTCAGGACAAAACAACCTGATCTTTTAATTTCTCTTTTTTTTTTTTTCTTTAATTATGATCAACAGAAAAATTCTGGTGCTTGCATTGATGCGGACACAGCTTTTTATGCTACCTGAGAGTGAACAAACTCTGCTGTGGAGCAAGATGCTATACAAGTTCATGCATTTTTCACCCACATCAAAATATTGTCACGGTAAGAAAAATGCATGTGCCTGTGCATGTAAGCACAGAAAAACTCAAAGCATGTTTTTATTTACCATCTATACAACTGAATACAAGCACGCTGCTTTTCACCAGTCTCATCAAGAGCATAAAATATTTCAAACTCCAGGACTCCTAAGAAGCTTACTGATTTATTCAGCAGTCACCATGCTCCAGATTTACAAGCCCAGTCAAGATGACTACGATTGGGATGTACCTGCTCAAATCCCTTCCCCAGATGGGAGAACGAATGCTTCCCATGCCAAGTTTCAGTCTGGATTGAATTTTTACAGCTGGGTCATAAATTTGTGGATTAAAGGGGTTCTAATGGAAACACAGATACAGCCCTAACTACAGCAACATGAACAGCAGTGCCGAAACACTGCGCAGACAGCCCATGCTCCAAGCTGGATGCACCAGGTTACCCAGTGGCGCGCTACTGATCCTAAGCCAAGGAGGGACAGTGGTGCATGCAGGAACCCCGCGTCAGGCATGAAGTTTCTGTTTGGGCATTTTTTCAGAGAGAAGTGAAAAACTTTAATGGGCTCCCCATTCTTTCTCATTTGCTGCCATGGATAGTGCAATGCCGCACTGCAGGCGCGCAGCCTGCCTGCACCCTACCCTTCAGCACACGTTCAGCATATTGCATATGGATTACTCTGTTAACACACATCACCAAAGACAGAGGTTGCTTGTGAAGAAGACAGATTTATGATTTCACATGTAACTCACTGGGCAAAAAGGATGGATTTTGTCCCTGTAATTTCTCTTCTCTTACGTGCAGGTGCCACAGGATGCAGGGTAGGCGCATTTCGCAACTGTGTCGGGTCCATTTCACTGAGCCGTTTTTCCCAAATTGCAGGTTCCCACACACTTCAAACATTTATTGAATTAACTGTTAATTTTCTTAATGATTTCCCTATTATATTCATAATTAATCATACAGTCTACAGCTTAAGCTGGAAAACACTCTGATTAATGCTCCTGTACTTTTTCACACACATTATTTCCTGAAACATTTGCATTTGGGCTGACCCCAGGTTTTAAGACATTTGAAGCATTTTGAACAATGGGAAAATGGGGATATTTCCTTCTCCTTGAATACACACCTTCATTAAATTAATGAGTCCTGATGCTTGGCCGGGAGCATTTGCTAAAAAGGAGCATTAAAATATATGGTTGTTGGCGATTTGTGATAGCACAGCACATTTTCCTTGCTGAGAGACATCCTAGGCAAGCACAGGGGTCTCCTGCTTTTTGGCTGCTGCTGTGAATATCTGCACTGCGGAGATAATGGTCTCAGAGCCACACTAGCAGGCTGCTGGGAGGACAAGGGCAGCAGAAACTGTGGCCATGGTATTTGGTCTCACTGAGTTTTTGGTGAGATGCTGTCACTTTTTCAAGGCATTCACATGAAAGCATCTCAGTCTCTGCGATGCTAATGCTGTTGGGAGCCATAGGGGCTGTGCTGCTGCCCCAACATAAGCTGCACCGCGGACAAATGCAGCACACAGAAAATACTCTGTAACTACAGCAGCAACCAAACTAATGGCAGAGGTGTGTGTGCACCTCTCCTGGGTCTACACAGCAATCACACCCAACTCTGCCCATGAACATGGTGCTGGCAGAAGCCCAGCACACGACCCATTCTCCAGAACTGCTAATACTTTGGGTTTTATAAAAACAAAAAGCACAGCAGAACACGGTCCTCTTCCACACTGCCACCTGAGACCTTCTGGTTGAAACGGGTACATTTCCACCAAAAACAACTAAAGTCAGTTTTGATGAAGCACCATTTTCCACTGTTGTGTGGAAATAATCCTGACACATTCCACGTGCAAGTGCCGAGAAATCAAGAAACTAAAGAGGAGTAGAAAGAAAACTAGAAAAAAAAAAGTGTATTTGATTTTCTCTGTTCAAACTGAAAAAAACGTAAGACTTAACATGAGGGGAGCAGGAAGGATCTTTAAAATCCTCAAGTTTGGGCTACCATTATATATATCGAATCTGGTGCTGTCCCTGTAGCATAGCAGTTTCCTTTTAGTCTTTCTTTAGGAAAAGCCATTAAGGAAGCAAATTAAAGACAATCTGTTCCTCCATTCTCAATTCCACACTATTTCAGCGTTGATGAATCTGGTTGTGTAATAATAAAATTCCTGCTGAAATATGACCTTAACTGTGCAACCTCCACACTGCAGTTACAGTGCTTTGCACACTTAATACTCTGCTCTACATTCCCCTTTTCAGTTTCATTTCTGGATAACATTAGGATCTGCAACAAGGACCTCCTTTAGCTCTCCCTGGTTTACATTGATTTTAAAGCATCCCCGAGGTCCCCAGCACCATTCAGAAGGAACTTGCAAAAGTCACTAAAGCTCACAGCTTTTGCTGGTCCCTTGAGTTGTCTCTGAAAACAGGTTCCATTGTGTTCACATTATGCTTTTACATTTTATGGCTCGTTTTTAAATTACATGTTAATTTCTACAAATGTTAAATTGTGAGGAGAAGTTGGCAAGGACCACACATAACCACAAGGCCACAATACAGTCTGCGTGTCTGCAGAGCATTTCTGTGAGCACCCTTACACCTAAGTGCTGTGCAGGAATGTGAGCCCAATCCTTCATTGCGCCCAGTGCTCTGTTCATCGCAAGAAGCGCCCTAGGATCCTGCTTTATAAATCACAGACTTTGCAGGATTCCAAATTAAAGAAAAAACAAGGAAGGCAAGAGGAGAGAAAAAGGCAGCAGTAATGAAAACATCACAAGCTAAACACACTCCTGAGTATAAACGCCTAAAAATAGAGATCAAACATCTTCAAAAATCAACCACTCATTCAGGAGTTTTTTTCAAAGCCACCCTCCTTCACAGGCCTGCAAGTCTTTGGTTTCCTCACTATTTTTATTTGTTCTGGCTTTTCTGCTGCGCTAAGTAACACATAAAGTAGAGTCAATGAAAACCTGCTGACATAAAAAAGTCTGAAAACTCCCTGTCCTGCCATTTCATCCCTCTCTTTGTCTCATTTTAATTTTTGCTTTCCTCTATCCAACACAACTCACCAGACAGCGATATCCCAGAAAAGTTGGGATTTTTCATTTCCTTGAACTCCAGCAATGCAGAACACTTTGTTTCCGCAGGTAACAAACGACACCGGCCTCGCAGAGCACTGCCCATAATTACAAAAATAAGTCAACGTGCTGGCAATCCATAAACCAAAGTATGATGTGGGTGCTTCAATCCAGGCGCACTACAAGGATTATTAAATCTTTTTGCAGTATATTTCTGGAGTACTTGTTGCAGTCTGACCATTGTTTCTATGTGCATTTGTGCATCAACTAGAGATAGGCACGTCTGGTTTTAGTTATTGGTGTCATACAGGGAACCTGCAGAGATGAGATAGCCTGCCAAGGAATTAATGAAAACTTCTCTAACATGGATTTCTAACTAAACAAAAGTACTGAGTGCCTTTCAGTGGTCAGCTTAAGGCATATTCGAGCAATGATACATACTTACACATTATACCTGTGCAAGGACTAATATGAACAGAAATTTTCTGCCTTAAGTGAACACATTCACGTATGTCACTTTATATACATATAAGCGTATCAGCTTACGACAGAAACGCTTACATATGTGACATGTCTGAGTACGTTCACAGGTCTGATTATGCTCCCAGTCTTTTCTCAGTGCTCTGCTCTCTCTCAGTTGGTGCAACAAATCTCCTCACATCGTGCACTGTGTCCCCTTGCATCCAGTACCACTTCCATTTGCGTCGCACACCATATCCTCCTCATTCTGCTCTGCATCCCCCCCACCTCGCATTGCATCCCCTGCATTTTACACCACATTCCCTTCGTCCTGCACTGTATCCCCCACACCCTGCTCTGCATCCTGCTGCATTCCATATCCTGTCTCAGAGAGGACAGGGCTGTAGAATCTGCGACACAGATACCGCAGGGACTGAGCCTTGGTGTTTACTGCTCCTATTCCAGCACTAAAAATGCTCCCTGCGATCTCACAGTGCAGAGGTACAAACCAAGGCTGATCTCCCGACACAGCATTACGCAGCCTGTCCTTGATCTTTGCATGGGATTTCACAGTTGCATGAATGCAGAGCAGCATATGGGCCAGTGTTTATAAGCATGTTAATGACTGAAATGGGAAATGGCACTACCCATTTTCCTTATAAACTTTAAACTGCAATTTCTTGTTTCTGTCACCGGACACTGCTCATACCCAGCTAACGCAGCACAGGCTGCCGAGCCGCCTGCAGCCACGCTAACTGCAGGCCCAGTGGGCACCAAAGTGGCTGAGAGCAGAGAGCAGCCTACAGCACGGATCAGCCCCCGGCAGTAAACTCCCTGCTCATGAAGTGCTACAAAAAACCTGCTTTTCCAAGAAAGCACAATAAAGATTTCCCTTCAAAACAAACGACTTTCTGCTCGTGGAAGCACCGCAAGCTTGCCAAAGTTTTCTCCAAAATTAGACGTCGCTCAATTTTCAACGCACGCTTTTTGACATCTCACTGAAAACGTCTTTATAAACTAAAACATCTATCAAGAACTTCAAAAATCTGCTTCAGCTTCTTTCTGTTAAAAGTCCACTGCTTCATGTAACAGCACTGCAGAGGGGAGCTCCTTCTAAGTGCTGACACCACACTTAAAAACTCCCTTGCTGCTCAGAGGGGCACAGTTGGACACACTCTGCTGTCTCACCCAACCAGATGGGATTGGTTACAGTTATTTTGCACAAATTGCTGCACAACTGCATGAGCTGCCATCGCAGGTGCTCAGACTACACAGAAAAGATTTAAAAAAATAAAATGTCCTTATTTATCCCTTCCTATCTAACAGTCAGTTGGGTAATTCGCTCTATTTCTGAACAGGTTTCATGATAACATGGAAATATCTACATTTAGTAATGAGGTAGTCAATTCCTGCATGTTACAGCATCACCAGTGGGGCTATAGCCTTATAACTGACAAAAGCCTGCTTTTGTATGTTATTTCCTGAGCGCACACATGCATGTGGGCAGGACATACCAAGTAATTGATCTTTTTAATTCTGTTGTCAGGCTACTGCTTGTCTGCTTTGGGAGCACAAAAAGAATAACATTATATCCTGAAAGCTGCTGCTCTTTTCTCACCAGAGGCCATGACGCTTAACAGAGATGTTTAAAAAGTGACTTAAATACCATCTCATGAGCAGTCTCAGGAAAGCCAGTTCTAAGCTTTATGGACAAATGCTGTTTTTTGGTCAGCCAAGCCCAGCCTGCAAACTCACTGCCGTCAGAGCGTGCCCATCTCAGCCTTCTCTTTGAAGACCATATTTTTCAGTGCAGTTAGAAACTTGGCAAGAAGAACTTAACCAGTAGCAAATTTATTACAATTTTTAAAAAGTCACTGTGTCCTTTTTTAAGTTATGGTATAAAAGTACAGAAAAACAGAAGTTTACATATCTGAGCTGCTGCATCTGTTCTTGAGTAACTTTTCACTTAAAAATAAAACTTGGCAGACAATGTGCCCATAATGCAGACCAAATGCATTTGGTATGTTGAAAAAGAAATATCTTAAATGAGCAGAGAGAATTAATTTTGAAACGTATTCATCATGCATGCACTGTTCTTGCTCCCCATAAGATCCTTTTCCTCTATGGGTCCTCCATTCCCCCTTGGTCATTCCCAGACTACCCACGTGCACCAACATCCTCCCACCCCCACCACAGCATTAGACCTTCTGGAAACCTGCTATTCCCCCATAGGGACACAAACCATGTTAAATATACTTGGGAAGAAGGAGCACACCAAGGCTGCAAACCTGAGGGGCTGTGGAGGTGATGGGCAGTGAGCCAGCCCAAAGGGGAGCCATGAGAAGCCAAGTACTGCATCTACATCTGTGCTAGTTAAATGCAAAGCCCTCCAGCATCTTGCATCAGTGTCCGTCCATCCATCCTCCAAGCAATGATTCTTGAGAAACGGCCAACCTCACAGGCTGCTGCAATGGGTGTAAACCCTGAGATGCTGGTGGAGGCCTCCAAAGCTTTAGAGGAGCTCTCCAGCACTTGCTGCCCTTCAAGGACCTAAGCAGTTCCAACACTGCCCTAATTTATGGTAATCTGCCGGCATGGACCAGGCAGTGCCACATTCTTTCCTCTGGCCAGCAACACAATGGACGGTATAAATCATCCTTTTATGCTGTTACTGATTAGATCTAAGTTATAAATTACATGTAACCTCTCCAGAACATTAAATCAAGATATTTATTGGCCAAGTTTATGGCACCTTAGTCCAGTGCACTGTGTCTGGAGAGTGATGCAGAGATTGGTCTGAATTCATGCAATCATAAGAGATCCAAAGGGCCACATGATTGAGAAGGCACCCTGAGGACAGTGAATAGAATGAACAGCAGGGGAAAAAAAGTCATGTGCACTCCCCCAATGAGCATATGGCCACAAACACCCACCAGGAAAACACAAAGCTCTCTACCCTGTGTCTGGGGCTACACAGCACATCCCTCTACTTCTCCAGCCCTCCCTTACTAACAAAATGCTCAGGAGTTGTCTTCCTCATTAGGCTTGCCTTAGTGCCAGCAAACAGACCTGTGAGCATCCTTCAAGTCTGCCCTGCTCTATTTAAAAGGAAGAAGCAGCTTCATTGAGCAGTCAGTAACAGCATGGAGCTTCAGTACAGCAAAGTAGACAGCTCCAAGGAATGGGAGAGGTTGGACAAGAGTTATCCATTCTCAAAGGTATGGACAGGAGTTACCACTCCTGTAACAGAGGATGGACAGGAGTCATCGGCTCTCATAAAAGGCCCAACTAGGCAAAACCCATTCCAGGTGAGAATAAGCACCAAAGCCTACTGTATCAAAAATGATGTAGGAAGATCCCTTACCTGTCCGGTAGACAAAATTGCCTTCTGTCTCTGACGATGATGGAGACACCAATTCCTCCTCAAATTCATTGGAACTAAATGAACCAGAGTGATTCCTTTGCCTTGTTTTTTCCATCATAGCTGCGTTAGTAGCCATGACATGTCTCAATGAGTCATTCAGGTAACGATTCAATAAGCTGTTTTTGTATTTGGGAGGTGACACATAATCCTCATTGGCACTTGTTTCTGGTCTCACTCCTGTTTTTATGACTGAGCTTTCAGTTTTAATCACAGTGTGATGAACTGGTTTGTTGTATCCCCCTTCATTCATATGGTTTCTTGGAGGATTTTCTCCATCTGAAAACAAAGGAAGAAAGATACAGTAACATACCAAATGTCTAATATTTAACAAAAGGCATTCTCTTCATGTTTAAATTGCTATGAATACAACTAAAGCTAGTAATTTTTTTGTAATTTTTTACTTCAGTGTTAGAAAGTGATTTTCATTTTCTTCTGTTCGCACATTGCTCACTGTAGTTTCCAGAGTTCTCAGACATTCCAACTATTATTATCAACTGTAGAAACAGTCTCTAGGTCTAATTTGTTCATAATGAAGGTGAGGCAGGTAGAAAAAAAAAAAAAGAAAAATGAGAAGTACCTTAAACCAGTGGTAAGTTTCTCAAAATATGGATGAATAAGCTTAATTCTTATGATCATAGCTTCTCCTGAATATTATGGCATATTTAAGCATATTTGATTAAACTGTACTTTTTTGGCTGTCCTGCAACCAATCTTTCAAATGAAAGTGCTGTCCAAAGAAATGTGAGTACAAACTGAAATCGGAACAAACAGAACTGAAGCTGAGCACAATTTGAAATGTTTTCTTCTAAAAATCCACATACACATCTCTGGCATCATTTTGTAGCTTTTTTCCCTCACAACAGGCAGAAAAAAAGCCCCCATACATGACTAGTAACAATGTTCTATTAAAAATGTGGGTTACTGTTTAAAAAACTCCTACATTTGTTAATTTGGGCAGGAGAAATTTCCTGTGAATCTTTAAGGCAAATGTTTGTGTGTGAAATACAGAAACAAAACACAATAGTATGAAACTACACACAGTATTATCTACAGCGGTGTATACACTAGGGTAAAAAAAGCCCCCTGGAAGTTAATAAGATTCTCTTGATTATGTGACATCCATGCATCCCTTCCCTTTAGAATAGTAACGGTCCAGAGACTTCTCATTTCCCTAAACTGACAAATGAAAGCTTTTTTTAAATCAGAATTGCCTTGCAGAATTGAATGCACTATCAATTCTTTTTGTAGTTGGAAAGCTACACAAAGCAGACAAATAACATGCAAACCTACACAACCCATCTTGCAAATGTTTTGCAACTACTCTTAATAGTATTTGGAAGCCAGAAAAAAAGTCTGATTCACAAGCAGAGGTGGCTCTGCTGAGTGTTATAAGAAACCAGAGCTAACCTGTGGTATTTGAGACTTTCTAAATGCATTTTGATCAGTGTAAAATTGATAAAAAAAGCACCAACAAACCTTCAGAGCACGAGTCATCACTGCTCACGCTCAGCCTTTCGGCATTCCCTTGGACGTATTTGTTGTACAGTTTTATTCGCAAAGCCCAGCTGAGGTCTGGTTGCCTGACCGTGTTCTTAAGGCGACGTCTTGCATTGGCAAACCAGTTTGAGACCTGCTTAAAAATTAATGTATTAGCTTCCCTGGAAAACAATGGGAATAAATAAATCTGGCCCACACAGTGTACACAAGCTTTATGTATGTCCCACGGAAAGAGCAGATGAGGAAAACACCCCGGGGGCACTGGGAGTCTGAAACTGCTGCTGAGAAGCTCAGGTTCTGCCTTTCCACCTTTCAGCAGTGTCAGCAAACCCTCAATAGGTTATTAACAAACATTTAATGAAGGTGCCCACAAATATTCATCTTCCTTTCTTTCTAAGGATAACACCCCAAACTTCCCATACAAATCTTTGATATATTACTAACATCCTAAATTAAAATTAATAATTGATGTTAGGTAGTTTGCATTTGACATTTACATGGGCTACAATAAAACTGCTGAAGAGCTGTTCTGCATTTGGTTATCGGAAAGCCTAAATTCTTTCAGGACACAAAGAGAGCGGTGAGGATATCGGGGCGGTACGGCACTGACCACAGCACACACTGAGTTACACAGAAATCAGACATTTGCTCTACAGAGCAGCAGCTTCTGCAACTGTGAAGACCAGCAGAGATACAAACCTTGCACAGTCATTGCTAAAGGTGGGAAGTTATGCATTTTCTTAGCTCCCAGATGCAGAGCATTTTCTAGAGTGTGACACAGAAAAGGACACATGGTGCTGTCCCTCAGGCCTACACAGTCAACACAGAACAAAGCACATCATTTGCAGCGACAGGTTAGGAGACCAAAGCTGTAGCTGGCAGCAAAGAGTAAGTAATATTGACTCTTCTCCAAGGCTGCTTGTTTATATTCATCACATTGACACAGCAATCATTATAGTAAACCAGAAAGGGTGGCCTGGCACCCATCCACCTTCTGATGCCATGAACAAACTCGCTGCAGACCTCTCAGCTGCAGCACGAGCCACTGCCTGCAGTGCGGTGTAGGGGAGCTCAGAAACCAGACACGGGACAACAAGAACAGACCAGCCTGGAGTCCAGCATCACCTCACTGAGCCAGCAGCTCCCCACCATCTCGCGAGAGAGATTTTGTTTTGCTGCGTACCATCATACTTTGAAATATTTTATCGATATTTCATCATAGGAAAGGAAGAGACGATAGTATTAGAGTGACTCAAACATAAAAGCAATTAAATTTAGCGAGAGTGATTTTTGCCTGGTACTCTTGGTTTATTTTGGGCTTGTTTTTCCTGTGCCAACTCGTTGCATCCTGCATATCAGTGTGACAAGATGAGTCATATTTCAAGTTTTCTGCTATGAGAGGAGGAAGTCATAGTTACGTGATCACTGTGGAATAACCTTCAGTCAGCATTTACAGGAGAGGCTTTCTGGTAAAACACAAAGCAGCGAGCACTCACTCCAGAAACTCATTCCAAATTAAACAAGGCATGCTGAGGATGAAAGAAAGTTGGGTAAATCCACTCAAGAGCCAGCCATCTTCCATGAAGGTCCTACATTATATTACTGTGATCTCCAAACATCTCAAAACCAAACCAAAACAATAAAACCTGCAGTGATTTATATACAAGGCATAGTAAAAAAAGGTTTATCTCTGAAATCCCCAGGAACTAAGCATCCTGAAAAACTGCACAACTGAACCCATTTCTCTTGTCAGCAACAATCATACAGCTATTCCATACAAATGAAAAGACCAGAAAAAGCCAACAGGGAGAATGATAATAGAAAGTGCTTCCTTGCATTCATGCTTTACATCAGCTCAGCTGTTTCCAGAGAGCATCAAGTACTTATATCGGCATCAAGAAATATTGACCCTCTGGCTTTGCTTCTGAAGAGCCTCCTCAGACCAGTTGTGATTTGTTCTGCTTCAGTGCTTAAGAGTGGCTGAGGTTTCAGAATGGGAACAAATCGAGCAATGCTCCTCCCCCAGTAATCCTGATATGCCTGTGTGGATCCCAACACTATTAAATCCACAGCAGCGCATGACCCGTGTATTAATCCTAGTATTGCAGAAAGCTGCTCTTCTACAATACAGCTATTCATGTTTCTTTCTGGAAGGAATAGATGGCCATTTTTCTTTTTTATTTCACAAGAACGTCTAAAACAAAATTTAAAATAAAATAAATCAAGCACTGCGGTAATAATGCAAATGAAAATGTAGCACGTTAATAGCACATTAATAGGAGAAATTATTGGATTCTGAATCAGAATCTAATTGGAGTAAAACATAAAATGCTTTCTCAATTTATATTGCTTTTCTGGTTTCCTGCTTTGGCAGTTTGGGAAGCAGAAAACTTTCGGCTGTTGGACTGCAAGCTGCAATAACATTTGCCTTGAGGACTCCTGAAGACCTCGTTGGACTGCTCAGGAAGAAGTCAGCCCAGAATATGCACAGGGTTTTGCTACTACTTATTGAGAAACAAGATGATTTATGATTGCTGCAAAATCCTACCTCCCTGAATGAGTCTGACTTCCCCTCTGAAGGTGGGAGAGCCCCTCTGTCACGCTGCACCAGGGAGCACGGGGCTAAGCCAAAGTACTGGCGAAGGAGGAGAAATTGATTTAAAATCAGCCAACTGGGTGACAGCAGAACTAATGAAAATAAAATAGTGGAAAATATGGCATTCTGATTCTGTCCTAATGATACAGTGAAAAACAGAGCTGTGTGTTTACCTATTTATCTCACAAAAGAATTACCTATATCCATGCCATAGTCTGCAAATGTTCTTTTGGGCAGATAGCACAGACTGGAATATGGTATGTACTGGAGTAAGCTTTGTCAGATGAAAGGAAAGAAGGGCTGCAGCCTCACCACTGATGCCACATGGACCAACACCACACCCCAGGCAGCTACTGAAGAACTTTCCTAAGATTGGCATACAGGTGAAAAACAGGACAGGTCCCCAACCATTCACTGCCTCAGTGACGTTTTGGTGGAAGCTTGGAGGGATTTTCAACAGCGCCCTTTGGAGAAGAAAGCTGCAACTTGAAATCTGAGAAATGGGGGAAGAGTAAGGCGCGAATTCAGCATGAAGATGCATAACCCAGAGGGAAGACACCACACTGATTCCTGGTTCTCCGGTAATGTTCAGTGTTATTAGTCTAGAAAAGCAATCCCCAGAGACACTGCCTAGGGGGGAGGGGGGGGACAAAGCGTTCCAACAGATACTGAAGCCTAAACCCAGACTGCTCTTGGCTATAGCAGCCCCACCTGGATGAGCTCGGGCCCCAGGGACGTTGTTACAGATGCACCCAGTGTGGCTGAAATCACCAAGAATAGGAACACTGATCTGGACTGCAGCCTGGCTCTCTCTGGGCACATGAAAGCAAGCAGGGGTGGGTGCTGTCTTGTTCCACCAGGCTCAGGGATTGCTGCTGCTGCCAGACCTACTTATTTACCTCTCGTGCAGATGCTACACTATTCCTGAATTAAAAAAGCAGTGCACCCAAGTGATGGAAGAAACATCTGGGGCTTCTTTTTGATGGCGTGCTTCTGTAAATGAAGATGGATGTGCTGCTTCGCACAACTCTTTCAAATATTCCATTTTGTAGAAATAAACTGCTCAACTTCAGCTTCGGTGTAAATCCAGCAGAGCCATGGGGGTCTAGCAGGGATAAATGCAGCACTCTGTAACTCTTTTTCATTTCATCCTACACCTGCCATAAATCATAGTGCTCCGTGGAGCAGTGGCCATGGTTCCCTTGGTGCTGTTACAGAGACAAACACAGCACATCCCAACCGGGACCTACTGAGTACTGCAAAAACCACCACCAGACACTTTCCCATTGTATATTCATTCTGTGGCTTTTATAAAGAAAGAAGAGAAGTCCTCAATATGTCACAAATGTGAAGTTCTCCAGACACGTATTCTGGATGTACGTTTTAAATTTCATGTAAAAATATGGGAATATTCTGAAAGCTGGAGTTCAATAAACTGCTCCTATTGAATTGCAGCACTGCATGGACAGTGTTTATCCAATCATATTTTTAAAAGTCTGAGCAAACCTTACATGCATGTTTTTACAAAGCAAAGTTATTTTAACTGTATCTTCCAGCTACAACTGGCATTTTCTGAGACATTAATATTATTTTTGTCGAAGTAATGGTGTTTTGGTAGTGCAGCAGTTCCACAATGAGGTACTGAAGTGTAAAAGTGTCCCCTTTCGCCAATGTTATGAGAACGGGAGCTCGAAGCCCTGCCTTTTCTGCAGGAGCTCAGAACCATAACTCCAGATTGCCACCTGCTCTCCCACTCTGATATCATCAAGTGCCCCACAGCTGACACATCAAAGATTGGGTAGAGCACTGAGGACTCATCCTGCCAACACGCGTTTCCCGTTATTCACCCAGCAGCAGTACGGGAATGAGACCATTCACAATACATCAATCCTTGCAGCGTCCAGAGCCAGGACAGCATCGCTCAGCGACCGGCAGCGTCACACCACACGTTTGCACAGAGCACCAGATGGCAAAAGGGAACGAAGCCATCAGATTTACCAACATCTGCAACCAACTGCACCCCTCCTGCTGTGGCAGCAGGGCTGTACCTGCGAGCACAGCTACCTCTGGCTGCACTGTGTGGCACCGAAGTGCTCCATCAGTCGCTGAGCACTGCGTGCCCACATGGCAGAGTGGGTTTGGGCTTGACAGGTGGTGGCTGCTATCGGAGCAGTGTGATGCTTTCTGTTCCAGACTGTTTTCAAGAGGGAAACGAGTTGCTCCCTACAGCTTCCTGAACAAGCCCTGCCGTGTGCTGACATCTCCCGTTACCGATTCTGGGGTGAACCTGAAGTTTTTTAAAGCCCATGCAAAACTCTTTCCGTTGTACTCATGGATAAGATAAAGGATGCAGCGCCTTCTCCCAGCAAGGGAGGAGGGGAAACGGGTTTTGCTGCCCTCAGCCCTCACAGACCACGTGTGGGAACTGCCACCAGCGGGCACGGGGCGATGCTGAAGGGCGGCAGAGGGAAGGACGCGCCCAGCTATCCCCGGCCGCGCCGATGACCCCGACCGCACCTGCGGCCCCAGCATTGGCTGCCCCCGTCCCTCCCGTCCGGGCGGAGGGTCCCTTACCTGCACCAGGGTCATCTGGGAGCCAAGGGCCAGCAGGATCTTCTCGGTCTTGGTGGGGTACGGGTTGTCGCGGTGTTTGTAGAGCCACTGCTTGAGCGGCCGTGCCATGTCCTGCAGCGCCTGCCGCTTGTGCCGCACCTTGCCGCCGCTCTGCCGAGCCCTGCAGCCGAGAAAGGGGCTCAGGGGTGCAGAGGGCAACGGGGGGAACTCTGTCCCGAGATGCGCCGACGGGGAGCGGGGGGGAAGCGTGGGGATTTCGGCCCTGGGGCGGTGCGGGACTGCGGTGGTGCTCCGGAACGGGGCAGAGCGGGGCCCGAGCTCGGCTCTTTCGGCTCCGGCCGCCTCCGCGGCGTGAAGCCGCCCCGAATCCCTACCCAGGGGGAGACACGCGCGGCACCGAGCGCGGCGGTGAACGGCGGTCATGCGGGAGCGTTTCCGAAAGGGAAAAATGGTGGGGAAAAAGAGAAAAAAAAAAAAAAAAAGAAAAAGAAAAAAAAAGGTTAAACGATTAAAAGGGGGAAATGAAACTCAGCCACCGATAGGAAAAAAAAAAAAAAAGAAAGAAAGAAAAAAATAATAAAAGATTTTTTAAAAAAGAGTAAAGAGAAAAAAAAAAAAAAGGGAGGGGGGAGTTGCGGGAGGGGGAAGGTGTTTGGTGTTCGTTCTTTTTAAATAAAGCATCGGAAAGCAAATGCACAGAGCGCGCCCGGGGGCAGCAGAAGGGCGCGGGGGCAGCAGGGGGCGCCGCGGGGCCGGGCCGGGCAGTGCCGGACGAGACTCCCCGCAGCCCGGAGCCTCCGCGCTCGGCCGGGAGCAGCGCTTGCCTGGGACGAGCTCCGCGCTGCCGTCCCGCAGCGCCGCTACCGCGGGGAGCTGATGCAATCGTTAAGGTGGAAATGAGGAGCGAAAAGAGCTCCTCGGAACGGTTCGCGCTCGGTATCTTCTCGCCGCGTTCCTTTAGTTTCTAAAGCTGACCCGAAACGCTCGGTCGGCGGCCGCCGGTTCAACCCTCTGCTCTCCGGCCGAGCTCCCGGGTCCTCCCATCTCCTCTTATTCCACCTGTCCCACAGCGAGCCAAGCAGCCGCGAGCGGCTCACGTGCCTTCGGAGCAAATCCCCGCTCTACCGCGGGCCGTTATTCCGCTTTAAATCCCCGCTCCGGGAGCGCACCGACACCGGCATCTCCTTCCTCCCCCTGCGGCTCCGAACGCCGCGAGTACGGCGGCAGCGGGGGTGTCCCGCACCGCCACGCGTCCAACTAAAGGCAGCACTCAGCTGCAGCCGTGCGCCTCGCGGCTCCGTTTTGGGGTTTCGTTACGCGCGGCTCCCAAGCGAAGGGGACCGCGGATCGCCCCGCTCTGGTTGTGCCCGCGCCGGGGGAGGCTGTCACGCCGCCGGACGGACGCGTTCCGACAGCTCGAGCGTTTCTGCATCACCCATCGGCGGAATTTGCCACCGGGGGAGACCCGGGAACGTTGTGGCGGGGGCGAAGGGAGCCCGTCCGACCCCCCCCCCCTCACCAGCGACCCCAACCCGTGCCGGGGCCGAGCGCGGGGCATACCCCGTCCTCCGGTTGCGCAGGCTGAGGCTCTCCTTGATGGACGGGCTGTCGGGGAGCAGCACCTCGGCGTGGTGCGGGCCCTCCACCACCCCCACGTAGGGCCGGCCGCCCCGCTCTCGTTCCTTGGCGTCCTCCTCGAAAAGCACCTGGCCGCTCAGCTTGCTGAAGACGATGGTGTTCATGGTGGGGGGGCTGGGGGCCGCCGTCGGGCTGGCCGCCGGCTTCGAGGTGCGGGGGCTCCGCTCTGCGCTGCGGGGAGGCGGCAGCGGTCACCCGGCGGCCGCGCGCACCGCCCCGGGCAGCCCCGGGCGCCGTCTGCCCACCCCCGGGAGCCGCCCGCCCTCCGCCCGCTCCCACGGCCGCGGCCCGCTCCGCCCGCACCTCGCCGCAGCCTGCGCCGCGCTCCTCGCTCCGTGTCGCAATAGTTCGGAGCGCGGCTTTCTGTGTCTTTTCTCTCTTTCTCCCCCTCCTTTTTTTTTTTTTTTTTTTTTTTTTTTTCCTTTCCCTTCCCCTCCCCTCCTCCGGAACAATTTTCCCCTTCCCCCTCCCCAAACGTATCGGGGGGGAGGAAAACAAATTGTTTTTAACGACCACCAAATGCGCAGCGCCAGCGCCCGAGTGAGGCACAGCCTCCGCGCAGCAGCCCGCACCCCGGGACCGCCGCTCCCCTCTCGGGGCGGAGGGCACCGCTGGTCGGGGGACCCCACGAAGGGCAACGGCCCCGCCCGGGCGGCGCTGCGGAGGCGGTGCGCGGGGCGGCGGTGGGAGCGGTCCTCGCGGTGCGCGGCGGAGGGCTTCCGGCCGAGGACACCCGATGGGGCAGCGCTGCCCACGGGGCGCAGCTGGCGCCGGTGCGGGCGGAGCAGTCACGCGCAGCTCATTAACGCCTCCTTTAACGGAGCCGAACCTGCAAACATCTCCCTCCGCTCCTCTCGTCCCCTCCCTCGCCCCCCCCCGTCCCGTCTCACAGCGTCTATAAGGTCTATGAGGGCGAACTCCGAACCGGAGGCAGCTCGCGCCCTGCAGCATGCGCGGTGCTGCCCGCACGCCTCCGCAACCCCGAGCCCGGTCCCTCCGGGTTTCACATCTCGGTTCCAGCTCGCAGCAACGCAGAATATGGCCACGGTCAGTGTTTACACGGATGTCATTCAGACGCTGTTTGATCAGCGCCGCCCGCTCCGCGCTGCCCCCTCCCGCAGTGCGGTCCTCCCCTGCCCGTCAGCCCCCCGGGGAATTCTGTCCCGACCGCTCCCGATCCCACCTGCTGGGGCAGGGAGTGCTTCTGCTGCGGCGTTCAGATGGGAGCGTGACGTCACGGCCACACTCTTTGACATCACACAGCCACGCAAGCCGTGAAGGGGGTCTGTGGGCACTCTGGTGGTGGGGTCACCCACCCCGTGGTGCTTGCAGCATGGAGATGCGAGAGGCAATGTACTGAGCACACCCCGTTGTCGCTCAGGGGAACAAATCACTGCCCCTCTCTGCCGCCACTGTGGGGAAAAAAAACGAACATGTCACTGATGGTCCCCATCTAAGAAAAATCCAAATAGATAGAAATGAGAACACAGGTACAGCCAATGTGCAGTGCTGTCATGACTCTGGGGCAAAGCATTGCACAGTGGCTCCATTACTGCCATGCCTGAGTGAGCTGCCTGTAACTGGGAAGTGCCGTCGTGGTTGTATTACATAGAGAGGGCTGAGAAAATGAGAAGCTTTGTGAGAGCCAAGCATTGCCATGTGGGGAGGTGATCCTTCCACCTGCAGCTGTGCTGCTTTCCCGTGTTCCTCTGCTCCCAGCTGCCCACTGTGGATGAGGGTGCTCAGGAGGGGGAGCCTCAGTGGAAGACACTTATTTCCACCTCTGGGATCTCTGGGTACCTTTGGGCTGAACTGCAGGAAGAAATCCCACAGCTGCGCCTCCACTGTTCCCAGTATGCACTGTCCCATGCCTATACCCATGGCTAACGCAGACTGCATGGGGCTGCATATGGACAGTGGGACCCTTCGTTCAGACAATGTGTGGACAGCCTCTACCCCACTCAGACAAAGGGGTTCCCCCTCCATCTCCTGCTGATGCCACTTAGTGGGGCTGCTCTGGCAGCAGGGCCGCAGGTTGCTGTGGTCCTGGCACATCCCCACCTGCACCCAGAACAAATCACAGCAACCAGAACTGAGGACAAGGATCAGCATTTGGAAAGCAGTGCTGGAAATAACCAAAACCTATGCAGAGCAAGTGCTACCATGGCAGGGAGCAGTGGCAGGAGCTGTTGGCACTGCAGCGCCTTCTGAGCCTCTGACACAACGACATCTCCCATATCGTCGCATGTAAACCTCACACACATCCTCCCCCTCCATATTTTATTTCCTAGATCACAGTTGAAAAGCTTAAATGAAAACAGGACTTCTATTTCCAGAGCTTGTTTAACATTACTGATGTGATAGGAGCTGCAGGCTTTGTGTTTTTAATTAAGGTGACTCACCCTGCTGATCACGGCACAGGCAATGGCTGCTCCAGGCCGGAGCAGCACCAGCAGCACGAGGTGTTCCGGTCCCACTGAGGGCAGGTGACACTCCTGCGGCAGCTGGCAGAGGGGTTGCTTTGCTCCCTCCCTACTTCATGGGTGTTTTGTATGCTTTCAGCAGTACTCCCTTGACAGTGCATTCTCACAGCATCCCCCTCCAGCTGTGGATTCCTTCCCAGTAAACATGTGTGTTGGAAATTCCAAGAATTTCCCTGTGTCCCTGGTACATGGTGCCATGGCATGCTGGGCGGCTGAATAACTGCGTGTCGGGCGAGTGTGGGATTGTTTGGGATTATGCAAAATGGGTCTTATCTACAGTGCAACACAGCTACCCGCAGAGGCAGCACGGCTGCAGAGAGCACTGCCATCCGTGGGAGAATCATAGGGCTGGCACTGGAGATGCATGAGGACCACCTGATGACCAGAGGTGGCTGAAATGGTGCTTCCAGGAATGGAGCTAAATCTCATACCAGTGAAATCACCACAGAATCATAGAATATAGAATCATAGAACCATAGAAGGGCTTATGTTGGAAGGGAACAAAAAGGTCATCCTATTCCAATCTCTAGATGCCACCTGCAAGATCAGATTGACCTGGGCTCCATCCACTGGCTGTGAACACCTCCAGGGAAGGGGAACCCATGCTTTTCTGGGCATATATTTCTAAGGAAGGACCTATCCTTGGGCACCTCACAGAGTCAGTGCCCATAAATTACACTGCTGGGTCATTTTGCTGGGCAGACAGTATCTATGGTGGAGATCATTTTGTTGTCCCTCTGGAAAGCAAAGATAGGCTGTGAAGTTGCCTCCTGTTCATGGAGCTTCCTGCATGCACAAAGCTGTGGAGCAATGAGATTTGGGAGGTATCTCAACAGCATCAAAAGTACATGAAAGATAAAATATGGGCTTTTTTTTTTTTTTTTTTTTTTTTCTGTATGGGTGTTTGGTTTGGATAAGTTAATAGGAAGATGTACTGAGATGGAAATCTGTGTGCAGGGCACAAACACACCAGCACAATGTGTGACTGAGCCCATTTCTGCTTTGCTGGTGCCTTTTTTTGGTGTAACTCATAAAACCATAGAATCCTTTGAGTTGGAAAGGACCCTTAAAGGCCTCAGGTCCAACCCTCCTGCAACAAACAGAGACACCTACACTAGATCAGGTGCTCAGAGCCCCCTCCAGCCTGACCTCGAGTGTCTCCAAGAATGGGGCATCCACCACCCTCTAGACACTGTATTATTCTTAGTATGTGATATATCAACATAGTCAATCATAGCAAAACATGAGTAGTTTCGCTGCGTTACACGTCTCATTCTTTTCCTGACCACACTTGTTTTAACTGAGTTTTGAAATCTGCATTTTGCATTTGCAAACACAGCTCAGTGCTTCACCACTTTCCCTGGTCAGAGGATGATGGTGTTGTTCTGCAGTGTCTCATGTGGCTGACGGCTGCTCTACGTTTGAGAAATGAATGTGGATTTGTTTGGATGTAACGCCAACTGCAGATCATGCTGCAGAAACTTCCTATCTACTTTGAAAATGTAGGGATAAACTTTGAAAAGTTGATAACAACAATAATAATTATGGTAATTTTTCTTCAGCCACCTGTGCAGAAATAAACATCACACAGTGTTACTGAATTCCTTACTATTTATTCCTGTTTTCCCATCTAGCATCACTGGAAACTCTGAAGTCAGGTATTTTACTCCCAATAATCTTCAGCATGACGGATTCAGAGGTCCAGTCATTGTTTTAAATAATCCTCTGCTCAAAACCATGGGGAGCTCTGAGCCCCAGGTGGGGGAAGAGCAGCTAGTGGTGGCAGCAGGAGCCCCAGCTCCTCAGCAGCTCCCAGGTGACTGAACATATGACTGATGCCAGCAGGGTGAGGAGGTGAGAGTGGGCTGTGTTAAGGTTAGGGTTTTAGGGTTAGGGTTAGTTGGGCTTAGGGTTAGGTGGAGGTTACTGCAGCACGGTGGGACCCTGCTTCCCACTCAGCCACATGCATTTCTGCGCGACCTCCAGGATTGCACAACCTCCGCGCCTCTATTCTGCAGCTGCAACGTGGGAATAATAACACTTCCTCTCCTTTCCCTGCTTCCTCCTCTGTTTTTGGCACGCAGCTAATGCGAGAAGGCTTGATCTCAGTTGGAATCTATCAGTGCTACTGACATGTTAATAATACTCGCGGAGACGTTTCCTCTCTGCCTCGCACTGACAGCGCTCTGCGCAGGGCTCCCGGCGTGTCAGCCCGCGCCGTATTGCCTTTCAACCCCAGATCTGAGGCTCTTTCCGGAGACAAGACAGAGAGCATGCACAATTCCTTCTGACTTTTAGGATTTTAAGCAGAGAGACGCAGCCATAACACGCTTCAGTTTGATGGCCCTCCTGTTGCTGTGTAGAGCTCTCGAACACTCTGAGCTGCTTGCACTGCATAAAGCCTCATATGGGTCACAGAATCATAGAATCATTAAGGTTGGAAAAGACTTCTAAGATCATCTAGTCCAACCGTCTGCCTACGACCAATGTTGCCCACTAAACCATGTTCCTTAGTACCACACATCTACATGTTTTTCAGCACCTCTGGGGATGGTGACTTCACTACTTCACCACTATGGTGGCCCGACCACTGGATAGCCTAATATCCAGCCTGGTGCAAGTTGAGGCCATTCTCTCTTATCCTGTTGCTGTTACCTGAGAGAAGAGGCTGACCCCAACCTCTGCACAACCTCCTTTCAGACAGTAGTACAGATGGTCAGGCAGGGCTGCAGGGGTGCTCTGCCTGGAAGTGATGCAATTGAGAGAGATTTGTGTCCTTGAGGGAAACCCCAAAGGCAAAGCACCACATCTGCAGGCAGTGTGGGTCACTGCGGGCTGGTGGGACCCTGCTTACAGTGCTCAGCTTGGGCTCACCCTACAGATGGAGCCTGAGAAAGTCACAGAACAAAATGGGATTGAGGGAAAGATTCTCTTGAGATGCTTTGCAATTAATGTTTTTGGCCCAAGTTTGAAAATGTCCTTCCTTATAACTTGCAGTTATATAAAAATGTCTCCCCAGTTGCTCTCGTTCTTACATAATTGATCATTCATAAATCTGTGATGACTTAGATGGTTTCTCTGCGTTTTCCAGTAATAATAAATACAAATGTTTGTCCAAGCAGATTAAAAAGCCAGGCAGATCCTATTAATCTGCATAGCCGGTGCTGATAGCTGTATTCTTTTCTTTTAGTGGGACTGAATTTAAAGCTCTGTGAAGAGTTTTAAAATACACAAATGCCATTCCCGAGGGGCCAAAAGCCAGCAATTCAGCAGCAGCTCAGTGTTGGCCATGCCAGCGGCCTCCGCAGCCAGTGCCCACCGAGGGGCACTGAGCTCACACACCGTGTTCTCCTGTCTGTGTGCAGGGAGTGGGTCCTGCAGGGTGCAAACCGCGCGGTGCGGCACTGCAGCTCCTGTACAAACAGTTCGTATTTATTATTGGTGAGGCTGAGGCATGCACGCCAGTGGAGGAAATAGCTGGCACATCTTCATTAATTCCTTTTGGTTCTAAAGTAGTTTTCAGGAAATAATTCTGCAAGCCCTTGGCTCCGCACACAGCGCATTTATTCAGAGCTGGCAGGGGCAGCGGGAGCCGTGTAGTTCACAGAGCCCCGCGTTCCTCTGCGTCCTGGAGGTGTTTATCAGAAAGGGCTCTCCGGCCGATCGCAGCCCCACACATCCATGGGGCAGTCCCAGGGCACACACTGGCAGCTCCAAGCACCTGTGGCTCAATCCTTGCCCCCATCCACCTGTGAATAATCGTAGGGAATGCCTCGATGCCATTAGGGGCACTGCGGAGGAAGTGCTGCCCACCTGAGCATGTCAAGTGAATGTTGCCTTTGTCGGTCATTTGACTGTAACTCTTATCTTTTCCTCTGTAGCGGGACTATTTGACTTGCAACCTCAGGAATACTTTTGCTGCCGCTTTGAGATCTCGCCATGACTAAAACCAGAAGTTTAGCGATATGTTCAGGCTTTTTTTTAATGTCTGAAAAATTAGACTGAAAATCTTGAATATCAGTCTCCCTCATGAGATGTCCTGATTTCACGCATTACAGCGGGGCCAGAAATAACATGAGAACAGCTTTTCTCACAGTATTTCGGTAGTTCTTTCCTGGCCATTGCCAAAAGCAGGATGTGAAGACATGCATGAACATTAAAGCAAACTCCTATTAGAACAGTTCAAGTTCCTCCAGCATTGTGGTAAAAATTTGTGTCAATTTTTATTCTATTCAGACTGTTTCAACCCTTTCAATACTTCAAAAATCCATCAGTGTTTTCTCTTAATAAATCATTCTGCTAGGTTAAATGTGATTTGTGGGTTTTCATCCTTTTTTTTTCTTTTCCTTTTTTTTTTTTTTTTTTTTGTTTTTTTTTTTTTTGTTTTAAACACGCTCCAAGAAAATGACAAAGCGCTCTGACCTAAATTGCGCATTTGATCATGTGCATAAATGTTGGCTCTCCCCCTGGCTGCCCCTCTGGCTTTGCCATTTCTCCTCTATGTGATGTACACGTGCAGTGCAGTGAGTGTTTGCTGGGCTGGAGACAGGAGCTGCCCCGAGTGCCTGGTGACGATTCGCGGGATCGTGCCTTGTGGTGTAAGGACAGAATCAGCCTCAGCTTTGCGTATTAAATTGTTTCTTTCAAAGCTGTCAACAAATTCAGGTGCCAGTCACCTCTCGGAGTTTCCACAAAGTAGCAAAAGGGTATGGAGTTACTGCTGTGCTGCCAGGGTAAACAGCGGCCATGAGAGCAAGCAGAGAGTGGGGTCACAGCCTGCTGCTGCTGCGCCACGTGTCTGCACAATCGCACAATCATTAAGATTGGAAAAGACCTCTGAGATCACCCCATCCAGCCATCCCCCTGCCACCAATGTTGTCCACTTCCCCTTGTCCCTTAGTACCACATCCACTTCCGGGGATGGTGACTGCACCACCACCCTGGGCACCCTATTCCAGTGCCCAAACAGTCTTTCTGGGAAGAAGTTTACCCAAATATCCAATCTGACACCGTGTCCATGTCCATGTGTGTGCTCCTCTGGGCAATTCACACCCAAGGCAATTAGCCCCATCAGGCTGGGGATGTCCTTGGGCTGAAACTCCAGCCTAAAGGAGAGGCTGTGTGCACCAGTCCTGGTGATACTGGCAGGGTCATGTCCTTCTGCATGGGAGAGATGCTGCAAGCATCTTGGAGTGGTGCTCCAAGCATGTTGGTGTGGCACAGCAGGGCATCTAACCCTCCTGGACTCTGCCTTCTCCATCAGGTTAAAACAAAGCATAGCCTGGCATGTTGTAAGGCTGTGTTTGCCTGTTTTCTCCTTGCCCGTTCTGTAAGGAAAGAAATTCAGGGACTAGTGAGCAGCACTTCAGACACTGCTAACAGGAGTGATGCTTTTTCCAGTGAGGATCCAGGTGCCTCTCTCATAATGTCCCATAAACCAGGTTCTTCAATGAGAGGAAAAGTGTACAGCACCATGGACTTATCCAGGCAGCACTGAGAGCCCAGATCTCAATGGATCTGAGTAGTGGCTGGTAGCCCAGAACCAGCAGTGTCACCAGGAGGTTGGCCCACACACTGCCCTTCTTAGGAAAGCTCTCAGCCTATTAGTGCTGTGGTGAAGTGAGTCGGGCCATGGTTAAGTACAGAGAGAAGACCTCTGCTTTTGTGCTGAGAATCTCGCTGAAGACAGCTGAGGTACTGGTGCCTTTCTACAGGTGGGTCTGGCAGCCACAGTTCACCAGGATGCTTACAGAATTCTAGTCTGCACTTTGTGATCCAGCCCTGCTATTATGTATCCTGGATCTCAGATCAAGAGGGTACTTAGGAACAGACAAAGCAAAAGCCTATCTGAGGATCTTGCATTTCACTGTTCTACAGACAATGTCTGGGTTAAAACCACTGAAACGACCCAAGATCAAGCAGATCATGCCATTTCAAATCGAGTGCTCTGAAGGGATCCTGTTCTGGATACACTGTCCATTCTCTGCTGGGAGTTAAACGGAGATGTGTAGCAGAAAAGGTGGGAAGAAGGTCCTTTCTGTGAGATTTATGATTCTTCTTCAGGTGCCCATATGACCTCTTTTGCTCACTGAAGAAGGATATTTATTGACTATCCTTCAAGAGCCTCTATCTGCCTCTGTGCATCAGGATGCAGATATTTGATGAGAAGCCCTCTGCAGTGCACAGGCAACATTTCTGCCTTTACAGAAGAGGCTGGAGCCCTTGAGGAAGGCATCCTCAGCAGCTTCTGGGACTCAGTGAACTCATCCATGAGAACTGTTCCAGTGTCATTGTCACCACTGTCCTGTAACAGGCTGTGACAATGATTCCAGCACCCAGATAGAATCACTTCCTCCAAAAAAAAGGCTCTTCAGTTAGTGCCTGTGTTTGTGTGGGAGACTCTCCATGGACTGAGCCATAAAATACCAGTTAAGGTAATTCTCTTTGGCAGCAACACTAGATAGTTTGCAATGAACATTTTCAGTCCAGCCAAAGAATATGATTTCTCACAAAAAAAGAAAAAAAAAAAAAAAGAAAAAAAAAAAAGAAAAAGAAAAGAAAAAGAAAAAGAAAAAGAAAAAAAAAGAAGAAAAAAAAGAAAAAGAAAAATGAAAATACAGCTTTTTAATGTTTATACTCATGGATTTGCTTCAAGCAGTCACTGTGCTTATGCCCTCCCTTGGAGAGACTCCTCCACCCTGTAACCAGGTGGCTGATTGTGCAGAAATGCTTAGCTCCTTGGAATGGACACAGTCATGTCAGTCATCTCCAATGAAGGTAGCAGTCACAAACACATGGGTTTGCCAAAAGTCTTCAACCAGTTCCAGGAAGCCTTCATTTGTTTGCATTGCTAATCTAGCACAGTCTGGGACTGCTTGGGGAGATATCGAACCTTTTGTAAATTCTCTCTCATACCACTTCTTTTGAGATCTGCAGGATAGAAGCCATCTGAGAAGGTTTCGGGAGACTGACCGAGTTATTGGGCTGAGACAGAAGGAGCTGTTCTGAGCCGGAGGCAAGGCAGCCCCTGGAGCCTAGCGTGTTTTCATTCTGCAAGTCTTCTTTTGCTTTCCTTGTGGTTCAGCTTCTTGCCAGGGGTGGGAAATAGAAAACCTCACTACAGAGGAGTCAGGACAGACTGATGGGGTCCCCTTCTGAGTGTTTCCCTTTGGCATTCAGTGAGTGCTGGGGCACCAGGAGGGCACTGAATCACAGGTCATGTTGCAAACAGCGCTGCAAGAAAGGTTTCTATAAGTATTCTTGCAGCTCCCTTTTCATAGGAGAGTGAGGAGGATGACTGATATCATCACAGACTTTCAAGTTGTTAGGGAAAGGAGAGCAGCATGAGAGTAGTGTATGAAGCATCCATCTTTGGATTTACCACCTGCAGCTGCAAGAGGAACCTGTGCTTGCCCATAGCAGGTTGGCTCCCATCACACCCTCAGCCACGAGGACTTTTCCTACATCTCCTAGTAGGACTTTTCCTACTGTCTCACACCATCATCTGGGGAGCAGTTGTTTAAGATCACAGTTGGCCATTGAGAAATGTTACCTGCCCAGGCTAAATGAGAGCCAAGGCCAAGACTTCATGTGTTTTTCCACAAACATTATTGATTAAAACCTTGAATGAATGCCTGCAGGTGGCAGCCACCTTTTGTAATGGCATTTCTTCCATATTCTTAGCAGTTTGCTAAACTGCTACTAGTTGATTGTATCAACACAATTTTCTTACTTTGTTGGACTGCTTCATTTTAGAAAGGTATATCTTGTGGACTTCTGACAATTACTAATTTTCTTGTTGGATTAAATTCTTAGACAGCTTTATTGTTTCATGCTGTGGGGTTTTCCAGGGTTTTCTTTGGCTGGCTCAGCCTTTCTAAACTGCCACTTAGATCTACTATGCAAACGCATGCCTCTGTGCACCCGGCACACTCTGCCAGGCCATGGGGCCCAGCATACCATGCTGCTGGATGCCTATGGATCTCCAGTGCTGGGACCCTTCAGTCCCCCTATGTTGCTTTCCATATTCTTGAATATTTTTGGACATCTCCACTGCATGGACTTGCTGAATTCACCAAGTTTGGGGCCTGCGGCACTGGGAAACATGATAGAGAAGCTCTGTGTTCGATCTCAGCCCTCTAAGGGTCACAGACACTTGCTGTAGTTAGCAAAGAGCTGCTGGAGTTGAGCATTTCGGTCAGCGCTTTCTGAGGTCCCAGTACCACATCTGTATTTTGTCCTGCCCTGGCTGTCCACAGTATAAAATAGCCATTCCCAGGCCACAGGGCTCCTCTCTCACATTGGCTTTCTCTGATGGGGATTCCCTGGAATGTACAGAGGATCTGGGGGTGCTGCTTGGCACTTGAGCCTGCACTCCCCATCTCCCAGAGCACAGATGACCATGATGGAGTACAGGGTATTCCGCTCTTAAAGCTGAAATGTGTTTCAATTCTTCAGGACGGTGAATGTGGATGTGACGGTCATGTAGGAGAGGAAACGTATGATTCACATTCCCTTCTAGCAAAAGTTAAAGTGGTTTCTATTACACATTCCTACAAAGTTCAGACTGGATTAAGTGGTAATTAGATATCAGTAATTGCCAGTGAAACTGAAATCGTAACACAGCTCTCAATAACAGTGTTGATTTAGAAATGCTGGCAATTATGAATCCATGCTGGTACTTGTACAGCCCTAAGACTATAGAGTATGAGCATGTCCACAGGATAGAAGAACCTCAAAGATATGCAATGGTATAGAAAGAAACATGGGGAGAATTAAGAAAGTTATGTTTCGGGGGTGTTTTTTCTTTATGCTGAGTTTGGAAAGAATTAGGCCTCAGTCTCTTCAGAGAAATCACTCTTCTTTGTTTCGCACCTCTTCGTCCCACATCAGATCCAGTGCTTGGCAGCCACCTCTACTCCTGAGTTGCTACGCTGAATAACATTCACCTAGTCATTACATTCTGGGAAGCATACCAAGGCTGGCCCACAGATGTCCGCTTTTCCAAATAGTTTTCCTTTTACATGACAGCCCACCACAGACAGTTGTGAAACGGGCTGGAAGGAGGCATCAATCTGACCGTAACTTCTGCTTCTGAACATACTCTGCCCCTCAGCTGCAAGTGCATACTGAATATTTCTCTCAAAGAGTTTCTCCAGCTCTGTGGTAAATATTTTCCTGCCTAACCTCAGGCTGAGGTAAGAGCTACATATTCTGCTTTCCAAATGGTCTAATTAGAAAAGAACATCAGCCATGAGTATAATGAAGGTCTGCAGAGCAAGACAAGCAACCATGGGGAAAGGAATTTTCCAAATACTGGGCAAAGAGCTCAGAAGGTGCCCTGCACTGACACATCAATCATGATCAAGCACAGTTATAAAGGACGAGGTGCTTTTAGTGAGAGTGAAGCAGCATGTGCCTCTTCTATGAGCACATCAGAAGCTGTCTTTCCTTCCAGGTGGCCCCCAAGGAATTTTATTATGCCTATTTAATGCAAGGCAACATCCCTCAGTGGGTCTAAGCTTGGCCACAGTCAACTTCAGTTCCACAACCAAAGCTTACTAACCTCTGACCATCCACCACTATGCTCCTTTTAACATTTTTTTGGAGAGTCTGTTTGTCCCAATATGGGTTCCCCCACCCTTCCGTCACTGGAAGGTTTAATGCTGAGTGAAAAACCACGAATAGACTTTGAACGTGTTCTGCCAAGTCTCTTTACAGTACAATACTGGCAGGAGCAAAACACTGGGGCCAGGGAAATATGCAAGCTTCATCACATTAAAGGAAGCAGAGCAGCATGGCTATTGCATCATTCTATGGTTTCCCAGACGTTGCTGTTATTTTTTCATTAGAGCAACAGAAATGCACTTGGTGCTTTTTGCTGAAGAGCCAAGGAGGCCCCAAAAGGCTGTCGACTGGAGGAGAATGCAGCAACTGGAAAGATGAGCGGTTTACTGCACTAATTTTATAGCACAGCCTTTACCAGTCTGTGGTAGAGGGAACCAGCAACATGATCTGAGTTCACATTTTTTTACAAAAGAGACACATAGCCAATGCTTAAAACTATTTGCTTGTTCAAGACAAGTTATTCAAAAATTTTAACTACTACTGAATCAGCCGGCATTTTTCATTTCAGTTCTGTATCATATGTTTTTAATTTTATCAGCATCTGTAGCTTTTTAATTACCGTTTTTATTAAACCCTTCTTTTACTTTTTTCAGAAGCAGTACACAAGTCCCTCGTTATTTAACCTGGGTATTAGAACGTGCAGCTCACAGCTTGGCCAGAGAAGCGAATCCCCGCTGCCAGATGTGCCCTGCAGACCATAGGTGCTCTGCACTGCTCTCCTGCAGCTGCCACGCTCCTCAGAGAAGCTGAAATTGTCTCAGCATGTCCAGGCAGAAATTACCATTGTGATTTTAATGAACATATTTGCCCCCCAAAGCACCTAAGCAGATTCCCAGCTAACAAAGAGGAGGGAATCTTTAAGGCATTCAGGGTCCTGCTGCAATGGGGAGTTTCATGGAAATTAATGTTTTATGACCTAATGTTTCATGGTTCAGCATTAAGATAATGTCATTGTTCTGGCCCTTGTCCAGCATATGCTCAAAGTGACAACATTCAAAATTTTTGACTGGCCAACTGCTTTCATATCACCACATCAAGATTCCCAAATGTTGGATGAAAACACACAAAAATTAGCAAAGATGGTTTTGTGTAGCTTGAGAGCTGCAAAAGTGGCAGGGTTAGGTCACATAATATAATTTGGTAGCCAAAGCTAAAACTACCCTTCATGGTTTTATGAATGTTTCAGGAAGAAAACCTTTGTATACAAAATAAAATTTATTACAGTTGTCATAAAAGAAAGATCAGACAGCTAAAGACAGTGTGCTGCCTGTAGACTGGGATAAAACATACAACTTGCCAATGACAACAACTGAGAGAGGGAGTAGACCTTGCCAACTGAAAGGTGTCTGGCAGATAGCACACAAAAGTTGAGAGAATAAACACAAGCTTAGGCAATGCTGTCCAAGGAGATCCTTTGCAGCAAGCAATGGCTACTGCTGAAATGATAGCCAAGCAATTACACAGAAAGCATAAAGTCAAACTGCACTCAAGGAAAAGATTCCTGAAAGTGATTGATTCTTTACTTGCTTCAGTTCCTAAAGCAGCAAAATGTGAAGCACTGAGGAATATCTCTGCTTATGCAGAGAATTAAACAATAATTGGTAAGATTTTTTCCTTCTGAAGCTGTGTAATGTAGCATCCCCCTACAGTTCCTTCTCTTGTTCTGGATCTTGAGCAGTGTGCGCAAAGTTTAAGTGGCTAAAGAAGAGGCAAGCCACAATTTACAGTTGGGGAGCAGTTAGCTTCTGCCTCTGGAAATAAGCTCTGCAAACTGCCTGCATGAAAACTTGAATACCATTGCTGAAGAAACATATGTTTCCATTGTAGTCATTCTGTTGTCGTGTGTAAGACGAAGATTAGTTTCATATAGATGTTCAAGGAACAATCATACAATTTATTATGAGATGAAATTCTTAAACTAACATGTTATCTTGCTCAACCTCCTGGGACAGATCCCATCTCACCCCAGTGTCAGCAGCTCATTTGACTCCTTTTAGGTGACATGGACTCAAAGAGGTATCACAGTTTCACAAAAGACAGACCCATGAATCTCTTGCTCATTCATTCACCAAAGAAAAATTTTGGTGACGAAGCAAAATAACAGCCCTTAATACATCACAGATCCAGCGCACCCAGGCCATGAAGTTTATTTTTCCCCAACAACTTGGAGACAGTGTGGTGTGTCAGAACACATGCACTTGCCATTAGCATGAACATTAAAAGGAAATGAACATAAATCCCAGATTTAAATGTGCAGTTTGAACATCCTGGGGCAATTAAATTATTGATAATGGTTATCTGTCACCAAGCAATAAATCATGAACTCACAGAGGGGTAAAAGAAAAGCTGTCTTGCTGCTGACAGATGCACAGACTGAAAGATTTGATGGACCTTTCAGGTTCCAGAAGTAATTACATCAAGGTGAAAGATTTCTTCTCTTGCTTTTTTTCTCACCAACTCTAGTATTTCCATACTTGAAGCAATGCTTTCTGCTGACAACCTTTCTTACTTGGCCTCTAGATTTTCTGACATTTTGATGAAAATGAGGAACTTTTGACATTTTGATGAAAGCGAGCTGCTTAAAGGAGCAGCTGGGGAAGAGAGGGCCTGTTATATCACTGCGAGCTGCAGCACAGAGCTCCGTGCTGACGGAGGAGCTCCCAGAACTGTGCACAGTGATGGGTACTCTCAGCTGATGGTAACACCAGTGTAAACAAACAGCGGGTTGTAAAAAGACTGAAAATACAGAAAGAGATCAAGAAGGAGGGAGCAGGACACAGCAAAGGAAGGGGACAGAGGATCAACTTCGTGTATCAAATTGCACTGAAAATAATAGCTCGAGACTCCACATCAGTGTATTTCCTTGGAGGCTTCAGGGTTATGTGGGTAAGGACTGGGAGAGGGATGGAGGCACTCCCTGCCAGGAGCAGCGAGGAGCGAGCCAGCCAGCGCCCGGCTCTCAGCACTGCAAATGGCGGGGCTGCTGCCAGGCCGGAGTGGGCTGCGGGCCTGCAAAGCCTGAACGGGCTGTGGGCCGCCAGGAAGGGATGTGCGTGGGCCTGGCACCCTGCTTTGTGAGCTGCCAGCACCCTGCTTTGTGAGCAGGCTTTTCAGGAGGCTGTGGTGTTGTGGAACTCAGCACTGCTCTGCTGAGAAAGTGGAAGCTTTTCCAATGTACATGCTGTACTGCGGCCTTTAGGGAGCCAGGAACAGGGTTCATTTATTCATTTTCCAACAGCTAAATCTCTTTATACTAATTATGTGGAATTCAGCAGCTTTGGCCAAGGAAGATGTACTTTTTAATACTGATCCTTGGACTGTGTAGAGATCAATTTCAAAACTACTTGTACAGAACTTCAAAAGTGTGGGCATGGTAGAAGAAAATAGCATGAAAATAATTTGGTTTAAGTCTGGGATGAACTGTCTGAGACCTTAAAATAAAAGACTTCAGATTAACTACTCAGGGCTACCAGCCTGAGTGTCAAACTGAGGCCATTTAATTGTCAGGAACCTGACATTTATTGCCCTGACACCTGTATCATAAAATTAGGTTTACTTTAGAACTTGTTCCATATGAAATCTGTGTTGAACAGTCAAGAGTGCCTTGAAAGGTCACAATAAGGACAACTATTGTTGAGGAGTCTTTTTCCCCACAAAAGTAAGAAAAATCATCCACCAGTTTATGTATTTTTTATAAGCAAGACAGTGACAAACTGTACCTATAGCTACTCTTACAGAAAAATGAATTAATAAATAACTATAATTTAAAAAAAATCAAATCTATCCTCTTCCAAATGAATCTGGCAATTTTATACCCATAAGTATTTTTTGGTACAGCAATAAGGCATATGATATTACTACAGCAGTGTCATCAGAACGGTTATATGGATGTATCAGGTCTATAGGGCTGAGCTGGAAAACACATAGACTAATATTTGCTTAGTTGTTGACAGAATTGGTGACAAGCTCACGATCATGCACTCATCAGAAAATACTAATTGGATTCATATTTTGATCTCCACAGTGCCAGCACCTGTCCTTAGTTTAAGATACTCTTTATTACTTACCAAAGGGCCCGATGCAATCCTCCTTTCTCAGGACTCTATCAGTCTTCTAAGAAGAAACTTTAAATGAGCTTTTAAAACAAATGAAAAGCTGGATTTACATTTTGTCTTCATTAGAAGCTGCCAACAGTAAAATCAGTTGCCTTCAGTAGCCATGACAGATAGAGGAGCAATAACGGAATTTTAAACTGCTTCCAAAACAAGAAAATAATTAATTACTATGTGAAGCAGAAAATCATTCAGGAGTACTTGACAAACACGTTATTTAAACATTTGGTTTAAGGTGTTTTTTTTTTTTTTTTAGATTTGTCAGATGACTGTGCTTATAACTAAGACATTTCTGCTCTCAAGGAAATGCCTTTGTGTTATTTGTTGAGTATAGCATGTAGAGTGGTTCTCTTATCTGTACTAACAACAAGAAACACGTGATTATTGAAATGAACTCTGTGAATTTTATGCAGAAAATAAAGTAATTACATCAATACAATGTTGTACTCATTTTAAAAATGGAAAAACAATCAGATAATGTGTAAACAAATGTAATGCTCTACTTCTTATTTACAGCTGGTAAATTTTAATTTTATTTACAGACATGTGTTAATTAAAACACATTTCACCAGCTACCTACAAACTTAAGCTCAATTTTGTTTGATTTTGTTAGAAACAGGAAATTTTGAGTGATGCCCACAGCTACAGCTGTTTGCAGTCCTTATGTAACACCAGATGTAAGATTGATGTGTCTGTATTTTGTCCTCTCCTGTGAGTTGCAGGTGATCAAACAGGCAAAAACATAATGACAGAATGATTAGACTAATTTAGCACAAAGGGAATTGTTCAAGACATTCATCAATTACCTCACAATCACACACGCAATGATGGAGAATGTATTTATTGCAATGTCACAGATAAGCAAAACCACTATTTATCTACAATTAATTTCAAAGACAAAGACAAGCTTATTATTGTAGAAAGCATCTCTTAGACATGACTGGTATTCTTTTATAAGATGTAATACTAAAACATCCAGAAAACTAGCTGAGTGTTGTCTGAACTTTAGGTGTGACAAATTATTAAAGCAAATCCAAAAACCATTTTCCACAGATGTATTTTTTTAAACGAACTATTCTCATTCAAATGAGCTCTGCTATGAAACACCAATGCTAGAAGTAATCACATATTCAAATGTCGTTGGATTGCAACTCAAGGGTGTTGGTAAAAGCTGTTAAAGCATCAGCCATACTTTGCTTTTTCTGTTGCTAGAGCCAATCTGCGAATGTTTGCTATGCAACCAGCTGCTGCCTCCTGCAGAGTTTCATCTGTAGAGCCTACCATAGCCAGTAGGAGCTAGTGAAAATAACAATAAAAATAGTATAAGAAATAGAAATAAGTACACTATTTAAAAAGTATTCAAATCATACTTTGAACATTTGTAGGCTACTGTTTAAAAATACTCAAATCGTACTTTGAACAACTGTATGCATTTACTCACACGTACAAGAAATAAAACATTGAATATTATATTAACAAAAACATTGTATTGTATAGGTACATATATATACACATTTATGCATGGTTTTATATATCTATATGCATTAGCATACGTATAGAGCACCACACTTTATATTTGGTTATATCTGTACCTGTAATTTGATATTTTCTTGTCTGATTTTCTATTTATTTTTTCACGCCTGTCTACTGGTTCTGAATTGGATTTTTTTCTTGTAAGTAGGAATTGAATATATGCAAACCAAAATCACTGTTTCCCCTGAAGGCATACTAATGTATTTGTATATGCTCCAGACTTCTAATAAGCAAGACTGTGTTTTTCTTTTTGGCTTTTATCATAAAACATGTGAAGGATCCTAGCGTCCTGCTGATTGCAGTAGGTTTCCTCACCGTCACAGCAAACCACTCGTGTGAAATTGCTTGACGGATACAGACCTGGAATGCCATTCTTACATATTTGCATGGAAAAACACAAAACAAAGGCCCAACAGAGGCACCAAACTTTTGGAATCAATTCAGCTCTTCAGTCATGTGGAGTAGATCCTTTACTTTGGAAGTCATTCAATTTTTTCAATGGAAATTCCCTTGGAGTAAGGTGCTGTTCCACACCAGCATGACATAATGCAGACCTTGATGATAAAACACTTTTACATATCAGAAAATCGTTAATAATACTCTGGGATCTCTTTTTTTAGAATATTGCAAGCCTATGATGCAACTGTAAATACAATATATGCTAGAAAACAGCAGAAAAAACAGATTCTTTGCTAGTTTAAATCAGCACTTCACAATCCTCAGATTTCTGAAAATCTGCCAAGCATAGTGCGCGTCCAGGTATTTTGAAGCTCAGACAGCTCTAATTAAAACCTATATTTTCAGTCTGCAATACTTAGGATTCTGTGTTCACCCAAACAATGTTGAATCAAACCACAAAAAAATCTGTTATCACTCAACTCTAGTATATATTTTTCATATAGCTAAAATATTACATAAAATTATGAACTGCTAAATATAAAAGCATAAATTGAATGCAGACATCAAATTCATACGCTACCTTTTTCTAACCTTCCAGCAATAGTGAGGCATGGGCCACAGCTGCACACATATGGCATTTGCTTATAGAGATCAAAGCATTTCATACTTGAGGAAGTATTAGTGTTAGCCAAATGTACCAAACAAGCATCTTGCCAGTCACCTTTCACCCTTTGACCCCTATATGTAACTTGTAAGAGTGCCTGCAACATGCACATATCATGTCAAAAAGACTATTATGTAAATTAAGCATCAATCATGTAATTTTCTAGTAATTCTTCTTACTATTATTTCCATTCATGTAACAAACTGTCTATGTCCAAATAGCTAGATAAGAATTCTTAACAGTGTGAACACTTCTGAATGGATATAGAACAGGGAAAATGGCACAATTAGAAGATGTAATAAGAAAACTTTGTACTCCTGTGCTTTATTTGCAGGCAAAATCTGAGCCACGTTCAGTGGCTAGTGGAGTCAGTGAAGCTTCACCATTGCCTTCAGCTGGTGGAATGGCCTAGCAGCATGTCTCTGCAAGCTGCTCAACAAAGCACAAGGGCCAGAACACAAGCCTTACCATGAACCTAGCATTTTTAAGAGAAATATTGCTAAATAAAGATCTTTCTCCCTCCTAATTTCCACCAGATTTCTCATTAGCCTAAATGTTTCTTTGGGTGCCTCTCATCCTTCTTGTATAAGTTACAGACAAAAACTGATATAGATCCTTCACATCCCTGACTCAAAACCAAAAATATGTATGCACATACCGTTCATACGGTGGTTTTGGTAACACCATAAGTTTCAAATCTGGGAGCAAGGAAACTATATGCCTTATGTAATTATTCACTGCATCTTCATAAACCTAATGTAAAGCTTTCTGAAATGTAGTGAATGTGGAACTCAAACTTTTATAATAAATTCAGCATGAGTTTTTATCAGTACATGAGAACAGAAGTTTGTCATGAAATTAATATTTCAGAAACATATTTTTAACTAGAAAAATAGCAAAATAAAAAAAATCCAACAAAAATAAACCTCTGCCTCTGTTATGACTCCATGTTAGGTAGTCCTTGATACTAGGTTACTGATATCACCTCTTAGTCATCTCTTACTTCTGGGCTCAGACGACTTAGGAAAATAAATACTTCTTGTTGCATCCTATGGTGAACTTAATGTTCAGCAATGATGATTGTAGAGGCAGGGTTGAAAGGGGTGATCTCCACTCTTTATTGCAGCTGCTTTTTGGGGAGTCAGGGCTTAGTATCAAAGGACAATACCTTACAGGACACAGATCTTAAGGAATCAGAAGAGATACTTCAGAATTAGTGCAAAACAACAATGCAACAGTAATTTTTTTTTACAAAAACATTAAAAACTGTTTTTTTTTGTTTTTGTTTTTTTTCCCCTCCTCCTCCTTCTGAGTTTGGCGGTTAAAGGATCAATTGCTCTCTGATTTGTTGTTCTTCTAAATCACTTGCCAGTGGTAACATCCATAAGAACTGCCACGTTATACAAAATCCTTGTTCAGGATTTTCAGAACATGACTTCAAAGAAATATTCCTGGAAACAGAGTCTAATACAGTAGCAGCTGCTAGGGATAGAGGATATACAGAAACATTTGTCTGTCAACTTACTCCATGTTATGAGAAGGAAAGTGGAGAGAAGATTATTTAAAATGCAACATATTTAAATGCATGCGAGTAATTCTTACATATTTAGGAATCTAACATCAAAGATTTTGATATAAATGCTGTTTTAAATGAAGCAAAATTTTATCATTTTCATATATTTCTCTCACTTCCCGACTGCCACTTCTCAAACTGTTGTGGATTCATTTCACTTTACTGGTAATTTGGGTCACCCAATTCAGCTGTGGAAATGTATTCACAGAATGTATACACAGACCATGTCCACATATTGCATATATTTGACAAGTCCAAGAAAACTTTTTTCTTTTTAGTTCCAGTACACCAGTGCAATATTGCATGTCCTTCTTCTTGATGCAGTGCCCTTGAACTTCATGTATCCCTTCCCTTTACTGTTCAGGTATTGTTTTCTGACACATGTAAATGTTAACAGATGTGAGAAGCAATAAAAAAGCATGTGGTATAAATGCTTCTTTCTGGCACATAAAAGGCACTTTCCATAGACAGAGAAAGCATTTGCAGTACTATGTAGACTTCTTTTTCAGTTGGCAGGTATCTATATTCTAAGGCAAGAGTCCAAAATTTTTTGCACAGTTAGCACGTCATACCAGCAAATAAGCACAAATACAAGCTGTTTGGAGAACGTACAGAGCATATGTAGCATTTATGGGTTCCAAAAGCAAGAGTTACGCACAGCCAAATCATTTAAATATTCAGAACAATTAAGAAGATTTTGCCATTACTGTCCTAGCTTTAAAACAGCACAGAATGGTGTGGCCACTTCAGAGCAGCAAAGTCAGAGTAGCCCCGAATGCAAGGGGTCTCAAAAGGTCTCTGGTGCAGTTCATGCACAAAACAGGGTCAGCCATCAGATTAGACCGGGTTGCTCTGGGATTTATGCAGCCCAATCTTGAAAACCTTTGAGGACAGAGACTGCATAATCTCTTTGAGCAACCTGTTCCAGTGTTTGTCCGTCTTCATAGGGAAAAGATTTTCCCTATATTCAGTCTCCCTTCTTTCAGTTTATGCCTGTTGACTCTCACCCAAAAGCCATACATCACTGGGAAAAGCCTTGCTACATCTGTTTGATGATTGACCTCCCTGTAGGTACTGGGAAGCTGATGTTAATTTCACTAGAAGCCCTCTCTTCTCCATGCTGAAAAACCCACTTTGTTGAGTTTTTCCTCACAGGACAGGTGCACCAATTTTAACCCTCGTGGCACTCTGCTGGTCCCACTAGCTCTGGTTTAGCCAAGTCTTTCCTGTATTGGAGGGATGCCTGCAGTATTCTAGGAGTGGTCTAATGAGTACTGTGGGGAAGAAAAATCATTTCCTTCAACATACTGACCACACTCCTTCTATTGCAGCCCAGTACTGTGCCTTCTTTGCTTTCAGGAGACACTGCTGGCTAATGTAGCCCTCTGCCTACTGAAATTCTCATGCCCTTTTCCATATAACCGTTCCACATCCACTCAGTCCCTAGCCAGTATCACTGTGAGGGCAAGTGCAAGTCCTCAGCTGCAGGATGTTGCGTTTATCCTTGCTGAATTTCATGATGTTACACTGATCTGTTTCAGCTTTGCCCTGGAATATATGGAAACCACCTTCCTCTCCGGCAACCATGTTCTCTGGTATATCAAAGTTATGACAGTTGCTCTTCAAGGCAATAGTCAGACATACAAGGGTAAGCCAGAATATTGGCTTGCATGTTACTGTACCATGAATGATGCTGCCTGATGCTCTCTGAAAGCAGAGCTTCCTGAGAATATTATCTCTGAAATCACAAAATCACCAATTGAAAACTTTTTTTAAAAAAACAAAATAAATCAAGAGTTGATAAAAGAACTTGTAAACGTATCCTTCCAAAATGGGTAATAAAAGTTAGTAATTCTTTTTTCTATGAAGATGCCTTTTTAGAATTTTTCACTTCTACAGAAGCATAGCATAAGAGGATTTTAAAGAAGAAAGAGATGCAGACAAGTATTCCTCCAGTAAACCAATAAACAAAATCTTGTAAGGTTCAGATGCTCCACGCACTGGGTACAATAATTCCTAAGTCCTCCCTTTCCTACATTCCTTTAGTCACAATCATTGCAGCTTTCAGACTCACAGGTGGGAAGCAGGAAACAGAAGAAGCACTGTTTTCAGAAAGAATATAGTTTGCACATATTCTTTAAAAGGGGGTTGGTCATTTGATGCTTGTGCAAGTTTTCCAAAACAGTGGGAAGAGTGGAACAGTACTATGGAGAGAGGTTCCTTTGCTCATGCGAAACAGAAACATAGATCAGCCTAAGCAATACTCTGGAGTCCTGTGAAAATGAAAGCAAAATATGAAGGAAGAAGAGCTATCAAAATAATTTTTAATGCCAATTTTTCAAGCCTTTTTCTTTTTTAGAAGGAAATATAGACAGGCTCCTTCAACAAGATTCATATCTATACTGGGAAGCTAGTCACAGTTCACATCAAGCTTACAATTCCTGGAAATAAAGACTCTCAACTGCTGCTTCTATCTGCTATGCTGGTGATGACATTTTGCAGACTGACAGCATTTCCAGTTGGTGATAGGACTTGCCATTTCTTTTTTTAAATTTAGATTTAGTATCTGAATTATTTTATTTGCAACATTTCCTAAAGGATACTAATTTTCTAGCACTGTGATTTTCTAATTGTGTAACACTTCTTTTCCAAAAAAGACATTTTTCACATGCTTTTTATAAACCTAACCTAAGAGAAAAAAAATACTTTAAATAAAAGCATATGGTAGAAGCTTATCCAAGAAAGTATCAGTCTAGATCCAGCCAGCAGTTTGCTAACTTTCAACACCATAGTGCACACTGGAAAATATTAAAGCACCTAGTTTGAGTATTACGTTACACGTATTCCTATGAAAATATTTCTCATGAAATTAAATTCTAAATAATAAAGCATACTCCTCAATCAAAGCATAATTAAGGTTAAAGTAAGCCGCTGCTTCTAAATTGAAATTGAGGACCTTTTTCTGATTTTTCTCTTTCAGCAGAAAGGATGTACCATGTACAATGCATGTTCCCCTAAGAAGATGCTTATGCAAGTTCTGCAGTGTTTTCTCCTGATTGATTTTTTTTTTTTTTTTTTTATTTTGTTTGTTGCTTATGCAACACAAAGACAATAAATTTCAGATGCAAAGTCTCTGGGTCAGGGAATGCTGAGCTAGCAGAGGTGGAAAGCCCAGCACTACAAGTCCCAGTAAGTGCAAAAGATGGGCAGGACAAACACGCACGATGTTGACTGCCTTTCATGGAATGCCTCTCTTCTCTGGAACTGAAGTCAGTGCAGCCCAGCTTGCCCACACAGAATGTGAAGGTGCAGGAACTGAAGCTCCTTGTTTGGGCATGGTGAAATCCTAGGAAGATCCCACCTAGTTTCTTCTTCTTCTTCATTCTCTTATTCCTATCTTTCCTCTTCTCTCTCCCCTGAAACACATCTCCATTCTAGCAGCCATGGAAAAAGAATAACAGCCCTTGATAGTAAAGCACTACAGAGGGATGACAAGGCCTGAAAGATACAGGCCAAGGCACACCTGAAAGTGGTGGCAGTCAGCAGATTGGGCAGGATCTGTCTCCTTTGTCTCATCTTTTTCTTACTCCTTCAAAAAAAAAAAAACCACAACCAAACAAGCAAACAATAAAAACAACCAAAACCAACAGTGAAAAGAGTACAGGCGGAAATCTGTATCCTTTCTGCAAACAGGTGCAGAACCTGGTGGGAAAAACTTGTCCGCAGTTTGCAGTGCACTTGGCTATCTATTCTTTTGTATATCTTGTATATCTTCTGTATCTTTTGTTTAGTTACAGCAAAACCAAAAAGGGGCAACAGCTAGCTTTCTGAACTGTGCCTTCCTTGCTCTTGAAGAGAAATCCTCATAGGCAAACACTAACAAAATACAAAATAAATTATAACTCCCATACTATCCAATTATTTTAAAGGAGGAATTACTTCACTTGTTGGCAGTGTTGCATAAAGGAAATTATAATATGGTATGCAACTTAAATATACCTACATAATTCCTAATCTATGTATGTGTACAAAAGATGAACAAAATATTCTACAGCTTATTCAACACCTCATCTGTATTAACTGTCTATTTTTCACAGTAAAATAATTATTTTGGGAAGGGTGCCCCACTTCTGTGCAAAAGCAGCAGATTCTGAATATCTGACAAGAAACAATGTTAAATGGTAAAATGTAGAAGTTTTAATAGTTTTAGAACTTGGTAAACTTGCACTAAAATACACTAAATTGAAAGGCTTATCCATCACAAAGAATATTTCCTGCAATTTCAGATAGAAGTGAATATAAACATATCATAGAAAGGTAATAAAGCTAAATAAAACTAGTAATAAAAGCAACTTTAAATCATTGTTTAAAAGGTGCGATTATATACAACCTATCGGAGTCCTTAAAGGCAGATAATCTGAGTCCACATTCAGCTGTAAGAAGTTTGGTGCAATATTAAGAAAGAATTCAATCATCATGAACATTCCAATGTACAGAAGGGTCTTACAGGATATGAAATTCATCCCACAAAAAGCAATAGGCAGATCTGATAATCCAGAAGTGATGAAGCCCAAGGTCTTACAGCATGTTTTCATTTGAACCACTTCATTTTATCCTTATTTCATGCCGTTTTCAAGAGAAGATTAACACATAAAAGGCCCTTGGTGGCACAGAGAGAATAAAGAACTTTTTCATAACATCAGTACAGTTACATAAAAAAAAAAATACAAAAAACACTTTTTTTCAATTCACTGGAAATTCATTGTGTTAAAACAGGAGCCTGCTTACTTAACAACATGTAATGGACACAAGCAGGCTCATGGACGTTCCTTTCCTTTCATAATGCAGTCTGGCTCTGTAACACATTGGAGACTATTTCTTTATTTTATTGCACCCTGATCAATCTTTCTTTTTATTCCCTGCTCACTTTCAGTACTCATCTGCTTTTTCATTCCTGCTCTTTTCATATTTTTCTTTCTTTTTCATTTTACAGAAGCATAACTTCTGCCTTCCCTTCCTTCCTTAATATTTCTGCGAAGGTAGCATAGGAAGTTTGAGAAAGAACTGCTAATTCAGTTTTGGTTTTCAAAATGTAAAAAAATGATTATTAAGAATACTGTCTCTGTCTATCAATTTGTGAGTCACACGAGGGCTATATAGAAGCTAAGGGAGGTCAGTTGCAAATAAACTCTCAGGAGCAAGTCAGAAAAAAAAGGAGACTTGAGCTGTCCAGGAACCCTCATACACTGACAGATTCTGCCTGACTTCCCAGCAAAACCCTGAAAACATCTTACATGTTGTTCTCTTGTTTACCTACTATTCCTGAAGTGCTTTATTTTTGAAGTCAGCACTGAAAAGGGAAACCGCAGCTTCTGGACTACTGACAAACGCTTTGATGTTATCTTAAGCTGCATCTTATTCTGAAAAGGTGCAAAACCTTACTGTACTACATAAAAATGTTACATCTACTGGTATGCATGGACCGACTTCAAACTCTCTTCTGTATTCAATTCCAACTACTGGTTTTGATTCTATAACACCAACATAGATTTAAGTCCAATGGTCCAAGTGTGTGTCTCTCTGCCTTAGTAGGACTGTAGTGATCAAAACCAATGGGGTGCTTCTGCTAGCAAACCTTACATATCACATTCTGGGGATAAAGGCAGGACAGTCATGCTGTAGACACTGACAACAGCATTTATTTCAAATAAAGATTCAAGTCACTTTTTTGGGGGGGGGGTGTACAAGAAGAACTATATCCTCACGTTTTAAGATCTGTGGTAACTGCATATATTTACGTAAACTGGAAGGTGACTGGCATTGTTCAATTTATAGTCTGTTTTTAAACTAGAGAACATTTGTATAATCAATAGATATCAAGATGTTATAATCACAACATAATCAAGAGAGTTAGGCAAAGTAGACAATGATAACAAAAAGAGAATAAGTGGAAGAGCTTACCCTTCAGCTGGGCTCACCACAAAACACCAAGAGAGGTGATCTCCAGAAGAGATCCTTCCCTACTGGTAGCCAGCTCTTAAATAGGTCTAGGAGGAGCCAGGCTCCACCCTTCCAGCAGCACAGGAGAATTGCCTTCACCTGTGCTCCCATGGCTGACTCAGTGCTCACCTCAGGTGATCAATCAGAGGTTCAGGCCCTGACTCTGCAGTTCCCATACAACATTCCATTAGAATGTTTTATTAAACTAATACAAAAAATTACTGTATACAGTCAAAAAATAATAAACGACTGCTGTAATACAATCTGGATAGATTCTGAGATGAAAAATAGAATTTAATAATGATAACTTAATTTTGATTTAATTTTTCACATTTTGAAGTCCCTCCTAACTAAAGGTAACTTCCCAAAACAAATAATACTTAACATGAAATAAGAATAAACACGTACATAAATTAACTATCCCTTTGGACACAGTTAGAAACTCTTCCAGTCTAGAAAGGCAATCATTTCTCTTAGGTGTAAATATGAGAAGCCTTTTCAAACTGATTATGTGGTTGTTTCTCTTCCTGTATTAACTTCTTTTATGTTCGGGCACTACTATGGATAATTAGTAGAGTACAACTACATTAAACACAGGAAACAAAAGAAAACTAGCACAGCATAAATCAATGTATGGAACATGGTTCAGCTTTACTCAAAGAAATACTAAATTCTGAATGTGAGAAAGCAAGAAATGAGATGGGTTGCTTCATGGATAAAGATCTGTGTGCAGTGTTAATTCACATCTGTAGATTTAAAAAAAACTTCTTAGTCTACTTCTTAGTTTTCTACTTTGCAAGTTTTTGCTTTGGATTACAGAGACAGATTAATTGCTAGAATGCATTTTCCTATCTTTAAATTGATTTTGGCATTTAGAGAACTCTGTATATACTGCACATTTTTAATTTTTTTTTATCATCACTTTCGTGATGTATGAAGGACAAAAGACACAGAAGTAAATGTATGGTATGTAAAAAAGGTGACATAGCAATTTTATTTCTTTATGAGTTTTTGGTGAAGAGATCTCTTGAACAGAATTCTACAACACAAGGGGGGTAAACCCAATACTTAAAATAAGAAGAGGATTACTGCACATGAATAAAAGAGTACGACTACAGATGAGAAGATGAAACACTCCGGTTGGAGGCCTGTAACTAGTGCTGTTCCTCAGGGGTCTGTGCTGGGTCCGGTCTTGTTCAACATCTTCATCAATGACCTTGATGAGGGGATAATGGCCACCCTCAGCAAGTTTGCTGATGATACGAAGTTGGGAGGATTGGCTGACACGCCTGAAGGCTGTGCTGCCATTCAGCAAGACCTGGACAGGCTGGAGAGCTGGGCAGAAAAAAACCAGATGAGGTTTAACAAAAGCAAGTGTAGAGTCTTGCATCTGGGGAGGAATAATTCCATGCACCAGTACAGGTTGGGGGATGAGCTGCTGGAGAGGAGCTCTGTGGAGAGGGACCAGGGTGTCCTGGTGGACGACAGGTTGGCCATGAGCCAGCAGTGTGCCCTGTGGCCAAAAAGGCCAATGGCATCCTGGGGTGCATTAAAAAGAGCGTGGCCAGCAGGTCAAGGGAGGTGATCCTCCCCCTCTACTCTGCCCTGGTAAGACCTCATCTGGAGTACTGCGTCCAGTTCTGGGCTCCCCAGTACAAAAAAGACAGGGATCTCTTGGAAAGAGTCCAGCGGAGGGCCACGAATATGGTGAAGGGCCTGGAGCATCTCCCCTATGAGGAAAGGCTGAGTGAACTGGGTCTGTTCAGCCTTGAGAAAAGGAGACTGAGAGGGGACCTGATCCAGGTCTATAAATATCTAAGGTGTGGGGGGCTGAATGGCGAGGCCGGACTCTTTTCAGTGGTGAGTGGAGACAGGACAAGGGGAAACGGCTGGAAACTGCAGCATAGGAAGTTCCGCACAAATGTGCGCAAGAACTTCTTTACAGTGAGGTGACGGAGCACTGGAACAGGCTGCCCAGGGAGGTGGTGGAGTCTCCTTCTCTGGAGATGTTCAAGACCTGCCTGGATGCCTACCTGTGCGACCTACTGTAGGGAACCTGCTTTGGAAGGGGGGTTGGACTCGATCTCTGGAGGTCCCTTCCAACCCCTACAATTCTGTGATTCTGTGATTCTGTGATTCTGTGACTTCAAGAAGCAAAAGACTAATAAAATACTATTTACACAGTGAATGCTCAGGAAATCCAGGACAAAATTATGTCAGAGTTCGAAATATATACACACTCCATTAGCCTACAATACCTCTGAAGTCCAGAAATTCTCTCTTTGGATTTCTGTAAAGGGGGTAAGCCAATCTGATGACTTTTGGATTCATGCAAGTTTTACGGATAAACGTATAGAGGTAAAAATATCAAATTAACCAGATTCTTCCTGCATACCTGGGCTCAAGATAGGTGATAGGCAAAAAGTTGTGAACTCTCCAGGGCAATTCTGAATTTAGGTGTTCTAAATAACGTTTGGAGATTTTTTTTATCTTTTGCTACAGAGACCAAAATTATATATCTTACCCTTAGTTGAGTATTTGGAACTGTAATTTCTGTATGGCATTATGGAAGCAACTTCATGCACGCCTGTTTACTCAATTCTTTATCATGTACAGTTTCGTATTTTTATCTTTATCTTCAACACAAATGCAGTGAGCATATTGGATACGACCTAAATTCACTTATGATCTATCTTGTTTCCTGCATATTTTGCAGTTTATCAGACTCCTTTTGTAACTGACTCGCGATACTGACCAATACTCTCTTATTTCAACATTCATTTATTTCTCTTCAAAACTTCCAGAGATTAAACATAAACAGTTGCAATTAGTTGCACTGATTAGTAGCTGGTAAATACAGTCAGTTATGATCCTTGCAGATAAATGTGAAATTCAATAAAAAGAGATTTTTTTATAAAATGAAAATGCATGGACTTTTGTAGTCTAGCAGAAGATATATTTTAGCCTTTGGTTGATTGTTGTATAATCACCATTGCAACTGTGACTCGTAATCTGATCAGCCCTCACTGGAGTCAGCGACGCAATTCTCATCAGCCTCATGTGCTCTGGCAGCCTGGTCAAATCTTTAGACTTTATGCCAAAATATGGAACGCTAATCAGCAACATTAACACAAGGGCCCATTTCATCACCTACGCATTGCAAGGGGGCTTTTCCTTCGCATCTTTACCGTGAAAGTAACAGCAGCAAGATGTGCCATATTATTAAGAGATACTGCAGAGTGCTCTTTGAAACGGCAACATAAAAGAGAATACAATGTCTAGGGCTTGAAGCCAGCTCTAACTGAGTGATTGATCCTGCAGGAAGAAGAAGAAAGGAGAGTTTTCATAGACAACAATGTGAAATGTAAAATTTGGTACATGAAGGACTCCCGAATGACAATTCCGTCTCTATTTACACATATGTATTTCTACATATCTACGCATGTATATATTGCCCTTATTATTTCTTATATTCATCTTCTTTGAAAAGCTCCTTACAGACAAGGAAACTATTTTTGATCAGCTGAATGCCAAAAATAATTACCTGGCATTCTGCCCTTGTGCATTAAGCCAAGTACCTCTCAATTAACAAAACTAATTCTAATATCAGACAATGTAGCTACTACTCCATGTAAAATAAAATCTTTCAATGTTTTTTTTCTTATTATTACCAAATTCGAAACAAATACTTCACACAGACACAGGGATGAGACTTAGTACAGGGAGCTAAACAATTGCAAGAAGCTCTTCTGTGTATTTCTGTGGTTTAGAAAAAAGTGCCAAGTCGGAAGGAAAAGACATTCTCTGCATTTTCTAAAGCAAGATAAATACAGAAAAGGAATATAGATGAAAGATGGAACAGCTATCTATGGACTCTGCCAGATTCCTTGGCTTTTTGGCACACCTATTGATGCTGGCAGACTTAGCCAGTAGCAATCTTTTCCATTAAAAGAAGCACCATATATTTTGGTTTAACATACTTTGTTTGTGCATTTTTAAGCTTCAAAAATGTCTATTTAAATTTTTTTAATGATTCCTTCTGCACAGTTGGCTGCAATTGCACTTATTTGAAGCAGTTCATTTATCACTAAAAGAGCTGCAGGGCACAGCTACTGTTAAACAGCTCCAACAAACCTACAGCTTAGTGGGACAAGCTTCTTTTTATAAGACTGAAAGATGCTTAACTTGTGCCAAGTGGAGTTTTATGCCAGCCTCTAGGTTTGTTATCCAAACGTTACTAAATTAGAGGTCTTCTGAAGCATAGGATTTGGGCAAAGATAAGCTGATCTCCCTCGGGCTGCTGTTTTTACCTATTGGGGTAAGCCAGATTTTGACAGAACACTTGCTACATATCATAAACTTTAGCAGTGTAAAATCATTGAAACTTTGAGGCTTAATCTACACTGAAGTCAAACGTCATTACCTTTGGCAATGGTGCAAAAGTGAAGTGTTTTAAATGTAAGTACCCCTACTTTATGAATGGTGAATTCTACTTATTAAGAAGGTAGAGGCTTACTGGTTTCTGTTTCTTGGAGCTGAAACTGTAAGAAAAATGTACACAGCTGGCAGTTGCCAACACAATAGAAATTGCACTGGTGTAACATTGTCAGCTATCATTAATCCTTCTGAAACAAAACAACAAATGCCAGTATCTTACTTAGCTTGTGGAAAATCTTGCATATCTGTGGGTGAAGGAACTGGGTGTAATTTCTGCAGCCAACAGCCATGCAGCAATTTTGCCATCTAGTGCCCTCTTCCTTGACATCTAAGAACTGTAACAACTGATTTATGAAAAACAACAAGCATGGGCCTGGAGGTATGTGCCAAACAACTGTATCTCCAGTCTGAACAGTGGAGCCTGAATAAAGCCAACCATGACTGTTAAAAAGAGGGCTCTTCTAAACTGAAAATAAAAATGTAAATATGCAAATATGCAGGTATATATGTATTGCACGTGGATAATGTTACTGCATAGATACTATATAAAATATTTTGGATTGATTTAAAAAAGTATTTTCTTAAAGATTAATAACATAAAACTATATTCTGTATCAATGTTCTCAACAAAGACCCCCACAAAAAAACTAACCCTCTGATCAAACACAACTAAAGAATTAGGTGTGCAAGTGCATTTGTACTTCAGTTTCTGATCCTCAGATATATATATTATATGCTGAAGAGCATATAATATGGTAAAGAGCATATAATTTGGTAAAAATTCCTAGTAATCATCTTCCATAGTTTATAGTTCACAAAGATGATCTTATGAAAGTCTTTTCGTGTTAAAAAAATTAGCCAAAACTTGTAAGGATTTATGGTTTAGTAAGTAATGAGCAAAATTTGAAAGCAATTCAAAATAAAATACCCAAAATACATTCTTTAATACAGTCATTATAACAAAGTACAGAAGAACTCTTCAAACAGAAAAATGTCATTTCATAGTAAACTTTTATAAATCATGGTTAAACCAGCTATTTTTAAATCTTAGACTGTAACAGGGGAAAGGAAGAGCCTTTGTGTGATTAGCTTTTCTACCATTAATAATAGAATTAAAAAAGTACAAATATTTCATAGATTAATTCGTAGTACAATTTAGAAAATATATCTTAGCTGTTACAGCTTCTTTTCAAAAATAAAAGCTAACAAAATGAAAAACAACTATGCATCACTTGAGGATGTAGCATGAGAAGTAGAAAAAATGTGATGAATTAATTAAGAATATATCTATTCATATGTGTAAGGACATAGATACAACAACGATCATCTTGTACACTCCTAGAAGCACGAGACTCTATTTTACCTCTCTTGTATCAAGGTTTTAAAATTAAGTTTTCAATATTCCTGCTGAAGATCCTACTAGCTGTAACTAATATTCCAGATGGTATTTACTGATATTTTGTAATATTATGAAAACTGAGTGCTCCTACAATTGTGCAAATAATTCAGTGAGACCAAAGAGTAAGGCTAAAGATCAGTTCTATACACTGGCAAGTTGGATGGACACTTTCAATATTAAAAAGTGCCATAACATAAATTGGAAAGTCTGATCTGCATTTCAGATATGCACTGCAATTTGTGGATCTTCTGTCCCAAAAATGTCTACATACAATGGAATAACAGGTGAAAATAGAGTTATACATAGTGCAGGAAAAAATATCATCTTTATATCAACTTTTCTGAATAATAAGAACAGTCTAGAAGAAAAAAGAGCTCAACAAGCTAACATAGCTAACTTTCTGTAGCCTTTGGCAGATAGACAGTAGCACCAGCTATGGCTCTCATATGGGCTAAGTACCTTAATATCTGGGTGACTGGGTACTATCTGGTGGCTCTGCTCTCTTGATTTTCACAAAAAGTTTACAGCCAGCATCTTATATTAATATTTTGCTTATAATAATAGAGTTGGAGTTACAAATCAGCAGTGATTGATCTCGGTTTGCTTAAATTACCACATATAAGCAACATATGTATTTTTTAGATTTTTTCCTGCTATTTAATTCCTATCTGCTCACCTCCACCTTGTTGTGCCCTACATTCAAACAATAGGTTTTCTGAGGTCTTTTTCTGATACAGCCATACATCACTGCCTAGCAAGGTGAACAATTCAACTGGGATCAATGGCTTTAGGTGCTCTGGCAATATAGATAAACAAGTGAATAAGTTTAATAACATTATTTATTAGTTAGGAATTCAAGCACAAACTTTACTCAAAGTCAAAATGCCAGTAGATCCTCATTCATCTCACTGGGAAAATATCCCTGAATGTTTTAGAATATCTGTACACCATCTGATCAGCTGCTTGCAAATGCAAAATATTCAGCAAACAGAATGCGTGGGTTTTAGCCTCATACTTTACAATCAAAACAACTAATATGTTTTACATAGACCTTAATCCATTTTTGCCTACATAGCTGAACTCTCAGCCTGAAAACTTCAGTTTTCTAACAAATCATGTCTCTGCCAAAACTGGAATCTTCCGTTATGGAAAAGGCAGCATTTTGCTTTAAAGGCATTATTGGAAGAGTCACTGTGTTGGTGTCTTAAGATTTTCTTTTCTAAAATAATAAAATGCTTGAATGCATTTTGTGGCTGCTTTTATACTGTAAGTGATTAATATAAAAAAGACAGGTAACTCATCTGAGATTTACAAAGTTTATTGACAAAATTAAAGTATGATTTAATCTCTTAGGGAAAAAAATGAGCTTACTTCACTAGGTCTAAATTCACTAGTGATTTATATCAACAGTATTACCTTATGTTAACTTCTACCTTTGTGTGGGAAAGCATTCTAGCATGGGAACGGCTAGCCTGGTGAACAGTCAAAGAAGAAAACTGGCCGAATGTGAACTTTGAGGGCAATTCTGAGGCCAAACAGAATGATGAAAATCTCTGATGTTCAAACAGAGCTTACATAGAGACAGGGAAGTTATTTTACCTGTTTTAAGAATTTATACTACTATTACTGGAATAGTGAATTCTGTACTGAAATATGCTGAAATTGAGTCCAAAAAAGGAAAGTTCAGAAAAAGATTCAGAGCTGACCCACCAAAATAAACAATAGAAAAGACAGAGATTACATTGGAGATTACACTCATTAAAGTGATGTCAGTGGAATGATTTGATTTCACTACGAGAACATTCATGAAAACAGAAGCTATATAAGGCTTTCAGTTTACCAAGCAACAGTATCATACATGTAATGGCATAAGATAAAACTTTAGGCTACAAATAAGATGCAAATGTTTTTATGGGGAAGGTATTTAACTACTGGAAAAAGTTTTGATGGCTCTACTAGATTTTCCATTGCTGGAATTTTTTAAGTAAAGAGTCAGTGTTTTTCTAAAAGATATACTCTATTCTAAACAGAAATAAATTGAAGCCATGTCTCTGGCTTGTATGAGCAAAGCTCATCAGACCAGACCATTACAATCATTTCTTCTAGGATTATAATGTACAGCGTAGTACTATAATGCATATCTATGATTATTCAACATCAGAATAGTCTCCAGTTTACAGGACTATAATCTTATTTAGGCTTTTAAAATACTGGCACACTACTTTTCTCTGAACCCTTCAAGTTTCCTTGCACTGCAAAGCTTACCGAAAATCAACATTCAGGAGGATAGTAATTTAAATTTAGCTGTCTGAAAGCCAGCTGTTTAGTCTGAGCTACAGACCTAGGTTCTTTCAATACTTAGTGGAGAAAACAAGAAACCTTCATGAGCCTCTACTTTTCCAATATTCTGGGCATCTAATCTCAGCTAGCATAAGTCTGCAGGTGCCTCTCTTTCCATTGGCTAATGAAGGTGTCTTAGTTTAGATTGCTTTAAACACCACACCTAAAAGTGGCCAAATTCAGATGAATGGAATCCATCCCTAATACTCCAAAGTCCTTGTTCAAAATCCCTGGATTCAAGTTAGTTAGATCCACTAATTCAAAACATCTGTCTTTGTTAGGTCATGTTTAAAGTGTGCTTCAGTTACTGTTGGGCAGATAGTGTTTCATCACCAACATATCATAAATACACCTCATCTGTATTTTTCCAAGAGCAAAGTACATTTTGAATACCTCTTTCATATTGCACTATTGTTCGGAAGTCTGTCATTCCTATCTAATAATGAACTGGACTGCAGTTCATGTCCACATGTATGAACTTTGTGAGGCACCCCCTTAAACACAGATATGGGGGGATGCAATTGTGTAAATCTGACCTTTGTACCTGCACTTCCATTATAGTTAAAGGAGACCAGACAGTATTGCTGGTAGAGACTGGGGTGCCTTATCTTTGCATAAATGTCTAAATTAGGAGAGAGATGAAACACAATAAAGGGTCTAGAGATGAAGAAACATAAGGAGTGGCTGAAGCTCCTTGGTTTGTTTTCTCTGGTAACAAGTGATAGAACTTGAGGGAACGGCATGGTCTGCAGCAGGGGAGGTTCAGGCTGGGTGTCAGTTAAAGGTTCTTCACCTTAAAAGAGAAAGCTTGTAAAAAATCTGTGCTGTTTAGCAGAGATCTTTTCTTGAACAAGTTCGATTTCTCTGAAGTTTCAAGAGCACACAACCATAGGTAAAAGTCTTTGTTCCTTTGCAACAGCTTCATGTTTCCATGAAGAATGCTATGATCCCAGGTGATTTTACTATTTCTCTTCTGTAATTGTAAGGGAACTCCAAATGTGAAGCATGTTGCCTGGCACTCATGTGTATCTTGGCTGAAAACTGCTAATCCACTGCCGGATTTCTCTTATTGGTCTGTGGACAGCTATTTCCCATCTTGAATTCAGGGTGATGCCTGTTCCTTACTCTAATGTCTAAAAATTCCCCATGTTCTAGTGTCCCACACATCATTACTTGATCTTTGAAAAAGTTTTACAGTACAGCCATGAATTTTTACTTCAGAAGGAGGAAATATTTTCTGGTGTTTGATAGAAAGAAAGCATTGATTCTCCTGTCACATCATAACCATTGTTCCATTCCTAGTCAGAAGAACAGAATGTGGAACTGAACATAAAAGAAAAAACTTCCTTCATTGCCTTTCTAAACTTCCTCCAAAATCGTCCTTTTGTCTTCACATACACCAGTATTTCCATAACTTCTTGCCACTCAGACTTGCATGAAAAACTGACTGTATATTGGGTGCAGCTACAAATATTTGAGAACGTGAAACTGTTCTTCTTTCACAACTGTGCACATATACCTGTTGTTTTGAAACAAGTGATTAGCAATTATTTTTTTGCAGTAGTAAAATATGAAATATGAGAATCTGCCTCTATATATTTTTATTCCTGGTTTCCTAGATAGAACTTGGTGCGTACACATTGTGTAGAGAATGGTCAGAAATCTCATGCGTTGCAAAGGTCTCTGATGAACTGCTCAAGCATTCAGGAGATGTGTTATTCATGCAGAGTAAATGTTTCCCTGAAACATCAGACTTTCTGTGCACTTGAACATAGCACATGAACAAGGGTTGAGGAACATCCAGGATTCAGAATGTATTGCAGCTTGTCAGAGTCACAGTAGCTACTCCATTAATCCAACCAGTCACAATTACTGAAACATTAGATATCTGGTAGAGGGTGAAAAATATCAAAGGAATCCAGAAAAAAATTCCAGAAGTAAAAATAGGATGTGTCATGGAAACTTCTGGACACAATAACCTTTACGTAATTATAAAAGCATGCTCTCAGTCAGCTCTTCACTAGAGAGACTGGGCAACCCTGGGTGCAACTCTGCCCATGGCACTAGATGGAACTAAATGATCTTCAAGGTCTTTTCCAACCCAAGCCATTCTATGGTTCTATGAACCCCTCTTAAAAGTTTGCAATTACCTAGTACATTTGACTGCCTGCTAGCTGACAGTCTTTGATATGGATGGCATCAACCTTCCAACTAGTTTGACTGAAAAAACACTGCCAAACTTCCATTATTTTTATTTTTTTTTCGGGGGGGGGGGGGGGGCAGCAATAGCTAAACCATCTGGTATATTAGTGCCTTCAAAGGTTATTTTATTTTTACTGCCAGTAAGAAGAATAGGCACTAAAGAAGCAGTGTTCCTTTTCCCACCTAACTGTTTGGTTCATGGACACCTCCTAGCTACAAGAAGATTCCAGTCTACCAAATGGAACAGCTTATGGCATCAGTTGACAGTGGAGCCTTGGAATATTATAGATGGTATTTCAAATCAATTTAAAAAAATCCTTCCCAAGACTTTTGTGTAGTGTGACACCTAGCAGGTATAAAGAGCTGTTCCAGGTCCTTCATGGCAAAAGTGGTCATCAGTGTCTTTGTCTTAATACTCTCCATTAATCTCTTAATACTTGATCACATTAGGATGCATTTTAAAGATCTATTAAGGAGCCAGTTTTTTTTGCAGTAAGACTGTTTTCTCCTAAAAATTGAGATACTGTGAACTACAGAGGAGAATTAGCAAAACTTTGTAGAATTCTGAAATACGTTGAGGTATGTGGAAAAACACTGCATCTCTTAGTCACTTACATTTGAAAACCAGACCTAAAATTCAAGTGAATTGCCTGTTTATGGAATGAATATTCCATTTCTGAATGATAAAGAGTAGAATTCAGACACTTTATCCTACACTTCTCTTTAACTATCTAAACGCAGACTGATTAAATCTGTTATTCTAACAATATTTCTTTTGAGATGCTCATTTCACAAAGTACACTGAAGAACGGGTGACTGCTTCTGCATAGAAAATAGAAAAGACTGGTATCACAAAAAACCAGCTATTTTCCCTAAGTGGTTATGACACAGGAATGAATCAATAAAATACAGAGAAAAGATGGAGTATACTTCTCCGCTATCAAAGGACTGTGGAATTCTGCAAAGTTCAATCATTATTCTCCATCTGTTAGAAGTCAGATGATCTTGATTACCAAATCACTCAGGTTTGAAGGTTATCTCATCAAGGCTGACCTTCTGCTCAAAGTAAGGTCAGCTTTGAATCCAGAAAAGGTTGCTGATTTCTTTCAAGAGAGGTTTTCAGATTTTCTTGGATGTAGATTCCACAGCCACTGTAGGAAAGTGTTCCAGTGTACCCTCCTGGTGGAATGTTTTTTCCTTATATCTAGCTGGAATCCATCAGTTTCAATTATCTCTTGTCCTGGTATCATGCAATTCAGTAAAGAATCTCTCTTCGTTATGAGATAAAACCTTTCAGAAATCATTTTTACAGAAAAATTCTTTCTGGAACCTTTACAAAATGTTCTCCTGCTGAACTCTTAAAATAAGATTTTTCATTATTGCACAGTTCCAGGTAAACTTCATTTCTTAATTTTAATGTTAAATTTTCCCCAAATCCAGTTACACACAGTGTCTTTTTGCTACAGCGGCCAACTATCCATGCTGTTAAAATACATGAATCAAGCATGCTGATAAAATGCTGAGGTAATGTGACTACCAGCTGAGGTCAAAGTCAAGTGAAGCACTCTAGAAATGAATGTTGATGTCATAACACCACCAAGCTGTAATAATTTTGGCACTCAAATACTCTTTACTATTTCACTGCCATCGAGCTTTTCTAGGACAAAGCTCAGAATATTTGAGGTACTCTGCAGCATTTAAAAGCTATTTCAAATGAAAAATCTCTTTTACCAAATCAGATAAGAAAATTTCTATCTCACCTTCACCACTCCATTTTCATGCATGGTGATACAGTTGCTGGGATCCTCTGAAAGCTGATACAAAGCCCGAGCTGTAGCTCTATGGACCAATGGATCATTTGACTTCAAGTAGTGTACTAGAGGAGCTACTGCCTTGTTCTCTCCAAAGGTAACTCTATTGTTTCCCCACAGGCAACAGTGAGAAATGGCCTCTGCTAAGTGATGTCTTAATTTGTCATTGTTCTGAAGAAGGTAAAAACATAATAAATTAACAGAAATATAATACAATAAAAAATTTCATAGAAAGCAGAACTGCATTCTCAAACATCTTTAAGTCATCTCAATTTTACTGTAGCACAATTAAGGATTAGAAAGAACTGTGAGACATGAAGCTAGTAGCACTTTATAAGAAGTGCTGCTAATTTTTATATTGTTTTAAACATGCTTTTAGACTGGCTGGAAATTTTATAAGTGTAGCATCAAAATTTAACACACAGCCCTATAATTATGATTCCCTGTGTGTTTCAGATTTATTGCTCTCTCAATTCTCCATGCTTTTTCCATAAAGCAGCTGTGAGAAGCAATAGTCGGCAACAGTGATTATTAAAATGAAGCTCATCTTCCAAAGCAATTTTAGTACCAGCCACAGAGCACTTTCATGTCCAAAATACAGCTCATAGAAGAGGAATTCTATAGCTCTTCCTTATAGCTGCTGAAAAATCTATCACTCTTGTCACAATCTTTTATTTGGATACAATGCAGATTAATGAAAGAAATTCAGATACTTAATACAATATGTTTAGCTGTTACTTACCGTGTTTACTAGTTTAGACAACAGAGGGACAACTCCATGATCTGTTATAACAGCTAAATTTTCTTCATCTTTAGCTATATTTGTAATGGCTGCACAGACACTGGCTAAAACTTCTTTATTCTTTGATTTTAGCAAATTGACTATAAGCTCCAAGCCACCCACGAAGGACCGAACCATTTCCCCTGCATCCTAAATAAGAATAAAAGGAAACATTATTTTAGAATACTGAGTCTATATCATATTAAAATGTTACATACAACAAAGAGACAACAAAGGGTCAGAAGAATTTTTTAAAATTGCAACTAATTTCTTCACCAAGAAATATGGCTAGAAAGGAAACTTTCTTGACTGACAGATAAGAGGTAGACTGTTTACATACCACCACATAGGCAGAAATTCATTGCCTAAGTAAAGGTATCTAGTGTTATTTTAGATACCATGGGATGTTCTTTATGACCTCAGCTTGTCATTCCAAAAAGTGTGCAAGTTTCCCATACCTGCTATATTGTATTTCCCAGGATGTGCCTCATATACTCTATGGCATCTAAAACAATAGTGGACACCCTTGTTTAGAATCACAGAATCCTAAGAGTTGGAATGGACATTTAAAAGTCATCTAGTCCATCTCCCCTACAATGAACAAGGACATACACATCCAGACCCTGTTGCTCAGACCTTGGTCCAGCCTGGCCTTGAATGTCTCCACGGATGGAACAGCCACATCTCTGGGTAGCCTGTTCCAGTGCCTCACCACCCTCACTGTAAAAGGCTTTTTCCTTCCATCCAACCTAAATTTACCCTCTTTAAGTTTAGGCTCTCCTAAATGTCTTCTGTTTCTCACACTTTCTGACAGCTAAGACATAGGAGTGGTAATATTCTTTTCTTCAGTGCTCTTCAGGAATACTTTAAACATATTCAAGAGGAGGTTACACAAGTCATGACAGCAACTGTGAGAGAATCATGTGCGCTTCAGTCTGAACAATCAACATAAAATGTAGGTAACAGACACAAATACAAAATCAGAAAAATGTCTTTCTAGATAAGAAATAGAAAAGTAGACATAGAACATCATTATGCCTCCATATAAATTAATAGTGTATCTTAATTGTGAATTTAGGATGCAGATGTGGTCCATTTTTTCCATCTCAAAAAAATTACAGTAAAATTAGCAAAGATTTAGGGAAAGACAACAAGAATAATCAAAGGAAGGAAACCGCTCTCTAGAAGGAATGATTAATCAACTACAACATTCAAGGCTGTAAAAGTGAAAAATGAGAATGGATATGATAGAAGCGTATAGAGTCTTGAGATGAATAGAAAGGTCATACAGGAAATCTTTCTTCTAAGACAAAACTGGAAGCATCAGATGAAATTAGTTGATGGCATGTTAGCATAGTTATGATGTTGAAGTCCTTGGAGCAGCATTATAGGAGCTGCTAGAAGTTTCTAAGTTTGAAATTTGCTGGACTAATTCACAGGGAAAAAAAATCATTAAAGTTTATTTAGTATAAAAGCATTTCCTCTGATTTTCAAAGTTCAAGGGCCATAGATCTCTCTAAGGTGGGAGAGAATTCTGGGGAGGGGAGCCACTGCTATGAGTTTGCCACATTCTTCTATCTTTATCTTCTATCATTCTTTAGGCATTCCCAATAGGTCAGGATGAGAAACAGAATACTGGGTCAGTGAACCTTTGACCTAACACAGAATTGGCTGTACTTATATTCTTGTGTTTATTAGTTAACTCAAATTAGCAAGCATATATTTACATGTTAATGTGTAAAACAGAAAACCAGCAGTTTTGGCACTGTGAGACTGAGCTAACAGGTATGGAATTCATTTGGTTGCCTCAGGCAAAGAGGAACTGGCAGTTATCTCATAAAGTGGCATGCAGCATGCAGTACTTCATGTACCCTTAAATGCACACAGGATATAAAACTAAGTTTTGTTTAAGCACAAATTCTTAACTGATTAAATTACAGTCACTGACTAATACTGTACAACAAGATTCATTACAGTCCATGAAACTGTCAGAAATGAAATGTCTCTATTTCTTTGTTCCACCATGTATTACTTTAGTCAATCTCTTTTCACATTCCTCCTGGAAAAAAGAAAAAAAAAAAAAAAAGCCAGAATAGAAAAACATCAACTTCTTTAAATGTTTTATAAATATATTTATTCAATCTGTAGTTAATTCTAAGAAGCATTCTGTCAGCGACCTACAAGAGATTCACAGGATGCCTACTTACAAAAAGCCTGAGACACAAGACTGTGAAGTGCAGTATCATTTTCAGAAACTTAATTGCAAGCATAAAAATTACCAGAGGTGGGTGGAACATCAAGTGCTTATCCAGAGGATACCAAGCACTGCAATATAAGCTAAACAAATCACTACTGTTATCTGAACTGGCCCTTCACTTACTTACATGAGTGAACCTGTATACTAAGCACAGATACCTGATAGTATCACTCCTTAAAATAATCTGTAACACTGACTTGGTAAATTCTCAACCTTTCCAGTATTGGCGTGGGAAAATGAGCAGTTCTCTTAAAGCTCTTTGGTCAGTGATCACACAAGCTAACAAATGACTAAATTTTGGTTAACAAGGATTTCGGTAGAAGCATAAAACCTAACATAACCTGCTGATCCTGAAAAAGATAAAAAGATAAAAAGTCAGAAACTACTGTGGGAAAACCTTCATGTGTTTTTTTTTCTATAGTCATCCAATTTTTATGGAAAACTATTTACCAAAAGTGTGCCATTAGTACCCAAATCTGATCCTTCATGAATGGATTAATAACAAGAACACTGTTTTTATGAACAAGTAGAAACCATGGATCTAGTTGAAGACAACTATCAGATATAACTAGAGAGGATTATCTTTGAGAATTCTGTTGATATTGTTTAGACAGGTGGATGTAGTGGATTCCCTTTTGCTGTTTATAGAGATATATTATTGGAAGAGAAGGCTGTTAAAGCCTCAGAGGACATCCAATAAGTACGTAAGCAGGTGGCATTTGATTCTGTTAGTCTGTATTCTGTTAGTCTGGATAGAGATGCTTGAAATATTCTGAGATTAAAATTGCTATGGCACATTTTCAGGCAGAAGCCTTTCCAACTAATAGATCAAAAATACACCTGATGCTGACTTAAGCACTAATCTTGAGCTCTGAGATAAAACACTTCAGTTTCTCAGTATCTGAGAAGTCCCAGTCCTGAAATACATAAATTATGGTATATACTTGAATCTCCAATTTGCATTCAAGCAATCTGAAGTGCTTTGTGCTGCAAGGCAGTGATGGCCAGAGCACTCTATTCCTGAAGAACCCTGGAGTCTAGTTTGAGAGGGCTGAGAGACAACAAATAATATGCACTTTGAGAAGCTAAGTTAAGTAACACTGGAGCACTCCAATGGATCTCAACAGTGCTGTTCAACTGAGCACAAAACCTTGCCTTTGGCAGAGCTAGAGTCCCTTTCTCCCAAGGGGACCTTCAAAACCATTCTTCTATACATTACTGGACTTCTTAGCATAGGCTAGAGATTTGTAAACCTCTAAATAAGAATACTACTTGCAATCATCAGTTGAATGATAATAATACATTTGCAGTATAAGACAAAAATAAGGTAGTGAAGACACATGGATTCAAAGACTGGTGTAAATGAATTCTCTTTAAGAATGCTAACATTAATTCTAAGAAAGATTTGTAACTATTCTGTGTCTGCTGGGGAAAGGCAGAATCTAAGAGCACTAAGTACATGTTCTTTTGAAAAATTCTCGGTGACATCTTACTGTACACAGGGGCATCAGATGGGCTGGAGTCAAACTCTTATTACACTCAAAGGAGAGTAGAAGTGTCCAGTTAAATGGTCAGAAGTAAATTTGCAGAAGAAATTTTAGTCTGTGCACATCAGTGGTGGAAAATGTGAAAAGAAAGGTCTGCAAGTGGAATTTAATTCATGCATTTTCCTTAAAAGGTCAATAGGAGAACTTTGAAGAAAACAACCACAATCTCTCCTGAAACCTTTCTGGAGTGACAAGTCTTCAGATTTCATGAAAACACAAACACAGACCGTACAAACTTTCCTAGGGCCAGGGAGAGACCTTAACACTAAGAATGGTTTAGATTATATTTATTTCTTTTTCTGGGCTGATTTATGAGCAGAGAAGGGCTCCAACTGTATTGTGCTAGTTTTGCTGAGCAAATCAATCAAATTGCTCATGGACTTAGTAAATAAAAATTCCTACTTTTCTAATTCTGGGTTTATACACCAAACAGAACTCTCTCCTGTAATGCTTCCTTTGAACAAAAAGCAAAAGCTGTGGGAAGACCCATAAGGAACACATTTTCCACCACAGGCAAGGCAGTTCCTGAGGCTGGAAAGGTTAAATCCATACAGTTTGACGGTCAAAACCAGAAGCCACAAAATGTGGATGAAGGATAATATCCAAGAGCAAACTTTAGGCTTAAGTCCCAAAATTAACTGAATGAATAAATAACAGAGTTTCTAACAGATATTAAAAGAGGACTTAGATATTCAATCAAAATAAGGACAACATATATTTGTGACTCAAAGAAGCAGCTGAAACACAGAAGAAAGAACAGCATTCTGCCAATCCTATTGCCACATGAGCTGAATGTAAAGGGAGGTGGGCTTACAGCATGTTTCCCATGGATATGTAGGATACAGGTCTCTGTATCATCGCTGGTTTATATTATGTCTGCAATCACTTGACTAAAAGTGATATTTCTAGATAAGAATGTTTATATCTTACTTGATATTTTAAAACTTGATCAAAAGCTAGAGAAAATGTGGAAAAAAAATCTATAAAGAAATTTCTTACTGTGTGTATCAGAGATCTGAACAGCCAAGTGATTAGATACAGGAAAATAAAATGTATTTTATATTTACTTAAATTCTTTGAAACTTACTGCATAGATGTGCGTGACCTTGTGTCTAAACATTGACTCAACAAATGAGAAAGGCTTCTGTTCAGCAAATAAACCCTACAGTAATTATCTAAGATTTGTACAGGGCCCAGCTATAAAAGCATACGATATGGCTTTTCTCCATGGTTCCAGTATCCCTGTATTATTTGTGTTCTTTGAAAAAGTTTCAAGAAGACAGAAGATAAACTATCTCCCACTGTGATCAACTAGCAAGTAGATCTTGTATGTTCCTACCTGTATATATTTTCTTTCCAGATGATTAGAAACCTACTTGTTAAACTTCTCTTCTGACAAGATTGTATTTTCCACATTTTGTAAAAGAGTACAGACGTATTGAGTGAATGGAATAATATATAAACAATCCAGAAGTAAAGTAAGTAAGTAAAAGAGGGAGTTTCAATAATTGTCTGTGAAACCAGCTAAATGCAGGGACAGAACTTTCTACCAGTGATGAAAAGCAGAGGGAAACTGCAGAAACCACATGTCAGGAAAGTTTCCCAAATGTGATTGTGGGTGTAGTCTGGTGGTCTGTACAAGACAAAGAGAAAAGCAAGAAAGCAAGAAATTTGAAGAACAATGAGCAGAAAGACAGAATAAAATGAAAGCTTTAAAATCCATTGCTATTTACAAAAATTTTCTTCTTTCAAAGAAGTTTAAACGATGATTTTGATACAATTTAGCAAAACCATAGTTTCACTTTGTACAGTAAATTTCCACTTTCTTTTCTTCTACTGCAATGTCTATGTATAATATACAGTTTCCATAATTTAAAGACATTGTCATGTGAAGAAATTATACAAAGCTGTGCTTGTGATTGCAGGGGTCTGGACTCAATTCTTTTGAATTTGTGTTTGAGTATAATTTCATTAATGGTCAGGTAACTATTCACACTAAAAAGTCTAAACAAATTCCATGATTTTTGTTTCCAAATCAAATAGTTACCTCAGGCATTTTCATCTGCATTTATTTTTGTAACATAAGAGAAGAAAAATCAGATATAAAATGTTTTTGGAAATTTTTTTTGTTCTTTTGGGTTCAGGTTAAAAAAAAATAGCAACCTTTAATTTCCACCTTTAAAAATAATCAAAGAACAGCTTTGATGTGAGCTTTAACTCAAAGAGATAGTCATTTCCAGATATTTGTGTGTATTAAGCTTTCGTATTTACCTGTAGTCCTTAAAGCTCACTGCACAAATGTACATGGCATTGTTTCAAAGTCTGGGCTGTACAACTAGCTTAATATCAGATAATGACAATTAAGAAAGACATTAAAACAATAAAAATATAAAAAAAACATAGGCAAAAACATTGTACTGTACCAGCAGGAAATATCTTCATTTAACATCATCAATACTACAAGTTTCAATGCAAAATTTAATCTAATGTAACTGATACAAAAAAATTTGGTTTGTTATACTACTTTTTAAGTGGTTGGAAAAGATAGGAGGAGATAACAGGATTTTTCATTACTTCACAAGACCACATCCTTCTTCTAACTACTGGGCAGCAACATTTTTGTTCTCAGAAAGTAGGATAAATATTATTTCAATGGTGGATTCAAAGAGAGGAGTTTGCAATTTCAAGAAGTTAAAAAAAAAATAAGGAATAGCTGGCATAGATACTGAGGACAGCAAGTTACCTGCCATGCTAGTAAAAGCTTCATCCTCATACTCTTTAATCACATACTTTCAGCATGATCACTATCAAAATTTAGTTAACTTTCCCTGTTAAGAAAATTAACTGTCTCTATTCAGATATTTTTACTTTGGCTTCTGCCAAGAGCAGACATACTGTGAGATAGACAGTTTTTCTTAATTTTTTTTTTTTAATTGAGAGCAGAAAGCACTACAATATTTGCAAAAAAAATTTGGAAAAATCATTTGATCTTTGCAATACTTATGCAAGAAGAACGCTTGGGATTTTTAACTTCTCTTGTTATCATATTATGCATGTTTTGTTTTGTTTTGTAGTTATTTCATTAAATAAATAAAGTTGATCAGCCTCAGTCGAGACATACAGTACTTGAACAGGCACTACTGAATACTTTTGTAATTTGATTCCGTTATTATTTCTTCCAAAATGAATACTGCTTTCTCTATTTGAAAGATTTAAAGCTAAACTGTATTAAAAAATTCATTGTGTTTATCTTTAAAAATACTCCACTTGAAAGTTAAATGTTTCTCCATTAAAAACAAGTAGCATTTCACTCTTAGAACATCGTAAAAAGCTTAAGGTGTCACAACTGATTTGTCAAATTGAAATGCTTTTGCCCAAAAAAGTGATGGTATGGCTGTGTAAATAAACTTTAATTATCTAGAATCATCTTTGGTCTACCTTCACTTTATTGAAGGAAGCAGTCCATTTCTATCCCCTGTTGCCAACTGAACTACTTACCATAACGCAAAATCAACTTAAGATTAAAAATAAAGGAATGCAATAGATAAATTTCTATAGTACAACTGTTCAGTGGAAAAAGGAAATACAACTTACGTATGAATATTTCTATTCATTTTTCAAATTAAACATAACAGTAATATTAATTCAAATGATTTTATATTTAAATATTAATTTTATTCCAGTCTGTAGAGCTGCATGCTTCCACTGTAGTAGAACAAAGAAAAATCTCTTGCAAGATGAGACCATTTTACTACATCTCACAACTCCTCTCTAGAATGCAATCTTGTGAGAAAGTAACAGCAGACTGTCAAAATATATTTTTCTGATCTCTTTACATCTCGGAAGCAGCTGATGTCAGAGAAGGCTTAGTGAAGAGAAGGCTTACACAATTAGTAGTATCAATGTTGCTCCAGAATAGGATTAAAAGTAGCTCGGAAGAGCAGAATAATCTATTTCTGGTTCTCCAGGGATAGGATCATTTCATACCTAAATATTTGGTGGGTATATTGCTATTGATAGTTTAAAGAAACAAAGGTAAAGTCTATTAGCCAAGTATACTGGCCAATAAAGCATGCAATGATTGTTCTCTAAAAGTTAGTGGGGAAAGGATTTTCATAGTCTCTCACAAAATTTATAAAGTGCTTTTGTCTATTCCTTACTGTTCAGCCTAGCAGACTACTTCTACTCTTCCTCTCCTCCTCCCCTTCACTCCTCACAACTCTCTGTCTCATGTAAATGCCAAATCCTATTTTTCTTTTCACAGAAGAAGTTAAACTACTAATATCAGAGTCCTTCGAGGCCACAGTGGCAAAAACATCATGATTTGCTTTAGATTATTTTGAAAAGTGTTATAATAATGGAAGCATGAGAAACTGATGACATTGAATAATTGAAAAAACTAAACATTGTGTCCATTGGATTTGAGTTGAACTGAATCCAAGTAAGTTCTCAAAACATTGAGTCTAAGTGTCTAAGTAAACTTCTTCATACAATTATAACATACTTATGAAATACTGGTGGTAATGTGGGTTAATACTGTAGTGTTACAAGACAGTAATATTAGAATGTTCCAAGGACAGTTTAGCAAAACAATCAATGCACTGACCACACAAACAAATGAATTGTTGTAACAATTACTGTTTGTGTCGTTGCAACTCATGGCATGGTTCCATAAATTAGAGTGGTATTTGAGAAGGCAATCATATCATATTTTACCAATTACAATTACAGACCACTAAGAATCTGAGTGAGCAACATGAGGCATAATATATAATTCAGTCAAAAGCTTCTGGACTAGATAAAATGATTGCTTGAAATGGTCTGGTTTGTATTATGCAGCAAATGAGACACAATGATCTCCATGCTCTTTTTTTTGCCTTAAAATCTACAGCAGTCCCATGTGGTAAGTGAGGGGGTAAAGACAGAAAAACGTGAGATGGACAAGGATAAGCAGAAAAGAGATTAAAAAAAGACTGGGAGGAATATGAGCTTTAAGCTTTTTATAGATTTTTAAATCTGATTAGCAAGTCTAATTTAAAAGTACAGAAGCTACATGACAAGCTGTTGACTAGTATATGTATCTATTATAAACTAAGCTGCAAGGAAAACTGGTCGAATATTTTCCAGTGGAATAGTATTCCATCAGAAAATGCTAATGGAATGGAACCAAAACCTACCATAAGAACACGACTTCTTGAAAAGTTTTGACAGAAACCAGGCATAAAGGCAGGCTAAATTACCAACGTGCCTCTTCATCTTTCTCTTGTCAGCCAGATGGCTGGTGAATAGCCTGCCAGGCTTCTGGTTTTCACAGAATCCCTGACTTCTTGCCCAAAGAGCTGCCAAACAGCTGGAAAGCCAGGACTCCAGGAGCTCCTATGCTTTTTGGCTTCTTAAGTTCTTCAAGCTCTCACTCAGCTTCTTTGAATGGAACTTCACATCTGAGTCTCCCCAGTGAAAGAGACATGGGTTATGCTCTTAGTTTCCTGTTACTTCCCAGCTTTCAGGTTGTGTTTTACATGAATTGGGCTCCTAAGGACCTCAGGGCAATTTACGGGAGTCCCTTCAAGATCTCTAGGATATGTCTACTGGAACCCAAACTCTATGATGATTGGTTCATTACACTTCTATGCAGCTTGTAGCAAAAGTCATTGAAAAGGTTGGTTCTTCATGCTCTCAGCAAGAATGGCAGCCAACTGTGAGCTCACCAAGTTTGACTTTGTAGACATCCTATATCTCCAAGGACTCTGTTTTTCTGGAGTGGCAAGCTAAAAATTCCTCTTTGTCTCTCTTACAGTAACTTTTGAAGTTCAGTTCATAGAAATAGTTTAAAATTTGGAAAGTCTACATTCTGATAATACAGATTTTAGAAGCATTTAAATGAGGTCAAATATAGAGTAAATACAAATGACATTAAAGTATCATAATGGCTAGAGAGAGAAATTGGAAAATTGAGAGAAAGGACTAAAGAGCATTATTATGAACTGCTGAGGTTTCTGTATATGAATGTATGAGGCACAGCAACAAAAACAAAGAAACTGGAAAATGCTGTACATACTCAAGCAGGGAACTCTGACATAGGTTTAGCAAAAGAATAGTATGTTAACAGCGATATATAGATACAATTTTTAAAATATAAGCACAAGAACAGCAGTTTGCATAATGGAGAAATCTTCATACAGAAGTTATTGATCAGTAAAATGTGTAAAAAAAAAATCAACCTTATTAATATAGAACAGTAAATAATTTTAGCATTTGTTAAATATCAGAACACCAAGTTCAATTTGCAAGTTCAACTACATTTCTTTGTTATTCTAATAGAGAAATGTCCTTCCTGATTTTCTACATGCAGTTACATTAAAATTTCAGTAACAAGAAAATTTTATGTAAGAATCCTAAATAGGATCTAAATAGTCATCTGCAGCACATTTTCAACCTGTAGTTTAACTTCAGATCACTCTTTCCAGAGTGTTTCCCTGTGTTCAGGAAATACACAGTAATCTTTATATGTCCAATGGTCCTCCATCACACCCATGAAATTCCACTGTTGGGCTGAAAAGGAGCCAATAGTATAGGGGGAGAGGAGGAAATCACACTTTACTAGAAACAGGAGATAGTATTTTACAAGTACATTTTAAGAAAATAAAATTAAAAAAGATTCTTTCTCTCTTCCCTCAAATCAAAATTCTCAGACTGTTTACTTAAATTATTTTGACAGACTTTACACATACCTTATTTCCTGAAGTTCCTTAGGAGAACCTTTACAGTTGTAGTCAGAACAAAAGTTAGAATTTAAACTTAAGAAAGCAAACACAGAAAAAAAGACAGAGGAAAGGATGTGCCTGACAATTAACAGAATTTTGGGTGCAAACAGTTGAGTACAATGAATGAAAATAACCTCTAAATAACATGTCTTTTTGTTTTTATTTCAAAGCATGCTATTTAAAGGTTAATCTGTGCGGAAATTGGTATTCCTATACAAACTCAATTTGGTAGTGCTCCTATTTCTGGCAAAATATCTTTGAATTCTATAATAGCCTAAATAACATCTTTGTACAGTTTCTCTCAGTTCTTCTGTCTGGGCTGATGTGCATGGGGACAACACTATGAATACTGTTTTTCAAAGTAGCATCATAACCAAGTATTGCTGTTCCAACATCAACAGAGTTGAGTAGACTTTTCTTAGCAATTTTTCATAATCATTTGTGTTTCTTGGATGGTGAACTCATACTTTACCAATGTGCCTGCAGTAGTAACCTTTCCTTTTGGAAGGAACTAATTAATAAGAACCTGCTTCTATTACAATAATTCACTTGAAAAAAAAAAAAATGACAACTCTTTTTAAAGAAAAGTGTACACTAATTTATCCAAAATTACAAGTCTTTTTTTTTTTTTTTTTTCTAAGTCTCACAAATAGCACTGACAAGGGCAGAACAGACTTTCTCAGGAGAGTTCTACCCCCTAAACTATGTCACTGGCAATCTACCTTCAGATTTTCACTCGACAAACAATTCTGAAGACTAAAAATTTTTAAAACTAGTGCTGGCTATCAAAAGTGAGGATGGGCCAATATTATGACAGGCAGAGTTGTAACAATTTATGTACTGTAATGTATAATTTAATCCTCTATTTTAAAAGTCTTCAATCTGTCACAGACGAAATATCACTGCCCTAAATCCTATTGATGTAATAAACAATATCGCTTAGCTACAACATATGGATGCATTCAACAACGTTGCCAATCAAATTCTATGATGCTATTCCATAGGAAGTACTCTGAACCAGTTATTGTGAAGTAACTGGTAATTCATATAACCTAGACCCACAGGCATTTAGATTCTCCTCCCTTGTTTTCTATTAACTTTGTGTCTAGCAATGGGCAAATTATTTCGATCCAAATGCCCAAAACTATTCTTGAGATTTCAGGACTGGGCATTTTTTGACTTTGTACGTTCTAATTGTAAAACAGAAATGGTGGATTTTCTAATTTTGAACAGTCTGTGGCAAGATTAAGTGTGTGAGATACCTGTGTACTCATATTATGACAATAAAAGGCTGAAAGCTACTTGAAACATGCTTTGCAGTTTCAAGTACAGCCTTGGAAAATCCAGAAAACCCATAACTCATTTGAAGTCATATGCTTATTCCTACATTTGAATCAAACATTGCATATACCAGACTGTGCTTTTTGGAAGACCGTGTAAATTGTTGAATATTATTAACTGTGAATGAAGATGAAAATTTAGTTTAGATAGAAATAGTCACTGTATCCCCACAGTTTGGCTGTAGTTGTCATTTTATACATATTTCTTCCCATTTAAAGTCAGAGGACAGGGTTTTATTGGAAGATTTGTTTCAGTGTGCCACTCTGCCTCAGTCTCACACAAAGAAGTCTTTGTGAGGTTGCAGATTAGCATTTGGGCAGGCAGCCAAGAGAGATGAAAGGAGAGTGGCTACACTAAGGATGTACATGGCTTACACTCATCAAATACCCGGAGGAAAAAACAGAGAGAAACAGCCCACATCGTCTGTAATTTCAGTTGCTATACTCTATTCCTCTAGTTTCTGAAAAAGCATTTTTAGTGACGCTCTAGGAATGCATAGTTCTACTCTGACACTGTAGGTCACAGAGTTTTATACATAATGAGTATTGCCTCAGTAACGAGATAAAGCAGTATCTTAACATTTAGTTACAGAAATATCGTTTACAAAAGAGGCAGATATGGCCATACTTTGACAGAAGAGACACATATACAACCCGCCATTAGGTAATATAAAACTTTTATACTAGAATGTATGTTACAACAACAACAACAACAGAAGATAATTCAGAATAACCAGGATGTTTGGAAAGTGGCAACTGAGGTATCATTGTAAAAATCATTTTGAAGAAATAGAAACTGTGTAAGTTATAAAGATCACAAGCAAATGTCCTAGAAATGCCTTCATCTATATAGCTATACCTGTACCTATTTATATAGGTAAATAGCAACCACACAGGCTCAGCTCCGAACAGGAAACACTACCTGCAGAGGATGGTAAGGATAACACTGCTTTGAGTGAATTTCCATTCTTAACATAGTCACACTGCAAATAACAGATAGAAGAATATGTATGTGTGGTACAGTAGAGAGAAAATGAAAAAGTTACATTGAATAGATAATTGAATCAGAAATTGAAGATATTGCTGTACAAAGATCAGTGTTAGTATTCCATGAAACTAATGAGAGACAAAATTCTGCATTTATTTTAACAATTCATTGAAGATGAGCTAGAGATTATACACACCATTTTATCTGTGTGGGAATCAACACAAAATAAATGAATAGCTCAGTCTTCTGTGCACAACTGACTTGCACAACAACCACTATTCACAACTGGCACTTTTTGTTGGCAGTCTGAACAGAAAATCTAAGGATTACATTGGCAGCAAGTCTGAAATATGCTCTGAAACCAAGAGGCAGTCTCTTGAGAATACAGCTGAAGTACCTCATAGTGGTGAACAACTACAACTACCTGCACTATTCATAGATCATGAGTAAAAGCTTTCTGTTTCCAGCACTGTCAGATAGACTTTTTCAGCATGCTTTGTTTGGGAACAGTAAGTTTGGATCCTTCTTAGTTATTAAAATATATTTTCTAAATACACTAAGTGCTTTTAAGGCAAAACAGAATGCTTCTCTCTGGTACAAAATAAGTGCTAGATGGAGGACTTTTGCTGCATTTTAAATAATTATTTCACCAATTATTTAAAGCAGAGAAATTAGCAGAGAGTAAGTATAGTAAAAAGTAATACTTTGCAAACAGCAAAGTATTGCTAGAAGTCATCTATCTAAATATAACCATTATATCTGACTATATATGTAACAAAACTATTACTTTCTCACCTTGGCATTTTCAATGCAAGGACAAATAGCCCAAGCTGCATTTGCTTGAACATCTGGATTAGGATTTTTCAGCAATGACCATAACAAACGAACTCCATCTAAACGGTCAATTATCCTATTGCAGAAATAGAACAGAAAAAAAGAGGTATTTAATTATGGAGTACGCAATGTTCAATTTTAACTTATGTTTGTTTGTTTGTTTGTTTGGAAAATTGCTTTAAAAAGCAATGTTATGGTTTTCCTTAGCATACTATTTTGCTTTACATGAGTGCTTGTGTTTTATTGTCAGTTGATTGCCATTAACATATACAGTAGGCATTTCTTGCTATTGAAGATGAGTGTGCACAAATTATGTTAAGATAGAATACATTTTCTAAATCTCGTGCATCTTGTTTACATTTTTCTCAGTACTGTGACGTGAAATGCTTTCAGAAGATAAATGAATTGCATTATTACCAGAACTCGCATAAAAGTAAAAACAAGCATGTGACTTTTTAATGATCTGCATGCAAAGTAGAATCCGAATTCAAGCATACTGGCTTCTTTCACATAGTAACAAATACTTTCCAAAACAAATATTTATGCCCAAAATATGTACTTAACTTTTTATTCAGTCTATGCTTAATGTATTTACTTTACTGTACAACATATTTCAAAGTTCTATGTTACTAATCTAGCATTAGAAATTAAAATGGTCACACCACACTGCATCCTTTGTGGGTTGTGAATAACGTGCAACTTGTTTCCCAGGTATTCCTCACCAACAAGACTAACACTGAACACTATGTTATAATTACTTAAATGCACTGAAATCAAAGTATCTTCACGACTAGCTGAATTACCATCAGAATCATCACTATGCCATCTGTTTAATGTTTACATAACAATCAGACTTGGGGATCATAGGGTCCAGAGAGTACCTTAAAAGGAAATGAAGGTCAAACAAAACTTAATAGCCTTTACAAACTTACTTTTCTTAAAAAGATATATTAAACCCAAAGCAGATGAGTTGAAGATAGAGAAGAAAAAGTGTACTTTGGTTTTCTAAGTTCAAAAGTAAAAAATCTGCTGTATACATGGAAGTCTACATCTTTAATTGTAAATACAAAATAAGAGAAATAAAATACGGTTTACTTCTAAAAACATCACATAAAACATCTAACCTGTGTTCACTATATGTATATTTGCCAAGAAATTTCAAAACTAATTATCAAACTATTTATGCACTCAATTCTACCATCATTTGAAAGACAAAATATAGTTAAGGATGTGAACTCTGTCTACAGTAACCAGGGACTTCATTTGAAACATTTTTGTCCAAGCTGGTTAAAAAAATCTTTGCTTTCAAAACAATGACTTTTTGCTCAATAGATCAGTTAAGCTGATGAACTATTAATTTTTAAGACCTGATAATTTTAATGCAGCTTATTATACATACTCAGCTCCAAATCAACTGCATATCATTATTTAAAGGGAAAATTCAGAAACACAACAAATTAGAACAGCATGAGCACAAACCATACAATAACACATACATGTTCAGAGTAAGGATGACTTCAGTAAAAACATCCAAACAAGCTCTTAAATCCCTGTGCTTTCAAGCAATTTTTAATAATGCTTTCCTGTAATTTCAGAAAATAGAAATACTTTTTTCCCATATTGGAAAAAAATCCAGAAGTCTATCTTCATGAGTCGAGCAGACTACTCACCATTTACCAACATGCAATACTTCTTCCCAAGAGGAACTAAATATGAATTACTCAACTCCAATCAGTATATAAAAATCAAGCAATAGAAGCCAAATGCTGAGCACAGATTTTTCAATCATGTTTAAGAAAATAATCTCAGGGATGGTTTATCTTTCCTTTTCTTCTCTTTTTTTCAAAGCCTTCTCCTCAATATAAAATTTACTTTTCGGTTTTCTTGTCTTTTCTTCACCTTTCCTACAGTTCCATTTGTGAAGAAATTTCTTGCTTTCAGTTGAAGACCAGAAAGAGCAGTTGTTTTAGACCCAATGGAAAAGTCAATCAAAGTAGAAACATTTATGTCATTATTATAAGTAACTGCTTTCCTTTTCTTCAGTATAAGTAGTAACAACACATGAACATGCAAGTCTCAAAATCAAGAGCCCAGATTCGGAACTACCATGGTTTAACACAACTAAAGCTTCTCAGAATAAACCTGCGTCTCTCATTCAAAATTATGACATCTTGTCATAGACTGATAATTGATACTATTTAGAATAAGGTGTAAATTATTCTGCACCTCAAAAAACCTAATATGTGATTGTATTGGTAGGTGGACGCAGGTGGAGTGAGGAGGTGCCCCTGTCGTGCATTCTGGTATCAGTCAGACATTATGAGAGCAAAGGTGAAGGGATACGGCTACTACTAATGTTTTCAACATCACTTTTTCAGCAGATTAATTACAGGGCATGTGAGCAAAATACTTTTCTGGCTTCCACACAGAACAGTTTATGTACTGTGAATATAGAACACACCTTAGGGGCAAATAATTTTAATGAAATTAATGCCATTCTTAGACTACTTGAGTGCCTAGATGATCCTCTGAGCAATCTCAGGTTACTGTGAATTGCTATTTGCTACTTGATCAGTGCAGGTAGTTCTACAAGATAATTTTTTGAATGACTTTCACTGGCTGTTTACAGATGAAAGTTTAGTAAAAGCTTTTTTGCATCATTTCATTTCAGAAACTTGATGTCATAGCCTCACTGAACATTGTGATACATCTATGCAAAAAAAAAAAAAAAAAAGGGTCACAATTCTCAGAATTTATGTTGCTTTATAAAATACCTGAAACTAAATAAGCTGCTGATTTGATTTAGTTCTCTTCAGAACTCAGATTTAATACTGAGCATTTCCTGTAGAAACATCAAAATGAATGGTTGAATACACATACACACGCATAGCCTACACGTCTGCTTGTCATATCTACCATCTTTTTCTGTTACAGTATTATTTGCCAGACCTTTTGAGAACTCTAGCACTATAGCCTGCCAATCTAGACCACAAACACAAATGTAAATAAACAAAGTTATAGTGACTGTATTGTGCTCACTGGAAAGATTACAGGGTCTGGTAGAATGTAATCTTGTCTTTTCTGAAACCACAATTTAGCATGTTTCTTAAAACTTTCACTATTTGCTATAGGGTGCTTTGTACCAGTGAGTCAAACTCCATCCGTCTGGCTAAAATATAGTGCTCACCAGAATGTCATATATTTACCTGTATTTTTTAAATAGGACTTAATGACTGGAAAGCTGTTTATCTGATCTATATCATAAAGCTGTAGCAGCATTTGTTTTCAAAGTAGGAATATGTACATGCTACTACACACACACTATCAAAATATATAACCTTAACTTGTGGTCCATTATCCCCTTCAAGGATGTGGCATCACAAAAACACATCACATCCAGTACTCAGAACTTGAGCACCCATGAACCAACCAGTGTTCAATTCTGGAATTCATGTCATTTGTTTATTTATCGAATTGAGCAGAAACATATAAATGTTTCTTGATGTTAAAAAAATTCTCAGAAACAAAAGTCTTAGTCCCCAGTTCTGCAATTGGGACAAAATAGTATTACAGACTATTTATACTCCTTGTATTTGGCCACTTACTCTTCTCAAAAAAGAGAAAAGGGGTCTGTATGAAAAGCTACAGCTTCAATTCCTTCTATACTGGTCTAAGGAGAAGGAACAAGAAACAGGTAGTCTTTGTTTCTAGGGGGAAGAAATTGAATACCTTAACTCTGCTATAGGCAGAGCAAAAACCAAACAAATTATTTAGATGTGAGTAATTGTACTGACATCACTGTCTGAACTAAGTGTTGTTTAAATATTTTCCTCGATCAGGATCAAAGTTGTCCTCACCTGGTTGAATCATATTTCTGATAAAGATAACATTATCTTTTCTAGTGCTACAAGTCTGAACTTCCGCTACAATACTTCCAGTAAATATCACAGTCTTGCTTACGTGAGCAATTTTTGTGTAATGTATTAATTAGCATATTTTGCTCCTGGACTAAGATCTTCCTTATTCATTAATGTTATAAAATATTTTTTAAAAACAAACAAGCAAGGAACAAAACTTTTTCAATGTTGAGAACCTTCACTAGAGAATTTTTTCATATGAACTGAATTCAACATTTGAATCCTTCACCAGCTCTTGGCAAACTTTGAAATTTCCTCCCAAACAACCTGCACTCTCTCCTCCTGAAAAACAAGCTGGACTTTGTTTTATCACAATTTTAGCAGCAATTTGTGTTATTTTTGGTGCTTATACTGACCGCATTCCAGTGTGAAGCTATCCATACTGGAAGTGATCCATACATATCCATACACAGAAGTGATAGTCCTGAGTCTGAGATTTCATAATATCAATTTATATTTGAAATTTCTTTGAAATTTCTCCTTTGATTTGCAGTGTTAATTTTGGTAACATATTCCTGTAGAGGTAGAAGTTTAGTATTCTTCATTTGAGATACGTAGCGAAGATTTTTTCATTTTTACACTACATGGCACTTTTACACTACATGGCTGACAGTTTGCACAACCCATGTTTACAGTTGTGTACCATCTATCCTTTTGCCACTGGGTGACAGCCAAAGCATGAAAACAAACACCCTATTCAGGAAAAGAATTCCCTGCACTGCTATATGAATATCAAGTGAAGTATGCAAATCAGATCAGGAAGAGCTTACTAAAACTTTCTTTCTGATCTTCCATCTGTGTAAGGAGGGAAATATGCAGAGAATCTTGAGGTAAATATCCCTGCTAGGGAACAGTAAGCACAGTGAATGCCCACCACAACTTTTAACTGGAATGCTTAATCATAAAAGTCAAGAAACTTTGTAAGCTGTACAAATCTACATAACAAAACCTAGGAGAGTAGCAACTCTTTCAGTAAAAAGGCAGTCTTTTTCTTCAGTCTTGTAAAGAAGTAAGAAGGGGAAAAGAGGGTCAAGGAAAGTATTAGTTCTTAAATGATGAAGGTGGACAAAACTTATAAAATACAAATAATACTCTGTTTCATAAAATTCCATATTATTTTTTATGACAGTGAATGCACACCTTCCTTCTGAAATGGCTTTCTCTAATTTAGGAAATTATTTATTACAATACGATAACAGTAGGATAGTAGATAGTCCATCAACTGCCTGAGTTAAACTCCATGAACTGTAAATATCTTTTCAAACATCTCTACTACATGAACTAACTATTCTGTGATTGCAATGCCATAAAATTCCATTTGAACATAAGAAAAACAAAACAAAACAAAACAAAACAAAACAAAACAAAACTATCTTGCATTGAGGAAGTTAAAAAACTGGAGAAGGTTTCCCAGAGAAGCTGCTGAGTCTCTATCCATGAAGATATTCATCACCTGACTGGATGTGATCCTGGGCAACCTGCTTTAGGTGAGCAGGAAGGGTGGACTAGATGATCTGAATAGGCCCTTTACAACCACACTGGTTCTGTGATATCTGATTACTGAGATACATCTTTTTCTACCTTTAATGTTCACCCAAAAATATTAACAACGTCTTTCAGTAATTATTTTTTCAGTATTTAAAAATATAAATAGCTTACATCATATTCTCAGGTTCTGTTGCACAAGCTCCCACTGCTTTCGTGACGTTCACAAGTAATGCCTGATTAGTTCCAGTAAGTAACTTCACTAGGGGTGGTATTCCACCACATTTACGGATAATTGATCGATTTGCTGGTTCTTGGCAACATTCCCCCAGTGCTCCAACGATATTTACAAGAACTTCTTCAGGTTGATCAGTGAGCAGTCCTACCAAAGCTTCTGTGACTTTATATTCATGAAATCTAGACAACAGCAATAAAAACAAAGTTGTTATTTTCAGTGTTACCATTGCAAGGTAATCCTAAGGAAGTTATTTTGCAGAACAAATCACAGTACAGGTAAAACATCCAAATCAGTTATTGAAAGGTTGACATACAGCACCACTTCTTATTTTACATTTTTTAATATATTTCTCTGATTTAACTTTCTGAGAATCTACAGAGTCATTTGAGGGCTATTTAAAACTTAACATATAGACACAATATCTATCACTAGCTGAAAACACTGAAAGACTGGCAAGTAAAGTGGCATCCTAATTTCCAGTTCTTTTTCCTGCCATATCAACAACAGCTCAAGCAGGAGTATATGAGACTCTCTTACACTTCACTGGAGCCAAAGGATCACCCTTACTTTTCAATAAATGTTAGTCTCAGAAGTTCTATATCTTGCTCAAGCCTAATATGTGCATTTTCTTAATTCTGATTTTTTAGATTCTGATGGCATATGTACAGCAGTTACAATAGAAGTAAGTTTTTCCAAGCTGGTTTCAATATAACAATTAACGTAATCCAGAAAGGAGAAACTCCTTTTTCATGATTTGCTTGTTTTTTATATACTTTAACTTAAAGAAAAAATTTTTATTTGTTCAATTTAATTTGGAAATGTCTCTTTTTTTCTTTTTTCAAGAGGAGACATCCTTAGCATGAAAAAAAAAAAAAGCAACAAAGTAAGTGAAAAATTTTAAATATTTATTTCTCTGGCTACTTTATCTTTGTTGCAGATTAATTGCTTCATAGGTGAAATAATATGAGCAGGCTCTGAGATGGACAGGCTACAGACTGACGGAGTTGCTGGCTCGGGCCATCTTGTGTCCAGAAGCAGTACGGCTGCTCGCACACTAATGAATCTGAGCTAGTCACGCCCAGGCACCTGTATCAGCTCACTGCTGAGTCAGCACAACTTCTCAGCAATTTATTTCTTGTAGAGGAAGTACTGCAGAGTAGTCTGGAGATAATTATTAAGTGGCCCTGCAGGAACCAGTCAGCTTTGCTAGTTCTAGCTTCGTGCCAAACTCAAGTTCATCCCTCCAGATCTACTCTGTGTTTTCACATTATCCTCCCTCACTGTTCTGCAGCGTACTCCCATCCTGACTTCAGATAGGATTTACTGCTTCAGACTCAGCAGTACATAATACATCAATTCAGCACAAGTCTGGAGCAACGCCTGACTAGTAACCTTCACAGAGCTTCATGCCCTTGTGAAGATACATGAGTAACCTGGAAAAAATCTGTTTGAATTTTCACAGAATTATTGGCAATAGCTACACTAATTATTTATTTAACAGGCAAAGGCTCATTCTGTAGCCTTGAGGACAAGAAGCACAACATAGCATCTGTGTCAGTAAAATCTTTTGTCCTCACCATTCAGGGTGGCCTCACCCCTTCTGCTTAATGGAAAAAATCTATTGCTTCTGCTGGCCATGCCTGAGCATTCCCCAGGAGACTGCTTCCTGGCACAGGACAAACCATGCAAGAGACTGCTAGAACTTAAACAATATGGATAACCGTAATTTAGTGATGGAACCCAAGGCATAGTCCTACTTATTCTATTAGTATAGATGGAGACATTCAGTTCACTAAATCGTTGGTCTGAAACCTATGTGCAGATACCCAAAGCCCACAGAAAAGAAGGATACACCTTGCTGAAAAGCCAGGTTACTGTAAAATGAGCAATGCAAAAAGTAGGACAGAAGAAAAGTATGTAGAGACCAAGGTTCTGTATAACAACAGTTTGGTAACTCATACAGAACAATAAAAAGCCAAATTTTAAACTAAGATTATTGGAATTATTTCAGATTTTTATCCAGCATTTACTCATTGTATCTGCATGTCCAGCAGAGTACTAAAATTAGGGCTGCAGGAAGAGGTTACTTCTTACTGTTTCACCTCCCAATCTGTCAATCTTGCATTCCTCTACAGGGTAGGGTATCTTCAGCAGAAAGCCTAATACATACTTCAGTGGAGCAGGCGTTTTACCAAGGTAATGTGCATTAATCTGATGAATTAATTCAAAATGAGAGGGGCTACATATTCTCAGTCATTAAACTGAGATTAAATTCAGATTATCATAAAAGATAGGGAGTGATAAGTCATGATGCCAAATTCTTAGATAATTGTTCTGGGCCCTGATACTGAGAAAATACATATGTATCTATGCTAGGATTCCTAACACTTAAATCTAGTCCTTTAGAAGCTGGGTGTCCAGATTAAGTTGCTTTCCTGAGCTTCTTCTGTCGTTAAAAAGAGAGGATTCTAGGTTAATTGTTCTAGATTCCAATATATTTCTAAAAAAGTGGACCTAATATGTGCCTCAGAATGAGATAATGTGTATTCTCCTATTCAACCTGAACTGTTAAAGCTAAATGTACTGGCTACTCTCCACCAGGTAGCCATGATCCCAGTTCGTAAGACAGAGAGGAGCGGGGATATCAGATATACTCACATGTAACATGTTTTCTGTTTTAGTACACCTCCTGCCTCAATGTTCTATACTCAGAGCCACCAATTGTCCGCAATCACCTTTAAGATTCTAGGAAATTAACACTATTTCCTGGGCACTCTGATGAAGTCACGCAGCAATTTTTTCTCAGTATCTAAGTTGAAAGCCTCACTAAATACAAAACACGGTTTTGTGGAATCACAACACAATATTTTTCACAAAAATAGAAGCCCATAAAATAAAGACATTATAGCGTAACAAAAAAATTGTGAAGCTGAATAGTTACTTTGATACGTTTTCTTCACTGATTGCACATTTCCAGATTGCTCCAGTCACAGCTGCTAAAAGTCTTTTATTTTCAGAGTTATCAAGTAGAACAGACAGTGGTTGTAGACCTCCATGCTGTCTAACCAGGTCACGTGTCTCCTTATCTTCTGCACACTATACAAAAAATTAAATACATATATTATACAAAATACGTAGAGCAGCATCTTCAAAATGTAGGTATATTATGATGTAACTAGTCAAAACTCATACAGAAGAAAATGCAAATATTTTATTAAATTACTTGAATATGCTGACATCTCACTAAGGGAAATCAGGCAGTAAAGAGTTACTAAATATGTAGCAGTGCTTCTGAAGTCGTACTGTTGATGTTGCCTGCAAATAAACATTAAAAATGTTGCTTTTTGCACCACCTCACACCATTGGTTAACAGTGGAATTTAGGTCTTACATACAAGAGGAGCAAGAATGGGACTGCAACATCAAATATGCAGTGAAAACACCCTCATAAGTTTAGCAAAAGAACATCAATTATTTTTGCAAAATAATTTCTCACACTTTAGAGAAATAGTAAAACTGAGGAATATTAAAGATAAGTGAAAACTACATATGAAAATAAAGCACAAATCCTGACTCCTATCTACTGATTAAGATAATACAGTTACCTTGAATATGGCACTGGCACAATGCATTTGAAGCTCCTCGTGTTCACTTCTCAGATTTTTCACAAGGTTTTCAATCATTCCTTCTGTTCTTATTGCAAGTCTGTAACTTGGCTAAAAATACAAACAGTGCATTTTAAACCCTGTGTATTAACAGTGACAATAGTCAATGCAGTCAGTATCACTAATCCCAGTAATAACACAGTACTAAAATTCTAGGCTTTGATATTGTGAAACTTTGTATTCTATTTTAAACTCAAGTCAACTATAATGCCTTGAATATACCATTTATGTTCTCAAAGTTAAACAATTACATAAATTCACTGTAGGGCTGTGTCACAATAAAACCAGGAACTGCAGTGCCTACATTGTAACCAGCTTGCTTAACCAGAATGCAGAATGTTCTGAAAGGTGTTCAGACTTCCTGCTCAGAGCCAGGGAAGAAACAGATTCTTCAGAACTGGATTACCAATACCCATTCATTTCATCCACAGTCATTAACCAGAACAAAAGATCTATTCACTATTTAAAAGGAACTTATAACAATATGGAGACTGACTTCTTACACTGAATGATAGATAGCACAGGTATAAAAGGGTTTTTAACTAAAAAAGAGGAGATTCAGGTTAGATGCTAGAAGGGAACTTTTTGACTTAGAGGGCAGTGAAGCACTGAAACAGACTGCCCAGAGAAGCTGTGGATGCCCCATCCTTGGAGGAGTGCAAGGCCATGCTGATGAGGGCCCTGGGCAGTCTGGTCAATGGTTGGTGTCTCTGATCAGAGAGGGAGGTTGGAATGGGATGATCTTTAAGGTCCCTTCCAACCTAAGGCATTCTGTAATTCTATGGTTCCTATAATAAGGTTAGAAAAACATATTCTTAGCATTAATATTTTTCATTGATCTTTCCCCAATTTTTTACCAAGACACTGGAGCAGAGCACCATTAATTAAGAGAAGGGAAACAGCTGTGTAAACTCATTTAGAGTTCCCCCCAAAGTATGTCCAAATTTGGCAAGGTAAGGAACTCTTTAATACTTTTCCTTCTCATTATTAAAGCTAAGAATGCTGTCACATTGAGCATGTATAAGTTTGTGTAGTTCAAGAAACTATTTTTGAAAATATAAACTTTTATAATGAAAAATCATTTGAAAAATTATATCTGTCTCAAATTCATCAAGAAAAGTTATCTGTATCTTTGACCTTAAGCACAACATACCTTTAATTTCAAATGAGTCCACAAATGGAGAAATAACAATTCATCTAAGATGGATAGGGTGAAAATAATTGTATTCAAATTTAAAAATTTAATACACTCAAAGCTGTGAAACCTGACAAGAAAATCTGTAGAAAAATCACATATGTTCTTTTCTTCTTTTTGCAATTGATCAGATGCATTGTCAGCGTGAATTAAGTGAGATGGTAGAACACACTGCCTGCATCTTACATTGGATCTTCTGGGCAACATTTGCAGGTTATCATTGCAGAACTTGAATGTCCTGATTAACTAAATATATCATCTCAATTTGCCAAACTTCATTCATTAAGCTCCATGGAAAAATGAGAGGCTCGTAAAGTATTTCATTTCTCTCTCTCTATTTTTTTCATAAAGTACTCTTAGCCTTAAAAATAAAAATAAAAAAGTGGTCCTTAATACAACCTGCAATCTTCTCAAAAACACTTTGCACAGAGTGTCTACGTGTAAAATGCAAACTTCCTGATGGGATAAATGCCATGGTAACTGTCCTGGAGAAAATTCATTTCTAAATGATAGTCAAGTGCAATACTTCCTTTTAATAGTTACTTGTCTTAGTGATTAGAAATAGCATATACATAGGTTTTACTTACCTCTGAGGCGCATTCTTGTAATATCCCTACAACTGGGGTTAGGATGTCTACATGTGAACTTTTAAGCCACTTAGCCAATAATGGAATGCCGCCAGCTTTACGGATTGCTTCCTTATTTTTGGTACTTCTGCTGCAGCTCCAGAGTGCTAAAGCCCCACAGCGTGCTTTTTCAGTATCTTTTGCTTGATACGGTATAAGACCAGTCGATCTCACTGACATACAATCCAACAGCCCAACCTAGAAAAAACAAACATATTTTTAATTTTCTACAAGTGTGTTTGATGCTATACTGCTTTTTTCAGTGATGGCAACTACTATCTGAAGAACCATATAAACAACACATCACAAACTTTTTATGAAAAAAATCTATGGGAAATGTCTGCTTACCAGTCTCTTGATTCCTCCATAATGTCTTACTGTACTTCGTGCTCGTTTAAATCTAGCAACATTAGCAATTGTTTCAGCAGCCAAACATTTTAGATCTGTATCTGGAGAGTCCAGTATTTTCACCATGATCTGTAAGCCTTCAAGATCCACAATTGCATGTCTGATCAGTGTATTTTGACTAATTTCTTTTAGGATTTTTAATGAACCAATCTAAATAATGAAATATAATAGACAATAAGTGTTATTTAGGAATACATAAATAGAAAAAATATTTTAAATGTTTAAAATGTTTAAAATGCTGGGTTACGTAACAATTCATCATTCAAATAGGATCAGAAGAAAAGAAGGAAACCAAAAATCAAGGAAAATTATTTTTTCTAAGGAGTCCTTGAAATTGAGAAAATGTAGGAATAAAATGAGAAAAAAAAATCATTACTTTGTATCCTGTACAAGCTAAAAATTTTGGAAAAAAAAAAAATCCTAATAGAAAAGGTATGTTTACTGCTCTATTCAAAAAAGCTGCTTACCTGACATTTAATTTCTTCTGTATCAAGCAAATTAATTAACACTTCAAGACATCCAATGTCTCTGATGGCCAGCTGGCAAGTTTCTTGAGCAAGGTTGAAGTCTCTCATTGCACACAGTGCAATTACAGTAGCTGTTGGATTACCTCCCTAAAATATAGCAAATAATTAACATATATACAGAGTATTAAGTATGAAACTTATCTCTTCTACTAATTCTAGTAAAACTACTTCCAAAGAAGAAATCTGCTCAATTTTTTTTATTCTATGTTATTAAATAATGTAGACATAATAAGAAATGGAATTGTTGATCAAGACTTCAAATAACACATAGATTGAAGTGAGAATAATTAGCACAGATGACAAATGACTAATACAGCCTATTTAGAATGGACTGGCAAATTAGATAGTCAAGTACTGAATATTTGAGGGAAAAGAAACAAAAATTATTCAAGGTTCTTTCAGACTAGAAGAGGCCTTCAGTGTTAGGGATAGCACTGAGCAAGTATATAGGGACTGACCATTCAAAGTTTCCTTTAATACTGACTTTGTCTCTCTTAATATTGAGATATAATAGGAATCAGGTTAAAAATAAATAGAAGAAGTTTGTTCCTTAAAAAAGGTATTAGACAAGTAGAATTAGTTGTGAAAGGATTCTATGAAAACCAATACTTCAGAAGAATGATTTCATGAAAAATAATCAATTGAAGTTAAGTAAATCATAAATATCTCAGTTTTCAACTGCCTGAACTACACACGGGTAGGGCAGGGAGAATATTAGAGAGACTTGTATTTGCCATGTTCCTATCCTGCCCTGAGCATCCACTTATGGGTCTTGGTTTCTTCTTCCTTGGTAGATTATAAGCAGGTTCACATTACTGTAAGTTATGTAGCAAAATTTCCCACATTTGTGGAAATCAAAGGTTAGTCCATCTGGAGTGGAAGAGAAGAGCTTTAAGCAAAGAAAACTTTTCTTGTGAACATTCTATCTCCCTCCCTTTTGCAGTCAGGATACTGGGTACACTGACTTATGATCTGCCCCAGACCAGTCTCTTCAAGTCCAAATTCAAGTTCACTTACATGTGAATAGAAGTTATTGTAAGCCTGCAAGACTGTTGTATGAAACAGACATGAGATGCACTATTCAGTTTATTAAAAAGTAGGTTAAGGCATGATTTATTCATAATGAAAGCGTACGACTGTGAGAAAAAGTAATGTAATCACAGAGCAATCTAGCAAGTCAGCATGATGTGCAATTTGAAGTTAAAGGTACTCAAATTTACATGAGGAGTAAAGTGTGAGTTTTTGACTACATTGTTAATCATCTTTTGGAAGAAATTACTTTGAGTGACATTAAATTTTCCAGCAATGGAAAATTTTTTTCAGTCAAGACTGGATAGAGTATATCTTAGCAACAGCTACTACGCTGAGACTAAGAGAAAGGCCAAAAATAAATCCAACGGTAGGCAGAAAGTTAAATGATGTGATAATAATGGATTATTTTGAACTCATAATACAGATTTAGTGTTTATCAAATCAGGGAGGAATCCAGCTGCACAGAAATTAGGAGGGTTGACCTACAATGGAACTGCAATAGAAGCTGGAGTGTACAAACAATGCCAACTGGTGCTCATGAAGAAGTTACAACTTAGTGCACACAGAAAATTGAACTACTGTCTCAACCTCCCAAATGCCTTTGAATTCCAGAGAAGCCTTGGCTCACATCCAGATCTGAACTGAGCCACCAAGCCCATCTCCTTTAAATGACACCTCCGCAACTGTCAAGGACTTGAGGGCAACACTCCCCAAAATTTGTCAATCGGAGCACAACATTTTGAAATACAGAACATATAGAAGATGAGTAATGCTTGTGAAGTGAAACAAATAGATCTAGCAAAAACATTAACATTTTGCAGCATATCTCTAAAATGTAAACAGAAGCAGTAAAACAAATATGCTGTAAAAAAGTATTTAAATTTAACATGCTCTTCAACATAAAAGGTAGCAGAGAATCACAAATGAGAAAATATTATAAAATCAGTGAGAGAAAAACACTTGACGAAGTTTCAGATTGATAAATTATAACAGGTAAAACGTTTCTGATTATCAATGAAGTATGCGTGGATGGCACTTCATAGCCAATTTTTACTTACATTTCTTGCAACTACACCCATCCACAGAATTTTTCTACAGCAAATTGTTTAAATGCATCTATAAGCATCTGTAACATATAATGTACTGAAGAAAGATTCCTACAATTTTATTATCTTTTTTAGTTTTGTTATAATTTTGATTTCAGTAGAAAATGAAACTTGTGATTAGCTTGAAGAACATATTCTGATCTATTCCTACAGAACAAAATACTGTAACAATTTCTCAAATATTTTCCTATAGAAATAAGTTTGTCCGCATATTAAGGTTTAAATGATCTCTTTTAGTGAAAGTCTACAAAATATGACAGCAAACCAGACAGGATATTCTGTAGCTCAGAAGAATTAACAGTTATCCTTTGGTAAAGTTTCTGGTCTTTTCATACAGCTTAGACTTTGAGATTTACTTTGCTTTAAATTATATTGCTAACCTATGCTGTCTCTTCCTGTAGGGAAACTACATTTGCACATAATATAGTAATTCATGTTTCACTTATCTTACATGCAGAATGCTTGCCATTAGATATTTAATATGGCCCAAATTTTACAAAATAATACAATTTGTTTTTTCCTATATTGAATGTATAGAAGTATATATATACACATGTATTTCATTTTTTTCAGTTTCAAAGCTGATGGTAAAAGCACATAACCTATATTTTTAAAATAAAATCACAATAAAATCTTTGTCATATGTTCTGAAGCATCAGTTCTATTAAATATGACACTGCAATTCCAAAAATCATTTTTTCTTTTTTGAAGTTATCATTTCAGCAGGTCTTCCAATACTTACAAAGTTTAACATGCACAGAAATAGTTACCCCTCCACTTAGTCGACATAAAACCTACATCATATTGCTATAGCATTTGAAATCTGGTACACTGCATAGAAAATAAACTCTACAGGCAATAATCATTTTAAGGTTTCACATAAAGCACAGATTTAGTTCAAAGTCTACCTCTCTTCATATACGTTGGTATAACACACATATACCCACAAAATGAATGAAGGTAGAACTTCATTACTGCTAGATTATAAGTAAAATGTCTTTTGTGAAACGCATGTAATGTCTCTATTCTGATACTCAGAGCTCAGCTGAGAATTACAGAACTGATAGCTATATAAAATTAAAGTAGAACGAGTAGCAAAGCTTCTGTTCTCTTGCTTTTATTTTTGAAGTGTTTCATAGAGCACTATTATAATACTATAATGCATAGATTAATCTACTTAAAAATTCTAATGTATGAATACAAAGGCAGACGTATGAGATAATGATTGTACACACATCTGTGAGTACAATCTTGCTTTCTACACTGGGAGGAAGATTAGAAAAAGACCTGTATGTGACCTTACCAGAAAATGTCTCCATTACACCTCTGAACAGGGTGTGGAGTCTGTCTTTATATTCCTTCCTCAACTTAAAAAGGATTTTCAGCAACGGTGAAAGCTACAGAGGTGTCATACAAAATTTGCTGAGTTATGTTTTCATTCTTAAAAAGGTTTTCTGAAGGCAGCCCTCACTGTTACATGTATATTCTGAATTCTGTATGCCTGTCTAACTTCACAGCTGGGCATCATAACATAAATTTGAACTGAATGGAGACAGCCTGCCAAGCAATTCAGATCTGCATATCAGATGTTGTGTAGTTATTCCACATTCTTTGCCATTTCCAGTTTTCAGGAGTGCTCTCATATTTACATCCAGAACTCAATAATAAAACAAATAAATAAATGAATTCTGACCAGTGCTTGGTTGTCAGTTCAATATTAGAAACATCCTTATTCGGTGATGTTTCCCCAATTGGCTGAAATTATCAGTCAGTCCATGCTGAATGCACAGCAAGATGCAAACTTGTGCAAGGTGCATGAACTTCTGCCTGCATCCAGGTCCCCTTTTCACTTGCTTGCATCAGGCTTTCAGAAATTTTTCCATAGGATCTCAAAGAATGCTGGGCTTTGCTTTGGGGGTATTTATATAACAGAATATATAATAACAGAATCATAGAATGGCCTGGGTTGAAAAGGACCGCAATGTTCATCTACTTTCAACCACACTGCTTTGTGCAGAGTTGCCAACCACTAGACCAGGCTGCCCAGAGGACACCTTCTGACAGCTTCTGGCAAAAATGCATTCCAGTACAGCATGCCCCCAACACACTGCTCAAGGTTCTCAAGTTCTGGTTTCTCCTCAACAACAGCAGGGGCAGAAAGACAGAACTAAGAACTAAGAGCTACAAAGACAATTGTGTGTTCTCCATGTTGTTTGTGGATAAGACACGACAGAGTTACCCAGTATCAGGCCTGATTTATACTAGGTATAAGAAAAAAATAATGTACACAATATCTGTATTTTGAATACACTGTTTCTATCAGTAATGAAATCTCCGTTGAAGAAAAGAAATATTGTGAAGAAGATAGAGAAATTAACATGCAAAGAATCGTTCATTTTTGCTAGTAAGCAGGAGTAAATGTCTTCCTAGGCCTAATTTCTATCATTTATTTTTTCATGAACTTTCATTAGCATGAAATTTTATGAATATATTTTTAATACCTCATTGTCTTCTTTTAAACAATTACCTCAATTATAATGTAATAATAGATAATTAATTGTACAAGATTAAGATTTCAACATCACATATCCCATCCTACATAAAACCCTTCTCAATTAATATAAAACTTTAAATTTTGAAACCGTGATTTCAGTTCAGTAAGGCTACAGGAGAAAGATACAGAAGTTCCTCTGGAGTAATCTCTGGATCATGAACGCTTTTGCAGATGTTCTACCAGCAGTTGGAAACATTAGCTCTTCAAAGAGCTGAGACTGTAAGGAGCTGTATAGGAGATTCTTGGAATATCTAACCCATTTTCATCTGGTACAGTCCAAGTTAGGGGACGCATTGTTCTTTGCTTTTTGTTCTAAACCTCCAATAGCTGCGTTATGGGAGTACAAATAATAAAAGTACTAATAAGGCTATAATGAAACAGATTCTAAAAGTGTTGCCCAATTCATAGGAAAATGTACGTACACGCATGGAAAAATATTATTATTATAAAGAAGTTGCAGCGCATTTCAGTTTCGTGAGACAAAAAATTAAATAAAAATGAAATATATACAACTTCTGACTCAGAAGCATTTTTATAAATATACTTATTCAAAGGTGTATTTTTGTATTAATACATTCAACTTGTATTTGGATTTAGACTAATATGATTCAATATAACCAGAAAAGAAACTCATAGAACAACACCATGGTTAAAGTGGAATTCCATCCCAAACTACTATTCTTACAAAACAAGAAAGTAAAAACAAGTAGTAAAGTACAAAACAGAACTCTTAATTTAAACCTTTCCAACATTTTGATTTTATATTGAACTTGACTATCTCAAATCTCAGATCATTTTGTGATTTATTGCTGGAAATTTAAAATAAATTTTGATAAAGCTTAATGGAAGACTGAGAACTGCAATATAGTATGCATGACATGCTTCAGCAAAGCAATTTTTCTATGCTAGTGAACCTTCAAACACTTTGTTTTGTTCTGGTTTAAATACAAGTTCCAATTTTTCATTTTAGTTTATAAGACATACAAGCTGCAACTTGTTAGAGATGAGTTATGGACAAGTATAACTCAGTTGTGGAATAATTCCCTTCCCCACTTCCTGAATCTTCCAGAGTTCTTGGGCTACAGCCTGGCAATGCGTAAACCATAACGGTTAGATTATAGCTAAAGCCAGTGGAAAATAACAGGCATTAAAAATCACACAATCCAAAACGTTTATGTTGGACTACAAGTTACAGTGCTTAGAAGTTGTGTGATTTTAGTTACAGATTAATTTTTTCACCTTGTTCCTGTGTCAGAGTGGCAGAAGCAACATACACGTTAGGACCTAGGCTCAGTGAGTAAAAATTGTCATGATCTTTCATGAAATTGAAAAAAAAAGTGACTTTGAAACAAAAGAACGTATCTATTATTATTATTATTTTCTGAGTGAACCAGAAGTTTTTGTTAAACAATGTGATTCCTTCTCGAAAATTCTGCCTAGACATACACCTATTCTGTTAGCTTTCCTTTTTGGTGCTTAGCAATTGGATTGAAGAGTCAGTGCAATTCACGTGGAAACATACATAGTGTCTTAACAATCTGCTCATTTCTGAAATTTTCATGTTAGGAGTGTATTTGTTCCCCGGTTGCATCTAGACAATTTCCTAGAGACAATGGACTACTCTTTCTGAACCCAAACAAATCTGCAGAGAAAAGTAAGAAGGTTATACTGTGGGCAACAAACCCACAATCCCATTATGATTTCTAGATCAGATTGCTGCAATATATGTTAATCTGAGATTTAATCTAACAGATCAATCAGAAACTACTGCTGTTGCAAAATGGCATTATTCATGAGATTGTGTAAACACTGAAGTCATCCTGAGTTTTAGCTCTGGCTTCAGTTTTAGCTACCACACACCATCTGTAGTACCTTTGGTAGCCATAACAGAGTTCAGACTTCAGTTTCATCTGTCAGAGTAACTTGAAGTAATCACATCTACGCAGTAAGTCTTAGATTGTCTCCAACTCAAAACATAGGCTTCCAATGACATTCCAGTGTGAAAGAACTCAGATTCAACAACTGTCTAAAATATCCTCTACATAACAGCTCCTTTCAGCATACACACATTGCATGACTTCATCTTCCACCATTCTCTATAAGAGAAGCCACCTTCCTTGGTCTTGGTACTGTCTTCAGCTTCCACTGTCACAAAACCAGACGCAGTCCATATACAAATGATTTACTTCAGCATTTCTAATGAAAGGACCTTGTTTGTGCAAAGTAACAGGTCACAAATTTCCTCAGGCCAAACCTGAAGAAGGTTGCTCATTCACATGTTTTTACCATGACATTCCAAATCTCAGCTACTGCTCAGCTCTCTCTTCACCTTCAGAAGAATCACAGAATCACAGAATTGTAGGGGTTGGAAGGAACCTCTAGAAATCATCGAGACCAACCCCCCCTGCCAAAGCAGGTTTCCTAAACCAAGTCGCACAGGTGGGTGCCCAGGCAAGATTTGAACATCTCCAGAGAAGGAGACTCCACAACCCCCCTGGGCAGCCTGTTCCAGTGCTCTGTCACCCTCACCGTAAAGAAGTTCTTATGCACATTTGTGCGAAACTTCCTATGCTGCAGCATAGAGGTTGCTCTGGAGAGCAAAGACTTACATACTCATAAGTCACATGCAACAGGATAGCCATCCTTTTCAATGCTCATCAGTATTTAAATGCAAAGCTTTCTGCCTCCCCTCATCAGTGTCCAAAAGGTCTGACAAATCCCTCTAGAAATAGTCATATTAATTTCTGTGATCAAGAAAGGAATCATTTTGGAATGGGAAACTACACTGGTAGAATAATTGTAATAGTAACATGTAACAGCATGCAATGTCCTGGACTATGTTGATAATAACTTCCTCTTCCAAGTAGTACAGGAACCCATGCAAAAAAGGTGCTATGCTGGACCTTGTCCTCACAACAAGGAAGGGCTGCTGAGTAATGTGAATCTCAAGGGCAGACTTGGCTATAGTGACCACAAAATGGTGGAACTCAAAATCCTTAGGGTATCAAAGAGGGTGCACAGCAAGCTTGCTACTCTGGACTTCAGGAATGCAGACTTCAACCTCTTCAGGGAACTACTTGGCAGGGAGAAAGCCCTGGAGGGAAGAGGGGTCCAAGAAAGCTGGTCAGTATTCAAGAAGCATCTCGTTCGAGCCCAGAAGCAGACAAAAAGGAAGACATACAAGAATGCCACGAAACCTTTGTGGAGTAATAAGGAGATCCTGGACTTACTCAAATTCAAAAAGAAAATCTATGGGAAAAGGAAGCAGGAACAAGTTACATTGGAGGACTACAAATAAGCTGTCTGAGTGTCTAGGGGTCAGGTTAAAAAAACTAAAACCCAAATAGAATTAAATCTAGCCAGGGACATGAAGGTGAACAAGAAGAAATTCTACAGGTATATCATCAGTGATAAAAAGAAGGTCAGGAAGAATGTGGGCCCTCTCTGGAAGGAAACTAGAGACCTGGTCATAAGGGATACAGAGAAAGCTAATGTGTGCAATGTCTTTTTTGTGTCAGTTGTCACCAGGAAGGACACTAGTAACCCTACACAAGCTGCAGAAAGCAATGGTAAGAACTTGTAGAAGGTAGATCTGCCTGCTGTAAGTGAAGACCCTTCAAGACCATCTAAAGAACCTGAAGGTGCACAGGTCCAAGGGATCACTGAGATCCATCTACAGGTGCTGACGAACTGGTAGATGAAATTGCCAAGCTGCTATCCACCATATTTGAAAGGTCATGGCAGTTTGGCTAAGTTCCCCACTGACCAAAAAAGGGGAAATATAACCCCCATTTTCAAGAAGCGAAAAAAAGATCAACAGAACTACAAGCCAGTCACTGTTACCTCTTGCCTGGCAAAATCATGGAGCAGATCCTCCTGAAGGCGATACTAAGGCAAATGAAAAATTGGTGGTTGGTGGTAACCAATGTGGTTTCACCAGGGACAAGTCATGCCTGACAAATTTGGTGGCCTTTTATGACAGAGTTTCAGCATCAGTGAATAAAGGAAGAGCAACTGATGTCATCTACCTGGACTTGTGCAAAGTGTTTGACACTGTCTTGAATGACATCCCAGTTGTCAAATAGGAGAAAAATGGATTTGGGGAATGGACTACTCACTGGATAAGGAATTGGCTGGATGGTCATACTCAGAGACTTGCATTCAGCAGCTCAGTGTCCAAGCAGAAACCTGTGACGAGTGGCATCCCCAGAGATCAGTATTGGGACTGGTGTTATTTAACATCTCTGTAAGTGACATGGACAGTGGGATCGAGTGAACCCACAGCAAGTTTGCAGACAAAATCAAGCTCAGTGGTGCAGTTGACATGCTAAGAAGATGGGATACCATCCAGAGGACCTGGACAGGCCTGAGTGGCAGGCCCATGCCACCCCTATGTAGTTCAACAAGGCCAAGTGCAAGGTCCTGCACCTGGGCTGGGGCAATTCCAAGCACAGATACAGGTTAGGTGGAGAGCATCTTGAGAGCAGCCCTGAAGAGAAGGATTTAGGAGTGTCAATTGATGTAAGGTTCAACATCATCTGTCTTTGTAATCCAGAAGGCCAACTGTATCCTGGGTTGCATCAAGAGAAGTATGACCAGCAGGTTAAGGGAAGTGATTCTGCCCCTCTACTCTGCTCTAATGAGATCCCACATGGAGTACTGCATCCCCCAACACAAGAAGGACATTGTTGGAGCAGGTCCAGAGGAGGGGCAGGAAGCTGATCAGAGGGCTGGAGCATCTCCTTCACAGAGACAGGCTGAGAGAGCTGAGGCTCCTCAACTGAAAGAAGGGAAGACTCTGAGGAGACCTTACAGTGGCTCTCCAGTACCTGAAGGGGGGGGGGGGGCCTACAGGAAAGCTGGGGACTTTTTATAAGGGCACGTAGTGACAGAATGAGGGCAAATGGTTTTAAACTGGAAGAGGGTAGATTTAGACTAGATATCAGCAAGATATTATTTACTGTGAGGGTGGTTAGATACTTGAATAGGTTGCCCAGTGAGGTTCTGAATGCCCTCTGCCTGGAAGCATTCAAGGTCAGGCTGGATGGGACTTTGAACAACCTGGTCTAGAAGGAGGTGTCCCTGATTATAGCAGAGGAGTTGAAACCAGATGACCTTAAAGGTACCTTGCCAAACTATTCTATGATTCTTCCTTGTTTTTCATTGAACTTTACTTTTATTTTATTTTATTTTTAATTTCTGACCTGTCTCTCAATACATCAGCTAGGAAACACATAGAAATGGGTGATCCTTAGGATAGTAATTAACCTCTACCTCTACATTAGAGTTGGTGTTTATGGTCAAAAATCAACTGGCAGTTATATATTTTATATGTCTCTTGTGATTAGGAATGATTGTACAGTATTTTGAGGAGAGAGCTATGCAAGTTCTTCAGAGCTGCCAATTATAATAATAATAATATGAGAGTTCTCCATTTGCCAATATTTCCTACCCAGTAAATTTATCATAAAAATTCTTTTTCATGACCAGCACTGGCTAAATTGTTAAAAAATACATATCTTAACTACAAAAAATAGTTTTTCCATGTCTTTATCCCACTGTTTTTTCAGCATTCACTTTTTTTTTCCCCCCCAAAAAATTTAAAAGAAAATCTCAGCTAATACCAGAAGATGGGAACAGGAGATGTTCACGTACAGTGCAGAAGTGAAGGTTATAAAAAGATTACTTGCCAAAGCTGACAGGTTAGCCAAATATGTGCCTAGAAACACTAGCAGGTGGCATATGATTATGTCTCATGTGTTTGGTATTTTCTGAAGAACATCAGTCTACCACTTCACCAAACTGCAATAAAATTATTTTTTCATCTTGACCCTCAAGTTGAGTTGAATACTCTCCAGTGAATACTTTCGCAAGGGCAGATTAAAGGTTTATTGTTAGATACTCTACTAATAAGGTCATCTAAATTATTTGCAAACTTGGCAGTTCTGAAAAAAAGCGTTATGCACTTGTAAAATAATTTTATATGGAAATGCTATATATATATTCATATACAATAATTTAGTAGCTAAAATATACTCAAATGCAAGCCTTGCTAACGTGTTAGTATAAAAAAATAACATCTTTTTCCACAGATTGTGGGAAAAAAATAACATAACATGCAACACATTTCCTATACAGATATTTTGCTATTAGATTGTAATATTTGCTTCTATTACACATCCAGGACTGAATTTCACGATTACAGATAAATCCCTTTAATAATATTGCACACAAAATAATTTCTAAGTTAGTTACATATCTACCCAAGTTCCTAACATCTATGTTAACATCCAGCTATCCAATTATAGTTGTACCGTTGTACCAAGCAGTTAATCTTCCCAGGAAAATGGAAGCCAAATCAAAAAAGACAGTTAGTTCCTCAGAAGTGGTGTTTACATTTCTCTGGGCAGTTTGATATTCAGCGATATCTGAGAACATTCAATTTTAGACTTTTTCTATTGCTACCAGAAAATATTTAAGTGGTATTGCAATATGTAAAATAACTAGACCAGCAAGTAATGTTTTAGAGGATACACTGCAACACTAATGCCATTTTTTCTTTTTTTTTTTTACAAGATTTAAAGTAACTTTTAATTAGTTTCACTTGAGATGAATCAGTATTAGAAGACTATTTTATTCCTTAGACTAGTATGTTCAGAGCTATTTCGAGGTTCAGTATTTGAAAATAAAACAAAATTACTTTTCTGCTACTCCCAAAATACAACTGATTTCTTAATCCATGCATTTTTATGAAGCTGATTTAAGATTTTATAATGAGTACAATGTAATCTTAAGTATATGGAACATTTCCAGTATCACTGTAATTTAAGAAAGCTAGATTTCTCAATTTTGCAGTTAGAAATACTGTACCTATCCTCTATTTCATACAAAAATTGAAAAAAAAAAAAAACCTACAAGCCATATCAGTGTTTAACCAAGTGCCATAAATTTATAATTGATTCTTTAAAAAGTTTTGCTGTATACACGATCTGCTAAACTTCAGGAGGGATGAGATTGCTACATAACACTCTTCAGCAAGTCTTTCATTTGCACAACAAAATAATTGGTTATTTTGAAAGGCTGAATGTTTTCTGCCACAAATTTTATGAGAAAGTTTCAGATAACTAAAACCTCAGACCTCAAATACGAGAAATCTCAGATTATACAAAAACTCTGATTGACTACTGATATATAATAGTGTGTATGCCATTGTTGCTGCTTCTCCCTTCCCCCCAGGCAGAGAAATGTCACACTGCAAACCTCACAGAGTGCAAAAGAACTCCCAGACACACACGCTTCTTCCATTTAAGACTGTTTTGGATACTCTGAGTCCAGTGTTCTGAAACAGGCTCCCTGTTTCTGCAACAGGTTGAACCTTTCCTGCCCACACTTCTTCCTTTCATTCACACATGGATTTTCTGCACTTTGATATGCCCCAACCATGAAAATATCAATCTCCAGATGTCTCTCTGCCTTTTCGTTGGGAAGAAAACCCTCTCATACTGTTTATCAACAATATCTATTTAACCTTTCTTTCTAAACTCTTCATCTTAGCTCCTGGCAGAGCTTTCCTGCCTATTTTCATTATTTCACCTGCATTTCTAACCAGTACATTTCTGTCCCAAAAATGCTAGTACTCTCCACGTACAAAAATCTCAGCCAAGGAACCATTGTGTCTTCTTGCAAATTCCATTTCTGTAACTGATAAGTTTGAGCTCCCTAAGAAATGGAAATAAATTCTGCCACCAGCCATAATAGTCTTCTGTCTTAGCTCTGCTTACACTGCAAAGGGGATGTAGCTCTTTCCCAACTCATTGTAACACTTGCATTATAAGAACTTGACTGATAGCTTAGATTTCTTTGATACTTATTCCTTGAGCCAGCTTCCCAGGAGAAAAAATTAGGACTTTTAGATGCATCTTGAGTTGTTTTTGATTTTTTTTGGTAGAGTGGTTTTTGATAATTTTTTTTCCCAGTGATCAACCTCAGCTCTGTTGAAAAGAAGGTAAAGTACTGGTACCCCTCGATCTCCTATTCTAGCAAAAAAGTTGGTGTAAAATATGATCCCCCTCACTCTATTTCTTAAGTTTTTTTCACATGTACAATGCAGTCCTTCCTCCAGAAATCTAATATGCAAGAAACATTATTTTAATAGATAATGTAAAATCGGAACTAAGCTGTAACAGTAGAATTCACTTAGTTGAAATATTAACAATTCTTCATTCCAAATTTACCCGATCTAGTCCCAAAAGATTCTTAACACAATGCTGTCACCAACCTCACTGATCTTCCTTTATTGCCCATTCTTAAGCCAATGAGGAGACATGGCAATCAGACACATGCTCTATGCTCTGTTTCGCAGCTCTGGGAAGCTTGAAGGTAGGACAAGGAGCCAGACCACAGAAGCAGCTGCTTCCCAGTGGAGCAATTCCAACATGGTTGCTCTTTCACAGAGAAAGGCAAAACAGGGAAGGGCAAAAAGTCAGAAGGGAATTTCCACTGTATTAGAATTTTTGTCCTTGTCATTGTCTGCAAGTACAATTCACAGGACCCAGCAAATTTACTTTATACAGGATGCAACTGTCTTTTTAAGATGGTAATCTAATAGAGCCATAAAAACCAGGTATTTTCCAGGTTTTATGGAACTTTTGTGTTTGTACATTAATGTTATGGAGTCTTGCTGAACTGTAAATCATGTTTACTGCAGCAGATATTCAAAAATAGTCACATCTAGAAATGACTGCATTTTCTAACATCTATTATTTATTTCCTTTGATTTTTAAAGTGTGCAAACAACGTATTCATCTTTTCAAAACGCAAACCCTCCAAAATGTATGCGTCTATGTAAATATGTTTGTAGATACTTAAATATTGCAGTCATAAATTTATGTTCTCTTACGTTGCATGTGTCAAGAACACTTGCCTACAAGAACAACAAGATTGCCAAAAAATCTTCCAAGTCTGGCCAGAAGTGCAGTATTTATACTTGAATTAAAATTAATTCCATGTGCAGGCTAAAGTAGCACTCCATCAATAAAGCATTTCAACCACTGTCTGTGGTATGGCACAGAGGCATCTCTTTTCAGCTTTATCTGACACTAGGGATTTCTTGCTTTACGTAGCTAAAAATTGACAGAGAACTATTTTAAGTATATCTTCAAGTGCTTTGTTTAATTTATATCTAGTTTAAATAGCTTGGAAGACTTGGGTGTACATTAAAACACGAACAAGTATACATTTAAATTCTGAAAACAAAGTCTTTTCATATGATGGAATTTTGTATTAAAAATACATCTTACCAGGTACTCACTACAGGATCTCCATTCTAATTCTAGTTCTAAGCCATTAAGTAATTTTGCGTGTTGACATCTCAAATAAAATACATTTATTTCTAAAATGGAGGAGCATGAAAAATTTATTTTCCTATTTGCCCTTCTCATACTTCACTCAAAATGGTTTCAAACAAATGTAAATATGTTTCAGTATTGAATCATGTCCAGTGCTAAAATCTAAATGTATGTATATGAAGGATCTAATGAGGAGAGAGAGTTTGTGAACTACATCATCAGGAGCCATTTAGCTAAAGAGGGTGGTTCATAGATATGCCAATGAAAAGATTTCTAGGCGTTCATCAACAGTAACGAATTTCAAGTATTCTCTCTGGGAGGATCTGAGGGTTATTACTAAAAAGCAACATGGTTATTTCTCTCAACTCTCAGAAAAGTACAAAGACGTGGTCCATAAAACAGAAGCAAGCTATCAGTCAACTGAAAGATTTTAAAACCACATCTTGGACTGAAATCACATGCAAATCAAAAGAAAAACAAACAAACAAAAAAACAACCTGTATCATGGAAATCGTATATGTAGTGTGTTCAGCATTAGCGATAGCTGAACAAGTTACTTGCTGGATGTTATATCAGATTAAACTCATGAAGATTTACTTTAGAGTAGCTAAAATGACAAGAATATAGAGGTTAAATCTACAAAGGATGAAGCATAAAGAATTTAGAGACTTGTATTATCCATCTGTTTCCATGCCTCTGGCTACGGACAGTAGCACAGGTCTCACATACATGAGCTAAGAAAAAACACTGAGAGTGCATTAAAATACTTTTCTCTGATGCTGAAAGGACTGGAAGAAGATCAATCTGTTCTTACTCCTCATCAGTAATTTTGTTGTACCAACAAGTACAACAACACAATCATTTTTATCTGTCGGATGTGTATGCTCTGCAGCTGTACTCAAAAAAAATAGATAAACCAGCAACTTCATTAGTAACTTACATTACTTAAATTCCTGTACAAACTTGTGAAGGAATTTTTCCTGAGAGAAAAACATGACTAGTTCTAGAGTTTTCCAGAAGAGTTGAGGGGATTTGTTTTGTTTTGTTTTCAGACATACACAGAAGTCTAAGAATCTTTACTTGTATACTCCAAAAGATTTTCAACAACTCTATGTAAAAAGTCTTTTTTGTTTTAGAAGATCTGTTTATCATATATTTTCCTGCTCATTGAGATCAACTATCCAGACACAAGACCATGTTAGAACTACTTCAGTCATGCGTTAATCATAGTTGATGAAAGACTTTAGGCAAGTATTCAGTTTTAATAAAAACTCCTGAAAGTTACTATCCACATAAAGAAATATCTTGGAAAGTTTCGAAAAGCAAAATAGAAACCTAATAATTAATAAAGAAATTATACCATCTTAAGTTTTAAATAACACTGAACAGATGGCTTAATCTAAGGGTCTACATAAGCCAAAAACAGCAGATAAAAATGCAGGGGAATAAGGGTGGGTGTTAGGAAAGCAAACAGCTCAAGTATTCAAGCATGTGACATGGCAGGGCTATTGTAAAATCAAAAAATATATATATATATACAAAGAACGAGAAGTTGATACGGTGTCCTCAGATGTAGAGAAGAAAAAAAGAAAGTGGCTTTTTTTTTTTTTTTTTTTTTTTTTTTTTTTTTTAAATCAATACTTCTAACTTACCCTTAAATATTTTGCAAGTTTCTGAATTCCCCAGTATTCTGATGGCAAATCAGTGCTTCCTTCCTGGTGACGTACAGGTTGTTCTTCATCTTCATCAGTCTCTGAAGAACTTTCACTAACTTCTTCAAACATGTCTGATATTTTACTAAAAATGAATGACGACCATCATTCACTTTAGATAGCTTTAAAGGATTATGAACAAGCATATGTTAAATAGATATAACAATCCTGCCTAATAATAGCATTGGAAACACGTGATTATCACTACCAAATACTAAGTATGGTGATAAATATTGTAAATAGAGGAAATATTAATTAAAATTTTGAAGAAAAGACAAGTAAGCCATACCATTTTAAAGCTGATGGAATTTTAACAGATTCAGAAGAAGTACCAGAGGCTTTCTTTTTTTTTTTCCCAGATACAGTACTCTTTCTCTGTTCTTTTTCTCTTGCAACTTTGTCACTAAAATGTAAGAAAAAGCTATGTTTGGATACAGATTATATCAGCACATACGACTTCGTGAATCTGCACAGCAGATTTCATTAAAAAGAAAACACACTGTATCTTAAATGACTAATTTTATTTTATGAAAACAGGGGAATATTATAAAATTTGCATGATGCCAACCTGTATGTAAAACAAGATCAATGAAGTATATGCAGCCAGACCACTGGTTCATCTGTCCTAGCATACCATCTCCAACCATGACCACTAGCATCTTTCTAGGTAATAGCACAAGATCAACAGAGGAATCATTTTTTTCCAGAATATTTCTTAGAAAATTTTGGTTCATGGAAATCTTAAGTGTTCTCACATAAGCAGTTCTGAATTATTTTTTTTTCCCATAAATTTGTCGGCTTGCTTTTTTTTATCTCAAGAAAATGAACGGACTTCAACATCCTGTGGCAAATAATAATAATAATGATAATAATGATAATAATATTTTTAGAGCTTAGATGTGTTCTGTGAAAAAAAATAGGTCCCTTTGTTCTGAACTTTCAGTCTCACTGAGACTCACTTCACTTGATGTCCTATGTTTTTTGTATTAGAACAGACATCTTCTTCAGTCATAACTCATGTTTTCAAAACTCTCATTTTCCTCTAGGTATCTTTTCTCCAGGTAGAGGAGTCCTAGTCTGTTTAGCTGTTCTTGACACTGAATTGTTCCACTGTTTTGATCGTGAGCTCAATATTATGTATCTTCCTTTCCTTGTATTCCAAGAAGAGTCCCAGGCCCAACTGAGGAAAACTTTTGGTGCTTTTTTGGTTCCTAATTTACAGTGCTGTGAAAACGAAATGTACTTTTTTGCCTGGGTTGGTCATACTAAAACAGAAATAACAGTAATTGCTAGCACAAGTTAGGGAGAGCTACAGAAAATTCAATTATAAAGATAACTACTTACCTGCGGGCAGCAGAAAGACCAATATTCTTCCACTTCATAGATGGTTCTAATATCCTCTTGTCAGTGGATCTGCTTTTTTCAGCAGAACTTTTCTTTTTCTCATATTCATTCTTTTCTGTGTAATCATCAAGGTTTGGGGATTGGCCGGAGACCTTAGCAACTACTTCTACATGCTGATCATTTTTCTCATATGTCGGTTCTTTAAAAAATGTAAATTCCTTACAAAAGAAGAAGATAGGGTTTGCCAGTCATACTTCTAAATGAGCAATGGACATTAAAACAATAACTTATCAGCAAAATATGAAGTGAAGGGCTTATTATTTATTAAATGTAGAATTAAATTATAGGTATAAAATGAGATTACCTTTAAAAGAATGAAACGTTAGATTAATCTGAAAAGCAACTGCATGCAGACTAAAAGTTTCAAAATAAATGAAATAAATAGATTTGGAGTTTCTTGAATAGACTTGGGTATTGAGTGTATTTCATTTCCTAGTGTGTTAAATAATTTGCAATACAAGCACTTTTATAGAACCTAATGCCCAGTAAGTTTTAAGACTTGGTCATTCTGCTCTCTATGGATTCCTTATATTAATAAATATTTCCTTGCACAAAGCATTTACAAAAAAATCCCATCAAAAAAATAAACAAAAGTAAAACTGAAAATAGGCTGTAATAAACTGCTAGACTTCAGTTCCAAGTAATTTAATTTGATATAGTTTAGAATTAATATAAATGCTTTCCATTTCAGTTTTTTTCATTTTCTGTCTCTCAAAAGAGACAATGGTGAACAAGACACACGTCAAAACAGAGCTGAGTGGCACCTACCAATCCTTCAGCTGTCAATGTCTGGTACCATGGCTGATCAAAAATATCCAGAACAGCAAAGATTCCTGTCAACTGTTATTTTCTATTGGAACATATTCAATTTTTACAGGAAAGATAGCATATGATCGTTACTCATTATTGTTGCAGCTGTCTCTACCAGATAGGCAAAGACATTCTTTCGTATCTGATATAAGGCAGTTTTAAGGAGACTGTCACAGTATGATCTGTCTTCGATTAGTATCTGATGAGAATGGGCTGTTCCTAGCTTGCTTACCCAACTGTCTCATCATAAATTAACTCTTGTTAATTCTCCTATTCCAAAAAGATACTCTAAACAAGGCAATTTATTGTGATTGTCAGGGAATTGATGCTGTTGCTACACCGGCTAAACGTGTTTTTAAAAGTATATTTACTACAGCAGTGTATGCCAACTCAGCACTTGAAGATGTTAACAAACAAGGCCAAGAAGATATTAAGCAAGTTAATTGGCTCTGCAATATATGTGTACATAACTAGCCTTTTGAAACGCCCCTCAGAAAATAAACCAAAACTGTTTCCAGTTGTACTTTATTTTATACAGGTGATCTTGAAAATAGTTTTTTTGTCCTTTTTATAGTTCTAGTGCAGAGGTGATTTTCCTTTAAACACAAATGTAGTGCTGCACGACAGAAATAACTCATTTATATTCTAATTTTAGAATGCAGAGTGTACTAAACAAGCTCATCGGCAAGGCAACCAGATAGGATATTGCTATTGAATAGGATGGCATGGCTGACACTCTTCAGGGAATACAGAATCAATTATTTATACGACTACTAAAGGAATACAACGTAAATTCTATTTGCTTAGTCTTATTTAACTTTTAAACACTTAACTTTTAAACGTAGTTACAGTATATTTATCAGCTCCATTGCCATTTAGAATTAGAATTTTGAAAAATATTAAAATACCAACTTACTTTACATTTTATGACCATCACATGAAGCCAAATCACTTTGATAACGCTTTAAAACAGTAACGACTTAAACATTCATACATTGGCCCATTTATGAAATGTAAACCAATATGTAGATATAAAATTAAAGAAATATTTGCATACAGGATAAGTAAAATCCACATTAGAACTTTTGCACTCATTGCACTTTTGAACGAAACAACTTACAAATTTAATTCCATTACCATAAGCTACTGTACCTATGTGTACAATTTAAAATGTACTGTTCTTTCAGAACTGTCAAATTTTCTTGTCTCAAAAAAGTAAATATCAGCCCTAAACCTCCCAGACTGGTACCTAAGCAAATGAAATTTTCCCTGTTAATGTCTTCCTCCTTAAGATAATTACAATGTAATGATTTTTACCACAAAGCTATTAATCTGTTATAAGCACAACAGAAGTCTGAAAAAAAATGTGTTGGTTTTTTTTTTAATAACAGGAATGATGGAACAACTACAATTGTAGTGGCACAACTGATTCTGTTTTAACAAACAAAACATGATGCTTCTAACTCTAATTTAGAGCTCTAAACAAATGGCAAATGCATTTTTGAGTGACTGAAACAACAGTCATTGTGTAAACTGGACACATAACTCTTAGCTCTGAAATTTAAATCAGGCAGTTCTTGTAAAAAAAAAAATTGGGCTACTTATATTTGAGTAACAAAAAATGAAGATAAAAATTCAAGTGGTTTCGATCATGGAAAAATATTGTCATAAAAAGTTGACCTTTTCTGTGAGGATATCATATTTTCCTACTCTGACATTTCCAGTGTTCCATAAGAAATAACATTAGAAGACAAGTAGAATTCTTTATGCAAAATTAGAAACTGACCTCACATGCTGGATCAAACCTCATGACACTGTATGATAGAACTATAACTGAAATAGTGTAGTATCTGCTTTCAAGTAAAGAAAATGAAAAACCAAAAACTTGAGTCCACAATTCTAAAATGTAAGCAATTTTAATAACATTAAGCATTACGAGGGTTAGTATTAATACTACATATCAAGTGCCATATTCGAGGTAAGCACTCTAGCTTTGCTCATGTTGTTCTTCCTGTTGACCTGAGAAATTTTTCATATGCATACAACAGCAGTTCTTCCTTTTATATTTTTTTATTTGTTTCTTTTGTGATTGGGCTGGGTTCTGCTAACATCTGCAAAGGACATGAACAACTGAACCAGTATCAGTTGCATAAAGCTTGCAGATACATTAGATTCCAATGCAGGTTTATTCTGCATTCAGGCTGATTCCAGAGGGAAGGTGAGGTTTCATTGAAGCCATGCTACAGAGGAACAGGCTGTGTAGTTGGACACAAGGAGTACAAGCCCTCTCCACAAGTAACAGAACCCCAGTCAACTCTGTGCCTTTAAGCAGACACTAAGACTTTCTTTTAAGCACACAATTCATGGTTTTATCATAGAATTGTTATTTTCAAATAAACAAAAGTGAAGAAGAATTGTACCTTCCTGAAATCTTGAACACATGTATGTTTTATTCAAGACTACACATTAATAATTATTGCTCATTAAGGTTTTTATTTTCCATTTCACGACAGTGGAGCTAAATTACTCTGAAGCACAAACTGATCTCTCAGAAGGTTTAGACCAGCCATAAAATAAAGTCTGTGATGTCAGTACTTCTTAACTAACAACTATCTGAATGTAAACTGGCAGCTATTGCACTTTAAGTTACATCGCAATTATCAGGAAGGTAAGTTGGTTAGAATAAAAAGAAGTCTGAATTCAAGGTGTGATTAGAGTAAGGATGAAACTTACTACTTCTGTAAGACAGAATAACTCCCTTTTTACACCACAACTTAATTATTCGCAAAAAGCATGTATTTAACTGAGATTTGAGAATGTGCAAACAAAAATAATGAAGGCATCTCTCATACTTCAAAATTCTGCATTTAACCAAAGATTTAACTTTGATATAGAACATCAACATTCAGGTCTATAATGTGATTCCTATCAATATATATTTTTACAAACTAGAATATACGCTTACAATCAATATATACATACCTGCTTAGCCATATTTTCCACAAACTTAGGTGATCTTTCTCTTAAAAATGTGACAATATCTTTATACACATCACTTTTTCTTTCATAGTCAATTTCATCTTTACCCTTTATTTCACCCTTCAAGAAAGAATAAATTGAAGTTATTAACAGTACTGCTTAATTCAATCTGTATCATAAAACACTGCCAAAGAGCACATGGGTCATGCACTGTAAAGAATTAGGTGCAGAAGCCTCACACTTAGCACAGAGTTCATCAGACTTCAGTAAATGACACTGAAAATGCATGGATCACCTCTATGGATCCATCAGATAATTAAGGTCCTATATGCAGTTCTGCAAGTTAAAGTTCACCGTACTGCATGTTGTTCAACTGAAAAAGATTTAGGACTCATAGCAAAAAAACAAACAAACAAACAAAAGCAAACAAACTAAATGTGATCTATTTTTTAATTCTTAGGAAAAGCACTTTGTAAAGTTACACTTGATGGACATCAGTTTCTCTTCAAATTATCAGTCCCTGCTTAAACTAAATAAAGGACTACTATCCCTCCACAAAATCTGCAAAGAGCTAACTGCAATGAAAAGCAGACAAAAAGAGATAAAGAATTTCTAGAATAGCTCCACTGAAAGTAGAAAGAACTGCTTATATCTTATAAGAATACAAATGCAAGCTCATATGTATGAGTGACAATATAAAGCATCATCAGTATTAGCCATACAGTAACATCACATCCTAGATCAGGATCAGTGAGGACCTAGAGATGTACCTAGTCCCACAGTGCTTTCAATAGGGGTAGTGTGAAGGACTTCAGGCACATGCAAAGACCAAACAAGCTCTGCTACCAAAACACATTGAATACACTCCTGCTATAGAGCTTAAAGAAAAAGCACTCTAAATGTATGGGAAAATTTGTATATTATTCCTTCCCAATACTAGCATTACTATTTCTTCTCCATCAGTATAAGCAAACTAACTCTACAAGTCTTACATCTTCAATACTGTTACCCCAAACCTGATGGACTTTTTATTGTAGCACATAAAAATATTTTTTACTCTATGGTATTCCTTAATATTACTTACTCCATTTAAAAACACTCCTGCTGTGCTGCAAGTGATACACAAAGGATCAGTGTCGTGTGGTTTGATGATTAAGTAACAAATTTCCCCGTGCACTTGTCTCCATGGAGGAGCTCTGCATCCGTTAGAGAATGTGTAATCTGTAACCAATTAGCATTAGTGTTTTAACCCAATTTAGAATTATATTTTCTGAAGATTAATATAATACACGTGCAAATCAAGCTCCTTGAACAATATGTTACACTTAAGTATTCACACTCTGTTGGGAATCAGTCATATAAAACTCTGTGCACCACAGCCTAACCCAACAAAGAACTGTGACTATGCCTAACACGTTTCATCTTCAAGGACTCAGTTTATTACCTCTACTTCTAATGAAGACATATGATATTTCTCTAAGTAAAGGCTAGAGAAGCACATTCCATATCTGAAAATATATTTTATTTGACTTCCTATCTTTAAAGAGGAAAAAAAAAAAACAATTTTAATTTATTAATGGAATTATTTTAACACATTCCATGTAACAGTCAAGTACTTCAATAAAGGTATATGTAAATGCTAGATATGATAAAATTTGGACCTGATGTGTATTCCAGTGATTCCAGTACTGTATTCTCTCCTTTCCCAGAGAAATTCTTGAGAAGATTCACTTCATTATTCACAGCAGCTGGGTTTAGTCTTACATCTCTGCAATTAATATAAAACAGTCTAAAATCTATTCATCAAAAGGATGCACACTGAGATATTAAAATGGAATATAATATGCTTTTTTTCTTGTACTCAAAGTTTTAGTAGTAGCAACTGAGGTCTGGGATGGGTCACTTACCATTGATTTTCTTTGTTATACCTGTTAGTTCAAAGACATTTAATTCACAGCTAGAAAGTTCTTATAACTATGAAACAGACTCGAGTGTTTTCACGAAGAAATAATCAGTTCCTTGAAAATACTTAACTGCTACTTTGTTATTTATACAAATTACTTCAATTTGCTATGAAATGCAAAACATATGCAACAAAAAAACTTAAACACTTGTAGGCACACACGTACCCACACCTACAGCAAAATCTTTAGGGAAAAGAATTTTTTGGTAACTTAGCAAACAGTGAAAGTTATTTCAATAAATATAGTTATATTACATGAAAAGCACATGTTGTGGGTTGAAAACAATGTAATTTAACAATAAAATGAAAAATATGCGTGAGCTGACATACTAAGGTTGCCTTTGAAGTGCACTTACTGTGAAATGTGTTTTAAAGAACTGTTAAGGAGTTGCATATCCAGCTGATGAAGAAGAATAGCGATTTTCATTTTCATCTCTGTTTGAGGATCATCATCTTTTTTCATTTTTTCAAGTAAGCACAACAGTGAGGTATCTTCTCCTTCAACAGTCCCATATTCAGGGCCAAGAATTTTAACTATAGGATCCCTGTTAGCTGTAAACATGAAATAGAATCCATATAATGGGGTGCTACTTTGAAAAGAAAAGATTAGTTAGTGAGACTAACACTTTTTATCTCAACTGCTGAATAATTTTATGTTATTGATTTACAAAATTAATTTTTAAAAAAATCATGACATCAAGAGATGATTATTAAATAGTCCTTTTTATCAAAAGTCTGCTTTCCTCTAAATATGCCCAGTTGATGATCAAAACAGGAAATGAATGGGCTTAACTCACTGAAAACAGATCATTTGGGAAACAAGATTTAGTGTTAAAGAAAGTATTTAAAGTTTTCTAGCAGCGTTCCCAATGGCTCCATTACTTCTTCAGCTGTGCCAGCTGTCCTTTTTTTTTGGTAAAGAGTGACATGACTGCATGTCAGTGGGTTTTACAAAAACAATTTGCCCTCGTCTTGAAAATGAAGTCCCATGCAGCTGTGAATGTATCAGCACGATACTCTGCCCATATTATTCATGGTTGATCACTATCAGCGACAGGACCTCGGCTCAGATGAGTCTTAAGTTTGATTCAGTTTGATTCAGTGTATTTACAGTTTCATATTGCAGATCCAATTTCTATTAACAGTACTTAGAAATACTTCTGATCTCTTTTACTTCCTGTGAGAGGGGGATATCCAGTTTAGCATAGGGATCTTTTCAGTTGGAAACACGGGACTAGAATATGACACCACAAAAGTAGCTGTGCCCATGTTTTTAAGTTTTTGTGAGAATGACCTGGATGTGTACACTATGAAGCTTGTGCAGGTAAGAATGTCTTAAGCATATGAGGTTTAATTTGAAAATCCTTACAGGATGTAACATTTTAAAAGGGCATTAAACTATGGACATAGGAAAAAAGTGCTATTAGCCTCTAATGATACATTGTTCTTCTGAAACTTAAACCTACTGTCTGTTGCAGTATAGTCTGCATTATTCAGTATACATGATTTTGAATATGCAAATCAGCAGTTTAATTTTATTTCATATTTCTCTGTTACTGATTACTGTGAAGTAAAAGAACAGAAACTTCATTAAGCCCTGGATCAGCACTTTCAGCCACGTTCTTGAGTCAACGCCTTTTCAAACACCTACAATGAAGACATGCATTTCTTTTTTCACATTTCATAAACACAAATCCAAGGAAAAGAGATATTTTTTAAGAGAGAGGAAAGACTGGGGGGTGGGGGGGAAGAAGAAAAAAAAAAAAAGGAAACCTTCAAGGCACGCCTGTGCTTCCTTTAACTTTTTATCCACGTTAATTTGTAGCAAATGGGACAGCTGGTCAAAATTGCGAACTTTCAGATTTGAGGCTGTGAGGAGAAGTAAGGGTTGTCCATCTTCATCTTTGGCTTCAGACTGAACGGTTGCTTCACTGGAAAAAAAAAAGTAAATGATATCTTTTTAAAGTAGGAACAGCAAATTTTAAAAGATGAATCTTGAATGTTATTCAAGCTTCACATGATAAATCATTACAATTTCTTTAAGATGTATTTCAGTAAGCTTCCAGGATAAACCAATTTATTCACTGCAGATCACACCTGTAACTCATTTGCTTTACCCTGGTAACACCTTTAAATATAATTTTGAAAGGCTGAGTTTGTGACTGAAATCTTTTCAGACAGCATCCATCAAAATCTCTCTGAAAGTCCCTTCTTTAGGCTTAGGTTACTGTGTTTTACAACAAAGCTTGCTACTTCTTGTCTCCTCCTCCTGCTTTTTTAAAACTCCAAGAAATATACAGGCATAAATACTGACCACAAGAAAGAATCAAGCAGCATAGAGAAGCTTATACAGCTTATCTGGCTGTATTTTTACCATTTTGTTAGATTGAAGAAACAAGCATGTGCCTCTGGACTATTCATTTTTCAATGTTAATTTTGAAATTCTAGAAGAATTCTTAAAGTATTTGAAAAGTAGGTCAAAGCAGTATAACTGCTATGCTGATCAAGACTGAAATTGTGTTAGTATATTAAAACTGCCTGCTCATAAAGATCTTGGAAACTATAGTTCCCAAAGAAGCTGAAATTCAAGATTGTGCTTGTTAGTCCACTTCAGAAGCAGCATTAAAACCTATACTTCTAACATTTTTGAGAATCACAGAGTTAATCAGTTAGACACCTTGTCAGAAGTCATAAGAATAGATACTGCAGTTTGTACTGACTGCTAACCAGGAAGGTCTGTATCACAATCAACACAGAACAGTCACAAACTCTCCAAAACAAAAACAAAAACATTTTTAAGTTAAAAATTTCAATATATAAAGGTAAAGAATCTCACCCATGTTAGCATCTGAAATACACTAAAGTTTTACACTGAATTAGTACAATTTCACTTTGTTGTTCACCTCCAACATTTCAAACCATGCTATAGCTCAGACTTACTCTGTCTCATAACCCTCTCCAAACGCTGAACAGCCCAACTGCGTTTTCCACTCTAGGGGCTCCCTGAAGACAAATGCTGCTTCCTGAGGGTGTCTAGTGCTGAAATCCTCTGCAAACTTAACAATCTGATTTAAAAGAGATTCATTCAGAGGAGTGATTTCAAGCGTGCCAGTTCCAGAACCAGCAGCAGTCCACTGTGCAGCTCTTGCCAGTGCCGCTCCCATGGTCTTGGCTTGTCTCACAGGTGGACACCTTATCAAACAAACACAGAATGACTAAACTGAGCTCTTGAATGATAAGGACAATATGCTGTAATTAGACACAGCTGTAGGTTTCCTGGTTTCCTGCAGGAGAGTTTCAGTGTGCCTTCCAACTCAAGTGATTCTATGATTCTGTAACAAACGTACTTAGGAACCAGATTCTTTTACTTTAGGTAAATTCATGAAGGGGGGATTGAAGAAAAGAACTTGACAAATTTCTTTAAAGTGAAGAGGAAAACTGGTGGGAAAAGGATAAAAAGAAAAAAAAGGAAAAAAAACTTTCTAATTTTGATTATTTCCTGGCACTATTAGTAACTCAGGGAGCTGACAGCAGATCTGTCAGGACTAAAAACATTCATCATTCATTTTCATAGAATCATAGAATGGCTTGGGTTGGAACAGCCCCTGCCACAGGCAGTGCCACCAACCACCAAATCTGGCACTAGACCAGGCTGCCCAGGGCCCCATCCAACCTGGCCTTAAACACCTCCAGAGATGGGGCATCCACAGCCTCTCTGGGCACCCTGTTCCAGCACCTCACCTCCCTCTCTTTAAAAGAACTTCTCCCTGATATGCAATCTAGACATTCCCTCCTTGAGCTTAAAACCATTCTCCCTTGTCCTATCGCCACTTACCCTTGTAAAAAGTTGATTCCCCTCCTTTTTATAATCTCCTTTTAAATACTGTCAGCCTGCAATGAGGTCACCCGGCAGCATTCTCTTCTCCTGCTGAGCACGCCCACCTCCCTCAGCCTGTCTGTGCAGGGCAGGTGCTCCAGCCCCCTTTGCACCCTCTCCAACAGCTCTGCATCGTTCCTGCGCTGCTGACCCTAGACCCTGGACGCAGCGCTCCAGCTGGGGCCTCACGAGGGCGGAGTACCGAGGGACAATCACCTCTCTGTCACTGCTGGACACCCCTCTGTATTCCAAAGGACAAAAGGTTCTTGCAAAGTTGACGCCGCTCTTACAAACAATATATGAGCCCCCTCTGCGCGAGGAGACCCACATACACAACTCCCTCAGTGACTATCCCCCGCTTTTTTAAACGGAGGGGATTAAAAGAAGTTCCACACCCGCCCCTCGAGCCTGTGAGGCCATACCTTGCCCTGGACGAACCGAGCCGGCCCCCGCCATCGCCTCTCGGGCCGCAAGCGAGGCGATGCGTTGCTATGGCGGCGGGGCGCGCGGCAGCCGTTACCCGGAGCAGCGGGCAAACAGCGCGAGCGGTCGCGCCTCCGGGCAGGGGGCGGGACGGGCCGAGGGGAAGCGGCGCTGCCCGAGCGCGGTGCTGCACTGAGGACGGCCCGACGGGCAGCCGTGGGTATGCTGAGGGAAGCTGAGGTAAAAAGGGCAGGGAATTTCCCAGCATAGAGCGGGAGAAGCTGTGCATGTATGTCTGTATGTAAAATAATGAAAGCAGGAATGTGTTTTTGGTGTGGAATTGAATGAAGTCATTCAGTTGGTCAAAGTTGCTTCGCACCAGCATTTAAAGGAAGACCACTGACTGCTTCGTAGGTTGAAGTCAAGCCGGTGCAACTCAAACCTTTCACTGGCTTTTGGTCATTACAAGCTTTAATTCATAAAGTTAACATGGACCGTTTTTATTTCTTGAGTCAGCATGACAGATTATGCTTGAAATGCTCTTTAATTAAAGAAAATATAACGTTAAACTAGTGCTTCTTGAAAGAAGCAAAGGAAATGAAGGTAAGCTATGCCAATGAATAAAGTCCTCCCCACATATTAAGGGCAAAATGATAAATATCCAAATGTAGCAGCCCAGGCACAGAGAGGAAAGCATTGCTGTACCCCCAGGCGTGAGGCCAAAATGCCCGTTGTGTGGTGACAGCCAGCTTCAACCCAGGAGAAATGGTTATGAGTGCATTCTGGCTGAGGCTAGCAAGCTGCGCTCACCTTCTTACTGCCATGCATCTCCTTCCAAAGGCATAGGAAAAGAATCCCTTCAAGGGCAGTCTAGCTGAAGAACCCAGCTGTCCCAACAACATAGAGTTAACGCAACCAAGGGTTATTTTACCAACTGAGAACTCAGCTGGGTAGGAAACCGCTAATAATGAGGAGGGTCAGGAAATGTATGGGGGATGTAGCTCGAAGAATAACAGTGTGGGATTAATGCATTTTTTCATCGAGATGATTGTCTGTACACATTTTACTTACTGAACCTTTCCAGCAATAACTACAGATGAGTATATGCAGTCTGCGCAGTAATGACTTAAGAATAGCATTGGCTTTTCTTGGTTCGCTGCATAAGACTGAGAAGAGAGAAAATGGATCTTTTGATTAGGTGAAAATGAAAGAGCATTTTTAGTCAAAAGCCTGGCTTAGGACTTAATGCAATTATTATTATTTTTCCTTTTTTGAACAGTATTGATGAAGGCACTTGCAGAATGGATTACACCTCTTCTTTTTACTGAAATAATGACCATGTAAATGTTGAAATAGGTAGGCAGAAGGTGCAAACAGCAAAACATGAAAGGGAATAAAAGCATGTTGTACCATGGGTGGTGAGGAGTGAAGACAGTGAGTTTTCACACAGAGCTAAGTATTTTAAGCAAGAAGTCGGTGGAGTAAGAAATAGAATTCTTAAATGAGATCACTCTGTTCTACTGAAGAGTGAGAAAGGAAGATATTTCAGTGGCTAAGATAAATGGCATGTTCTGCCCTGACAGAGCATGCATCTCCACTGACCATAAAAGGAACTTGGCTTCGTTACCAATAGAACTTCCTGTGGAGGCAGATAAGTTAAAAAATGAACATGCAGAGCACGTCCAGTGAGCCAGCAGTGAGGAGTCTGGAAACAGACATTAGTGGGCTATGGATGGCGTAGAGGTTGGAAGTACTTCTGCCATTTATTTCTTGGTAGCTCAGCTGTTCTCATAGGAGGACTGCTGAGATTCTAACACTTCTGAAGACCGCTCTTCTGATTCAATTTCTAATCTTATGTGATTAGTTTGTGTTTATTTGGTTTTGCACCTTCACCGTATTTTCAACAGCTATTCCTCCTCCTTAGTTTTTACACCCAGTTTGAACTGGAGATTTTTTCTTAGACTTCACTTTAGTAGACTAAACAAGTTTAGCTCTTCTAGTCCCTGCCTGCAATTTATTCATTTCATTTATCTTAGTATCGCTTATTTGCCTGTTTCAGTATAAGTTATTTTTCTTAAGTAGCTGTGACAGTATTTCTAATACTATTTTACCAGGACCCTTTACAACGCAATTGATTGTCTTTATCTCCTTTGGAGTTCCTCAACTTCTACATTCTGTGTTGCTTTTGTTTGTGAGGTTATGTTTGTGGTTGTTGTTATCTTGAAGTTGAATTATACAAACAATTGTTTTTCCCTTACTTTCATGTGCAGCTGGTGAGTTAGTAGCTTTCTGTAGGTTTTAAGCAAAATATAGCAGTTCAGCCTTACAACATCTAATTCCATTTGTAAAGGAAAGAAAATACAGCATACTGTCTTTGTTGCCAAAACTCTTCATTCACTCCCTTATGTGATAGGAGCTATTTCTGTTCCTGCTCTTGATTTCTGTGCACTGTAGTCTTTTGCATATTATCAGATGTAAGTTGGCTGTAACAAGTCATTGCTGCTGTTATTTTGCTGGTAATGAAGCCCTGGGTGATTTCTTTGGTTGTGTTCAGGCTTGTTTTGGTGGATGACGGGAAGTTGTGCCTTTTTGTATCAGCTGTCACAAAAATAGAAGCACTTAGGAACTCTCACTTTAGCTAGACTGAAGGATATTATTATTTAATACCACTTTTTGCTTTTAGCGGGTTTCATTTATCAGTGCTCTTAGCAAAAGAATATGAACAGCTATCTTAGAAAGTTTTGCCTAAGAGCTCAAGTTTTGAGCAATTTTATAAGAGTGTGAAAGTATTCTTGTGGTGACTTGAAAACACAGAAATTAAAGACTGGATGAAAAATGTGTAGTCATTTGCACAATTCTTAATGTAAAAGATAAAACAGTAGATGAAATGTTTGCCTGAGCTTAGTCAAAGATGAGATCATTAGTTACTGGCGCAGAGAAATGGGGAATATGAAGAATTTGTTAACATGGAGAGAAAGGCTGTTGGAAAATTTTTTACAGTCTCAGAGTTGCAGCCAGAGTGTGTATGCAGTTTTGCTCGTGTATTTTTTCCTCACATTTCAGTGGAATACTTTTAAAGTAGAACAGTAACACAAGCTGTAAAAAAAACTGTTGTGGAAGCTTATATAAAATAAAAAAGGCCATTCAAGGTAAATAATGTCGTGTATTCGTTCCTTTAAGTAGCAGTTTAGCCATTCACGGGCATTTTGTCAGACAAGTTAAAAATCGGGAGAAAATGAGTTCATATTTGTCAGATTCCGTTAGTTGCTCATTCACTTGCTCTTGTTGCAACTATTTACATATTTTTGGCACTCATGGAACAAACAAAAGTTGTGCTGTTTTGATGAAGAGGTAAATGAAAGGGAAATAAAAAGATCTAGTTCTGTTGCATTTACTTTGTTTTGTATGTGTATAAAGGCAGTACTTAGGTGCCTAGAGTTGTTAACGAACTTTTTAAATGCAGCTTAATTTTTTGCAATCTGTTGTTACATCTTTTTAAAGTAGTGCTCTGCAGAATGGCAGGATTTCAGCTTGAGAGCTCTCAGAGAATGCAAAAAGAGAGAGGACGTGATGAGTCTGTTGATATCTTTTCTTTCAACATTCCTTTTCATAAAAAAGAATGCTTAAAACCTATCCTTTGAAAGCAAGTGACTACTCATCTTTCACTGAGTCTCTGCTTTCTGTGTTGTGATCATCTGCTTACCTCTTGTTTTCTATGTATTTACGTGCTTCAGAAAGGCCAAACAATGTCAAGTGAGCTTTATTAAACATTGGACACTGTTCAATATAGCTTCTTGGCTCTTGAAATTAAACAAAATTGTAAAAAGTCAATGTTTCAAGTGGGAGTTAATGCAAGAAACAAAAAGGTACGCTGTTTTGTGCATGGGTGTCCGGCAAAGAGATGGTTACTTCAACAGTCTTCAAGAAAAATGAAGCAAGAAAATATTTTGGTTAAGAAGTTCTGGATGAGTTTCTGGATAGCTCTTTTCCCAACAATGACAATAACAGAGATGCTGCTGTTCTTTTTTAGACATGGCTTCCAGATGGGAATCATGGTGTACAGTCCAAGATTGAACATGATTTAATAGGTTTTTTTTTTATCAGTAAGGAATATAATATTTCAGAATATGAACTTAGTTACTAGTCTGTGCTTCCATCTATTTTTAGATAGTTGTTTCTTCTCTTATTTTGTTCATTTTTGCTTGCCGAGGTCTTTTGAGTTTTTTTGAGTATGATTTGGAGGAAAAAATCCCAGTACTGTTCAATAACGTTATGACTTGGTCTATGTCGTAACAACAGTTGGAGTACCAGGTAAGAACACTGTGCTTTTTTAACACATAGTAAATTCCTTCATATGTTTTCTGTGTAGCATCAAAACAAGATATAGTTCAGGCTGTCACAGACCTCAACATGCTGACGTATCTTTTCAATGAAACCCAGTCTTTTTTTTTTCTGAATTAGTAGTACTTTACTGGGGAATAATTACATTGAATGATTTTTCTGTTAAATTTCTACCCTATCACACTATATCCTCTTCACGTAATATTTCAGCTTGACATTTCTCCTATTAGAATGTGTGAACGTGTAACAACTGTGAGGAAAGCTTTGGAGAAGGATATTCTGGAACACAGTTATGTGATTATCATCTCAATTGTAACTTATTTTAAGATGCTGATTGTAGAGAGTCACTGAAGTATTGGCTCCATAGGCGCCCTTGCTGCTTCGTGTAGCAGTGCAGCCCTTTGTACAGAGAAAAGATTAATGGCCGATTCTCTTTACATTTCTGATTCATTCTTCCACACTTCAGTTTTTTCTTCTTTTCTTGTATGCATATTTTTCCAGATAGAAGGAGTATCTTTGCATTCTGATGTTTATATGAAGTACTTTTGTTAGAGCTACTTAATTATTTTGACTTTAATAGCGTGGCAACTCAGTATTCATATGAAGTACCCAAGATTTTTTAAAACTTGCCTGTTAGTTGAAGTGTAACTAAAAGATGAATAGGGTTTCTGTATCAGAAAGATACAGAGATCTTTTAAGGTTCCAGTGTCAATCAGAGTTTTTAATTTCTATTATAAAAATGAAAAAGTGATACTTTTCTCCAAAGCAATCGAGATTCGATTACAAAAAGTGAATCAGATTTTTCTCCTGAGCAGCCAGTGCTGAGCAGTAACCCCCCAAATGAAGCACCCTACTGGGGGCTTCTAGAACCCTTTCTCACTTTGGCAGCTTCCAAAAGGTTTTGGCCATCTGCTCAGTAAAACAGAAAAGGGGGAGGTAGTTTAAAATGCAGCAAACAAAATTGCTACCTCTGTTTATTAGTTACTGTGTTCAGGCTGTGGTTCTGGACGTTGGAAATAACTTGATAATAAGAGCAGTGCTGCACACCAGTGTGTCTCATGCTGTGATTGAAGGGTGTTCTCTGCTTTCAGACATAATCCTTTGCAAATGAATGCTACCGACATGCCCAAATGCCTTCTGCTTTCCTGCTGGTTTTTAAAAATTCTCGCCTTTTTTCAAGGGAGAAAAATGAGAAAGGATTGGGCTGTTTGTTTAAGGGCAAGAGTGTGAAAGGGGGATTGTTTTAAAATTAGAAATAGTATGTCATAAGTAATCTCCATTTATGGATTTCTTTTCCTAGAGGAAAAATGAGAAGTATTGGTGGAAAATATTTTGGGCTTTAACTTGGCGCTGTTAATCAGGAAAGAGAGTTTGGCTGTTTCATAAAGACCATTTTCTCACATGAAGCGCTGATACAAACATGCAGAAAACACTCCACTACATGGTCTTATTTTAAAAAGAGGGATTTTAGCTATTTTTTATACCTTTGTACTTCTAAGGTATTCATCTTGCAGTTACCACTGTGATAGTCCCAGTTCACTCTCTAAGCAATTACCAGCGCAGAATTAGTGTTCTGGATAATTCCCTGCATACTTCATACGAAAGTAACATAAAAAATAAAAAGATAAAAACTCCAAATCATTTTTCCCATTATACAATCAGGAAAAAAAAGGCCAAGAAAAGACATCGGGGCTCTTTCCCCTCTTCGTAGGTCATTGTAAGGCAGAAATTCACGCACCTTGGAGCAATCACAGGTTTTGAAGAGACTGCTTCTATCATTTATGGTGGTATGGTAATATTATATGGGAAAATGTGAAATGGTGAGAGGAGTGCAGGTCAGAATAAAGCCAAATTGCTACAGGGTTTGAGCAGCAACTGGCTGTAAAGTCAGTGTGGAGCTGAAGCTGGATGTTGCCAGGTTGAGCGTTAAACCAGCGCCTGGTAGAAAAATAGTTTATCTCAGTTTCTGCTTCATTGTGGTTGTGTTATGCAAGCTACTGAACAAAACAAAATAAGACCAACCCTCTACCAAGTCCATGGTTTATATTTCACGATACTGACATCTTCAGTCAATGTGAAGATGAAACATACACGTTATATGGGTGGGAGCAACTCCATTCCAAACCCATTTCCAGTAGAACTTCAAACTGGGGAGGAAATTTTTCTTTTTATCAAAATTATTTTTACTGAGAAAAACAGAACTGCGTGTTACATATACATGTCTTCTTGCATAGTGTACATTCTGATACAGTTAATTCAGCCAATTTTCTGGTATTATTCTCAAGATCTGTGCCATGGATATTAGAGTCCTCCATATGGGTACATTTACTCCTCTGCTTTTTTTCCACTACCTCTTGTAATAACTGCAGAAAATCAAGTGTTTTAGTCGAAATTTAGAGTCATTACAGTTGTTTTAGAGGATCTGAAGCTCTCTCATATTTTGTTTGTTTATTATAGAAAAAGTTGTGTCTAGTTGCTACATCTTCATTTATTTTTTATAGTTCAAGCAGAGGTGTTTTTCAAAGCCCTCTATTCTTTTTACACCCAATTTATGCATAATGAACATTTCATGTATGTTTTTTTTTTTTTGCTTTTTTCTTTAAAAGTTGTGGATTTCCAGCAAGCTTTCAACTGGGGCTGTGAAATGTAGGGGATGAAACTGCTGTTGTTTCAAAATGCCAGCACACGGGCTTTGCTTGGCTTTGGAAGGAGCAGCACTGAATATTTTGAGCGTCATTTTTCCTGGAATATCAAGCTAGCATCTATTGCTGTTGTATTGTAAAGGTCGCCGATTGTGATGCCAGGACTGTTTTATGGGGTGGTTTGAAATCACTGCTCAGGTTTGGAAAGGGATTCCGGCCCTGCTGGAAAATCCTACAGGGTGAGGCTTTAGTATCAGTTCCCACTGCCATCAGTGTCTGTGGATTTTGTGGGGTGAAAATTTGGCCCATCATCAATACAGTCAGACTGCAGACAGTTTAACTTGATTTTAACAGACTTTCAAATCATCTCATCCCTGTGACTTTCTGAAAGAGAATGTAGCTATATTAATTAAATTTCTTGGCTGAGGTTTCAGCGTAAAGGGTTTGTGGTTCATTATGGTTTTGGTGAAGGCTTTTGCACTGGAAGTAAGGATGGTCATTGTATGACAGGATTAGAAGCAGTTAGGCTGAAGGTCCTGAAGAATTCTTGTGATCAGCTGTTGTTTAAGGAGATAGAAGCGTATTTAATTGTGTAAGCACAAACTGCTCTGCTGGAGTGATCGATTCTACAACGTTGTATTTTTTCAATACTTTTGTTAGTAAGCACCACTACATTAGAAGCAGTGATGTTTAAGTGCTAAAAAAGTTCTGTGCTATTAAATGGGTAAGCACAGAACAGAACTTGAGGACTCCAATCTGCAAAATTTTTTATGCCAGCAGTCCTTTGCATCCCCTGCTGGATGTGCTGTACTGCACAGGGAGTACGGTGCAGAGCTTGGTGCCAGAGCTTGCTCATGCCCTGGAAGCAGGCTAGCCTATTTGTGCAGTGCTTTGCCAAAGCTGATTTACTCTGCTAAGAAACGGAGTAAATGAGACAGAATGTGGCACTAAGCGATGTGGTGAAGCTGCTCAATTTACCCAGGCTGGCTCCTCCTGAGCTGCTCTGGTGATCTCTGCTCAGCATTGCGCTGTGTAGCACAGGCATGCCTTGAGTGACGTTGGTGTGTGTGAAAAGTGTTCAGGTAGGGAAGGACTGATGAACTGTACTCATCTTCTCCAGAAAGAAAATCTGTCCTCAGATACGTGCAGAATGTTGAGCAAAGCATGTCTTTGAATACCTACAGCGTAAATGTCATTGCATTTGACCTCAGGAATGTGATTCTCTGACTAAACACAGAAAATGGAGGCAGCACAACTGATTGTAATTAAATATAAGTGGCTAAGCACAAATCTTTGGAATAAATAGATGTGTTAGGGCTGACAGTGAAACTCTGAGTTCAGCTTACATGCGAGTCTTTGCATTACTCATGTAAATCAATGTTCTCACTTACCAGAGAAACCTCATAATTTACCACTACCCATAAAGTATCCTCTCTGTAATCAGTGGTGATTCCGCTACAGAATTATTGTGCAGAGCACCCTTTCTTCCATCCATATCCTCAGTATGATTGCTGTATGGTTTGGCAACACTACAGAAGATTACCCAGTGAGCTCAGTACTTCTCTGTGGGGAAGGACTCAGCTGCCCTAATTTGGTACAAAACTTCCATTCAGCTTAAAGTAAGCAAAACTGGAATTAAGTTCTCCAAATGGTGAGGGACTAGTGTGATCTTCAGGGGGAAAAAATGATTTCTATCTATCTCTTTGTGTTTAGGCTTCACATTGAAGTTCAGCATTTTTTATTCTATCTAGAAGTGGAATGCACTTATTGCTGTCTGCCATATGGACAAGAGTGTGGACAATGTGGCCATTCTTCCTTCTCCACATTTTGGTTAAATTCATATTTTGCATTTGAGACTGAGTGCAGACTGTATTTAGGTACACCTCAAAATATTATGCTACTTTCTCATTAAGTGACTGCAACGTGCCTGCAAAGCAAACCGGAGCTGAGGGCGGTGAAGCCGTGGCTCTGGGTTATACAGGAACCTGAATGCTTCACGGCTTGCAGCTTCCTTGGAAAGCCCAGCTGGGTCCCAGAGCCCACCGAGGGATGGCCTGAAAGATGCCAGAGCACATGGTGTGAAGGAAACACCTGCGGGTCTGTCCTTCCTGGGGCTTAGAAGAAGCTAGAGAAGGTAGTTCAGACAAACAGAAGCATTGGCACTCAGCAGATTGACCGGACCAAAGTGATGGAGCTGAGGGAATTCAGGTTTTACAGTCAGTCAAGCAGAGGTTTTCTGAATTGCTTTTGTGGATTTGGATTGCCTGAACTTCGTCTTTGGTTCCTTGAGAGCATCCTGAGTATGTGGCTCTGTGCTCCAACAAAAACACAGGCTGCATCTCAAGTAAACAAAGTGAAGGAAACAAATAACAGTTTTTCCATTTCAGTATATGATCACAAGGACTGCAAGAAAAAACTCATGCAGTTTTCTGGTCACTGACATAACTAATGCCTATGGTGGAACTGAGCACACCTCTACTGAAACAGGCTGCCTCTCTTTCCTCTTTTGGAGTGGGCTGCCCAGGGACGTGGTGGTCACCCTCACCAGGGGTGTTAAAGAAGCGTGTGGATGTGGCACTGAGAGATGTGGTCACTGGGCATGGAGGGGATGGGCTGGCACTGGGCTAGGTGGTCTGAGAGGTCTTTTCTTTAAGAATCTTTAAGGGCTCTATGACTCTTCTAGTTACATGGAACGGACGCTTCCAAATGTAATGTTTCACAAAGCTATGATCATCTAATAGGGGGACAGAAAAATTTTCTGATAAAATAGGGTAAACAAAATAAATAAATGGCATGTTTGGAAGAAATCATAATTCTCCGTGGCATTTGATTAGACATGTAAGATTGAGGAGTGACAAAGTATTTAAGCTGGCAAAGATATTTATACAACAGAAATCTGCAAAGTTGTATGCTTTCCTGGTCTCATCTTATTTTCTTTGCGTGAAATCTGTGGCTTTTTTTCTTTCTCCTCTTGATATATGGCTAGCTGTGTATATAACTGCTATACATTTTTCCTTTAATTTGTGAGCTATGAGATAGATCACATCATTACATAAACCATCCTGTTTTATTTTGAGAGTAAACAGAAGGGTCATGCATCACTTCTAGACATTTTTTTAGTAAAGTGTCTGATGTGTCTTTTTCAACTTTCACCAGCAGAACAGCGCAGTATTTTTAGTGTTCTCTTCCTGCTGTACAGTGTTAAGACTGGGGGGGGGAGGGGAAATACACAGCGTCCATTGAATCCCTAACAATTGCTTTGCATATAGGCAGTAAAAATAGATATGTACTCACAGTACTGATTCATTAATGGCGTCAGTGTGTGTTGGGGCTGTGATACAATATCTCCATTTGAAAGCTTAAAAAAGCGACATGCTGCAAGGCCAGACACGTGCTGAACAGCAACGTTCCCAATGCTCAGGTTAGCAGAAGTATCTTAAACAGCGTTGCTCACAAATGCTCTCTCTGTATTTAGCCTGACATTTGCTATTTTAGTTTTTGGTACAAGGAAGAAGTTTGAGACATTTCCTTCCCCCTTGCCGTTCAGCCCTCCAGCATCCTCTCCCCTTTTGCTGCCTCTTCTCCTGACAGGAGCATGGTGCTCCAATGGTTCCTTCCTGAGCTTGGAGCTCCACAGGGGCAGCACCACAGGTGAGAACTCCATGGGTAATAACTGGCTTCAATCCATGCACAGTGTGGCTCGTCAGAGCAGGAATGAGCACAGTGTGTGCAGCACAATGGCAGCTACTGGTAGAGCCATGTGCAAACAAGCAGGAAACAAGGAAGCTTTACTTGCGGAGTAGCTTGCACAATTATCTCTTCCTGCAACAAACTCACCGCAGTGTGAAAGCTGATTTTGCACGAAGCATTGTCAGAGGCATGGAGCTGAACAGCTCCACAACTCCCTTCGTACTAACAGCTATCATTTTAGTAACGAAAGATGCCGCTTCTAACTGTAATAGGTACAAATGTATTTTTTGGAAATAGGACACACAGTCTGCTTTCTTTGCACTTAAAAGCTATTTCAGATCAAAACAGGTCTAAATGAAACCAAAGTAGCACTATGCACTTACAGTAACTATATTCATTTTTACTAAAATTACAATAAAGAGAAAAGAATTGCCATAGGTGGGGAATCAAAGGAGAAAAGTGCAGTATTCCCAGAGGGGTTCGCTGCTCTGTACACTGCTCTGTAAGCACGTGCTCTGCTCGGCCATTCCATCACAGAGATCCCAGGCAGCGCTGTGCCATTTAAGGGTTATTTGCACGCAGCGCAATCCATGCACCTTCTCTGCTCTGTTACTCCCATGTTAGCAGGCTAACAGACAGCTTGGGTTTAGCCTGGGAGCTGGGAGGAAAACTTCTAACACACAGATGCTGCAGTCTGACTGCGAACCATGGTGTGTAAGCAGGCGTCTGCAAGAGGTCAGGGAACGATGGGCTGCTGTGATGGGAAAGCAAGGCTTGCAGCAAATCCGAATTGCTGCAAACGGTTCAGAATACACGTTGAACTAAAAGTGGATGTTTCTGAAACAAATTATACCAATCATTTATAAATGTAATCTGAAAGCACCGTGGCTCCTGGCTTCTGTACAGCTGCTGTCTGGCAGCACGCTGTGTATCATCTGCAGCGTCTCGTCCAGAATCCCTGCACCCTGGCTTTGGGGAACGCTCTAAATCTCCCTAAATTCTGATGATTCTGATGTCATTCTCTAAGCTTACAGTGTTCTTTCGTGTGTCATCAATCATGGCTCAACCTGGCCTCTCCTGCCACAGATGACAAAGGTTCCTATTTTTAAACTTTCAGACAAATACAGCCTGGATAACTTTTTTTTTGGCCAAAAATACGTCAGTTCAGATCTCGCTATTCTGAGTGTATTCTGTTCTTCTGGGATGCTTGTCAGCTGGCCTATTTATATCAGATTTATAAGAAATGAGATGTATTTTCAGAAGTAAAATAGCAGACTTGGTGAACAGTGCTTCCACCTTGCAGTATTAATAGAATTCCTGATAATCTGTGGCGAAATTGTCAGAGAGCGTGGAGACTAATTGCACAGAGCCAACTATTCACTCTGTGTGGTGGCTACGATGGATAAATGAATAAAAATGATTTGTATGAGTGCCTGCAGTCTCTTGTAAATGTCAAATAATTTCTTGACATTCTAAAGCCCGGGCTGCACAGTGGAAGTGGGAAAGCAGCATTTCGTATTAATTGAAAAATGCATAAAACTGATTACCCTCTCTGAGCACTCCACGTTTTGCTGTTGGTGACAACCCTCAGTGCTGCTGAGAGCTGGCAGCAGTGCTGCGTGCCGTCAGCTCACGGTGTCTCTCCTTTTGCATTCAGCAGAGCAGAGCCTGGGCTGTTTTACTTCAGATAAATAAGATTTTACTTCTTGTGTAACAAGGTATTTATGGAGGTTCCCCACAACCACTGCTACTTGGAGAATGCTGTAAAGATTCACAGCCTCTGTCCTCTGCCGTTCCATGAAAGAAGAGTTTGTTCCTTTTGTGCTCCTTCTGTGTAATCCCAGCCACATGTGTCCATCTTCACAGATCTCAGTGCTGTCACTTCAGCTCCTCGCTGCTCCCTTTAACCAGCCAGCAGGGCTTGAAGAACACCTGGATATATTCCCATCTGCTACTCCTTAAAACATTTACAGAATGTTCTCGTGCAGAGGATTTAGGATATTTCCTTGCTTCACCCCACTTGTGTACTTACCATACATCTGCTGGGCTCTGGTTTTTACTCCGCTGTAGCAGAATTATGCACAGGTGAAACTGCACTGACAAAAGTGTTAATATTTCTCTAAAACAGATCACTTATATTTAGTACATCTGACATGTTGCTCATTGTTCTCGTTAATACCCACGTTTATTCCAAAAGTGTTGTGAAATGAAATCATCAAAAAGCCACCAGCTGTACAAGTCTTCTGAAGCCGCTGTCGTCTGGCTCTGCCTTATGCATTGCAAAAACATGCAGAAAGGCTTAGAGATAGCTTCAAAAAAAAAAAAAAAAAAAAAAAGAGAATATCCAGGTGGCTTTTTAACTGTGGAATACAATAAAAAAGAGTTTGGAAAGTATTACGCAGAAATATAACGAAAAAACAAGATACGTGATTTACAAGTTGAACTCTGCAGTGCTGTGCCCTTGGAGCTGAGCCCAGCTGGCGGGCAGAGTGTGCTGCGTGCATTCACAGGGACAGCCAACAGCACTGGGGTCACAACTTGTGTGCAACAGCTCACAGGTGTGCATAGCAACAAAAGAAAAATCCTTAAGAGTTAAGGTTAATTAAGGTTAATTGTTCTGAAATTCTGTTTTGGAGAGTTCTGCACGGGGTGCTCAGTGATGGGGATGAACTGTGGCCTCCATCCCAAGAGTGTGTGAGAGCATTTGAGAAGGCAGGACAGGAACATATCATAGGTGTAAGGGAAATGTGACACTGGAGGAGCTGAGCGGCACAGGGCATGTCAGCCCACTTAGCACAACGCTGCAACTTACACTGGGTAGTGCAGACAAAGACTCAGTAGGTTTGTCTGCAAATTCATTATTGTTTTCATATTAGGATTTAATTGAATTCAAATTCACTCCCAGATTCTAATCACAGAACGGCTTAGCTTGGGAGGGACCTTAAAGCCCACCCAGTTCCAACCCCCTGCCATGAGCAGGGCTGCCCCCACCAGCTGAGTCTGTGCAGGGCCCCATCCAACCCAGCTCTGAGCACTTGCAGGGATGGGGCACCCATAACTGACTGCCAGGCAGTGATCCAAAGATAATAATCAAACAGCTTCCCACATCTGTTGGCTCACCCAACTACTGGCCATCGTTGCTGCTGGCCCCAGTGCCAGTCCCTGCACCCAGGGGAGCCCTCAGCTGCAGCCCATCGTGGGCGGTGATCACAGCGACCACACAGCAAGCACAAAGCCGGGCAGTACATCAGCCAGGCCTGGCAACAGATTACAGCGGCTTCTAAGCGAAGATCACTCCTCATTTCCCAGGCACAGGAAGACCAGAGGTAAAATCCTGATTCTGTTAAAATCAAAATGAAACTTCCCAACTTAGTTCAATAGCACCGCTCTTGTTATCCTCCGCCATCTTCTCCATTTAGCACTTGACTGCATAACCAGCCCTGTGTTTCTCAGTGGTGCAGATGAGCCCGGCTATAGGAGAAGTTCCTACTGTCGCTCATTTAAGGCTTGAAGTGGTGTCAGGTATCTGCCGATATTTCATCCCTGTCCCACACCCCTAATACAGAAAGCAGCAGCAGCAGCCATTAGATATGAGCAGTGAAGCAATTCAGACTAAGCACTTTCCAATAACACAAAATGAGGCAATTTACCAGGAAGAGAGGGAGTTGCATTAGCATGAAAAAAAAAAATCTAAGTTATTCTCAAGATGCTGAAAGAGAGGAAGACTCATCAATTCTGAGCACTGAAACTGTGAGGATCCATAAGGATTTTACATGATACCAGTGAACCCGAGCCAAGGAACCACTGCTGGAGCTGAGCTGCACAGGGAGCAGCATAGCACGGTTGCCTTCCTCTGCTCAGTACAGAAGATCTCAGTTTTAGGGACAGTCTGGTCTCATGTGTTTTCCATGGGCACTGTGATAGACAAGTGGCACTGTGATAGACAAGTCACTGGGAGCAACCCAGGAGTTCCAACAGGAGGTCTGCTTGTGAGCATGAGGGAAGCTCAGGGCTAAGGATGCAGCTGTCCAGTCAGTGACACGGGCACAACCATGCACTTCCCAGGACCCAGTGGCCTGACTGTAGGAGAAGGCAGGTCCAGATCCTTGAAAAGTCACAGAAATGTCTTTATTTGTTTGGTACCTTTGGGTGATGGGAACTTTTGGGATGACGTTTATAAATTCCTTAAGATAACTCTTGCCTTCAAGCAGCCAGAAGAAAAACAGAAGAGTTTGCAGTCATATTAGTAGTGTCTGAAAATCAGAAGTGTCAAATAAACTTCAGAAGATTAAAAATGAAATAGTATTTTCCTCTCTTGCTCAGTTATTTTCTACTCTTATCAGAAACAGTATCTCCACTCCTGAACACGGGCACAGCCCAGGGCTCCCTGGCTCCCCTCCTGGCCCCAGGGCTGCAGAGCCCTTGGCCTGAGCCTGGCCCATGGCAACAGGGAGTGCAGCTCAGGACGGTGTACGTGTTAGTTGGATGTTTGAAGGGAAAATAGAACCTGATACCTCTGTTCCCACAGGATGCCACCACAGAGACTATTTGCTGTAAAACGAAACCTGTGGGGTGGTGTTCTACACCACAGCATCATGTGAAAGGCAACAGGAAGCCCAGCGATACTCCTACACCGACAGATCCCGCATCTTCTGACAGCTTCACATTTCTCTATCTGGCAAGCACAAAATTGTGGTCTATGTACGAAGCTGCCTTTTTATTTAGAGAACAATTAAACTAATCCCAGCAGGATTTCATGTTTAACGAGGTTTGTAGCAAACACATCTGTAGCCTGCATTCAATCAAGCTCTTTTGACTTTCACAAAATAGGGGAAAAACAGTGGAGTTGAAATATAAAAATCTATGCTGCCTGGGATACGGGCAAGACCCGAGTGAGAAGAACTGCTGATCTATTTGCTGAAATTTCAGTATTTTATCAAATAGATGTCTGTTAATTCTGTTAATCTTCCAATTTAAGCAATAAGCAGTTTTTTGAATACCTGCCTTTTCCATCGGAGTGATTTGGTATACACTGCAGCTCTTGATAAACACACACATATGCATATGTATGCACACATGCACAACACACAATAAAATGGAGTTGATGTTGGCATGGGGGCAGTGTTTGCTGCACTCATTACAAGATGCAGGCTCATGGCCCTCAAAGTCTCACCTCTTCAGAAATGCGGTGCAAGTCTGTGCGCTTCTTGATTTGCTTTGAGTTTGGGTTGGATCCAGCTGTGGCCAATGATGATCTGAATTCGATGAAGTCACAAGAAGATAATAATTCAGTTTCGTTTCTGTTTTTTGACATAACAATGGTTCAAATCAATCTTTGGTTTTGGTTCTACTTCCTGCTTAACAGCTGTGTAAAGGAAAACATCTGGAGTAACGCTCCAGTAGGGCCAATAACTGAGGCTGCTCTTTCATACTATCCAGATAGCACTGGTAATAACAAAATGTTCAAGCCAGTCTTCAATAACAAGAAAAACAAACAAAAAAGCACAAAAAATGTTGCACTTTAGTCCTCATAGCAGCCAGGGCTGCAAATGGAACTTCATCTGCACCACCAATGAAAAGTGGCCTTGGTCCAGAGCTGTGGCTCTGAAGGAGCCTGGCCCAACACAGCCCTCACAAATGCAGCCAAGCTTTCTCCCCAGCCCACAGCCTCGCCATCCCCACCATGCCTGGGCTGCGCCCAGCATTGAAGCCCTGCAGAAGCCCCCAGCCCTCTGACTCTCTGCGAGGTGCTGGGTTCCACCTGCCTGCCCCATTGCACCAACACAGCCTCTGGAGCCATCTTGGCGAAGGGCTGCACCCACTGCATCATTTTGAAGCTTCTTGCTGGCCCCCACGAATTGGTTGTCACTGTTTTAGTGAGTTCACTGAAACAGGGCCTGCCTTTTGTTCCCATGTTCATACAGTGCCTAACACAGGCCAGTCTTCATTTGGGAGCAGGCCTCTGGAAGCTGCATCACACTAGGCTTAATGGGAAAGCATCACCCATACACGGTATGCAAAGCTCTCAGGAAGAGTGAAGGGCTCTGTGGAGTGGTCTCAACCCACGCTTCCCATCTGTGTGATTTCCACACCATTAAAGTGGAAGTTTTTGATCATGAAACATGGCGACTACTCCCAGCACCAGCTGCAATTCAGGAAGCCATCATTTCTTAAGAACAGGCAACCAACGCATGACTAGGAGAGGGTGGGGGATTGTGAAACATCACACACACAACAAACACAACTGCTCCAAGCTGCCATTCTCTTCAACATGGACTCCTATACCAGAACTGTCTGCATAAATGTAAAATTGCTTGTGGTGTGTTTCATCCCACACTGCTCTTATGAATCCAGAGCTGTTGTGTCTCCATGGGACAAAAGACTGCTCACGTGCTCTCCACCTGAATCAAGCTCTTCACCACTTTGGTTCAGAAACACACCGCCGCCAGTGTCATCCACTGGGAGATAAGTAAAAAAATGTCCCTTGACAAAAATGTCCAACTGCTGGTGCCTCACTGTTTCCAAGGAGGAATTAATTACTGAGATTATTCAACTGAGTCTGTACAAGGCCATGAGGAAAAACAGAATGCCATTGCTACAGTTAAGCACAGTTTGGTGAGTTTCTGTTAAAGCTGTGCTCTTTGTACTCTTCCTGTAAAAGTTAACAAAATGAGAAGAAAACAGCAAGTGCTTCATCGACCAATAGCACTCCTTCTGGGTACTATCCTTCAACTCCTCCAAACTAATTTTGGCTTTGCTTACCAGTAAAGATCTACTGGCACTTGTTTATATTTACCAAAGAGGGAATAGAAACCACAGAGCATTAGCAGCCTGCTTGCTAAACTCCTCCAGTCCAGTGACTGACAAAACAGAGATGGTTCCCAGCACAGTGCCCTCATCTGTAACATTCCCAGACCCTCTCTCTACCATACCACAGACCTGCTGCCTTTAAAACATGCAGTGGATCCCTCAAACTCTGCTTCCCGAAGTCTGAATCTGATCCTATCAGACACTCGTGACATCTTTGTTAAGCCACAAATCTAAGTTCACTGGAGGAAAATTGTAGCAGGCCTTCTGTTTCTTTAACGCAGTCAACTCCTGAACATCAGTACAACTCCTAAAAGAATAGTTATGAAAGAAATTCTAGCTTAATTTTATTTCTTATCAAGAAGTTTTCAAATATTTTTATGCTGTTGAAACCCTCTTGAGAACTCTGAAGATATTTACTCTTGTATTGAAATGTGTAGCTGGCAGCTTTGTGCCAACAAATCTTTGTTTGTTTAAACAGACATATGTGTCCCGCTAATACAGATGCCAAACAAAGTGCTGATATTCATGGTTCACCCTCTTTGTTAAAGTGTTGGATGTCAGCTACACCAAATGGTACAGTATTTTATTATCAAGACGCAAACTCATTCCATGCAGTCTTCCAAATATCCAACTTGTATTTCAGACAAAGACACCAAGAGGGAAAAAGCACCCAGCTGCCTAGAGTTCCAAATGCTCTCATTTGTACTGTCATTTAAAATAAGACAAAATTTAAACCAGACTTTAACTGTTTCCAAATGTTTTTGTGTATGCTTCTGCTGAAACCTTCAGCCGTTAGCATGTGCTAGAACTCTCAAACAACCAATGCATGCTGTGCTCCTTTAACTTTGCTTTCAGACATTTTTCTGTTGAATGCTTGTTGTCACACATTGATCACGGTAATACATGATAAATACTTAATGACTTTGAGAGCATCTTGGGTAAATTGCCAGTACAAGTTATTCTACACACTGATACACAGAATACTCTTACTCCTGTGGGGAATGATTGTAGAAACCACAGTAGCAAAAATGCACTCAGATTATAGTTTTAATTGTAAATCTCTGAAGAAACAATACATCCTTCAAATCAATGCATAAAAAATCAATACTAGCTTTACTGAGGAAAGAATTCTGCATGCACAGGAGAAACCTGAACTTAAATACACGTGGGAAATGCAGAATACTGTACTGAAACAAAACAGAAGGGGCTAAAAGTGTTCTCTCTAATCCTAGCATGTGTTGGGCTTTTATTCCCGGAAAAGATGTAAGGCAGTACAAAAAGCAACTTAGTTAAAGTATTACCTTCCACAAGTGGTAGGAATGAGCATGGCCTCCCCCATGACCTGTGAGCACAGCAGGAGCGCACGCGGCCGACAGCTCGGCCGTCACTCCACGCACTTTGCAAGCACAGCAGTGTCTGCCTGACCTCCTGCGTGGCGCCCGCTTTGGAGAGCAAACAGGTTAGTGGGGCATGTGCAGGAAAGGATCTTGCAGGAGAATTCACCAACAGAAATGAAAAATTAAGCATTTCAGTCTTTGATCTAGGTTGCTTCATACTCCCATTTAAAGATAATTGGGGGGTAACAGTCAGTAATAGAAATCTTAGGCAGTTTTTCTTTTACAGTCAGCACATTTTTAAGTCCCTACGCTTTATGGTGCAAATTACAATGGAGAAGAAAACACCTGCTGTGATATATCAATAATTTATTGTTTTGCATAAAGAAGGTAAGAGTGCAGGTAAGACATCAACCAATGACCTGATGGCAAATTCAAGTACAGAGCTTGGTACAATATGAAAAAATACTACCCCTTTTTTTTTGACTATGGCGAACAGCTAGAACACAACAAAAACATCTGTCAAAACACACAGTTCCTAAAAGCCCACACAGCACAACTTGAATATCTGGAATATTGAAACCACCTTGAGTCGTCTTCGTTCCCAAATGTTCAGAGTCAGAAGAAGCACACAGCCCTCCCCACGGAACCTCAGAACAGTTTGGCACGTGAGTTCAGAGCAGGTTCCGTGCTGTCAGAACTGGTGGGCTGAGACATCTTTCTGCCTTGAACTTACATCATCCCTGCCTGCCTTGCAGAGCCCAGAGGCTTCTATTTTTTTTTTTTTTATTTTTGGAAGCAACCACTGCAATAACATTGATTTTCAAGAGCAATCTAGTGATTTAGCTAACACCACCTCTCACTGTGTGCACATTTTGCTCTGCAGGATTTATGTTTTTGTGATTCCCTTCCCTTGCAGGTGTTACAACTCAGGACTCGGCTCCCAGCCCACAGACAGGGCAGGCAGCCATCCGCCTCTCTGCCTCCAAAGCGCCTGCAGGGCTGCACCAGGGACCAGCAGCAGAGTCTTCATGAAGGCAGCAGAGCACAGCGCTGCCCATGGCTGCCCAGCACAGCGTGCTGCAGAATGTCCTCTGAGACTGCACCGACCCAGGAATGGGAACTGCAGTTTTTTTCAAAAGGACAAGACAGACAGCATGCAGGACTGCTCTGGACAGAGACTTTGCAGAATATTCCAGCACCACTTTCTCAAAGAGAAAAGCAGGTCCTTTATGGGAGTGCGATTCTACACTGAAGTTCTGATACACTGCAGGTCAGAAGCAGCACTGAGTTGCTCATTAAGGCGGGAAGTGGCCAGATATCAAGGGATGCAGAGCCCCCTCTCCAAGCTGTTGGTTGGAAGAAGTGGTGAGGGCGCTCGGTTCTTTGCAAAGGCAAGCAGGCACCCAATTCCAGATCCCCAGAAAAACAGTGTGATTTTCAGTAATTAAAAATAATAGAAAACATCTTCTCAACCCACGTAACCCGCATGCAATTAACTTAACAAATCTCAATTTATGTTACAAAAAATTTTCCTCCTGAAAAATGGTGAAGTTTGACAAAAGTTACATTACAGTGCTTCAAACAGAGCGTTTACCATACTGAGATTCTGTACATCTGTGACTCCCACATAAACATTTCCAGACTCGGAGGGATTTTGCTGCTGTTGCTTGCATTTCATTTGTTTTACACAACTCTACGCTACGTGCAGTGACCCACAAATTAAATACGCATTTAGAATTAAACTGCGGAATCTGATGGCTTTATCAGCACATGAACTGAAATAAAAAGTTTACATGGAATGTTGAGCTCAATTTACAGAGACAGTGTTTTGAATTACAGTCTTCGTAATCTGTTTAATAAATGAACACATTGACAAGAAATTTAAAAACTTCACATCCCTTTTCAACCCTCCATAAATATATAAAGTTTCACTAAATTCTTTTTCCCTGAAACAAGACATCTATATTCTCTTTACAGATTAACATGAAATAACTGCTTCCTGTTTGAATGCCACAGATGTGATGACCTGAATTTACAAGCTCCTATACGTTCTTTACTTACAGACACATTCACAACACAACACACAGGTGTTCCTTGGTCTTTACAGATGTACTCATTTCCTGCATATCAGCAGTAAAGAAAGAAAAATACCAAATTATATATATTAAAATACATCATCTATGATACATATGCTTACACTGCCACATCAAATTCAAGATGAGGTTTCCATCTGTATCGGACCACTGATGGAGATTTTTTTGTAACGAGGACTACAGCACTAATTTGTTTCTGGATGGAGATAAGACGTCTGTTACGCTATCAAAACAAGTACCGCTACATAGCAAACAATGGAAAGAACTGACTTATTGCAGCTGCTTCCAGGTCTCCACAGCATCCTCACCAATTGTTTGAAAAATTCTGAAGGGAAAGCTGTTCCAAGGTTTGCTAAAAGTTCTTGATATCAATTTAAAGGAAAAAAAAAAAGTACTCTTTACTTGGTTGCTATTCATACTGCTTAGTCACCTATTTTACAGAAGATTAATCCTAAAGACTTTGAAGTTATATACATAGTAACCCTATTTAAATAAATATTCCCGTGAGTTCTATTCGTTGTGCCACAAAGCATGCATGAAAATACCTTCAATCTGTGCATGCTCACAGCAGGGATTTTCACAACTGAGCCACTGAATACATCTTTCTTTTCATGACTACGTAAGTGCAAAGGAATACTGCAATCATTCTGTACATGTAAGACAAGACTCACGTCTATAAAAGTAAAAACACTTATCTTGCTGCGCATAGGAAGTCCTCCCCATAAAAATGTTGGTCACTTTTGCCTATTTCAGTTCTCTCGAGCACTTAAGGGATAATAACTTCCAAGTGCTGATGTGCTTTTTATGAGAGCAGTTAGACTTACAACCACCAAAGTGCTGATCTCCAGTATTAATTACTATCTTCTGCAGACTCTCCATTAAAAAAGCTTACCTTGTAAATGGACATACGAGTGAGAGAGAGACATTTGGCAGTTTTGTTACACGAGTATTTGCTCGCTTTACTGATCTTAGTAAGACTTCGGTTCCACATGACTGTCCCAAAATTGTGAACAGGAGGATGAAGACACAGGAAAACAAGACCAGTGCCAAGTATGTGAAGAGTGCACTTGCTGCTCAGGTAGAGTTAGAAAGCCCTTCTCCCAAGAAAATGCCCCTTAAGTATTGCCTAACCACGCACACGTCTGGATCGGGATGCATTGGCTGCCTTGTGAACGCGAAACGCTACGAGTGCAACCAGCTGACGGGAACCCAGAAGGTCTCAGTCTCCAGTCTGTCAAAGGTTGCCTTAAGCTCACTGTAGGCTGTTGCGAGGTCATCATTGATGATCACCTTATCGAAGAGGTGGCCGTACTGGCTCTCCATCACCTGGGCAGACTTAATCATCTCTTGAAAATCTTCTTCCTAATGAGATCAGTGCAGGGAACAGTCAGTCCACAGAAACAAGTCACCTAACTCTGTGGTGAATGCAGTGAAAACTACTTGCTTATGGAAGTGGAAACGGGGCTTTTTATTAAAAAAAAAAAAAATGCAGAAACTACCCTTCCTGATAATCTCAGGGAACACTCTTACAAGCAGAGTCTGCCCAATGGAGACGGACAATTCTTTTATCTTTCCTCTTGCAATAACACACTTGTCACTGCATGGCAATTTCAGAGCCATCTTCTGTTAGCAGCACTAGTGGAAAACATTTCTAGCTGTTTATTTTGATGATGCTTTTAAAGTTTCATTACTTAAGTCTCAGCTTGCTATTAGCACATGATATATTACAAGGCAGCCTTTTTCTTTTAAAAGCTTGGCAGGAGCTGTCTTCCTGTGCCTTGTTAGTCTTGTTTGGGCCTGGTTGGGTGCATTTCTATTCATGTTTGGGGAGGGAACAAATCTTTGGAATTTAATTGATGACACAACTATGAGTAAAACGTTCCTAACTAAACAATGTCCTGAAGATTGCTCTTAAGAATGAACCCCTCTTACATTTTATATATGACAGAAAGTATTGTTATAATACATTATTTCCAAACTATGTCAAAAACATATCCAACAAAGACACAGTCACAAAAATAAAGAGGCAATATGTATCTAGATCTGCTCTAAGTCATCCATCCCCATGACTCTGTTCATGACTCAGCTTAAAAACACAATCTAGCAAATCCTAAATAACAGCTTATATCTGAGTACAGAAAAATCATACATACAGTACATGTAGATAACAAAGTGTAACCATGGTTGGCTTTCATTTAGCTTTAATTAAAATATTTTTTCATTGTACTTCCAGGAAGTAAATAAGCTACTAATGGGTAATGACTAATATTTTTTCCCTGATTATCGACAAGATGCAGCACTTGTGCCTTTTGCTTCCTTAGATATTTCACATTCTTTCTTAGAATATTCATTTCCCTGTAACATTTTTTAGTTGTGTATCTTATCCACAAATACGGTCTTTTTATTAAGGCAGCATTTACTGTCTCAACTGACGCTTGATGTTTCAGGTTTCCTCTAAATATAAGATTCAAAATTAGAAATGATACAAGGAAATTCATATGCATAAACAGAAACATCTAAATGCAAATGTTTTTTTTAAAGGAAATCCTCAGCATTCTTCAATTGCATAAACTCATGCTGAGGACCATGGACATGTGAATATCTACGAGCACAGCAAAGAATGAGAACATCACAGCAAGTTTAGGGTGACAGAAATTGGGAAACAATGTGCAGGTTGTCTAAGCCCTGACAAGTACTATGAATAGAGACCCAGCAATAATCTTTATTTCCAAGGTAAAACAATACAAACTCTTAAATATACTTACTGTAAAGGGCTTTGCAGTTCCCCTATCATCTTTACTTGAAATAATCTTGGCATTTTTTCTAGTCTCTCTCAAGCGGTCAAGTGGTGGAGGCTTTATAAATATAACAAAGGGCTTAAACTCGTATGTCCGTAAGTGTTTCACTGTCTGATAAGAGGAAAAATTTTCATTAGCTTATTTTTCACAATGCAATTTACCACAGTAAAAGAAATCCTCTGCTAACCAGACTGAACCCACAAAGCACTTCTAGAAGTCTGTCTTTCAGTTACTGCCATCCCATTGTGTTGATCAGCACTGATTCCTACAAGGAGAGTTTCCATGTGAAGGGTAAGATAACTCCTTGTTTCCACTAACGTCAAGTAGTGCCCAAAGTCAGGAGGAGGATGGAAGGCAGGGCAGGGAGTTCTGCAGGAGTGGAAAAGTTCTACACATTTTAGCAGTAACATCTGAAAAGTAGTGTGTGCAAGAGCCTGTGCCACAATCACAGGAGGTCAGCTGTTTCTTCTCTTCAGTGCTGTGTACTCACTAAACAACTCCCTGTTGTTACTGTTCCTGAGAGAGTGAAGTGATCCTACCAATGAAATTAGAGGTCTACAACTCTGATTGCAGCACAGTGTGGAGCAGGGATGGCCAGCCAGCTTTCGGTCATCTTTGCATTGCCAGGGCCCACAAGAAAACAACGTGACAGAGAACATGACCCCAGAAGGGCTCACAAGACCAGGTCCTCTGGAGAATTTAGTGGTTCACTGAAAAACTGGGCTGCACTGGACACACAGTGCTCTCACTGAGCCCCAGAAGCCCCAGCCCAGCTGTCCTGGTGTGAGCTTGGCTTCCCCAGCTGCTCCTGTGCTGGCACAGCCCACTTGCTGCTGCTTTAAGCAAAGTCCCACGTCCAAAAATGCACCGGGAACTGCTCACAAACTGCTGGGATTCAGAAGCCACAGGCTGGCCACCCTTGGAGAAGAAATACTTTGGCTCCGTTTAAACAAACTGGTCCAGCTCTTGGAAGCACTGCAGTTATTGGGAGAATAAAAATTCCCAGAGGAGCTGTTGAGTTGGGTTGAAAGACACAGTCAGGGCAATAACAAATGGCTTAGACAGGAACAACTATCTAACAATTATCTGCCCAACAATACACCAAGCATGTTCCTTAACTTGTGTCTGCCTTACGTGGAAACTCTTTGCATGAACAGACCCACTAAACGTAGGACAGTAGCTGGGCTGCGTGGCAGCTTAAAGCCATTCTGAAATTTAGAGAACCTCTTAACACAAAACAGCAAAAAGATGAATGAAAATTTGGAAGCATTTTATAATGTCTTTGGTATTATGCTGTGGGCTTTCAACGCAGTAATTCCTGAGCAGAATACTAGCAATATGTATTGGAGTTTCCTTCTTCTCCTTCCAGCAAGTCTTGATGTGATAAAGTCACCTATCAAGCCTGCTTGATAGTAATTCAGGATGGAATAAAATATATTTTTTAGAACAGTTAAGTTTCTGGAATCCTACGGAACACAGAGAACTACAGGATTCCAAAAGATATGCTTACTTACATGAGGCTGCACATCCAACAGACAGACTTTGTTTTTAGCGAGGACTGACCGAACAGAGTCTAAGCTTGTGCCATAGTAGTTGTTCTTATACTCGCCGTACTCGATAAACCTATGGCAGAGGGTGAAAACATTAGAATCATTTCCATTTTCTCCAGCAAAAACTTATCGTTTTGGTTTATAAGACCTGATTCAGGAGCAAATATATGTTACTTTACATGCGAGTTTTACCATGTTTTATAAAGGAAATGCTGTCAAGTACTTCAACATGTCAATTTTAAGAAATCTTCTATTTTACCACGTTCAAATCAGTAACACCTGCTTGTATTACAGTTGAAGAGAAAAAAGCACTGTAGTCCAACAGCCCACTAATGTTTTCCATCACCTCTTTTTCTGAACTAATGCAATGCAATAAAACAGTGGATAAGCTAAACAATAGAAACTACTGAAATTTCATTGCACACTGCAGAATATCCAAATTCCATCTCGAAGAGGAGGAGGAGCTACGACAGTGCTAATGGAACCAAGGCGGCTGCTTATGCGCTATAAAAGCACAAGTACAATTTGCCAAAAAAGCAAAGCACAGTTTGAAGTTTCCATAAAACCCACAGCTTTGTGTCTAATACACTTTTGCCCCCTGAAACACTGGGACAGAATTTCAAGCTGCAATATTTTACAGGCTGCTAGAGAGCACGATGCTACCATTGTCTTCATTTTAGTTTAATTTCTGGAGTGTTTACAGACAGGGGCTTCTCTGTAGGTCTCTACGTTCAAAAGCACAGGAAGCGCCTGTCCTGAAAGAGTGCAGAACTACGCAAACATTGATTCAAGCACGTTTGCAGCCCTTTCAAGCACACTTCCAGGCTCCCATCTCCCAGTGCTGCAAGGCTTCACTGCCATCAAGGATAATGCCCCATGAAAGAGAGCTCCCCCACCTCAACACCTACAATTTCAGGGTCTTATTGATGAGCTGAAGTGCTGAAACTACTTGGATGCACAGAAGCTTCTGTCTGTATATTCTGCTGGGTTTTTTTTGTTTCTTCAGCTTCTTTGAACTGCTTATGTATCAAAATGTAAATCCAACATCTTCAAATCACTATGGCTTACATCCACTTTGAATTACTATCTAAAATTACAACCAGCCCCATTTTATAACGCAGCCATTGTTTTAACTGTGGTTCTAGTTAAAGCCTCTTCAACATACTTGTTATTCTGTACGTCTGTCTCAAACAAGTGCTTGGAAATGAAAATGTATTCAACACCATCGCTTTCTTGGCTTCTTCTTGCTCGGGTGGTGTCTGCAGTTTCATTAAAAGAAAAAGAAAAAAAAAGAAAGGATGCACAAAACAATATAATGCAAACCAGTTCAGGAAACATTCAGAAGCCCACAGCCCTTGTGCAATACTCAGCACAGCGGTTCCTCGCTCCTGAGTGACACGAGGCGGCACTCAGCACGTGATGGGATTGAGTTTAAAAGCACACACAGGGAAAAAATCTACTGGACAAGTGTCAGATTATCATTTTTATTAAGTGGTGGAAAAATCCAATAAAATGAGGACAGCTGAATAGTAAAATGAGCAGCAGTTCATAACAATTACCCCAACTTCACCACTCGTTAAACTTATTAGCATACAAGACCATAAAGGGAAACAAAGTTCACCAACCTGATTTATAAAATGTTACATTCATTAGCAACAACTGCAGCTATGGTATGTGGAGTATGACAGTAAAGAAACGGGGTGTGAATTTTATGATTTAGTTCTTTCCATTTCCTGGTGATTCCTTTTTCTTCCAGCGGTCTTGCTTTATCTTTACTTGCCTTCAAGCTCTAGGCATAAAGGTTCTGCTTACAAACTTGTGGGATTGCCACTTACAGGTAATGAGCACACTTAAAAATCATATTTAATACAAGATGCATATTACAGCATCACATATTCTTCATTGTAAGTGAACACACACAACCTGCTTGCAGAAGCACAGCCTGGAATGCCATTTGATGGCTCGCTTTTCTTAGGTTGACACAAAGAGAAATATTTCCAAGAACGCCATTTCTCCACGCAAGTCCTGACTTATTGAATTTCAGGGAGAAGGATTTCTTTACTTGTTTGTTTTAAATTATAACCACAAATTTGGAAGAGAAAAAAGAAAAGGCAGCTTGATGAATCCTGGCAATTTTTAGAGAAATGCTTCTGGGCAAACGACTGCATATGCAGTGTGTTAAATATTTGGGAACATCTGGCTTTTTTGTTGCAGTTTTCAATACCCAGCTGAGGAAAATATTTGCAAATGAAATGACTTGCTGAAAACAAATGTATTCATTTTTCTACCTAGAAAATTCATTCATATGTATTTTTATAGAATACCTGTACTTGCAAAGAAAAACATGAATTCCTGAATTCAGTGCTGGACCCTTAATTTGAAGGATCCGGATAGGAGGCAAAATTACAAGTACAAACAGACAAAGAAATGGCAGAGCAGCTAACGCTATCAAGCCCTCCACATGAAAGAAAACCCAATAAAGTATTGTAGAATTTAGTTCAGAACAATGTTATTCATCATCGTTCAAATTACACGACACGGTCAGACAGGGGAAAGAGGGGAGAAAAATCCCCAAATAACTTTTCTAAAGCTAATCAAAGGATTAAAATCATTTATTCATCGAGGTTCAAAACTGTTTATCATCCATCTTTATTTTTCAGCCTTAATGTAAAAGGGCATTTTGCTGAAAGCAAGCATTGCTAACAGAGTACTTTTCACTGCTTTGCAGCTAAATCCAGCGTGTTCTTTAGCTGAGTTTCATTTACCAAACACCGCTGACATCAATCACGCTAAACCTGTAGTAAAAATCTACTGCAGTGCCTCTGAGCCAAAACATCCTATCAATTTAATCAATGCTACTTAAAATACTACTGCAGCAGCACTTTCAAAAATTAGAAGAGCAATCTGGATGCCAAGCATGCATTTAGAGACTCAAATTTAAAAGTGCCTTCAGTTAATGCAATAATAAAGGGAACCAAGTGTAGCATCATGAGAACAGAAGAGTGTTTCTACTTACGTGGCACTGTTACGCCGTAATGCTGGGTGTCACTGATCAGCAATTTTCGTTTGAGCTCATTCAGTCCAACCCCCACTGGTCCTAAAAAAAAGAAACAGTGCTGTTTCCCAGCAGCCAGGCCTCTCATCTTCAGGCACAAGTGCTCTCTGAGGTAAGTCCAAAAGGCACACAGCTATAACACAAACTATCTTCTAACCATTTAGAAATGTCTATGGTTATAGCCTCTCCTAAGATATACAGTGCTGACAAACATGAGGGGACAGACAGTAGTTTGTCTGGTCTGACTCTACCACTGAGGAAAAAAGACACGGAAAAAGTTCAATCATAGAATCGTTTGAGCTGAAAGGGACCCTGCAAGGTCATCTAATCTAAGGCAAAGCAATTTCTCCACTACCCTCAACACATCATATCCCCATCCTTGGCCCTACACAGACGTGGCACCTTAACCTTAATCAAAATTGGCATGATTATTTATTTTGCCAGAATATCTCAAACTTCTGGAGCAGAGCCTCCCAGCCAGCAGGTGAAGGCCATTCTTCTCCATCTTTTCGAGGGGTCAGGTCAGGAATGAGTGGGAAGAAGAAGGAAGGGCAGCTCCTCTCCATGCACTTGGTGCTCTTGGTCACAACCCCTTTGGGGTGCTTCTGTTTCCTTCTTTGTTGTTGGTTTTCTTTAAACTCTGCTTGTACGCTGCCTGCTGTCTGAACTGCTCCAAAATAAATGTTTCTTTCTTCATGCAGCTGCCAAGGGAGACCACTCTTGGAAGGAGGTTGGCAGGAAGAAACAAAGACTGCATGGTTGTTTTCTGACGCATCTCGTCCACCTCCACTTGACTATTGCCGTGCTAGAAATTACTAAGGAAGCATTTTCATTTTTCATGTGCCCCCCACTCTTAGCCATTTGATAATGGTTCTTAAACCACTTCCTACCCACAGGTACCCTATTTCATGCTGATATGTGCATGAAGAAGCCCAGCTGAGGGTTCATGGGTTTCTGATGGAGTACTGGCTTTGTTTCCACCGAGTCAGGTCAAGAGCAAAATGTAGAAGAGGATCATTTAATCATATCCCAAATGATACAAGAATAATGCACATTATGGAAAATTCTTACTATTGTATGCAAAGTGATGCAACCATGCATTCAGTTCTTTCTAATAAAAGCATTTTAGAGATTAGAAATACAAAATGTAATAAGCATGTTAATGAAATAGTGATATACCGGTTAATTACTAATGAGAGTCTGGCATCAAAAAGCAACGACTGATGCTTCAGCACCTTCATCTGTACCCACCCTGTGTGGTTAGAAACACACAACGATGAAAAGCAAGCGTCTCCTACTACCCCCAGACTATGGTTGCTCTGTAAAGTCCTAGAGTTTCTGCATTTATAATTTTATATGTTTACATAAGTTAAACACACAACTACATTTCAAGTTCCATCTCTGACCTGCCAGTAAATTAATCTATCAGTAAGTATAAATGTTTATTTAATATGGTGTACAGCAGCCTCTACTGGTGCATGTCTGCAGAGAAAAGCAATGTGTCATGCAGATAATGACATTACTTTTGTGCTTTCTATTTTTTTCCTCTTTTAATGGCACAGTTATTTAAACAAATACCTTTTTTCTTTCCAGAAAAGTAGTTAAAGTAGTTAAAATTCTCAATAGATTCTATTAACATTGAATGAAACAAGTGGAATTCAAGTAAAAAGAATCATTAAATTCCTTTCAAGCAAAATTTTTTTCACATCATATCTACGCAAATATTATCTCCTTAGACTATACACTGTCAAATCAACATGCTTTCAGCTCTATTTATATATAAATAGTCCAGGCTTTAGTTACTGTGGTGGATGCTTTAGAAACTTAGATCAGATCTGTTTTAAGATCTAAACCTCATTACTATGCTGTCTCCCCTTCCAGATTACCATTTTAAACTCATCTTTAAATTTAACTACTGGAAGGTGTAGATTCCTCTTTTTCAGCACAGATCTCTTTTAACTGCAGCATATGGATACTGAGGACTGATTCCTGGTAGTAATGCCATCCATTGTGCTTCTTTTTGCACTACATCTCCTCAGTGTAAAGAATACTTCTATTCTGGTCCTTATTTTCATGTTGATGCTACAAAGATGCTAGTTTTTAATAATTAGAATCTGATTTGACCTAAGGATGAGCATAAAACACTAGGATTGAGAAGGACAATCCAGATTCTCATTGCAGAATGCTAAGCAAGTGGGATACATAGCTGTAGCATTATTTTAGTTTACTATAACTCACCCCTGGCAGCAATATTAAGTGGTTCAGTGACAGATTTAGTAATACTTTGCTTATTTTTCTAAAGCAACATTTACTTTACTTGCTGTTCCATATTTAGTCACATCAACCAAGTAACCGTAGTATCCTGCGCAAACAAACTGCAACACCTAATTCTTCTTACTGACAGTCACCTGCAGAAGTAGACCACCAATCACTACAATGTGCATGAAGCTTTGTACTATTCAGATATGCCTCAAGAAAGCTGGAAAAACTGTTTAGTAGAATAAGTTCAGGTCTCAGGATGATTAACCTCATCAGTTATTCTTCAGCAGCAGGCACAAAGGGATCTCCTAGAAGTTGGTTCATTTGAAAGTGGTCTTTCAGAAAAGACTCTGGGAGTCAGGTGCCCTCTGCTGAGACCACAAAGACCCTGTAGAAAATGTGCATTGAGGTTCTACGGCTCAACTATTCCTTCTCTAGTAAAATGGATCAGCGTAACGCAGTGACTGCATACGTATGTCCAACCATGACACAACAACATGTGAAGCAGGAAAACAGAATCTCATTTTTCTGTTTTTCAGTAAACTGTAACTAGCAGTGGGAAGGTACTTCTAGACTGACTGCGCACTGAAGCAGGATTGGGACTTGACACTGGTTTTCTGACTGGCAAGGCTAGCCAATGTAGATTTCTGAGCATTCAGCCAGAAAGGATTAATGAAGATATCAATTCTAAGTCTTCTTCTTTGTTGTCCAAGTGGTTCACGTGGTATAGCATGGTCATATAGTTTGGCCTTCATCTTTACTGAAGCAGAAGCATTTGCGAGAAGGATTTTTTCCTTGTTCATGTAAATGAGAATTCTATTGCCTGAACAGTATGTTTCATATCAAAACATTCTGCCTCAGCTTGGTAAGGCCGCAAAGTATCACAGTTCGGATGCAGACAATATTTTTGAAGACCTTAAGGATTTTCTGTGGCCTAGGAATGGTAAGTTATCAGAAGAACAGTGGTCACATGGTACTGGATCATTTCACTTTTAGCAGACTCATCACATTCATAATATCTGAGAGACAGCACAGCAGAAGTATCTGTAATATTATCACTCCAGATTATCCATTATTTTAGCCCCAAGGATATACAGGGCTTTTTTCATAAGCGTACATTTGCAGAGGGGGTGAAAGCTTGACAAACTAATACATCTAGCTGTGGCTGAGACTAATACTCTATCACATTACAGGGCACTAAAAATTACTGTGTGTGCAATTTGCATTCTGTAAATTAGAGCAGATCAATTTAAAATGAGGCCGAAAGAAATTTCTCCTTTGCAGCTGTCAAACTCTCTCTGACAAAAAGGACATAACAAAAACCCCAAAGCCTTCCAACAGTAAATTATTCATTAGGCAGTAGCATAACACAGTAGATATTCAGTGTCCTCACCAATTAAAGCTATAAATTTGTTATCTGTCCCTTTGTTTCCTGATAACAGTATCCACCTTCTATTTGACACACTATACTCTATGCTGCTACCGGCACACAAAAGCTTGTTGAATGCATTCACTCCTACTGTACCTGTGTTGCTTAGCTCTGCTACTTTTTCCACATTTTGCCCAAGACATTTTTATGGAATTGGCCAGACTTAAGCTGCTCTTAATATCCAGAGAAAAATATTAGAATTACTGAAGTCTGCAATAAATTTCTGAACTGCTTTTGTTACTAAAAAAACACTCTTTCTTCACTTGATTTATTACCACAAAAATCCAATGAAATCTCTAGGTATTCTTTAGATCAGACATATGCAATTTGTTATAAAAAGTCTACTTATCACACTTTTGCACCACATATTGTTGATGTAAGTGTAAAATCAACTCAACCATGTTATTACTGCTTGTATATAGCCCACAATCTCACAATGATCACACTGGTAGGTGGCTGAATTTTAGCTCTGGAAAGTGACAAAGCTGTTTATTAAAAACTAAACTTAATGTTCCCTTGGATATGACTGACAGAAAAACATAGCTACATAGCTACTCAACAGTACAAAACAGACCCTGATAGAAGGTCGTATTTCTCTGCTCTGTTATTTTCAGAATGGAGGAAACTTTACTAATGATGCAACAGCCTACGTTCTACTGCAAAAGAAACAATAACTAATGAGACATTATTAATTGGTTGCAATGGTTACGCTCACTGGTGCTCCAATGGCTACCTTTGAAGCAGTTAAGATAATATACTTCCTGTATATATATATGTATATATACTTTTTTTTTAGGAGACTGAAGCAATGCATTTTGATTAGATGATAAATGCTATTATAGCAGTGGCAGATTACGGAGGAACAGAAAGCTGAGGATGACATCTTAAGTCTTCTGCAGCTATGTTTACGTCTGCTCTTGGCACACAGAAGCCCACCTCTCATCCACCTTTCTCTCAACCTGCTTGTTTACTTGTTCTAGCACAGTAGGTTTTGTTGCTCTCCATGTATATATTCTGCCTTGACCGAGCACAAGTATTTATTCCATTTTTTTTGTCTTTCTCTACTCTGCTATATTGATTGATCTCTTAAAAGAGCAGAGCGCTACCGTAATTCTTATGAGTTTCAGTACAGATGGACAAACAGGTTCAGATTAGTCACCATGGTAGCTATATTTAAATATTATCTCTTTTTATTTTAAGGCTACAGACATTGTCTCCAAAAGCATCCTTACATATTAGTTGAGATACTGTATCTGAATTGGTGGTGTACAAGACAGGTGAAAAGTAAAGGGATGACCATGCTTGAAGGGTAGGGGCTATTGGTCTGTACTATACTGGGTAACTCACTGGAAGTGGAGCTCCTCGGGCGTCTACTGGAGGATGTACCACTTCATAGCTTCATTAAGAAAAATGTCAGCCAACACAGAACAGCCCCCTGTTGAGTTTGCAGATGCCAAACTGGTTGGTTTAGACTTGTCTGAGAATAGGGCTGCAACACAGAGGGACCTCAGCAAGTTACACGAATGGGCTGGCAGATCTTTGGAAAATTTGATGAAGACAAATGCAAAGTTCTGCACATACAACAGACCGCAGTACCAGATGAGGACTGACTGGCTGTGGAGCGGATTAGATGAAACGGACCTGAAGGACCAGGCAGCAACTGAGCTAAGCATGTGACCACAGGGACACTGCAGTGAGGAGTGCTACCCTGGGCTAAATCAGCAAAGGGACAGCCACTGAATGGAGGTGATCCTTCCCATTAATTAGACACTGCAAGAAATGGTCAGTCTGTACTGGGGCCTTTATTAGAAGAAAGATGCTGATAAACTGGAGCAAGGTCAGCAAAGAGTTTCTAAGATTACAGGAAGATGAAGAATAACCTACATGTGAGACAAGCTGAGGGAACAGGCCTTGGAGAAGAGACTGCTTCAGGGGGACCCACCAGCACCCATCTAACACTTATTGAGATGATGTAGCCTTCCTCTTCACTGAGGTGAATGGTGGGAACAAAAGAGAAGACATAGTAGGAAGACAAGTTCCCAAGGGTGCTGTCATCAGAAACCCGCTCTGAATTCAGAATTGCTCCTGCTTTGAGTGGGAAGCTGGACAAGCTGATCTCCTAAGATCTACTCCAGGCTGAATTACTCTGCGGTAAGCACTGCGCTAATCAGCAGTCCTAAGTTTTACCAAGTTAAAAATAAGGAAAACAACTTACCAACCAAAACTACAAGCCTGTATTTGTCATGAGGTTGTCGTCTATATTTTGCAACTTCTTCATATGTTGGGATATCTGCTGTATCGTACTGATCACTCTTCTTGCACTCATACATAGATTTGTTTGTTTTTTTATCTTTTCTGCTAAGGCGAAAGCTTCTTCTAAAACCAGCTGCAATAAGAACAGGATTTTTTCAAAATAAGAAAGCAAGTCTATCCAAAGCTGTAAACAGTCTCTTCCAAACACTCGAGGACCGGTGCATGAAATAAAAGAACATACTGCATGTTAAATAAGCCATGGCACTAGAACGATTTTTTGCCGCGGTTTTAAACTGTATCAGTTGCCTACTTAAACTGAAGAATTAGGATTACCAATTAGATCATGACATTCGTAACAAGTTGTAAAAATAATTACAGTAAATTGTTAACATATTTAGATAATTTGAGTGTCTTACACATTAGTATGCATACACAAGGAAAACATTCATGCAGTACAGACTCTCATACCACACAATACATTTCTGTTAAATCATCATGGCATACAGACACATCAAATACAACACAAGAACACATCTGGTGGTTGAAAGGATTAATGAAAATTAATTCCTTGAATAACTTTTTGTGCTTGAGTCCACGCTGACACCATAAAAAAGCGCACAGAACCTTTCCTGAAGATGTTTAAGACTAAAACCAAACACTGTTAGTTAAATGCCAAAACACCATGAAACATGTTAGACAATACAGTTGCCGTATGACGGATATGTTGGCATTAAACTGAAAGTTAATATTCCTATTAAACTTGCATTTACAATTTCCAATTGCGTCAACAATGTTACATCTCCAGCATCTATCTGCAAGACTGGGTATTTCAAATAATCACAAAGGAGATCACAGGCGTATTCAAACAGAGCAGTATAAAAAAGGCTTCTAACACTGTATTTTAAAAACTAATTTGACTCATTTGTTAATGGTTACCTTACAGTTCTTCAGTAAATCCTTAACATTAATTTTACCAGTATCTCTATTGCACTACTTTTGTTCTAGCAGGATTGCAAAACTGATTCCATTAATTGGGAACAGGAAAGTAAAACTCAAATTCTAAACACACTTTAAAATTATTGAAAAAATCTTGACACCATTTTCCCCCCAGGAATATTCTGTAGGACAGTAAACATATGTAAACTTTTGGTGACCCCAAATTTTTCAGCAATATATTTTCATAAACTTGTAAAAACCCGTATGTTTAGGTGTTTGAAAAGTAGTCATATTACAGTTTCATCTTCAAAGGCAGTATCTGGCAAATTCAACACTCACTTCTGCAAATACTTAAAAGCAAAATCTTATAGAGCTTAGTTACAGGCTTAGCATGTTCTGCACAGTTCCATTTAGCATAAATCTTTGCACAATCTGGATCAAAAATAATGTTAACCAACTAATTTTGCTGCTGTAAATCTCTGTATCGATAGGAATTCACAATACATGCACGTAAAAGTTCAAAATATGAATAAGTAAAATAAAAACCGATGAAGAAGAGCAAACATCTACAGAACAGGACACCGGTATTTTTAAGAGTGTTGGGCTGAGAGCTGGGCTGAGATAGAAGAGTGACAAAAATATGAGACAGGAACACATACCAAAATATACTGAAATATGCTATTTTCTTATGCAAATAAACAACACTAACACTGAAGTGACTGCAGTGAGAAAAGTTTTGTCAAAATATTGATAACTGTAAACACATCCAAGAGAAAGCCCAGGCGATCTTGTCCAGTATAGAGTGAAAATCCATTAGGATGCAAAGATGCTGTAGGAACCTTCTTTAGCAGAGAGGCTGGACTGATGATCTCCAGAGGTCCCTTCCAACCACTACAATTCTCATTCTCTGGTGCTACGTCACCTCATCTAACTGCATACACAACTGTATAAAGAAAGGTTAAAAGTAACAGCAGCTACAAAAGGGGGCTGTAAATTTCATAGAAGGCTCCAGATCAAAAAACTGCTCTAAAAACAAGTTGAAAATTGTTTTGAAAATTGTACTGTATAAGCATCTAGAGAAAAAATGGTAAGCCTTTACCGTTTCCTTCTAAACAGTTGACAGAATAAAGAGCTTTGTCACAGCATACAGCACCTGCATATCTACAAAGGTTCCGTTCTGTGCTACAGGGCCAGCATCTCCCCACTCCACTGTTGAGAATGAGGGTAGGCAACAACTGAAGCCAACCAATCTCCTCTGTACCACTTTGGTTTTAGGCTTACAAACACCAAGAGTTCCATGCCTCTGAGCAGCTGTCTCACAGCAGCACATTTACCAACAGCTCCTTAACTTCAGCTTAAATACCTGGAATTTTTTGGAAAAAGCTTGCTTTAAGATACTTTCAAAACTAAGGAAAACGTACAGTGCAGAGACAAGAGATCAGACTGTTTTCAATACATCCCCCATTTTTATGGTACTGCTACTGCATTCCTTGAAACATGTCTCTCCCCCTCTCAAATCTGTGATTATATATCCTCATGTTTGTGGCTTAACTGTACTGTGACCTTCAGAAGCTGTTTTACAAAGAACTGTTAATTAACTTTGAATTTATAATATATGTTGGGCAGCTACGACTACGTGAAAAGATTAAGCTGAACTTAAACTACATTATACTCACAAGGCAGGAGAACATTCATGAGCAAGCAAAAAAGCACTCTCATAGTGTTTGCATATTTCTCAATTTAGGAAAGATGAAAATCAAACTTAATAAATTTAAATTAATTATAGACCATTATTAAAAATATAGAGAAAATCACTGTGGAAAAACAAAAGGAAGATTGATTTCCAATAGAAAAATAAAGTTTCTATAAAATGATTAAGCTTGAAAGTAAACGTCTAAAATGGAACAGAGGGAAAAAGAATTACTTGCCTGAGATATTTCATCAAATAAAACTCAGTGAACACAAAAGGAGTTGCGACCTATACTGTCTGCAGAATATGGATATCAGCAAAAATTAATCTCAGCTGCCAAGAATGCAGACTATAAAATAAAAGGGGAAAACTTTGTGACTAGCATTGTGAGCATTAGGAAGCTTGCACCAGTCCAGTGGTTTCAGCTACATGACTAGAAGCTACTGAACGTACTAACCCACAAACTGCCCCTGGAATGTAAAAAGTTTGGTGAAATAGCTGCTGGGAAGGAAATAAGAACAAACGCTCTCCAGCTTCAAATGCCTCCAAACCGAATGGCACTCCTCAACATGAAACAAAAGTCATCAGCTGTTACTAACACTTAGATAAGGGCCAACAACAATCCAAGAGGAACTACTTATAAGATTAGGAATGTAAACACATAAACAAACAAACAAGTCTAGAATAACAGCCCAATTTGTCTTCTAATCACTGGCAATGTACATCCTTACATCTGCACAGAGAAAGCCACCTGGGCTTCATGCAGAAATCCAGACTGAAAACTGGCAGCACGCAAACATATCCAGTCCTAAAACACTTCTAAAGGACAACAATGTAAAATGTTGCATTTCTTTAGATTTAATAATAAAATCCTAAAGAAGGGAACAAAAATTGTGACTATGTTGAGTAAATTTGGATTTAAATATGTGTACGAAGCTAGAAAGCTGATTTCACAAAGAGAAACTGCGCTAAAAGGAAGTACTATAATTTACATTCACGTGTGCTACATTCACCAGGAAGGCTCCAGAACGCTGTAAGGCACGGACACGTGCTGCGTTCATTTTCATTCAGTAAAACAAGGATTAAAATTTGCATTAACTTTGTGTATTCTTCATGGAATTTAGTCTAAATTTACACAACTTGTAGTGAACAAATGGTGCTTATCTGTAAATGAATTTACAAGTACTTTTGGTATTCACATGCATGTTACTGACAAAAGTAATTGTGGCACCCTGGTCATTACTGAGGTGCAATTTTTTATGAGATATTTCTGGATATTCTTTTTCCCCTTCAAAATATTGTCATTTTTTTATACCTACTCGTATACTGAGTATTTCTATTGTTACACAGCAACTGCACAAACACAGAGCAGACGTCTTACTCTGCCTGCTTCTGGACTGATTCCCAGCTTGTACATTTAGGCAGGGTTAATAAAAATTTAGATTATGTCTGGATTTTTAAGACAAAGTTGAGACTAGTAAACAGATGATATTCATCTAATACCTACTATATGTTGATAAAGGTTCAGGCAATGTAACTGCATTTTAAGCTTGGCACAGACATGGTCCTAATGTTCTCCCCAGCAGTTCCTCAGGAAATTACAGCAGAAACATCTGATACTACACTGTAACTGAAGTATTAGAATTCAGTGAAAAATTGTGAAATTTATTTGAGTCACTTTAGTGGTGAGAGTTCAAATTAATAGTCTGATAACCCTGAACATAACGCCGTCTGAAAGATGACTCTTCTATCACTCTTCATGACCACCTCATGTGTGTCTGAAGTACGTATCCTTTTAGAGAAGTCTGGATATTCAGAGAGCATCCTGGTTCACAGATTGGAATGTGAACGCATACAGAGCTCGAAACCCACAAGCCATAACACTGACTTAAAAATCAAGGACAGAAAATAGAATTGTTGTGGTTCGTTTGGTGTGGTTACGCAATACCAAAAGCAGCACGAAGTACAACTTACTATTTTGATTTTCGGAAGCTGTCAGTGCATCTATACTTTGAAAACTGTTTCTAAAATTTAGATGTGCAAAAAATTCACCACACTTAGCTGATAGTAACTGTTCATATGTGTGACTATAATCAGCCCTAAATACGGGGTAATACAGCTCGGCTCCTTCATCAGTGGTGAAGGGAATTTGGACTGCCTTGTTCTTGTGACAGGCTAGAGCACACCGACAGGCCGTTAACTCGGCTGTCACAAAACCATCCCAACCTTGTTGGTGTGACTCAAGTCCTTCAGCGACTGCGTTTAGGCTTTCTTTTCAGACTTTACATTACAATACTGAAAGCCTAGAAATTTAGTTACTTAGTAAGCCAGGAGAGCCATTAAATGCTTGCCATCTTTCAAGAATGCTCAGGATAAGCTCCAAAAAACAGTACTACAAAACATGGATGGACATTCAGAATACAGTTTTCAAAATCAGACAGATTCACTGTGAGGAAGCCTGATCCTTTTTTGGAGAATAAAGAGTTCTTGTGTCTCTTCCCCACAGCTGGTCCTAGCCTTAGATAGGTCTATTTTCTGTATATTGTTCTGTCTTCCAGCTCCCACCTGTCACCTCATTTCCAACAGCACAGACCCAGCACAGGGCTGCAGGGCTGCCTGTGGACTGATGGCAGCTCTCCAACACATGGCAGCTCTCAAAAGATTAAGCCTTTACCTGCAGTGTGCAGTTGTTTTCCAGTAATATTTGTAAAGATTTTTTGTTCTTTGCACTGAGAACAATAGTAGTCTCTTTCTCAAGACATCTCCTTCCTAGGTGATGGAGCCATTTGGCAACTACTGACCCCAATATTTCACTGAATGGGAAATAGCATTAAGACGACAAATTTTGTTTTGCAGCCTTTCTACTCATATCAAGCAGCAACCCACTAAGATCTGATTGCAAAACCACGATAGTCTGACCCTGATAATTCACGCTGTGTGTATTTGCATTCAGAGAGAAAAGATGAAAAAAATATTCTCTTCTTCAACGAAAATATCTAACAACAAAAATGTAATGCAGCCAGAATCACATCCCAAGTCCAAAGCGCCGTTTTCCAGGTATGCTTCAATATCTCCACGCAGTTACAATTCAATATTAATACAGTTGATTTACTAACAAATCTAAAATTTTACTTTCAGCACAATCAGATGGCCATTAGTTATTATGTAAATGCATGATAAAATTACACTCTGCTCAGGTTTTGAAAAGAGATTAAGGTTCTTTCAGTTAGATAGTTTGTGTGTTCCCAATGCTGTTTATATACACCACATTTAAAAACAGCACACTACAAAGTGAAAACCATCTCTGATTTACAGTCCTGGTTTAAGGTGCTTCAGTGAACCCGATCACTTGGATGTACTAAAGCACTCTGACATGTTTCTTCCTCTTCCGCTTGCAGTAGGAGGATGAAAGCCTTGGGAAAAGGGCTGGTTGCCACAAAATCCACTCCAGCCAGCTTTCAGCTGGCAGGAATTCTGGACAATTTCAACCAAAATATTTTTACATAGCTTTTAAAATGGCACAAATTAAAAAGCTGAAACATATAATGGAACATTCACCTTTTTAAAATGTTTCTTTTGTTTGAAATTTGGAATGCTGAAGCCAAAGGACTCCTTCCCCTCCTCCCCACCCCTTGCAATGATACATTGAGCTCAGACTAGCTTTAAAGCAAAATTTAAGCTGTTGGGTTGCTAAGAATTATTTTGTAACATGGGAAAAAAAAAAACAAAAAACAGTGACTACAAACTTGCTTTGTATTCTTACTGTATAACTGTGTGCTCACAAAATTGGTAGATAAACGTACAAAGAATGAGAAGGTAAGCAAAACTTGGATAAAACATTGAAAGTGTGCCTTTAAAGTCTTTTCATGATATAGTAACCTTTCTGTTGTGTTAAATACATTGCTGACACAACATGCCTAAAAAGTCAGTATTTCTCCCAAATTTGTTTTTTAAATTTAAACAGTATTTTAGTACCTTATTATTAACCAGATAGTGGCATACCACACTACATAAATCCTTTATGTCAAATCCAATGAGCCATTTTTAAAACCTTCATATTCATGCTTTTCTCATGCACGGTACAGACATTTGTATGCAGATTACCCCCAAAAGCAAAGTGGACACAGTAGTTCCAGGGAAAAGGGGCTGAAAGAAAAGAAGAAATTGTCTGTTGTAACCAATTGCTCACCTAGATAGGATCCACTGTTGTGACCAGCACATTCAGCATCTTCTGGACGAAGGGTAAAAGCATACAGAATAAGAGCCAAGAAATAAAGCAGAATTGTTAGAAGCCCAGCAAAAAATACAGAAGTACTTTAAAATGACAACTGTACAAAGCATAGCATTAGAAAGCCTTCAATAAGCCATTTTCTTAAAAACATAAAACAACGCTTATTGTTTTATATTTTAGCTGAAGATGTTCTGGAATTTTGCAGCATGCACACTGATCCTTTCAACTTCTCAAGCGGAAATTTTGATGACAGCAAACGTTCTGCACAGAATTCTTACAATGTATTATTCACGCTTTATCAGTTAATAGAAAATATGATGCCACTTAAAAGAAAGCAAAATGTATTTGATGTAAATCAAGCTTTTTTGTAAATTATACATTATCAGACTTCAGCTTTAAGTTTTGGCTCACTGGATAAGACAGAAAGGTTTTTGATCAAAAACACATCCTCTCATTTGATATGAAATAACTATAATGTGTATTTTTACGTACCGGCGGCCCTTTGATCAAAAGTATGAGCTACAACTTCTAACGCTTTATAAACAAAGGCCTCTTAAGTTAAAAAAAAAAGAAATACAAGAGATCAGCTGCTATTACTTTAACATATGCTGCAAGCATAACAGTAACCGGCTACACTCGGAGGGAAAACAGTACAGATGATACAACGTGGATGAACTTTCTACCGTCTCAGAGAAATACTTCCTTACTATTAATTAGAAATGCAAGACCTCTCTTGGCCACGTAATTAGGTCAGAACCACCTTCCAACCCAGCCCACCCAAGTTTTGCACTGTTTTTTTATGATACTTCTCTTTACACATCTTCCAACAGTTCAAGAAAGAGGGAAAGCAGTTAAAAACAACAGTTCAAATAATAGATCTTTGCATGAAGCAACCAAGAGCATTTTGGTACCTTCATCTACTTTGAAAATGATTCAGTTTACCTGGTGGCAATATAGAAGCATTATACGTACAACACCTTTTAGAAACATTTCACTTTTTTCAGTTTAATTCTAAACACATGTTCTCTAAATAAAATTATTGGGCTATGCAGGGAAACTTTTGTACATGTACCTTCAATTTCCTCTGAGAAGCACAAAGGAAAAATAGGAAAGGAAATCATTAAATGGAGAGAAAGCATAACTTGAGAAAGAAAAGTTAAATCTAAGAAGAAAAAAGCACCTACCACACTCAACCGCTTCCTCATCTTAGAACAGCCAAAAAAACAAAGTATTATTGTTTAATACTTCATAAATAGAACGAAAATGTAGCTATGTAAGCTACTCTAAAATCCTCAACAGCACCTATTATATTGAGATATTTACCACCATGTCGGCACCGCGTTTCACTTAAAGGTTTAACCACATTTAAAGTCAGAAAAGGACCTGAGAAGAAATTGAAATATGGTGCGTGCGCTGTAAGCTTCCTATAGGAGATCTTCTGGTAGCAGTGCTCTTACCCAGCTGTCATGGAAGATGTCTTTTGTATTAAAGGCAGAGTTTGTTAATTCCATTTAACCTAGAATTTCTAAGAATCAGAACCATAAATGTGATCTCACTATTTTTCTGCACTTTAAATAACAGTTGCTACTGCCTCGCAGCTGGGTTTTGGAGGTTTCTTTTGTATTTTTTGGAATGTCTATAGCTGTAGCTTAAATAACGCTGAAAGAATTCATATACTCTGTTATTTCTCTGACACCACACTAATATAATAGATCTCCTTAAGACTTTCTGTTTACCCATACTAAATCAATACATTTCTGCCTCCTCAACAGTGGAAAATTTACATTCTTACAATCATTTTAGGGCTAGCATAGAAAAGTAACATATATATAATGGATTTTTTACACAGAGATATTACATATTGAGGTCTAGATTTATATGGAGATTTTACAATCTAGATGTTATTTAAATTTCCTTTGAAGCTTGGATAAATAAGTCTGAAATGTACACACTTCAAAGTTTCCATGAAGCCGGTCTGCCCTCGGAACATGAATATTCAAGAGATACTTTAAAATCTTTCATGCATGGCTGACATTTCAAGCAAAGGCTAGGTCAAAAGTCTCCTCTCTATCAGAGTAGAGAAGAGTTTCTCACTTCATCCCATGACATGAATACAAAAGGATTTTCTGCTTGAGGGCTTATTAAAAAAAAAATATTAATTCAAAAGATTTCTTTAAATAATATTCACAATTTATTGCTATTCAAGGTGACCATATGGTTTCAGTAGGCTGGGGTGGGAGAAAAGGAGGTATGTGCACATGGGTACGCACTCATACAACTCTGCCTGCATGGTCGGGAGATGGTGGAGCTACAGCAGCTGAGCTAAGACAGCTGAAAAGAGCCCAGGCTTGTGGTAGGAAAAGGAATGGTCTTAATTCATTGGTTTAATTCGTAATTTAATGCTATAAATTAAAGATGTTAGGATAACCAAGTGAGCCAGCTGATGCCAGAAGGCAGAAGCCAAAATGTCTACAAGTTGAGGTTTAATTCTGAGATGAAGTTTTGAAATTCTACTTTTTGTTTTGTTTTGTTATAAGATTTCCTTCTTAGTACTGCTCTTGGTTTTCTTGTGCTACTCCAAAGGTTGAAAGTAACACTCCATAATGAAAAATTGTGGGAAATAAGTGGTCTTCACAACTTAATGCAGCTATGAAACAGCCATCACCACATACATCCCAATTCAAATTTCACCAGGAATTTTACTAGGGCTATTGTCTGTCTGCATTAAGGTCAGAGATTATTTGCCAGCAAACTTTATAACAGAGCTCTGTGTGAATCAATTGGATGTATACAGCAGATATTTGCAGATACACGTCAAAAGTTCAAAAGCTTGGAGAGACGGAAAATTAGGATAGGACTTCTCAGGAAGCGTCACTAAATTGAAGCAGCGTGGGAGAAGAAGCAGAGATGCTCATCTGAAAGGAAAAAATAACAGACTAAAAGAGGGTATAGAATAAGGAGGAAGAGATCTGTTGGGAAATAGGAAAATAAAAACAAAACAAAACAAAAAACCAACACAAGGCAACACAGAATGAATAAAACACTGAGAAAAGAAGCAATACCATTAATTAAACTTAGTGTGATAAGGCAGAAGTTACAAAGAAAATATTCATGGAAGGAGCTCATGAAACAACAATGAAGTAGTGTCATGATATAAATGAGAAAAAGAAATAGGAAACACAAATGCAATGGAAGCTTAGGATAGAAGTGGTTTTATTTGCTTTAGAAAGATTTCAGGATAGCCAATATGCTACACTGCAACAATGCAGACTAGTAGTTACATACTTTGTATTTTTGTATGTATTTTAACTGAAATTTATTTAGATGGATGCGGGGGCCTCACGTAGACTATATTACTTCAGACAACCTGTGCCATTTCAGAAACTTCTTTGGAACAGTTCAGCACCAGATCAAAATTTTTTACTCTTGCTGAATTTCAATTGTATTTCATCAAAGAATCTCATCTGAATGTTTCTCAGTCTGAAATGAAAACCAATAGCTCTGTTCACATTACATAATCCCTGAAATCCTATTTCACTGTACTGAACAAGAAATTGTGTAAGAAACAGTATAATACAATGACCTACACTACAAATACATTAAACAGTTGATTTTTTAGCGATGCACCACACAGCAACTGATATTTATACTGTTTTTTGCAGTTTTCATCCTATAGGATGCTACAGGTCAAATGATGCACATATGTTCATGTTATCAAAAATTTAAGGTGATCTAATTTAATTATCTCATAACATCCTCAGACAGCAGTATCTCTGCAATTTGGAAAATGAAGAAAGATAGTCCTGTGGTGAAGAACAGAGCAAGAGTTTATGAGATCCATTTCTATTTCTGTCTCATGTGACCTTGGTTCAAATGCCATCCAGCTCCAGGTTTCTTTAATTTCTCTGTGTAGTAGGAAGTTAGTATTTGTAAGGACAGAAGAATTCTGAACAAAGATGCTAATGTGCTAATTGAACTGTAAAGATCTGGTGTATTTTTTGTTCTTAATCCTAACTACTTGCAGGTGGGCAATCAAGTATCAAATAGGAAAACAGAAAAATACTGAGAAGAAAGGCACAGTTGAGCTCGTGCAGCAATTATAACACGCAAAAGAGTCCTACTACACACTTATCCTAAATGTTTAGTTTTCAATACAAGTGGTACAAAGCATTCATTCTTTTGCCATGTTTAAATTCTTTTGCTGGCAGAACACGATCTTCAATTCACAAGACACTCATCCATGGATATAGTGGGTTACATCTTGTTTGAATGAATACCATTTGGCTGCAGTTAAATCTTTCCTCTTGCTCATACAATGCCAATCACATATGGTAAATCAAAATTGGACGTAAAATAGGTTTTAAGTTCTTGAAAAAATATTTGATGACTTCTCCACAGTAAGCATTTACATTTAGCATTACATATACAGAACAAATGTATTTTCAAGAAAAAATCACCTCCAAACAGCTCTGTCTTATGTACTTCCTATATACCCAAATGTACACACAGGGCATGGATTCATGTATTTCATAAATATACACACATGCATGCACTGCGTAAGTTAACAGAAGTTACTGACTGCACTAGCACAAAATACAAAGTTGCCACTAATTTTCATACCAGAGACAACACATATATACTTAACAACAACTGCTATGAAAGCAAAATCATGATGAAGGGATATAATATCTTGGCTGATTACTGTGGTTCATAACTGCAGAACAGCAACTGAATTATTTGGTTATTATCCAAAGAAATTTACTTCCCTCCCTCTCTCCCTACTTCCAACCCCCTCTTCTCTTCCCTTCCCCCCCCCCCAAAAAAAAAGACCAAAACAACAGTTGGTCAATATTTTATCTACAAACTAAAATAAAAATTAAAGAATTAAAGTAAGCAACAAATGTAAAAATTGCCGTGCTCCCTGGCAGTGACTATTACAGTAAGAGCGTGATTACTCTTTGCATTCAAGTTAGCAGACTGGGAACTATTAAAAGAATTCTCTGTACAAAATCTCTTGGCACTCCTTGGACTGGATACAGAGAAAGGCGAATTCACAGTGCCAACTCTGGCTGCAAAGTTGTGCCCAAGCTGAGTTCCTAAAGCCAGGAATTCTGTTAAGCACTATTCAGGAATACCATAGCAGCAGATTCCATCCGAGCTGGCCTTCAGCCATGGCTAACAAGCTCAGACACACTTCAGTGGATTTCATGCAGCCAGCACTGCCCCCTCCCTTCTACATCCCAAAGAACACTTCATGCCTCGTGTCAGGTGTATGGCAGGTGCACTCTTCCAGCACAGCAGAGTTAGTCCTGCTCACACAATCTCATGCATCTCTATTCCTTTATTTCCATTCCATTTATTCTGTTTCTTCTCACTATTTTTTCCAATGCAATTTTCCCATGGGATTAATGCACAAGCAACACTGCTTTTTGCTGAAAATTCACTGCTGTTAAGTATTGAGAGAAATGAAGGCTTGAGAGGTTTGTTACCCTTTCATCATTTCTGCACTTGGTAATAATGCTATCTATTTGATCAGCAGGTCAGTACATCTAACTGCCACTTATCTCAGGTTTTTAAAACTCTTTAAATCTTATTGAAATTACTATAAGGGCTTTCTAACCATTAATAAAAAATGAAATGGGTCAGAGTTCATATTAGCAATTTCTGCATTCACTGTTTCAAAAACTTTAACAAAACATATGTTAGTGTTGGGTTTAAACTGAATCAGGAATCAATTGAACTATAGCATAAATATTGTCTATTGCAGTGCTCTTGCATAATACTGTCAGTTGCACTTACTTGATTGCTTCAAAGCCCACCCTCTATGGCTATTGTCTAAGAGGTTGATGGTCAACTTTTGTCCACCAGTTCTTCCATTGTCCTTGTTTCTTTTCCCCATCGCCCTGTATTTCTCCTTTTCTTCGTCCTCAGTACTAAATTTCATTTCTATACTTCTACCCTTATTTTAAAACTAAAAGTGAAATAGAAAGAAATCTTCCCAAAATCTAGCTGCCTGCAGGATTTGAACATACTTAATTAACAAAGCAGATCCTGATAGATGTTAGTGTTACTGTGAATAGCTGTTGACTAAATTTCAGAGAGCTCTTCTAGTTAAATACAACTGCCCTCCCCAGTTCCCAATACTGCCTTGAGAGACAGAAAAAAAAGTTCTCAGATATTTCTTGCATACAATTTTGATTCGTTTTTAGGTTAACTTTGAAGTAGAAGGACACTACTTCTCTGGAAGCCCACCTAGGAAATCAGAGCTGATTCACATCATCTTGGTATTCAAGAAAACAGAATCACTGTCTTCAATTCTCCCTGTTAAAAACAATGCCATCTATCTAGATTTACTCCTCATTACAAAATGTGGGATGTGGGGAGTGAGCTGACTAAACGGAGCAGGCTGGAATCCAGCGCTACTTCCCATGTCTCAAGAAAGCTTCCAGAACATGTCTCAGTTCTCCCAGGAAATGTACTTCTAGTAGCAGATCTGCTGAAATCAACAGGTGTCTTTTGTCTTTTGGAAGCTATTAGATATTTCTCTTTCCATCCAAACTGCTATGGAAATTCAGGCTATGTGATTGCGTGGGACCTACAACATTAACAAACCTTTCCACGTATAGCTAGAAAGATCTACAGAACATCACTTTCCCCACACAACTAGCCTTCCAAACAATGAAGAGCCTTGCATCAAGTTGGAAGCCCACAGCACAGAACTAAAAAAAACATCAGGCAAAATCAAGCATTAAGGACTTCTTACCTCTCTACTGAAGGGGGTTGCTAAAACAAACTTTAGAGGATGTGCCCAATACAGAAAAGGGGGGAAAAAAATGACAGCAGACCTTTCCAGTTTTTTAATCTCTGCATCCCCTTCCTCGCATATTTCTGATATTGGCAGTATGCTGTTTGTTCAGCCAACTAATGCATTGCTTTCCAGCACCAGTTTTGGTATGGTATTTACCATGCACAAGTATAGACAAGACCTCCATATCTCATAGTTTCACATCCGTGTTTGGTACCTGGAAAAACCTTCCTAACTTCAGAAGGGTGTAGATTCTCCCAGCTTTCATGGAATCTTCTTGAAAAGCCAAATAAGTGGAAGGTTTTCCTGAGAGTAACTCATGCAATTTTCTAGTCATGAAATTTTTCTACAGGTGAATTACGGTCCTTAAAATGCTTTCTCAATGCAGTATGTAAATACTCTCCCAACACTAAAAACATCTTTGATCCTCGAATAAGGAGATGGAACTCAGAACAGTATTGCCAATCTTCTGGCAGATTTATCAGCAAATTGTCCTAAGAGCTAAGGAAGAGAGAGAATGACAAATCTCCATTACTATGCTGTCTTTCCTTCCCACTTAAAGAATCTGTCTTCTAGATGACCTCTGTCTTCCAGATGACAGTTGCATGGATCTGGCTTTGTTTAGAGAAAGTCTACAAGAGAATGCTAACAAGGATACTGTTTCACTTAAATACTCTGTTGAGTTTTAAAGGAAAGGGGAAGAAGAGAGAAAATCTCCTTTCTTGCTTAAGGTTGATAAGACAAAGAAAACAGTATCAGCATGAACAACAATAGCAGCCATAATACTGCAGGATTTATCTGGATTGTAATTTTGTCAATTCCAAGTCAAGAAGAGTGAGAAACATCTTGTAAAACCTTTCACTTGAGGGCTGCTGAAAAGATGCAGTCCTTTTTGAAGGAAATCATGCAGTGTTGCTGCAACTGATTCACCTCTTCATAAGCACCACTGCACTCTTAATTGTAGAACCTTTTTGAGGGTTTTATTCAGGTTCGAGAACAGTGGGCAGAGAGAAACAGATACACACTAGGACCAGACACTTCCAAAACTGGGGCACAGCAGACCTTGAATAATAGATTTACTACAAACCAGAGAAACTCCTCTTTGTCCTAAGTAAATTACAAATGTTACAGTTATTGCAATTACACAGCTAACCGAGTGCTCTCAAGTTAATAACAGAATTACGGCATGCAATCAAATAGTGAAATGGAATGAAAGATAGAAAGAGCAGATTAGAAAACTAACATTGACCATCAAAATCCAGAACACGAAAGTCACAGAAAGGAGTTAGAAAAACTGCCACAGAAAACCCAGTGAGTTTTAAGGTTGCGTGCATTTAGCTTTGCACGTAGTGTGCCAGTATCCACTGTTTCCCATAGTATCTGTACTTGTTACTGTTAGAGAATAAAAGATAGTTGGACATTGTAGAGTATTTTTAAAATACTTCTAGTTGAACTCACAAGCATGTTTGTATTTATCATTTAGATCCTACTGAAGTGTGATAGTTTCTAACATTGTACTCACTGTTACGAATCTGTACAACTGAAAAAAATAACAGGTCAAGTAAAATATGCAATAATACTTAAAACAGATGTTGATGTAAATTCCAGTGGACAGAAAATATTTGTTTCAATGTATGCACTTTCTTACAGCTTAATTTTCTTACATTCTGCAACTGCTGTATTTAAAAGCAGAAACTATTAAGACTAAATTTGCTTAAAAAACAGTAAGAAGTTGTTCCATAAAATCCTGTAAAAGAACTGAGTGTCCTGACTTTTAAAAAATCATGCTCCTTCATAAGACACAAAAAATTACTAACTATATGGGAAAGGACGAATAACCAGTCCTTTATCTCACATTCATTATAAATTTCTTCATATTAATGCAGTCCGAATTATGTAAACTGTTGAGCCAATTCTGCACTATTTCAACAGGAAAAGAACTCTCTTCTACCTTTGAAATTTTATATATCAAAACATTAATTGGGCTCAGTGCTTTGAAAACAAAGTCAGAGGATTTAGGAATCGTTGCTGCTGTTAAAGCTTTTCGTTTAAGCTGCTACAGTTATCTATTTTCCTTTTGATACAATGCAATCAAGTTGTGTCCTGAAGAAATGCATCCTCTAGTCACAACACTGAAACAAAATGCTATTTTATAAGGTTAGAGATCAAGAGTATGATTTCTTTTCCAGGTTAACAGACTTACATGATTTTCTGTTGGAAATTTTCAGTGGCTGAATCTGCACTTCTGGTCTTCTTAGTGCAAATCTCCTATAAAATGGGAGGTGGTAAGGTAAAGACACAAACTCCTTAGTTTTCACTGCAAATTTGGGATTAATAAACACTTAACATCATGAGACTATTGCAAAATATCCAGAAGACTTAAGACATAAGAAATTAACTTTAAACAATGCAATCTACTTACAGTGTAAAAATTAAATTCTGAGCCTCAAATTTTTGTAAGCTCTCCAAAATCTGTGCAGTTCTTATTTCTGCATAGTACATCAGTGTGAATAGAGATACTGATGTGCTATTTTCCATATGTTTTTTCTTTCAATCTGGAGCAGTGTTATCCTACCAGTTTTTGTCATTATTAGTTGTAGCCAGACTAATAAGGAAATCCAAAGTATTTCAACAACAGGTTTCCAAGTTCAATTGTCTTGCTACAAATGCAGGTTTATCGTGACCTTGTAATCTATGACCATACATATGACAACTATGCTAACTTAACCACTTGGAAAATAAGTTATTTCTTACCATAAAAGATAATGAAACTATGCTTCTCAGTAGCTCACCTCTCCTGGAAATGCTTTGAAGGGATCAAGCCTGCTCTGGGATTGGCATCACCTTCGTGTTTGGCCTGCCACCAGGTTGCATCATCCTGGCTCATGATCTGAAGTATATCTCCTTTTCTGAAAGCAAGTCCAGCTTCTTTACAAGGAATTGCTTTATCCTCATTAGGATCATAGTCAAATAGGGCTCTGATAAACATCTGAAACAAACAGTGCTTTTTCCTTAGAATCAAAGTATTAACATGTAATCCAAAGGTATCTTCTGTTTTTGCTTTCACTGTTCAAAAACATTGCACTAAATAACATAAAGCAATAAAAATTTACTGCTGTAAATCATTCTCATGGAAGTTTAACATCAGAAGTTAATAAAGAAATGTTTTATTCATTGCTCCTACAAACACAATCCCTATGTAGTAAAGGTTGCAAGATCCAACTCCCAAAATCAAAGAGAACTTCAGACTTCCCAGGTGTGTGCTCATAGGAGCAAGAGAAGACACTTCTGAACTAAGGTGCTACGAAGTGCCTTTTGCCCACTGTAAGACAGGAGGAATACTTGGAGGGAAGCCAGGTGCTCACAGAAGATTGAGAACTACCTCTGCCAACTTCATCGCTGCAGAGCTCGGGCTTAAGAACCTTGTTGCACTCACCTGTAAATCTACACGTTAGTATCACATTAGAAAAACTGATGACTGTGGCAGAAGAGACGTTTTTGGGTTCTGCCATCTGAGCAAACAATGCTGATCCTCAGCAATGATGTTTACTGCATTTACCTTCTGAAATATTCTTGAATACTTGCCTACCTTGCCTTCCTTCGATGGTGTTTCTTCTTTTACACTGGGTATAATTTTAAATGTAATTGCTCCTTGAGACTGAGCCTGTTGAACATTTAAAAAGATAATGCACAAAGAATTAAAAAGGCATTTTTCAAAGAAAACTTAAAAGGAAAGGAAAATTCAAATTAATTAAAAAATACTCAAAATACAATGAGTCTTTCCTCTCTCCAAATATTACTGATGGAATTTGACAGGCTTCACCATACCGAACTTTGAATTGCAAAAATTCCTAGTGTCCATTGATGGGCAGAGTTGGACTGCTGGAGTCTGGCACCTGCATGTTTTGAAGGTTCCACTTCTTCACTGAAAGCAGGAGCAAATGCTACAGCTAAAATATACACATATTAGAAGCTACTGCTGGACTCTTGGCACAGTTTGAACATCTCTGGAAAAATCTAACTAGCATTTCATTTTTCAGAAAAACCTGATAGAAAAATTCAGATACGTTTGTGCCATATTTATCATATAAAACTATTGGGGGATTTATTCTTTTGGCAAGTAAAAGAAACTAGAAAAGAAAAATATTTTTGAATAGGCTACACGTACTAAATGGAAAAAAAGCCCTGCACTATAAATCTTAAAACAAGTTAGCCATCATCAACCACCTCATCCATTCATCTTTCCCTGTATCCCTCTTTAAGTGTGTCTGGCTACATTTTACTTATTAACCACAATATATTCCCATTGCCTCCGTGACATTTTGCCATTGAAGGAAGTGCTAATCAGCTGGAGACTCTGCTACTATTGCATGCAGCCGACAAGTTTCATAAAACTCACAGAGTGCAACAGACAGCCAACGATTTAAGCAAAATGGAAACAGGCCTGTCCACTACCAAGTGAGACATACTTCTGCTGCATGTCTGCGATCCAAGAGCTCACTGTTTGACAAACAGCAGCCAAGTTCTTATTTCACCAGCCACAGGGCTGGAATCAATAATTCTGTTACTTTTGAAACAAGCTCTAACTAGCTTTTGATGTTTATATTGTACCTCAAGGAGGTAAATGGGGAAATTGTTCACACCTTTTGTGGTGCTATTGTATTTCTAGAGATTTTTAAATATTAATTTCTGCAGGAAAATATGTTTCTGTAGGGAATGCAAAGCCATAAAGCAAATACGAATGTCACTGAGCTAACACTTGAAATGGATCATCTTGGCTACTGAATCACGAGAAACTGCCATTCAACATAGTAGGACAGCAACGTATTTATGTATGTAGATATGGGTGCACCATAAGGAGCTCTCATGACCTTCATCAGTTTATTTGGTGTAAAAATACTAAATATTTCCGGAAGAATCAAAATTATTACTTGCAGTAGTGATCCTTAAGTGAGTAAACAGGTTGGCTTTAGAGACTATGTTCACAAATATCATATGTAAATCTTAAGAGCATGGTTTACAAAGCAAACTCTTAATATACTATCTATTTTCCTATCAAGTACACGTATTATGAATTCATCTTCCCTTGGAGTTAATGAATTAGAAATTAGTAAATTTAAACATTTGAATCCAACAGATCATTATGGGTCTTATAAACTTCAGGTGATACATCGAGGTCTGCAACATATTTACCGCCACGTAGTCATCACTAACTCCTCACAAGTCATTTGTTATTGCTCAGATCTGATATATTTTTAAGAGAAATAGAGGTTGTAAATGATTTTACTAGAAGAAAATGACCTATTGTAACATAAACCATTTACTAAGAAACACATCAGAAATTTTAAGTACAATCACTTGACTCTCCTGAATTAATTTTAGAATGTTATTTACCAAAATATGTATTATTTCTTCAGGTTTCTTATCATCTACAGGAATCCCATTGACTTCCCTGAGTTCATCACCAACATGAATAAGACCTACAGAAGGCAAAAACGAGTTGTTAAATGGTAGCTATGTATAACACAAAAAGTGCTGTCAACACTCAGTTTTTTCCTTTAAGTTCTTACTTAAAAGCAGGGATATATGGTGAACACAACTACAGCTACTGTCCCCATAGATAAGCTTGAGACTGTTGATTTATTCACCTCCCTTCCTTCCTCCCAAAAATTAGTATGATTCCTCTATGACTTTTCCAGACTCTTATGCAGATGTTTGAAAAATACCCGTGCCAATTCTTTTTCTACTCATACTACTTGCTGCTACACAGCTGCAAGTACTGCAAAGATGACTTAAGCTGTGAGTGCTAATTCGAGGTACAAATGTTTCCTAATTTAATGATATTTATACAGATTTACTCCACTATCCTATCTAAGTGGGAAACATGGCTCTTTGAGGCTCTCCTAAATGAAAAGAGATACATTAAGAGAATAATTGCAGGATCTCCTGCTTGAGTTCTTGAAGATTTTGAGGACCTGAAGATAAACACTGGATCCGGGGTAGTCTGGTATTTTGATGATTACTCCAAAAGGATGCACTAATATAAATAATGCAGCCGTTCTGAGTTCCTCCATCAGTAGGTTGTACTATTGGCTTGTCACATCACTTCTATGACGAATTCTTCAACTGAAAACAAACCATGAAAAAGCTCCAAACAAGCAAACAACACCCCAAAAAACCCACCAGTTTTCTCCATCTTCTAACTCAGATACCTAATTGCCAGAGATTTCAGGGAAAAAAATCTGCACAAATACTTTCACCAGTATCACTTCGAAAAATTATCCCAAGCCTCGAATTCTTTTGATAGTGATGTATTTAATGGGAACAAAACAATCCAGTTTTACCACATCATCTACATTTTATAACTGGAATGGCTTGTGCCAAGAAGCAACACCTTACCACTTCTATCTGCAGCTCCTCCACGCATTATCCTGGCCACCACAATTGCACCAGTATGTTCATCCCTTTTAATCGTAGCCCCCTTTAAAACAAAAAGGTTGCTCAGTTAGCTCAACCATAATTTAAACTCCCGGCAGTGAAAAATACTTCTATGCAAAAACGCAAAAAGTTGATTAAATGTCTATGCACGAATAAGCCAGAAATGATACTCGCTCATGCAAAGAATTACAAACTATGTTGCTCTGTTACCAACCTATCAAATTGTGTCCTTTATTTTAGTGGTGAATTCATTATGCAAACTGCTTTGAAAAAGCACAAACGGTATAAAAAGTTTACTTACCAATTCAATGTTAACTGTAGCTGTAGACTATTTGAGTCTGCTGCTAAAATAGTGCTAAACTATTGCTGAGAAGTGACAAGCTGTGCCTGCAATAAGGGCCTTCTTACCTCCTATGGTTACAAAGTATATGTCTGTGCTCCTAATGGTTGCACTCCACACTCAGAACTGCCCATGCAGGCACTGATCTATATTTTGCTTTCCAGTTATCAATAAACCCAAAAAAATGCTCTGTGATCAGAACTGTAGGGGTTTTCCAAAAAGAGGCTTGAAGTGATGAGCAGGATTCAGGCAGTGGTAGACAGGAAGAAATTCAAGGACACCAGAGCCTGGAACTGCTGTTTAAGAGGCAGTGGCGCTTCTTTGAAGCACAGCAGACTGTGAGGTGAGCAGACAGTGGCCCTACTCTGCAGGGCAGGATCCCCAGAATGAAGCAGATGATTGTAGATATAGAAGTCATACTGTATAATCACTTCTAAGACGGTTACCCAATCTAGGTTTTTCAAAACCAACACCAAAAAAGCACGTCCTGGCCACCAGTTTTCTATCTGCGCGTGATCACTTGCCATGTTAATGTAGTCAGCAACAGCTAAAACATTGTTCATCAACAAATGTCTATAATGAATTCACTGATTAGTACCACTTCAACTCTGAGCACAGCAGTGCTACGTGTTCACTGCCATCACTGATCAGCATTTCCTCCATCAAAGGAGGGTTATGATTGAAATAAGGTAAACAAGTATTTCAAGTTCTTTGACTAAATAAATTGATTTTATACATAGCTTTCTATATTTGATTAAACATGGGTATTACATCTAGCATTACTTCATTTTTAAAGTATTTCATGAACGTAAAGCTGAAATATGTGCAAGTAATGGGGATGACATTTTACTACAGTTAACAGGTTTACCAACTAAATAGACTAACTAGACTTTTACCAACTAAAAAGAAAATCTTCCTTCCCCTCTGCCTCTAAGATGTAAACATGACACACCAAATGAAAAATGGGAGATCAATTTATTTTTAATATATACAAGCTGCATTTACTGCAACTAGGAAAAAAACTGCCTCAGAAAAGTTCATATTGTCACTAAATCATTATTTTTTGTTCAAGCTTTAAAAGTAGCCAACACTCCAAAGCAACGTTTACACGCTAACTCTGTGCATTTTATTTTACATCCAAAGTTGTTCTGTATGAAATTTCATCAGTAAGCAAAGTAATCCTGCAATTTGTCAAGCTTATTCTTATGCCCTGCATATAGTGTTGGTATTTGTAGGCATTTGTTTGTATGTCTTACTATGATCTCTATTTTAAATCAGACGGCGCTTCAGAAAAAATAAGATGTGGCTGCAGCTATTCTCACTGTAAAAATTCATTATTAGACTTTAAGCAAAATGAATATGGCAGTATTATGAATGTATAAACATGGCATTAACCCCACTAGCCTGTGCCTCAATATTAAGCTCTGACTTTGCAGCAACAGCAATTAATTTAGTTTATTGTTAAAACCCATAAAGCTGCACCTGTTCAAATGTACATTTTTCTTTTTATTATATCCATCAAAAAGAAAAAAACATTAGGATGCAACAACCAAATATAAACAGAACTTCTACACTGTATTGTCCACACAAAACACAGGCTCCCTCATTCATCAGTTAAAAAGCCCTGAGCAGAGACTCCACACCATTCACTTGGAAGTTGATACTGTTAAACTCCATCTGTGCTTAACTTCAACTATCTACCTGTGTAAAAGTTTATTTCCCTCCTGTTTATAATCCCCTTTTAAACACTGGAAAGCTGCAGTGAGGTTTCCTCACAGCCTTCTCTGCTCCAGGTTGAACAAGCACAGCTCTTTCAGCCTGTCTTCATTGGAGAGGTGCTCCAACCCTCAGAACACCTTTGCAGCCCTCCTCTGGAGAATATACTGGCACAGATTGACTGATTTGAAAGATGTCCCAGTAAAGGTAAAAGGTAATTTGGGATTTTCACACCAAGCACATAATCAAGCCAGAAATTATTTAATCCTGGCTATGTAAGCGTTAAAGACTCCTTTATGGCAATCTGAAAATGAATGGCTAGACCCACAGACTGCCTGAGTTCATGTATATTTGATGTACCTACAGAACAGAAAGAAAAAAGGGAGTTGTTTAACCTCCTCTTCACTCCAAATTTGAAATACTTAAAAAGAAATCACCAAACAAATGGATTTCTTGTTGAGCACTTGAAGAGTTGTTATTTTGAAAAAGCAGCTTCCATTATGCTGCTGCCAGCCCTACTTAAATTATGAGGTATATATAATCTGGCAGGAATTTCTCCTTATGAGATGTTCAGTCCCAGTACTTGCAGTTACATGTGCAGTGCAGCTCCTCATTTAGAGCTTCAGAAATGGAAGAAGGTTAGGCTGGACCTCGAGAGCTGGAAAATATTTTCAGTGTTGCTTGCCAAAAGTGTAAGTTACCCTAAATGAGACATATACAGATGTAATAGCATAGCTCAGTTTAAAATACTTTTAAAGGGAAAAATAAGGAGTTAGGGAGCCGTATGGTGATCAGACTGAGAAAACGTTTAAAGGTATACTATGCAAAAGCACTAAAAATAATACAAGGTCCTTCAGCAGGGAAGAAGATTGTTTTTAATGCAGAAGCACTGATTGGTGAGGATCACTCAAGAGTTTCACAAATGCAACCTTTAACAATTAAGCCATTTATCTGATGGTTCCAGAATAGAGACAAAGACTCTATTTTTTAAGAAGAAAGAAGACTTCTATAAAGTAATTTACTAATAAAAGACTATGAAGTATCAGGTTTTTTTGCATACTTTTCTGTTAAACAAAAACATATGCAGATGTTGAGAGTAAAGGAGTACTTCAATAAAGTCTATTTTAATTCATTCTTCATTTAGGATGTAAATGAAGACATCAGTTACCCACGTGATAGTGCACAGTTATTTAAAAGTTGATGCCCATGCACAGTAGACTATACACACTAAGGCTGTCCCTGCACCCTAACTAATACTACCTATAACATGGCTGTGTTGATTCAATAACAAGAACTGAACTGTAGGGGCTTAGAGGAAAAGGCACAGAGGAAGAGCTGGGGAATCTGCATCAACAAACATGTATGTGATAATTTCTAATCACTACAATTTGTTTCCCCCAAGTTCAGCTATGGAAATCAAATATCTAGTTCAAGCTAGGTGTCAAGGCTACTGCTGTAGTTAATGAAAACAAATAGGCAGCTCCAAAGAATGAATTAGTCATTCCTTCATTAGGACATGTATCTTAAATAGAAGGAATGATTTATTCTCTGAAACTGCCTGCTTTTCTCTTGACTGTAGAATACAGTCCTAGAGAAGTGGACTTTGGCATCAGTAAAAATCTTCCACACTGACAAAAAGCCTAATTGCAATCTGGTGATTTTTGGACAATCTCTGGGAAAAAAAGATATCTCTACTTCTCTATATATAAGATTCTGAGAGAATCTAAAATTACTTTGTTCAGACAAAACCTCCTAACACACGATCTCACCTCACTTGAGTAAGAAGCTCTTTGAACAGCATTTGCTAAGACAGCATTTAGAAACAACAACAACAAAATTTGTGGATGGATGAACCAAAAGTTTAAATTATCTCGCACAAAAGAAGTGGAGGAAAGTTAAGCAATGACTTCTGACCTGAAGAAAACTGGCAAACACAAGGCCCTCCCACAAAACCTGTTTCCCTCTCTTGTGAGATGATTACTTCTAGAGATTCAGGCGTCATTAATATGTGATTAACACTGGTGGGTTGCTAAACTCAGAGAAAAGCACAAAGGAAATGTGGTTCAGCTTTACACAAAAAGGTCACTAGATATACTGCAAAGAAGTTCTGAACGTGCCTAATTCACTTCACAGAGCACTGTTGAAAGTAATCCAAAGGAGATACTCAAAGTCAAGAATTTCCAGGCCTTGCAGCTGATGTGAAGCTTACTCCATTGCAGAAAAACAATCTCTGCTACTTGCTTACAAACAGAGAATGAGAATGTATCCAAGGTGAAAGTAAGTTCAAAGAGCTCAGTATCTTCTAGTCAAGAAATCAGGTAATTTCCATCCCAGAAAAAATACTGTACGGTCACAATCTGTTCAAAAATTCAGCAGCAAGAATTCTGATATATTTATGCAAGTGAAAGTTGCCTTTATGACTGGAAAAGTGTGATTAGCTAAATTGAACAAGCAGAGACTCATTGATCTGTACTCAGCCAGGAATGTGCAAGTCTTCAAAACAAGCTCTAAAGGAAAAGCAATTAGAAAAAGAATTAAATAGAAAACAAAATTTTAAATAGTCTAATAAGGGCATATCATGGCATATCTTTTCTTTAGTAAAGCAACTACAGGAAACACAAATGCAATGGTTCTAATACACGTAGTGAAAACCTGTATTCAATTATTCTGCCATGCCGTACTCTGTTAAGGCCTTAATCACAACATGTTACCTCTCACCCATACTTAAGAAAAAAATAATAATCCATTGAAGACCAAAACAACAAACAAGTTGGGTATGTATTATGGTAATGCTACCAAAACAATAAGTGAACATAAATCTGCATCACATAAATTAGCATCAGACATCAACATTAATATAAAAACGGAATGAAGGGGAATTATCGAAGGGGAGGAGGAGGACACTATCCTCTTTGAAGTCTTCTTGGAGAACAAGCAACATGTAAAACAGAACTCACCACAAGCTGTTCTCCAACAAAAATAAAACAGCAAGATAGGTTAGGGATTTGGAGAGTTCACAAGTGCTCCTTTCTCATGCAGTTAATGTTCAACCTTAGGAACATTAACTGAAGGGAAGCTTTAGAAGTTGTTTAGTCCAGCATCCTGCATACCTCCTGCTCAAAGCAGGACTACTGCCAATGCAAGATGAGGTCAGCCATTGCCTTACGACAACAGGCTGAAGATGCTACAAAGTCTCTGGCCAGCCTCCCCCAGTGCTGCATGTCCCACTGAAAGAAATTTAAGAATTTTTCTTAATACTCAGTAAACACCCTAGGGCTGCATCTTGTGGTCGCTGCCTCATGTCCTGGCATCTTTCACTGGTAAGAAGACTTTGACTCTAATGCTCTTGAGTGCTTCTTACTCTCAAGTAGCTGGGGAGTGCAATTAGCTTCTTTCTACAGACATAGCAAAGTAGAAGTTATGGATGCCATTACAAGGCTGTTCTCACGTTGATAATTAAACCAAACAATCTGATAAGAGAGGAACTGAGTTCTCCCACGTGCTCATTTCATATTGTATTTTCCGATTTCTTCACATATTTCAGAATAAACATTCTGACATGAAAGCAAGTTTACTATTATTATTATTCAAATAATTTCTTAGATTAAAAAATGCTTGAAGTTATTGAAGCTATGATTTAAATATTTTGAGGGGAAAAAAAAAAGAAAAAAAAAAGATGTTTAAAATGTTAAAACAAACAAAAAAAATTTCATATGGTCAAACTTTTAATTATGTCCACGGGCATCCACAGTCACTCAAAAATAAAACTTTTTTTCTTTTTTATTGATGCCAGAAATCCATCAAGTGTGATGGTAAGATCTACTGACATGCTATCCCTGTATATTTAACAGAGAAATCACTGTCTGTGTCATTTCAAGTGCAGAATTGTGGCTTTCTCAAAGTAATTTTGCAGGTATCTCTGCAAGATTGCAATCCATTGAAACAAATACCCAATATGACACAAAGCAAAGCCCGTACTGTTTTGCAGGAAACAAGACCACAGGTAAATTTTATTCAAGATTACTCCCACACTACAGCAAATAAAAACAACCAAATAAGTAAAATATTTTAATATACTTGTAACACAATCTAGTTTTAGTCCTTGCATTTTTCCAGATATCCCCATGAAGATATTAACTTTCTAGTATTCATAATCCAAAGTACAACAACAGACATCTTAAATTTGCCCAGATTTCAATTCAAGCATTTTAAAATATGTTTTTATGCTTTCCTTTCAGTGTATCAAAAGGTCATTTATTTTTATTTTTATTTTTTTTAAACACAGGCACAGTTCATAACCAAGGTCAAGATTTCTTTGGGGATTCATTCTCCCTCTCATTTTGAAACAAGTTCATGATTCAAATTCAAGAGAAAGGATGAATATATTACATATATAAGTGCTCAGGCTGGCCCACATCTATATAATGCTAAAACATCATGAATGAGCAAATTCTTACTATTTATTTCATGTACTTTACTAATAGTAACTGAGAATGGAATTAGAAGTATATTATTGAATGTCATGAATAAATGTGAACAATGTCCATTCACCTTGATAATGTTATAACTCATATTTATAAAGTGAACACTCTGCAAACAAAGAAAAAAAAACACAATAGAGAGGAAAACTTACCAATGGTTCCCTGTTTTTGACAAGTCTGATTATTTTAACTGAATCTTCTTCCTCATCAATATCATCAGGCATGGGAGGCAAGACAGGATCGTAGTTCTTCTGAGCAACAGTATCATGTACAGAGAGCAAAGCCTGGAAATATTAGGAGTCGTGTTATTTGGCATCAGAAAAGTTCATGAAAGACAAAGCAGAAGCTATTATTTATAGCCTGATTCGATCAGCATGATGCAACTAGATTGAATATAATTTTTCTATATAATTTTAACATATGTAAATGGTGATGAAACAATTCCAGAGGGTATATCTTTTCATACACACAACGTATGTATCTAGTAAACCATGGATGCAGTTATACACATGAAAATATTGAGTGCTTTGCACATTAACTGAAATTACAATTATTATAGTTAGGAAAAATCTAAGTTGCCTAAAGTAAGAAAGAACATCATTCCACTCCTCCTCAATAAAAGTTTCTTCAGTACACTAAGCAGTCCTATGAATCAACTAAGCAAAATAAGCATCTTCTAGTACATCTGTTCAAGTATCAGGTGCATGACATTAAGCTATTGCCATTCCCTTCAGAGGAACTCTGGAAGCTGACTTGGTTACTGGATCCCTTTCATGCTTACTCCCTTTCATACGTGCTCCAAATTATCCTAGGAATGTTTAATTTATTGTGGAATTCATGACTGAGATTGAGGAACGCAGTGCTCAAATGATTTGGCTTACCAACCACCTGTCACGTCTTGCCCCCTTTCCTTCTCTTTGTAGTCTCTCCAGTTCATGCATGGATTGGCCAATAGATCCATTAAACTTTATTGTGACAAAAGGCTCAATCTTAACAACAAGATAATTTATGACCCTCCCAGAAACTCAAGAGTCTTGAAATCAAAGGAAGTTGGAAAGTTCATTTTCCTAAGGCTTAAAAAAATCTCCGTTACAATCCAAAGTTCATTTCTCTTCTTAGATACAGAGCTCTTTAAGTTCTTTTCCATTTCAAAAAGCCTACAGGATCTGTAACATCTCTTAAACAGGTGAAAAATGGTTATATAATGCTTTTTCTTCTGAAATGGAACTATGCAATACAGCGGGAATCACAGCAACTGCCAAACTTAGAATTGTAGCTACTGCTTTCAGTTGCTCCTGTTTTCATGTATTTGCCCATCAGAACCTGAATATTTTACATTTCAACCTGACATTTTTGCCTAAAGAGTCAATATTACTAAAGTTATAGACAGAAACCAAAAGTAATTTGCACAGTGATAACCTAACCTACCATAAAATGAACTCTTTTGGAAAATGTTGTGATGTTTAAGATTATGTAGAACAGATCAACCTTGATGACATGGATGACATGAAAAACTATCACAACAGTGACTGTTACAATGAATCTAAGGGAACAATTATAATAGTAAACACCTTAATAAATAAGAACAGAAAACGGCCACATTTCTCTGACGCTAGTTTACTTGCTATAAAGATAACATCCAACTGAACATATAAATCATGTGATATATTACGTTCTCAAGGATAATGCATGTTCTTTAAAGAGCACATTACGCATCCCTTGTGCTATCAGGACTTTTTACTGACTAAAAGAGACTGTAAACAACTTCCAGACAATGCTGCATGCTATTCTGACACAAGCAGATGAGAAAGAGTGCATGGCAGCCCTGAAATTCTGCAGTTTCAATTGAAGTCAAGTTTTCAGCCCAGTAAACAGAAGGCAATCATGCCTGCTTCATGAGAATTTGCTATTATTGTCTTACTGATTTCTATCCATATTGTACAATTTGATAAAAACATTTTAACACTGTAGCTATATATTTCTATTTTTCCTCCCAAGATGCAGTTATCAACTTGAACTGTGTACCACTGCTACCTACTAGCTCTCTCTCACCATAGATTAGTTTTCCTTCAGGTCTCACCTAAAAACCTCTGGCTAGCAATTATGGTTCCTTGTGGAAATGTGTACTGTGAAGCATTACAGTTGTAAAGTCCATGCAATCACATGCGGTGTTCTGACGATGTATGTGAAACATCAAAGAAATGCTAAAACAAAAGTAGCATTTGCTTCAACTTTGAGCTACTTATAGTTAAGACCTCAAAACTTCTGTTCTGCAACGACATTTTTCCACATAAAACTAGGGCACATTCACAGACTGGTTCAGCTTAATGAGGTTCTATATTGCAGTTTAAAATCAATCAAGCAGATAGAGAAAACAGATGAAACTAATCTAAAGTACCATTTCCATAGTAAAAGGCAGTGACTTATAACATGCTCAAAAGAAACTACCCTTGACAACAAAACTTGAAAACCAGGCTCCATCCAATACCAAACAGAACAGTGCTATCAGTGTTAATAAGATGCTTCCCTGCTTTGACTGCTAGACCATACTCCCAGACACAGCATGCAAAAAAGCCACACAGCACAAGTATTACAATCCAATGCCAATCAGTGTCTGATCCTTATGATGCTTTTTCTTCACTCACAGCAACTGTAACTAATAAGCCCCTTCCCTCCTTCTTCTGAAAAATATTTTGATCCACATTGTACCATACTTTCCCCCAAACTCTGCCATTATTTTATCTCAAAGCAAAGTTGTATTCTTCAGGTAGGAGTATGAGGGCCAGAAAATATATGCTTTTTTTCAATCAAGTTTCCAGTAGGGCTTCTGTCATCACATTTTCATGCCGTACCTCTGAAAACACTAAATTTCTTGCCTGCTCGTCTTCCATCTCTTCTTTTAACACACTACTCTCTGTCCACAGCAGTTGCTCTTGAATAGTAGTAGAGACACTGCACAATGATTAATCTGCAAGTAAAACTTGTGAAGTTGTTTTGATTTCACTTAATGTTTCAACCAAAGATGATCAGCGTATGTCCTTAGGAGAACTTCCACATGTTTCATACACATGAAAAAACAACTGTACTCAGAGTAAAGAGCCACTGCTTCAGCAGCTTCTTGGGACTGTGTATTTAATAAAATGTATGCTTAGTCCAAAAAATTATGCATCAGACTAGGCTATATAAAAGAGCAAACAAATTACAGCCGCCAAGAAATAAGCCTTGGATTCGATCCTGAACAAGATTTACACAGAGTAATTGTGTAGTAAATTCATGAGGCAGTGTGAAGCCAGAAATGTTCCCTTTTTTGTACATAAGAAGTGATTAACTTATTCACTGCAGTTTTACACTGCATGATATTCAGGTTTGCCTAGGACAAGAAACTGTAAAAAGTGCAGATGAGTTTGTTGTTGTTTTTGTTTACAAATGCACCCCTCTTCAGAACTATGCACAATGACTGAAGATCAGGGTCATGCATATTTAAGCACCACTGGAAAAGAAGATTTTATTTCAGCTCTAAGTCCTATGCTTATGATTCACTAATGTAAACATGGTCCATATTTAGAACTTGAAAGAAGGTATGATTCAAACTCCTGCACTACCTAAACATAAATATTGATGTTCAGCTAAATTCTTAGACATGATCTAGCTGGAAATGAATACTTTCATCAGACCTCTGAAATGTCTAATAGCTGGTGCTGTATTTTTCATATTACAACTATCACTGGTCATTTCACAGTTTATAAATTGAAATCCTACACTATCAACTTACACAAAGAAAATCTGACATCGAAAACATTTGAGGTTCTTTCTCTTAAACTGTTTGGAAACTTTAAATGTTTTTTTTTTAAATTGAGATTGTTATTAAAGAAAACAGTTCTATGGTTTGAAAAATGTGTATCATTTAGCTAACTGAATACATTTTTGCTCCTATAAAACAATGACAAATTTCATATCACTTTTTTCTTCTGTTTACATTTTGAGATCTGCACGAATAAAAATACCTCCAATAACCATGAGTTGTGAGCACAGCTTCCTGTGTTTATTTCTGACTATTTTAAAAACATCTCAATTTAGGCTTTGCTTTTCAGAAATATTTTGTCTTTACAACTCTATAAAAACATTTTAGAAAACAGCAAGTTGAACAAAGACATGAGAGAATGGATAAAGGAACAAAAGAACCTTTCTTTATCTTCTTGAAAAAATGTAAGATTGGAAAATTAAGTAATTAAGAGTGAGGACTCTGTTTCTAAAGCTGTGAGGACTACAACTAACCTTCAGGAAAGCAGACAGCTGCAGCAAATTAAGCCATTGCCAATCCCTCTGCTTGTTACTTTGCCTATAGTGGAGATGGCTGATTTGGCAGCAGTCAGCAAAACACCACAGAACGGCCATGACTTTGCTGCCTTGAACCACAGCTTGGACCATTGGCACAGGTCACATTTCCTGGCAGTTCTGAGCTGTGTCAGGTGAGACTGAGACATTTTCTCACCTCTCTGCTTTGTTATGTCGATTGTAACTTCCACTGAGGCTGGGGGAGAAAATCTACATAGGAGAACACTGAGTTCACTTGCAAGCACAGCAATGTGACCCTCAGCTCAGCTGGCAGAGGTCTCACTCTAGAGAGCTGTTGCTGTATTTTATTTCCCTTTGTGTTAAGGTTACATAAGAAATACAGAAAGATAAGCTGAAAATATCAGTGGGAAAATTATTTCACACTGGGAAGACTGATTTATGAGGAGACTGAATCCACTGAAGGACACTGAGCACCAAAACAGAAGGAGGAGCGTAAGAGGCAGAAGAGTTAGTTACATGCAAGAATTCAGAATACAGCAGAATAAAACCAGCAGAGAGCTGAAACCCAGTGGTGATGGCATCCAGGTTCTGGGCACAGAAAAGAAATGAGACTGGAGAACAGTTTAGAGAAGAAAGGACTAACGACATAAAATAGTTAGAGTCAAGCTGTACCATTAAGGACAACTGATAGACAGGGCTAAATGAGCAGGGAGGTAGGAATTTAGGCAAGAGAAAGGTGGAAAAAAAGAGAACTCTTCTTTCTCTGCAGAAGAGCTACTCTTCAAACTTACTATTCTCAAGGAGTTCATAGGGTGGACTTTGCATTGCTGTAGTGCAGGAAATACACATAGTACACAGTGTTAAATAAATCATTTAACTTCCTATGAAATGACATGTTTCACACACTATTTAATCAACATAAGCAAAGAAGCTCTGACAGTGATGGTAAGAAAACTGAACAAAGAATTAAGCGTGACTTTCAGTTTGCAACCAGAAACCCAACACATGTATTAATATATAGAAGAAAAAAACAAACAAACAAAAAAAACAACAGTATGGTTAATTTACTTCTTTCCATACCTCAAATATTGTATTTTCCTATATATCCTCTACAAATTCCCTAGTAAAGATATATTGTGTGAGAAGACAGAAGTTCGGTATGTATATTTCAGAAAAAGTATTCCATGTGTGTGACTGTCTCATCTGATTTCAAAAAAAAGTTGCCCAAAAGTTCATGCTTGTCCAGCTGGCAATTAAATTCCTTTCTGTTCCAACTTGACTTTCATGCAGTTGGGTCACAGTTCAAAATATTTTGTGATTCAAAATATTTAAAACACACACAACACATATGTGGTTTTCTGTTCTTAATATCTACCATATATTAATGACCTTAGCATAGCAACAACTCAGTTGGATCAATTTTAAGTACATATTACTTTTTCCTCTTTACTACAGTGGACTTTATTTCTGACTATATGAACTTCCTTTCACATAAGCATAATTTCCTTGCCTTAAAATGCAGTTTCTTAATTTCAAATTCGCCAATCTGAACTGATGGGTTTACCTGCAGCTGGTAGTCAGACAGCAATAGCCAACAGAAAACTGAACTTTCGTCATCTCCAGACTCCTGCTTCCTTTCACTCTTTGTTTGGATCCCCTGGAGATATTTCCAAAGTAACTATTCTCAGTGATCACAGAAGCATGCAGACCATCCATGTCATCTGGTAAAGGTGCTAATGTTTTTCCAGGTGACAGCCCTATGTTTTCTTCGACTGTGGATCATGGTAGAATAACTTGTGATTTAAGACCAATACTGAAGAACCTGAACACAATATCTTTTACATTCCCAACACAATTCATGTAGCTAAACTGTTCTTGGCACCTTAGGTCCTATTTTAGTAACTTCCAAGGTCACAAAATAGGAAAATGCCTAGACAGCAGCCCTATTCCAGTACGTTGATATATCAATTCCTTTTTTGAAGAACTGGTAGCATCCTGACCACGCTAAAACAATGGGTTGATTGCTTAGGCTTTAAGGGTTTTAGTAAATGGGGTTATATCAGGATGGCAGCCAGTCATTAGTGGAGTTCCCCAGGGCTCCACTTTAGCACAAGTCCTCTTTAATGATTTTATAAATGATCTGGATGCAAGAGTCTAATGCATACTAACTGAATTTGCAGATCATAGAAAATTGGGAGGAGCTATTGACTCCCTTGAAAGTAGAGAGATCTTGCAGACAGAGCTTGGCAAATTACAGAACCACCAACCACTTAAGTTTAACAAGAGCAAGCGCCAGATTTGGCACCTGGAATGGGGCAGCCCCAGATTACACACATGGACAGGAGGATGAGAGGCTGGAGGGCAGCCCTGCAGAAAGGGATCCGGGGGCTCTGGATGATGGCAAGGTGAATGTGAGCCAGCAGTGTGCCCTGGCAGCCAAAGGGCCAACCGTGCCCTGGGGTGCACCAGGCCCAGCACTGCCAGTGGGTGAGGGAGGGGCTGTCTGCTCTGCTCTGTGCAGCCTCAGCTCCAGCACTGGGTGCAGTCTGGGCACCACATTTTAAGAAAGACATTAAAGAATATTCGGAAGAGGACTATGAACATGGTGAAAGGTTGGAAGACAAGCTCCTCACAGGGAGCTGAGCTCTGCTCTGTGTGACAGCGACAGGGCTGAGGGAACGGCATGGAGCTGTGTGAGGGGAGGGCAGCTGGGCTCAGCGAATGGTTCTGCACCTGAGGGCGGTGGGCACGGAACGGGCTGCACAGGGCTGTGGGCACGGCCCCGAGTGCTGGAGTTCAAGGAGCATCTGGACACTGCTCTCAGACAGGTTTGGGAGCCTTGCAGTTCCTTTTCGACTCAGGATATTCTATAATGAGACTATTATGATATATGTCTGCAGAAGTAACATGAATCTGTTCTTAGCTGAACACTACCTGAAGATATCAACATACTGGAAGAGTATGCCCCACATAAATTAAAATATCAACTAAATGGAAGTGGAGGATGCAGCTGCCCTTTCTGAGCAAGTGTCTTTGAGATCTGACCCAGCTTTTACTTTGACAAGAGCATGCTTAAAACCTTAAAAAAACCTGAAAACGTCTACTGATCTGTGAAGCTAAATGAATCTGTATATACACAGAATCCTAATGTACAAATATTAATCCAATTTAGTTTGTTAAGATGATTGGTCTTGCCTGCTTTGGAATTTTCCCACATTGAACACCTTGAAGTAGTCTTTCCACAAATCAATTGCACTAAATTCAGGCGTTGTTCTGAAAAGCTGAAAAGCTGCAGTCAGAATGATTTTCACTACTTCATTACTAGTCTTACATCACTAGTATTTCAGTATATAGCAGTGTTGTAATTAAAGAACTAAAAAATATTAAAATAGATGTAGTGTAACAGTACAAACCCCAACTTCTAAACACTTTTTTAGAAGGGCAGCAACATATCAAGAACAAAGCTGACAAATTCTCCTGAATTTCCAAAATATTTATATTAACAAATGTGATTAGCAAATTCACATATCTATAAACCATGCAATCATGGGAAGAGATGCACAGTCTTGCCACTGAATGGAAATTCAGCAGTAAGTAGAAAGGGAGAAAAATGATAAAAATAATTGTGACATTGTACTGGACCACTGTTGAAAAAATTCATCAATGAGCTAGAAATGAGAAGACTGTTTGGAGAGTTCAGATAGAATATGGACTGGCAACTGGAAGGGAAAAGCACAACTGAAGTAAAAAGCAGCATAAAAAGATGACAACTGGTTTTCACTGGCAAAAGCACTATTTGTTTCACATTGTGCAGTTTTTCCATTTTCACTAGCTGAAAAGAACTGCAACTTCAAGGGGATGTGGTATTATCCATAGTGATTTTTTCCTCTTCATATATTGCCAGCTTCAGTAACATTGCCAACTTTTATGTGCTGTAGGTGAATGCTACATATACGCCATTTAGAAATCTTACATGTGTTGTAGAGGATTAATTAGTGTGGTAAAGACTGTATGTGTAGCCATGGAATTCCTCTGATTTGCTTTTCCATTACATTTTTTTATTATTATTTTCTCCTGCCAACCTGTCTGGCTTCACTTTTGTTTGTTTTATCTGCCTTTGTTTATTATACCTTAGCTGCCAATGAGCATTTTCATTTCCATACATCTAAGAGGATTGCAACACAGGCTTTTCACTTCACCTCAGCTCTGTTAACATGAGAAACAGACCTGAGAGCCATTCCAGAATAACATTTTGTGACTTAAATCTACTCATGCAGTATTACTTCAATTCCCTTCTATCATTTTACATCTGTGTTGTATGGCATGCTGTATACTGTCACATGTATACTGTCAGTTCCTACCACATTCAGAGTGTGCTGCAACTGCTTTCTGATTTTCTGTCTCATATAAAAAATCAAAGCTTTTTTGCTGTTTGTAGGACAATATTGTTATTACATATTAATTTTACTTCTTTCATTCTAATAACAAAAACATTTCAAAAATATAGATAGCAACGTATTCTCCCAGAGCTTCCCATCCAAAGAAGTTTTGTACAGAAAAATTCATTTAAACCTTGGATACAAGTGGAAATTGAAATAGGAAGTCAAGATCTAAAGCTGGAAAATCAGGAATAGAATGTATTTTTCCACTAGTGAGGATGCCAAAATGCGTGAGGGAGGGTTTCCCTACTTTTTTTTTTTTTTTTCTTCAAAAAACATACAAAAATAGCCTTTGATCTGTCTATCCAAACAAATAACAGAGACATTTCTTTTAAGATAAGTATATGAAATCACCTCAGCCTCCCTGCTCTCCTTCTTTCTCCTTGGCTCTCTCTTTTGCAAATAAGGGCAGGAAATACTGGGTAGAGGAGCTCGCTCATGTCCTAACAAAGACTCCCTGGCACTGTGCACTCTCCTCTCCCAGTTCACGGTCGGTGTGCTCAGGACGTCTGCTGGCTACCAGCGTTATATACAGCAAATCATCATTGCTGTATTCCTTGCTTACAGTTGTGGAAATGTCAATATATTAGGTGGAAAATGAATAGTTCTTTCTTGCAGATGGTATTTCACAGCATACCACCCAAAATCAAGCACATTCTTGCTGATTTAGTACTGGCCTCTGATTTTGCAAATGAGTATTAGGTCACTTCTCTGTTGACATATGAAGTACATTGTGCTCCAGCTCACCATATATTAATAAACTACACTACAGTAAAATCTTTTAACCAGTCCTACCAGCAAACCTCAAAGACCATTGACAAGTAAATAGTTATAAATTATGGACAATTATGCTTCCTAAACAAATACTGCAGACTGTGTTACCGTACGTGAGCATGAATATTTCATTAAAAGAAGAAAAGTTTCCTAGGACGTGAGTAAAGAAAGAGAACACTGGTGCTGTCAGAGTCAAAAGGTCCTTCAAGTGCTTGGGATGCAGTAACAGCACAAATGGAGCTCAGATGTTAACTGATCTGAAATTTGTGTTTGGCTTTTCCAGATGCAAGACCTGAACAGTTGTAGGCAAATCGCAACAATTTCCAGCGGAAAGTGTTGACTTTGCAGAAACCACATATTTCAATGAAAAAGCCCTGATGGAAAATCCTCAGCAAGTCTAAAAACAAAGGAAATGGTGGAAAAAGGACAAGGTTTAGGTTCAGATTTTTTATAATTATGTTACAATAAAAGTTTCATAAAATTTTCGAAGAGAAAACAGATTTGACTTAGTATTATTATAGCCCAATGTGGTCCTTAAATGCTTCGCGTGTTACAGTTCTCATAGAAGAAATGCCTGCTGTTTCCTGCCTAGTAAATTATACTTTCATTTTTTGCCACTAACTGTAAGGCAGCTTTATAAAGCTCTACTGATAAAAGCTTAAAATGTTTGTTTTTTTTTAACAGAACGAGTGAACACTTTGTTCCCAACAGTCTATTTAGGACACCATACAAATCTAGTAAGCTTCAGACGGCACAGGTACCAGCAGCAGTTGTTTACCAAGCCCAGGATTTACAAACTTCTAATGAAATATAAGAAAAACAAACAGGATAGGACAATGAAAAAGCTACACTTCAAGCTAAAAGAAGACTTTTTTTTTTTTTTTTTTTTAAGAAATCTAAATAAATATAGGGAACATTTAAATGAAGAATAAAAGCTGCTCTAGGTTCACTGTCTCCAGTTTTCATTTTAACTCATGGCTACATTCTGAAGGAAAGCCAAGAATGTACTTATTAGATGAAAATGTTTACTAATGCAAATTGTTTATGCTTGGTGAAATTGAAATAAACACTTTATTTAAATAGCAAGTTTTATTTATATTTATCTATGTATATAAAACCTATGTACAGTTTTCTGACACATGCATTTCTGGTATATGCCATTTCAAGGCAATTAAAAAAAAAAATCAAAGCATCACAGTGTAAAGAATTGGTATTTCTTTGAATGGCACATTGAAGTTGTCCTTGAATAAATTAATCTGAAAACATTCCCAGTCATATAGGAGAGGTTTTCCCTTTACTCTGCAACTTATCTTCAAATTACTTCCAAAATTCTATACATTCTGCAGTAATAAAAGCAAAGCCAAGAAAAATACTGAAAGAATGTCCATGGCTTGTTCCCTGCATAGCTACAGGTACAGCTCCCAAAGTGTTCCAAATAATTTACATTCCCTTATACCATGATGCATTGAAGTCATTCACAGTTGTGCCTTGTGCCCTTGTTTATGTACCTGCTTCATGTTTCTAACTAGCAGTTGGCAACCCTTTCACTGCACATAAACAGAAGATAAACTCTGCTAAAATAGACAGAACCACCACTGGCATTCTTTGGAAGTTAAAAAAGTTTAATTTCCTTCAGGTCATAAGATGTATAAACATCCTTCCGAATAGTTTTAGCACAGTGGCAAAGGTTTTTAAAATAATTACTGTTCTGCTTAGTATACTGATGACTGCAAAAAAATATAACTTCATATTAATTTAAATTGCACTAAATTTATCATAACAGGGATTAACTTCAAATGATAAATTTCTCATTTTAATACATGATGATTGGGAAAGTAACTGCTGTTACAAACAGAAAGTAAACAGCAAGTGAGATACAAATGAAATATCCAGTCTGTGTCAAAGTGAGTATAACTGAGATGAAATTATTCAATGAACTAAAAGATGGTCCATTATTTTTACCCTTTTTACCGATGCAGTTTACAGATGCATTAAAGAAAAAAGTACCTAAAATGTTAATTCCTACAGTTGATTGCTTTAGTTCTTCAGGTTTCCAACAATTAAAAAAAGATAATAACAATTATGCTCTTGTGCTGTGGCACTGTACCAAAAAGAACAGTTTTTACAACTTATCTGCAAATTCACCTTCCTAGTTCAAACTATTTAAATATATCTTTAAAAAATTGTAGAGGATTTTCTGGAGAAAAAGAAAAAGATGCTCCCATTTTTCCTACTTCATTCTAAAATGCAAAGCAGATTGTTGGTACATAATACAGCTCTAGGGCTATTTCTGTTTTCATATTTCCTTGAAAAACACATACTGAAAAAAAGATACAATATCTACAACAGAAATACGTTAGGAAAAATATTCCTTTACATTCTCTACGTAGCAAGTTAGAACTGTAGGCAAAGTTCTAAGTCATGACAATGAAATTTCCTTGATATTTAAAATGAAGAACTTACACTGAGAAATGGAATCTGAAGAATTTTGATCAGTTGAGGTTTCCCAAACATACAGTTGAATATTACTTAGTGGAGCATTTCTCAACAGCACATCAATACTCAACACACACCCCTTAACAGGAGTCCAGAACATGCACTAACATGACAGACAGAAAACATTCACTTTCTAAATTCATCTTTGGCTAAAAAGTATAGGGGATCAAAGTCCTACCATTCATTCTCAAAAATACTTTAATTTTGCTGTTAATTCAATCCCCTCTCCCACCCTGCTCCCAAACGAGAACTTTCCAACACTAGCAGTACTTCAATGTAATGTCCTGTCCATCAGTAAAACTGAAATGTAAAACACAAATCCTGAACACACAAACAATCTCTTAAATGTTTCCTTCATAAAATAACTAAGGTAAGCTTGAAGGGGAGTGAAAAATAATCTAATTCATGGTTACACCTCAGAAACTATGAACGTCTTAAAAAGTCATTCCAGGAACTGAGAAGAAAGCCAGAGGCAGGTTGCAGTATCCAGCTTCCAGCCAGACCAGGAATTATCACCTTTAAATGCAGCACATTACCCTAACTTGTACGGAATCAAACCCTACACACAGCAACACAGTCCTTCATTGCCCCCCGCTCAGCGCTTACAATGAAAATAGAGGACTGCTGCTTTCTGCAATATCACACGGGTTACCTAACATGCAGTGAATGTAAGCATCAGCTCCTGTGTCAAATAAATATAAATAAATATAAATTAAAAGAAGCCATAACACAGTCAGATTAAGGGCCAGAACTGTCTGTCAGCAAATTGACTTGGCCTACAGTTAACTTGCCACTCTTACCTTTGAGCTACTTACTTTATTGCAACTGAATAAAAACACACAACTAAAATGCCAGTAATCCCCACATACCACACTGCCATAGGAAACACAAATATAAATTTCAATACAAGTAGTTCTACTTATTTGCCACCACTCAAGCTTCCACAAGTGAAATTCTTAAGCTGCTTTTCAACAAACAACTGGGAAGAGCTTTTATACCTGCATACATGCACACCAGAAGTGTAAACATTTATCAGCATCATGCAAAACTGATTTGATTACACATTTGGGGTTATGACACAAATCATCTGAATTAAGTGTTTTGCTGCACTTAGGTTTTCTGAAAGTGAGATGATTATACATTCCGGTGAGTTAAGTTCTGGATTGTTTAAAAATGAAATACTGCATTCAATTTGATTCAGGCTGTAAGATAAAGGAACACTGAACTTCTTGTTGATAGCTATATGTCAATGTGTAGCACACACATAAACAAACCCACCTGATTTCTTCTCACCCAACAAAACCTTCTAACAAATTCCAGGACATTTTGGAAATCTCAGGTCTGATAAATATAATTTTTCTTGCTTAGAGTATCTCACTATGGATTGAAATCATTAAACAATAAAAACATTATGCACACAATCAAAGCTGTATGTATGTATTGGATGGAAATGCTCAGAAATGTATTTAACAAAATATTGTAACACAAATGAGAAGGTACAAATATTCATGTAATCATACAGTTGCTGTAAAGACTTTACACAACCAAACCTCTGCAAGCAGTGCTGTAGTGCAGAAATTTATCCTAGCCATCTATCATGGCGCCATGAATGTGCTACAGAAGAGCTGGAGGCAGTGGAAGCTCTCCTGCTGGCTCTAGATAGCACAGTGGTTATAAGCCAGGTCAGGAGAGGAAAGTTTCCCCTGCAGAGTAAAACACAGATGGCTTAAATCAATCCCAAATTAAGCCATATACAAATTTTCAGATAAAGTCTATATAGCATCATTGGAAAACATGCATCAGTTATCCCAAGTAATTTCAGATGTGTGGAAAAGTTTTGTTCTGGACATCATTTTGTTCTAGGAATATAGAAGGGAAATAAATCTTCTCTAAGCATCAGTCTAACAGTGAAGGGTGAGAAAATCTTCAGCAAGGTACTACATTAGCTCTGATTCAAGTGAACAGACTAAGAGCATTTCAGGAGAATAATCAGAAAACTGAGTCCCAACTCCTTCATTCTTTTCCCCTTCTGTCTAAGAGAAAGGAGGAGAAAGCATCTAAATGGCCTGTGAAATGCATGCAGCACCCTTGCCTTGTCTCCTTGATGGAGACAGCTGTGACATTTACCATCTCTTCCAGTCATGTCTGACAGGACATGGTGGGTAGAGAAGACAATCTCTAGAAAACAGGTATACTGACAGTTTTTCCTGCTAGCACACACAAGCTATGCAGGGCAGAGAAAGCTGCCCCTTTCCCTGGATGAGCTGGTGTGACTATGCAAAGGTCTTGGGACCCTACAGCCACCAGTTCCTCTTCCTACAGCCAAGGAAGATATCTGCTAAATTATTGCATATCTTCAAGCTTGTTAAGACCCTACTGAGGGTACAGCAACTCTTTTCCTAAAATCCTGCTGAGAATCTAACAGCTTAAATCTAACAGTGGGAGTGAGAGAAACATAGAGGGACAGCAAGACACTGAGTGAAGGAGAGAAAGCATGTAAGAGCAAGAGGGGAAGACAGCTAGGGGAGGGGAAGGAGGCTGAAAGCGAGAGAAAGAGGGAGAAATGCAGTAGTGGTAAACCAGATGTCTTCGGATTCAATCCTCTAAAGCTTTGGAAGCATGGCTTGCATGGGCCATCACTAAAAACATATCCACAGTGACATTGAGGATCTCTGCAGTTTGATGCATCAATTTTTTCTCTTGTAATAAGCTACTGCCATTACTCAATCCTTCAGAGATAAAACAGCTGGTCACTTTGTAAACTACAGAAAAACTAACTGTGCAAAAATCTTTAAAAAGGAGGCAAAAATGATATTCGCTTTAAAGTGTTACACTTTAAATTTGTCATGGTATGTCAGTTTTTTACATCAGTGTTTTATAGGGAATATAAAGAAGAAACTGTCTCACAGAGTATTCCTTACCACACCACAGTTTTTCCTCTAAACTTATCAACTGCTGCATTTAATTAGCAATGCAAAATGCACCTAGAGCACTAAGTCACTTGTTATTCTTTCTTTGTTCTTCAGAGTGGAAAAATAGTGTGCATTAACAACAGTACACAAGAGGTTCTGACTGGATATAAGGAAACAATTCTTACTATGAAGATAATTAGGAACTGGAACGGGCTGCACGGATATGTTGTGGAATGTCTGTTCCCAGGCATTTCCAAGATCTGGCTGGGACAGAGCCCAGAGCAACCTGCTCTGAGCTCAGTGTTGAACCTGCTTTGAGCAGAATGATGGACTATGGACAAGACAACCTCCCCAGATCCCTTTCAACCTGAGTGACTCTCTACAGCTCTGAGGCTGCTGACAGATGCACTTGGTGAACCCCAAAAACTTGGCAGGAAGTTTTCAAAATTATAATTTTTTGAAAATATCCATCAGGAGTCTTTTTCTAAATATCAGGTCATACCATTTATGCACAGTGCAATTAAACCAAAAGCATGACTGATGATCTTTCAGTAAATGCACTTTTAAAATAAATTTATGAAGACTATACAATAAAAATAATCTACAGAAAAAAAAGTAAGCATCTACTTTTTGCCATATGTGTTGTAAATAAACAATGGTCTTCCACTGATTTCCTTTTATAAATATTGGTAACAGCATAATTTATTGGCCATGTTAAATGTGTTCGTTCATAAATAGTATTTCCTATTAACGTCGTGTCCCTTTCTTGGAAATGCATGTAGTTGTTAAGGCAGACTAAATCCATGCAGCCTGAGGAAGCAGCTGCACACACCCATGCAGTCAGTGCTCTGCAGGTGCAACACATCCTCACCTTGAGATTGGGTTTGGACAGCAGTTTCAGCAGTTCTCTGATCTCGCTGTTCAGTGGCTTGCTCTGCAGCTCCTCAGCCAGCTGTGGGGGAGATTGAATTGACACGGAGACCATTAGAAAGGCATTGTTTTACCCAGTGCATCAGTGACAACCAAGAATCTATCTTGTTCAAGGTTATTACTTTCCAGTGTGTTCAAACAGAAGCCAGCATGAAGAAAAACACCATCAATCACCATGCTACTCTTTCTGGCCCTCAGCGGACTAGATTTAAGCCAGGCCTTTCGGCTCAGTTTAACACAAGTAATCATTTCTGGCAACAGTGCAGCCAGATCACATTCTGATTTATAGCAATGAGGGCAAATCCCAGCACTTCATTTAAGTGAATGGTCCTTCGCGTGCAGACAAAGGACTGCTTGTAAAAATGACTGGATCAAACTTTGACACTGTCTATAAAAAACAGTTTTGAATGAGGTGGTGAAATCCACACTGCTTCCAAAAACCCACAGTAGCTGTGCTGTTTAGGAGTGGGATAAGAAAGCAAAGTGCCCCTACAGTGCAAGCAATCTGAACCTTTTATTATGTTTACACATACACTGGAAGCAGCTTGTTAAATGTGAAGCAGGTTAAACATAATATACTTTATAACAGGTCATCAGCAATTCAAGGCCCTGAAATGCACAGACTATGTCCTAACAACAAGGTCAGTAATTTATGTTTGGTTATATTACAAAATTATGGTTCGGCGAACAATAGAGCAGCAGTCTAGCTTTTAATCCCATGGCTATTTGGCTCATGTTTTTAGTTTTTCTTATCACGACATTCTCAGCTAATTTGGACTCAAGAGGCATATTTTACTACAGGATTTCAGACTTCGACTGTTTTTCCAGAAGTAGGAAAAACTAAAACATATTTCAGAGCACTGAACTTTAGTTTAAGATTCTGAAGCTACATGGCTCATAATCCAAAATGATTTCAGATAATCACTCGTTTTCTTTGCACTAAATCAGTATCATAAAAACACTTCTAAGAAAAATTGGTTATTTGGAGCCAGTAATTTTATTCATCTAGCTTAATTTTCAAGTCTTACTTGCAATTTATATAAGTTTTCAATATAAGCCTGTATTGAAATACATTTTGCATAATAATATATAATAGACAAATCTAGAAAAGCAGTTATAGACAACATGGAACATGGTTGAATACTTTTTTAAACTTCAACAGAAAGCTAACAGAACTGACTGACAGAAAAATTCCACATGTGCACTCCTTAAGCCTTACACCTAAAATTCATAGACAAAAATGTTCAGATATAATTAATGTTAATCTTAACATCATTCGGGTAACCTTACAGAAAGATTAGAAAACAACTGCTGTACAGAAGGGCAGAATGAAATACACTCATGCCCATAAAGCCAAATACTGAAGTAACCAGACTGCAATTTAGTCTGCATGTTCTATGGACAAGCTCTGCAAAACCGACAATAATCTGCGATAGGAATGACAGCAGTTCAATGACACAGGTTTCCCTTTGCTCTTTTTTCATTCTTCACCTTCTCATCACAGAATAAAATCTATTAATTAGTGTATTATTGAACAGGACTACGCATCAGTCAGCAAGAACGACCGCTCAGTATTCCTCTCTCAGATGATGTGTATGAGCAGTTCAAACTTCTGAGCTCTTTGCTCTCAGGGTGCAAATGTAAATGTGGGTACATAACAGCAAGAGTGTTATTGCTTTAACAGATGTTCGAATCTCATCGTAATTTAGAAAATACTTTTCAGAAATGAAAAAATTAAAACCTTGTTTTCACTCACATCATTTATAAGAGTTTTCCAAATACTCCCATAAGAGTCCTAAATGCACATGTAACGCCTCGTGATATCCAGACAAGCAGGAAGGCAGAACTATGTTACCACATCTGCAAACACCTATCACCAGAGCTGCTTGCTTGCGTCTAGCACTTTTGGACTGGATTTTTATTGTTTTATTTTTACTGTTGCTAGCAGCAGTACAATGAATATGGAATATTTTGGATCACCTCACATGCCAAAGACTGCAGGAAGAGCTGATAGAGAACTCTTCTAAGATTCTCTGTTGAAGGACATTTTACCAAGTCCTTCATGACAACTTTGGAGAAAGAAATATGAAATAGAGGAGGGATACAGATTTGGAGTGAGAGTGGAGAGATGAACACTGTGGGGTTGGAGAGTTTGAAGTTTCTTGAGGAAGCTCTGAAACCTCTTTTGTCAGTTCTGCATTTCTAGCAGCCTAGAAGCATTACGTGAAGAATACATTTATAGTTTCAACAACATTTATATTATTTGCTTGAAATCAAGAAAACTGCAAACACTGCTGCTCCAAAATAAGAGGCAAACAGAATCTGTGATGGAAAATTCATTGTAACAGTCACCAACAGTGAAGTGTGAGAAGGAATGGCAGCAAGGAACATGAAAACTTTCAGAAAATAAGTCCAGTCACAATCACTACCTCTAAAATTGATTCAAAAATTAATACCAAACACAAGAATAAAAATGCAGTCCTTAAACAGTTTCTAGTTACACTAGCAGCATCCCAAATTCATGTTTTAAATTGGAAATATGTACTTGATAGTAAGAGTGTTTCCTTCTTTGTATAACTACAGAACTAGGGGGGAAAATGGTAATTTAAAGCCTACAGAAATAAGCTGTTCCATCACCGACGTGCACTTCAGTCCCTGAAGCTGACACTTACATGAATGGGCCAAAAACTGAGTAATGCTTCAATCGTAAAACTCCATGCATTTGGGGAGTACAAAAATCACTATATGTAAATCCACTCCTCAAAGCTTGTTGATAGCTACTAAAATGCACAAAGTCCTGCAAAATGCAGGCCTGACCTCAGCTGCCAAAGGACATCCCAGTTCCATAGGATGGTGCCCATAAAACCAGCTGTTCAACCACACATAAGCGACAACAAAGTGCCTGCAATAGGATCACTAAAAAAAAAGCTATGCTTGGAAACAGCAGATGATGTCCAGAGATATTCATGTTCCAACATATGCATATTTATACGTGGCAGTATTTTTAAAATGTTCATAATAATACATCCATGGAGCAAGGAAAGGAAAAACTGACCTCTCAAACTGAAGAGTGAGAGACTACTTCAACTTGGGGATATCCAACACTATATATTTTAAATGGAGCTGAACAGAGAATGAGGTTGCTCAGCATTTCTGAAAATATCAAGAATTATGTTTTGCATCCAAAAATAAGAAATGATTCTTATTAAGAATTTTAGCCCGGAGATCCATAAAACAAATGTTAACAAGGATTATTAATATGTCATCAGGAACTTAATGAAGAGAATTTCAACTGGGTTTGTAATTTTCAAAATTACTATCAACATTATTCAAAACTACTTGAAGGTTAAAAAAATATCATTAATTTATGCCTGATGTCAAAACTGATGCATTATTATATTTGGTATGTTATAGGATATAGCTCTCCTCCTACTGAAGTATGATTAAATTACATTATATCCCTTTTTCAAGAGCCTTCAAATGTTTACTTTAGTTTTTTCTTTAAAATGTTATCATTCTACATTTACAACATTAACAATTTGTATAATTTGAAAAGCTATGAATTATATTAAAAATGGTTATAATTTTAAAACATCTATAAAATACGTGATGTTTCAAACATGCTGTATTTGAAAAAGATCCTAATACCTATGCCCTTTTCCAAGAAAACAACCAGAGATCATCAGGTGCAACAAAGATTTCTGGATTTCACCTAAATCACAGTTTATTAAACATTTCTCTGTCCTGGCCTACCTCAGGTTCAGTCATAGTTTATACAGGTGTGTGCACAATTCATCTGAATCCTAGAATTAACCAAATAGAAAGAAATGGCAGGTTGGATTTTTTTCTTTAAAATAAAAATTATAGTAACAGGAAATTAACTACTCCATCAATGGTGACCACTTCTACCATTTATTTTTTGGTTATGAAGGTAATTTAGAAAGCTCCAATATCCATAAATCACTACTGTGCTTTCTCTTAAATAACTTTTTTTTTTTTTTTTTAACAAGCCCTCTTCCTAAGCATTTCATATGCTTCATTTCTGTAGTATTATCTATCATTTTTCATGCTCTGTCAGCAGGACTGCTATCTCATTTGTCTTTGTTTTTCCAAAGCATTCCTCTTGTCTGTGACTTTCTCAAAACACTAATAGTTGACAGCTTTTTCCCTCCCGGTAGAATTCCAACCTGTAATTTCTATTACGTAGTTACTACAGCAGAACAAGAGGCTATCTAACATGCAGTGTTTTTATAACAGGCAAGTGAATAAAAACCAAAGCAATATCAGCAACAAGCCCAGTGATGACAGCACCTTTGGAAACATTTGCAGCTTCTTATGATTTCAGCTCAGAGGATTACATTCGTATGTTTGCACTATGAGGAGCTTTGCTTGCAGACAGTTTTTTGGGAGACTTGGTACCAGTGATCTCAGCAGGGGACACTTACATCATCTGCCAAGGCTGCTGCACTGTGGAGTATGGGCACAGGGTTCTGTTTTTCGTAATAATGCAGTTTTTCATGAATCTAGAAGACAATAGTGCAAAATGATCAGTTTATTTAGTAGCACAAGAAACATTACAAAACATCCCTGTTGAGCTACTGATCCGCTGAGTGCCTGTAACTAGAGAAACATCCTTACAGTAACCTACAGGCAGCAATCATGTACATGTAATTCATCATCATCCTCTGTTGAAGTGCTAAGAATATGAAATCAGACGGAAAAAATGCTCAGTATGTAGACCAACCCACAGAAAAACTAAACATTTGTGATTTTTCTCTCCCTGTTTTCTATGTCCATATTTCTAACATATTGCTTTAAGTATCAATTACATTTTATATTGCTGCTGAAAACACAAAGCATAAAGTGTTTATCCCCAAGATGGATATAAAAAGCCCTGTAAATTATGATTTATGAAGTGAAATAATAGCCTGCCACCCACATCTTGACAGACAGGTTGGTGGAGCCGCTGCCGTCATTAGAATAATTCAGAAACAAGGGTAAAGTAGTGCTAATATGAACTCTAACACATCTGAAAGAAAAAGGCAATCCTTCAGCAAGTTAAAGTCAGTTAGGAGCATGTAAAGTTTTTAATGAGGAGTCATGCAGCATGCTTTGCTTCTCTCCAAAGAGGAAAGGATATACCATCACTTAAATATACAACTTCTTCCCTCCTCCACAAGTCATTCATTTCAAAATTTAGATTTTTTCCAGTGTGAAAGCTTTAACAAGCCAAAATACTTTAAAGCTTCTAACAGGTTTCTTAAAAGTTATTTCAGAACGACACAGAGTGATATATTAAGCCTCCAATTTCATTTACATGATTTTCCTCAAGGTACACAGATGTACTAATCTGAATTTAGATGAAAGAAACAGAAGACAATGGTAGTATGGACTGATGCGAATCCATCTCACCTGAGATTACTACTTCAGTCCCACTGCTTTGAAGAAGGCATGGCCTCCAGATGCTTGGAGGAGTTGCAGAAGCAGCAGTGTTTGTGCTCGGCAAGGGAATATGAGGTCTGGCAAGGAACACTGGACTAAGAACTCTGCTGAGGAGCCCCTTGTATCCATGGGGTATGGAACCCCCAGTGATGCCTGGCAGCTCTCCCCAGCCCCTTCTCTGGGATTCCATCTGAGCTCCTAACAACTACACCCACAGCAAGGTCATACCATGCAAATGATGTCTGTTGTTTATATTGTTTGCTGATGGCCTTTATAACACTTACTAAGCCTATGCTTGCTTTCATTCATTTAGCCTACAGGACTAAAGGTCACCCTGAAGTACAGACCATCTGATACTTGTTGATGCAATGTGGCATAACAAGCTCCAAGCTGTAGCTGATTCCCTCATTGTTTGCATAACCAGGGTAAGATGATTTCTCTAAGTGGTTTGCTAAAGGACTGAAGTTCTGAAATGCCAAGATGAAGCATGAAGCAAAAATATTTTAAAACGTAAAATGATCTCTTCTGAATAGTTAGTAGAAACTAAATGCAAGGCAGCATTTTCTTCAGAACATGAGTGAATTGTACACAGCTTATGTAGACATTGTTTACTCTGACAAGTAAAAGCAATCCATATTGGACAAAGTATAAGTACTGGAAAACTTCATATTTCTAGTATACAGAGCACACAAACTAAACAAAGCAAGGAGCAGTAGCTCCCTGAGTTTAGCAGAAATTTGATTTTCTTAGACTGTGAACATAAGCGACTAGAAGGCATAATAAATCAAACTCGAATCTATCATTTTCTTGATTGCTTCGATCAACATCTTGATTTTTTCCAGGTTGAGCTTCCATCAACTTCAAGGTTAGAAGCTGTCTCCTCTGCTATCTTCCTGCTCAAACAAAACAAAGAAGCTACTTCCAATTTTACACTGGACAACCTGAAAGCATCTTTATCAGTGAAATTTTAAAAGATGCCAGGACATTCCCGTAAAACATGTTATAAAATTGTAAATTTATGCAACAAAGACTAGGTTTACAAGAGAAGGTACAACGTAACTTCAATAAATTAACAGCTCTCTCCATTGCCAGCAAAGGCTAAAAAGAAATTATTTTCCCAACAGCGGATATCAGAGTTCAGCTAAGCATTTAAGAAAATCATGAAGGTTTTAATTGATTATGGAGTTACAGATTGTAACTGCCCAACCAAGTCTGCTGCAAACAACCAGAGCTAATCAAGGAAGTGGGAAAATCTACCTATAATAACAGAACAGTTCTGGATATGGAGTTTTGCTACACTGCAGTAGAAGTTTTACTCATTTGCTGGAATGGCACTATGACTGATTCCACTGAGAAACCTTCCACGTTCTCTGGAAAAAGACAATGCATGCTCAGCACACTTCCGTTCAAGTTGCAACACAGGTGATTTTTTCTAAAAACTTCTGATGTGATTTAATGGGCACTATTTTGTCTTGTTTGTTCAGTGAATCACAGGATGTGTTTTAATCAGATCTGTATGCGGCAATATCTTCCACTTCTTTGTAATACGAAGGAGTTGCATAAGCAAATCTTAACACTGTTCTATGCACAAAGCTGCAATCAGTGCACAATGCAGGGATTACATTTCAGATGAGTATGAAATAAACATTATATCATAAAAACTTCCTAGTGCTCTCCCACAGATGCCGCCTACCTCTAACTTCTGGATAACCGATGCACTCATAATTTATGCAGTGCTTACATATAATTGCTTCCTGAATGCACTAGCACAGGAACTCTGGTGCAGTTCAATAGGCAAAGCAAAAGTTTCAGTGAGGCAAAAATATGCTTTCAGGTAGCTCCTTCTCTCCAGGTGTCCAGAAATGCATTCCAATATGACCTGCTCCATAATTTCCCCACAGATCAGAGCTGACTCATTGTATTTTTGTCATGTTTTGAAGATGGGTGCAGCACTTGCCTTTCCTCTGTTATTTTTCAAGGATAACAGAGCAAACTTGTACACTTACCTGTAGCCTTTGAATTTTCCAGACTTCAGGGTGATGGATAACTGCATTTAATTACTATCATCTTCAAAAACCTGCCACTCGCACTACCAAACTTTCTGGAAACTTCTCCACAAGCTATCTTTCAGCTAATTATTTCTCCACATTTGAGATTTGTAAATTGTGCTCATATATCCACAATTAATACTGTATTTCCAAAATTCAATACCTACATAACTAGAATTTAAATTTTTAATATGTAGATTTAGTGGCAGTATTGCTGAGAATGAAGACGATTCAAGCCCTGCAAACTCAGTTGAAAAGCAAAACAGAAGTGGTGCAAGCACTGTGTCCCTCTGCCAATGTCACTGAACGAAATGCAGCTGTAGTACAGATTACAACTATCTTGGAACACTTTTGACAGCAATATGCGAGCTGATTCAATACGGAAGAAGAGAACGCATTTATTATGTAGAATAAAGCATTTCATATTTGCAAACATCTATTTGAGCTTCATTCAAAAGTATTCTATTTAATACGAAAGCCAAAGTTATCCTGTATTTTGCTCTGGATGTCCAGTAACTTTAATGCTGTTGCCATCTCTCTAGTGGAAACCTACAGAACCAAGGGAGGGCCTGAGTAATGCTTTAAAAAGAAGAAAACATAATACATATGTTTCAAGTTCTTCTGACATTTAGATGTACTGCTGGAACCCTGAAAATCTCTTCACAGATGACTTTGTTAAAGCAAGAGTTATGTATTGTAAATAAAACATGTAAAGCTGTTCTACCGAACAGATGGCTAAGTTGCTGAAGTTTTGGGTTTTTTTAAATTATTTTTTGTTAAGATTACCTATCCCTTTCACTGTAGGGGTCTTTGGGTACATGTAGGAGGCTCTGCAAACACTGACAATCTACTCACTCCAGAGAAAAATTCCAAAAGGGAGGAACAATCATTTGCAAATTTACACAACTTTGGCACATTTGTAGGCAAGGGAAATTCTACTTGCATAAAACAGATTGAATTAAGATTTCTATAACAAAGTAAAGTGGAAATAAGTTTTCTGCAGTGCCCCCATTTCAAAATCCACAGAAAATATTCCAAGTCAGAAAAAACAAGCACCTTGAGCAAAGAATCCTACCACACAAGTTTAGCTTCTTCAGATTTCCTACATTCTGCGTCCAGTTCTGGGCTCCCCAGTACAAAAAAGACAGGGATCTCTTGGAAGGAGTCCAGCAGAGGGCCACAAAGATGGTGAAGGGCCTGGAGCATCTCCCCTATGAGGAAAGGCTGAGTGAACTGGGTCTGTTCAGCCTTGAGAAAAGAAGACTGAGAGGGGACCTGATCCAGGTCTATAAATATCTGAGGTGTGGGGGGCAGAGTGGTGAGGCCAGACTCTTTTCAGTGGTCAGTGGAGACAGGACAAGGGGAAACGGCTGGAAACTGCAGCATAGGAAGTTCCGCACAAACATGCGCATGAACTTCTTTACAGTGAGGTGACGGAGCACTGGAACAGGCTGCCCAGGGAGGTGGTGGAGTCTCCTTCTCTGGAGATGTTCAAGACCTGCCTGGATGCCTACCTGTGCGACCTGCTGTAGGGAACCTGCTTTGGCAGGGGGGTTGGACTCGATGATCTCTGGAGGTCCCTTCCAACCCCTACAATTCTGTGATTCTGTGATACATTCCAGGTACCTAGCATTTGCCTGACAAAACATAGGGAACAGCCCAGCTCCTACAGGGATGAAATCCCCTTAGTACAAGAATAATTCTACTAATATTCAGCAAGGTCTGATATAATTGTGTAAGCAGGACTTTTCTGAAAGGCTTTACACAGGACAAAATAGTGATTTCATACCAGAATGGGTAGCCTTTAGCTGTCCTACCAGCTAAGATTTATCAGAAATCCAACAGAACGCTTTCACCTACTAAGTTTCTGGCAAACTTAAGTTGGAGCACCAACTTAAATGAACCATTTCTCCATAGGATGGCTCCACACAAAAAAGACAACATGAGGCATGTCACCTCCTTTATCTGAACTTGAAAAAAATATATTCTTTAACTGTTTGTTGGACTTACTGCTTCATGCATAAGAACAGAACATTTTTAAAGAAAACTGAAAGTGGAGTTCTTTGAAGCCTGCTTGGAAAAAAAACAGCTTCTCCTCAGTGCCAACGAGCTACACTAAATGCTGAGAACTGCTAAAACTAATGGAGTTTTAAATGTTCTGCACACTGAAGCAAAATAAATTTTCAAAACAGAGACAGAAGTCTAAAAATTAAAAATAATCCTAAAAGATGCAGACATTAAAACTTTTGCCCTTCAGTCTTTACAACCTCCTCCAGACTCGTTCTTTCTCTACATCGGTAATTCAGCTTTGTATTTCTTTCCTTTCTTACACTTTTAATTCCCAAGCTTCTAATTTCCTTTTTTTCTGTTTTCTGAATACAGAGTTTTGGTGACCAACACAATTCAGTCAGCTGTAACTGCCTTTCAGGCAATAAGTTCACGTTCACATTAGCACTCTAGTTTGGAGGCACACATACAATGATATAAAAATATCTGAGTAAGCACCAGAATTATATTTTACATACAGAGTAAGTGAAAAGAATGCTTACTTTTTTTTTTTTTTCCCCCTCCAGGTGACTTTTATTTGTTATATGTATTATTCAATCTATCTTTACGTTATGAGGAAACAACTAAGAGAATAAACACAACATTTCTGAAGAAAGCACACACTGTGTTACACCACCATGGCACAATGTGGGATTTAGAGCCGGCAGGTTGTCCTTGTTTGTGAAGTGTATGCAATGAATGTCGGTGGGGGTGAGACTACAAGGAAGCAAAATGCAGGAACGACATAAATCCAAGATCAGGGAGGAATAAGGTGCCAAAAATTTAATGGGAGACAAAGTTAGACTATTTAATTGGTGCAAGAATATATGTGTAAAAATATTTAAGCAAATATTTGTAATGCCCAAAACATCAGCATCAACATCAGTGAACCATACTAGCACGTAAAAGACAAAGAAGCTGACAGACATTTGTGAGCATATTTTTCCAAGTGCACAGCTGTGCCACTAACAGCTCACAGACATCCAGCCAACACCGCTGGATAAGAGCTTTTGTTTTTTTTACATCAGTGACACCACCCTGACAGTACACAGCAAAGACGATTTTGTGGGAAGTTTGTACTGACAATCATGCAAAGACAGGGAGCAGTTCTGTATCACCAGAAGTTTCTGTCCTGCTCCTAGCTACATAAACATTCCCTTATCTAGGGATAATCTTGCTGGATGAGGTATCTCAGCATGGAGATTAGATACCTGCAAAATTTGGCTAATCATGAGCATGTGTGAAAACATGCAACAGTCTGTGTGTAATGCAAAAGGATGACTGCGCTGAGGAGCTACTCACCATCTCTGGGGTTGTATTCCAGACTAGCCTACTTAGGTCTAGTCTGCCAAACAATTGTTAGCAGCTAATCTTGTTTAGTTTCATCAGAAAGGAATCCAGCTCTTGTAGTGGATTACTGATGCTTGCTGACACAAACCAAAGCTGCACTGGCTGAAAAGGTAGCTAATTGTATTAAAAAAATGCACTCCAGATCTGAACTGGAATGCTACATCTACTAAGCACTAAGATGCATCTAGAAGACAAGCACTGAGAATATTGTTGTACAAAGTCCATAAGAGTTGAAGAACATCTCCCTCAACTGCTCTGTCACTTAATTCTCAGCATATCAGCAACAGAAGTATCTGAAATAAATACCCTGATAAAAGTCACACAACTTCTGTGCCATTTGGTTAGTTGTTTGCATGGATGCATAACAAAAGATTCTCTTGTATTAACAGTTCACCAAAATTTCAATTTAAGGTATGGTTTACGACAAAGTCTTTATTCCACTAGTAGCACCACAAACCAGGGAGATACGACTACAGAGAGAACCATGTTTGCACTGAAAAGCCATAATACGTGTACAGAAGGGCAGGTGAAAGCAGAATAGAAATTGCCAGGCAATTAGTGCTCATTTTGGCTTCACATGTCCTGCATCTATATTTACAGGAGCAAGAGAACTCATTCCAGAACCAAACTGACCTCAAAGAACACATTTATGCATAATCCCGAGGTCAGATTTCTCACAGATTTCAAGATGAGGATTAGGGTTTCATTTGATCACTAATGACACTGGCTTAACTTTGGGGTTTACTGTCTAAATTCACTAACAACTGTGAGCCAAGGTAAAATGAAGTACTTAGAAGAAAAAGAAATGAAGGGCTATCATGAAACAAATGAAAATAGCTATAAAAACATTGCAGAACTACAATTTCATCTTATCTTTGTTGAAAGAGCATGCATGTTTTGCTTGATACAGAGCTTTCATTAAACATCATTTAATTCTGTTCTTTTCTCCACTCAGAAATCTAATGTACCAGATGAAAGGAGTCAGAATAGTCTTTTTTTTCCCTTATTTTCATCATTTAGTGGGTGTCTACAAGTCTATTTGCACAATACAGAAATATGGGCTGAATGCAAAATTACTCATCTTTTTCCAAACCTTCCTATTGTACTTATCATTGCAGCATTGCCATGCTAATGAACATAAATATAAGAACAACTGTGTCTTATGATGAACATATGAAGTACAGGAAAACTAAACAGTAAATCAAATGCAAATTCACATCAAATACTCAACACATTATCTTAAAAACTGACTCTCTCAGAATACATATAGCTTTTAAATCAAATTCTACTTAGGCCAATTGACTTGAATTATAGTTAAGAGGCACAGAACATTGCTAAGAATTTATCATTATGTATTTTAGAAAAGACAAACAAAATAAAAATGCATAAATCATAGCTACCTACTCTAAGTTTGTAAAGAAAATTTCATTCCCAGTAATGATATTAAATTGCATCAAATATAAAGCAAAAGTTCCAGGACATGAGCCAATATTATAAGATTGTGAGTAACTGATTTCCCACTTCACCACCACATTCCTGAATGACAGTCTGTCAATTCTCCATCTGCAAAATGGAAAAGTAGCATTTCCCTCCTTAATGTGTAGTTAAAAGCAAGATCTGGTAACTACTAAGAAAATAATGTGCCATAATAATAATGTACTTTTGTTTGGGTACCATGGAACATGTTGGGGTAGCTGATGAACAGCAAGCACATTCATCAGGAAGCAAGGAACAGACGAATCTTAGAGTTTTATGTTTAATATGGAAATTTCACTGACGTGACTTCCTGCAAAGCATACACAAACTGAACAGGACAATTTCAGAAAACAAAAGAGGCCACGTGAAGGACAGCAATCTCACTTAACCTTCTCTTTTCCCATAGCCAGGAAATCAAAGGTACGTTCTACAGATTTCCAGCAATACACTTCAGGTAAGTGTTGTTCATGAACCCCAATTCTGCCAACAGTCCTCCGTGGTGCCTTCTCAGGGATATAGGTACTAGGCACAAAACATGCAAGGCACGTGAACACAAAACACTGAAGTATGCAAAACCGAATTAGTGCCCAGGAGAAAAAGATATGTGGGCAGGTGGTGATTTATACAAACCTATACCCTATGAGCAGACTGTTGTGCAATTCGCTCATGTAGTTAAATGTACAGCTTGACTTACAACTTTGACGAGTATCAGTATTTTCTCATCAAAGGTTCTCTAACAGCAAGCAAGGAAAGAGGGAACCTTGAGGGGTCACAGAAGTTCATCCAGCTACTTGAAGGAAAATTGTTTGTACTTAACATTTGCTAATAATGTCCACTCTGAAAGATCTTAACTGCACTTACCATTAGGAACATTTTCCTAATGTCTAACTTCTTTTTACTTTGCTGTAAATTGATTTTCAAACTTCTGAGTGTACACTGGAGAACAAATTAGCTGCTTTGGCTATTTAATAACCTCTTCAACATAAAAAATTTAGGTACCTCTCCAGTCATTTCTAAGTTAGACTCAAACTCAGTCTCCCCTAATGGATCATACTTTGCAGGCCTGTAATCATTTCAATGGTTCTCTTCTGGAATTTCTATATTCCCCTATTCTGTATTCTACTTAATTAGTGACTGTACTTAATTTTGAATAAAGAAAAAGGAAAGATTCTTATGCTTTCTATTTTTACTTCTACTTTCTCATGCTGCATCTGTTTTTCAGGCTGCTGCCTTACATTCAGTTTGCAATCCACCAATGAACAATTAGCACACCTTTTTTTCCTTAACAATGGTATGTCATCTAGTTTTCATACAATTGATTGTTGTAACTGAAGAAGAACAATAAAACTACTAAGGTTAAAGATTAAAATGGCAATTAGATAAAATTTGTATTTCCTTATTCATTTTCTTTTACAAATAGAGCAATTTATTACCTTCACGACTTTAATCCCTTTATAGCTTAGCTTGTGAGGTGCTGCCCTTTTTTCCCTTTATTTTTTAAAAGCTAGTGTTTTATACATACATACATATTTAATTCATTTAAAATTTACCTCACCACATCATAAATAAGGAAAAAGAGAAAGGACTAAAGAATAGGAAAATTTGGATCTGAATGAATATGCAAGCATATGGTAATAAGGCTAATACATTAGTTATTTTATTTTTGCAACGTCAAGCAGAACAGATTAAATGTTGGCTGCAACCCCACATATTCCTTGCAGAGTTTCTTAAAATGTTTATTTTTCTGTTAGAAACACTTTTCACTTTGAATTCATTGTTTCTTATACAATAAAATAAAGCTGCCATTATATGAGATTTCACAGACTTCATTCAAACACACTTTTTTTTTCAGTCAGTAATAAGAAAAGGTTTTGATGACTTTGCTTATAGGAAGAGTGTCCCTAGGAAGGCAGAGGAAGTTCAGACCAAAGCCAAACAAGTTGCACTTGCTCCAAAATAAATTTTCTTGCCCCTTTAGAGCCAAACAGCTTACATGGCTACCGTGTACAGTATTTCCAAAATTGTTTTTCTACACTTTTAACCCCATTTCTAAAGGAAAGAGCATCAGAACAATTCCAAATTTGAATGAAGCCACTCTCTTGTGTGAGGTAAGGACGTCAAGTTCTCAAACAGATTTTTTTATTTTTGTTAAGAAAAAGAGAACAAACAAGAACATCAAACTCGGCATTCTTTGAAACAACTAATCTTCAAACAGAAGCCCGTGGATTTTAAAACAACCCTTCAGTTTTAACACACTGCCCTTCATAATGCATTTACAATTACAACAGAATTGGAACAATAAACTAATCACATACCCATCTGAATTCACTAAAATAAAACTGTATCAATTCTTTGAAAACAATATACTGGTATATACAAAAGCACCTAAAATTTTATAAAAGATTCAAGAAAAGTTTCTGACAGCAGTTCATTAAATGCCTTTTGCACTTTACACATTTCTATCTATATACTGTCATTTAGGAGCACACTGCCCACCTACCACCCCTTTTACTGCAACCTTCATAAACATCTCTTCTTGAATGAAGGTTACGGATTTAAAAGAAAGATTTTGGGGTAGGGTCATGTAAGTGTTTTATTTCTAACCCCTCTTCCCATGAAGACAATGATAAGGCTTAATCATTCACAAAACAGACCATATCTTTTACTAAAAGCATATTTCCTCTCTTCCTCTCTCCTTTTGTGAAAAAAAAAGAAGAAAAAAAAAAAAGAAAAAAAAAAAGAAAAAGAAGCAAGTTTCTGCATTCTCCTGTATGGTTGATTCAAGGAAATAATTCCTACAGATACAGGAAATCGATCATCCATACAACAAAACCATCCATTTGCAAACTAAATTTGTAATAATACTCAGGATTAGTACACCATTTTTTCTTCAAAATTTCAGAGCACATTGCCAAAGAAACTGAGCATCTGTTAGCTCATCATTAACGGGAAGACAAAGACTTTGCAGACGCTGTTGACTCCCTCAAGGGTAACTTGCACAGAGCCGTCTCACAAAGAGATCTTGAGAAATAGGATGGCAGAGCAGTCACCAACCACTTGAAATTCAACAAGAGCAAGGGCCAGATTTGGCACCTGGAATGGGGCAGCCCCAGATTACACGCATGGACAGGAGGATGAGAGGCTGGAGGGCAGCCCTGCAGAAAGGGATCCCTGAGTGCCAGAGTTCAAGGAGCTTTTGGGCACTGCTCTAAGACATCAGGTTTGGGTGGTGCTGTGTGCAGCCCAGGGTAGGACTTGATGATCCCTGTGGGGTTTCTATGACTAATTAAGGTCACAAAAAGTACTTGATTTTCAAACCAATTCTACTGAAATGACTTCTCATCTGAAGCATATATATATGTATATATACACACTGTAACCTCACTATTTTTTTTTTTTTTTTACTTTCCAGCTTCGGAGAGTGAGCTGAATATTGTAATGAATTATTTTACTGACATAACTGTCATATAAACAATACGTCTTGCTAAGTAACTTATTTAAATATACTTTTACTTAAAGAACACTTCATGCAAGTACGAAAGAAATTACAACTTCTTCTGATGCCCTTCAGTTCTGAAGAAACGCAACTCAGTAAAATTACACAGAAAGTAATGAAACCCAGATGGAAATAATCCTTACAGCAACAATCAAACAGCTGATGTTTCTACAATGATTCTAAATAGAAAACTTGAGGAAAATCTTATTTTATTCAGGACACTGATGAACTCAGTCTGATCAGTATATTTATACTGTGTATATATCTACCTATATAGTACAGATACATTAGACAGATATATGCATATACGTACTGAAATAAGGCATAATTACTTTTTTTCCCCAGACTTGAGGATAGTCTTGATACTACCCTTCTAGAATGTATCAAGTGTGTGTGTTTTAGTCATGCAAAAAAGACTTGCAAAATGCATACCAAACCAATGTAAATTATTATCATGTGTAACAAACAAAACAAATTGATACAAAACATGGATGGAATATTTCTTCAAATCTTGATACCTGTCAGATTTTAGGAAACACAAAAGTTTCTTCAGCTTTAACAGAATTTTTTATAATGGCATTAGTGCTACTGTTCTTATGTAACCCAAAAGGCAAAAATTCGATTATGGGAGTTAGAATTTAAGCATCTCTAATAAGTTTGAGAGAAAACTTTCTGTCTTTCCTGTAGCCACCATTCTTTGCCATTTTTGAACATGAGTATCAGATTTGCTCATTTCAAGGAAAAAAATCATTTCTCATTTAAAAAAAGAAATAATTATACCGTTTAATGAAACGGGATAGAAACACACCAGATGCAGCTAGAGAGTAAAGAGAAAGACCACATTGACACCAAAGCTATCATATGAAGTTCTCCTCAGCTCAGAATAGACAGTAACAATTGTAACCTTACTTCTGACAGATGTATAAGAAAACTGCAATCCTGAACAATTCATGATTTGCTATTCATTTGATTAGCTAATTCAGCAACTTAAAAAAGAAAAAAAACCCTAATATTACACTGTTTTCCAATGCTTTATGCTAGTTTGCTGATTAGTGAGGAGGCAGAAAGTGAATTTGAATTTACAATGCTTTCCACACCAATGCTAATGCCAATTTATGTTAAATTATTCCCAGAGTCTGTGTACTTCGGTGATATCATACCAAGAATATGGAGAAATCACTTAAGACAATATAAGAAAATCAAACAAACAAAAAAGTCAAAAGAAATAAACATTTCCAAATAAAGAAGCAACCACAATGTTGTTTGTTTTTAATGATAAACAAGCATATAGTTCTATTGTATCAATTATAGCTAAAGACAATTTAAAGTGGGATATATGGAAAGCTGAGATCAATTGTTGGAAGTCTGCTAGGAAGGAGTGGGAGGGAGCACTACACAAGAAGAGCTGGTAGTCTCAAGATGACTGCTAGTAGGATTACTTAAAGACTAAGTTCAGGATCTCACTTAGATTCTAAAATATATAGATGTGCCTAGATTGAATACTTCTACTAAATGCTCATTTCTTCAGAAAACAACAGTAAAAAAGAAAGGTTACATATATTAACAGTAAAAGGCTATCAGTTGCCCAGTAATCTGTTTAACACGTGAACAACTTGTTTTTGTAGTTTTAATTTCTCCTGATACTACAGTTCTGAAGCACTCACCACTATTTTGAATTGAGGTTTTTACTTCTGCATAATTACAAATAATCTAATTTGCATTTCATTTTTCCAAAAGTAAACGATTTCCACTGTTTTGTTATCAATATAAATCTATAGGAAATAACTTTCTTAACTCTGCTCAGTAAGCAAGCAGTTCTCTAATGTGAATAATGGCTAAACTGCCCTTCTCATTGTCTGACAGATTTTTCAGACTCTGATCACATCTAAGATTTTACACAAATGCTGATTGAACATTGCTGAAAGAAAACAGACAACACACAGGATTCTCTGTGTACAGACTGCAAAACCTTGGCACAAACTTGTGCTTTTTCACTTTCACTATTCAGGCAGAGCATACCAAATTTAAATAATGAAGTTTGATTTATTCCTGCTTAGTACAGCAAACACCACCCTTACAGTCCTTTAGCCAGTGCACTTAATCCTAGTTCCAGTGCCATTCAGGTTCCCTGAATTCCTAACATTGAGGAGATCACTGTGGTACAGTTCATTAAGAAGAATTAAACAATTCAAACCTCAACAAGGTTTAATTACAAATAGGAACCTATATATCCTCTGAGTTAAACACAAACACACCCTTATATTTATCAATTAGCACCATCTAGTGGGGTCAGTACAATTCATGCAATATGAACAGTACGTATCTCACTGTTCAGGTTTCCCTGAATTCTCTGCAGCATGTTACGGTACAGCACAGGTCGCCTAATAAATAAGAGTCTGATTCAGGAAAAAAAAAGTTTCCTTTTAATTCATAACATTATATCACTCCATTAAAATTATATTTTAAGGAAGCATTGACATTAAAAGCTGTGTGTACACAAATATGGAAATGCATTAACTGGAAGAAAAAAAACACACAAAACTTTTAGACATTCCTACATGAGCAAAACACAACTTAATTACTGTTTTCTATTTTGACTCCTCTGTTCTCCTGTCATAAATTTAAAGACTGGTGGATTTTTCTTTGAAGAAGCTACTATGAGGGATGCAAACACAGAAAAGAGCACTTATTTAAGGAATATGAAGGTCTTCATCATCAGCACACAATTATGCTGTAAACACAGTTTTTGATAAAATCTGATGAAAGTGCCACAAACACTGGATCACAACCCAAAACACTAATAAAATCACAGATTAAATATCTAGAAACTAATTTCAGAAAATATCCAAGTAATTGATTTAAAAGTGTTCCCTTACATTAAAAACAGATGCTCAGAACTAACCATGCTCATTTATACTGTTCCTCAAATAAGAAATCCAGAAATTGATTTTCTGGTCAGTTTTACATTAAAAGCTGTGAGGACTCAAGTTGTGCATCTTAATAATGCTGAAGAATTTCAAGTACAAAAGCTATCAGCAGCAGCCCCCCTGTGCAGCAGCTCTATATAACGAAACCTCACCAATCAAAGCAGCAGCACATGAGAGTGATTAATGCAGCACTTCAAAAGACCAGGCAGTATCAGCCTCTGCCAACAGCCAAGCTAACTACAGACTTTACTGCTCCCTTCTCTGTGCCTCCCCACAGTCCAGGTTAAATAAATAAAACAAGATAGGAAACAAAACCAACTGACTAAGAGTAAATATGTGCTTACCAGTACGAGAATTCAGAGCAGAGAATTCAAGTACTTGCTTAAAAGCTCTCTAATGAAACCACCACAATGAAAACTATCGTGAATGCCTACAATGCAATGCTTTACATTCTCATTTTACTTCATTTCCGAAAAACAAACGTCAGATAGTGAGCAATTTTCCCATCAGATCACAACAAATCAAGTGCAACACAGACAACGAGGGACACACCTTTGGTGAAATCCCAGACCTAAAATTAATATGAAGACTTTAATTTGTAAATCTTAAAAAAAAAAAAAAAAAAAAAAGTGAAAGGAAGAAACCAACCCTGCAAACAAATAGACATTTTTAGTGGTTAGTAAAGGATGGTCTTCTGTTCTTTTGCGCTTGGTACTAGGTGTAAACTTTTGTTTCATGTTGTTGTTTCATGAGTAAAAGCTCAGAAAAACAGAAAAATGTGAAGAAATATGTAGATCTAGGGGAAAAAAAATAAGCTTGATAAAAACCAGAGGTATAGCTTTTAAGATTATTTGAACATTTTAATTTACACTTAGTGGACTAAACAATTGCAGATACTTATCCACCTAAGTTCAGTTGAGCTCCCCTACCAGAACTGATGATCAGATTCAGTGAGACTGAGAACAAGAGGTCACTTAAACAACATGCTTAATGGTTTGAAAAAAACAGTAGAAAATCAGAAATAAGTAAAAACCAGCATGATGTTACCAAGGAGAAGTCATGATAGGTTTAATTATTAAAGTGTTATTAATGATTATTAAAGTGTTATTAAAGTGTTTACAGGAATGTGAAAGGGAAAATAAAGATACAACAAAAAGGAAACAAAGATCTGCCATAGATTATTAAAAAAAAAAACCCACTTAGCAATATAAAAGTAAACATAAAATCATCCAGTTCTAAAAAAGACAAATACGCATACTCTGAAAACAGAGACAGCAGAATCAGGAAAGAAGATGCAATCAAGCCATGGGTTTTCCTCAAGTGGCTACTTGATGTGGAACAAAGAAAAATACTTTTTCCCCTTTGAAAGAAGACAATAATAACAATATAATATAATATGGGCAGATTATTAGTTAGAAATTGCTAGAAAATGATATTTCAGAATGAAAGAGCACAGTCATAAAACTACACATATTTTATTGCATGGCATTCACTATGGCATGATCTGTAGTTAGTGATTCTGTGATTAACAACGTACCAAACTTCAATATTCCATCTCCATCTCATTATTTCAGATGCCATAGTAGCATGATTATAATCATGGGTTACTTTTTTTTCCTAGAATGTTTGGAACTTAGAAATTCAGAATCGTAGGCTGATTTATGGTTTCATCCTGATTAAAGCTGTATGTATCTGTCATGTCACTGCTAGACTATTTAATCACTAAATCTCAACAAAAGCTGCTCTTTTCCATGAAATCCAATCTGTAAAGTACAGTAAGATTCAAAATGCTTTATGAAGATGATATCCATACTAAATGCAAAGCAGTAGTGATCAGTAGATGGTCTTCTTCTACCCTTGTAACTCAAATCACACTGTGATTCCATGATAAATGTGTGTAAGTGCATTGTCATGTACATCAGCAAACTTTAAGCTGGACTAGGCAGTGAGAGGAAGCCAGCATCTCAGAGGACTCAAGGACTGAACCAGTGTCTTGGTAAAGTGCCATGGCTATTTAGTTGGACTTAGCACCAGCAGTGACATTTGAGGAATCTGTGAACACAGGTGTGCTTATAAACCTAGAGAGGAAAGTTTTGAGGGTTTTTGCTGGTGTACTCCAGCCCTGATTGGCTGGAGAGAAGGAACACTGACCAAGCTGTCTGCTTTTCTATTTCTATCAGATCATTTGGCACTTAGGTGAGTAATGGCACTGCTCTGTCTGCTAGAACCTCTCTGGCCAGCTGAGCACCTGAGAACAAACATCCAGCCCTACTGCTGGTTGGATCTGCAAAAGGGAACATCCCATCCTTCTTACAACTCTTATGAATCATATTTTTGCACTGCAGAAGCTTGCTTGGGTAGTTAAATCTATCTGTTCAAAACAGTAACAAAAAACAAACAAACAAACAAACAACAACCATTAAGTACACCCTTACATGATCACCTACAGAACATTAATTTTTCTCATCTGCCACAGAAAATGACTCCCAGTCCAGAAGAAAAGAATGGTGAAAAAAAATAAAAAAAAAAAGCTTAAAATGATATTATCATTCAATACATTGGATTTATCAAACTACTGAGCAGCTTATGAGACCTCTGATTGGCCTCAGCATCATACACAAAACATGAATCACTTTGTTAAAGAAATATTGTACAAGTTTTGTAAGTCAAGAAAAATCCGGACATGGCACAGGTTTTGTCACCAGTCTTGCCCCTCTGCAAGAACCGAATTACAAACTATTTGTCTTAGAAGGATCTGGACTCACTTCTTGATGTCTAGAGCATTTTGGCTGGATTTCTGCTACTCCTTGGAGGTTTCCCAGCAGAAACTTTAAATCAATTACTACTGATCCAAAAAATGCCTCCGTCTGGAGTTTAACCTAAACCAAAGTTTTTTCACATTCCAAAGCACTGATTAATTCACAAGTTTCAAGTTGTAGTCATAGACCAGTATTTCACACCTCTGATTTAATAAGCTTATCTATTTTATTTTTCATTTCAAAAATTTCTTGGTATACCATACCTGCAGAATCTCTTATCTAGCCCAACTTCTACAGCTTTTATGAGACTAAACTGTCAACAAGCCCATTTAATTGCAATTTTAGAAACTGATCTTGGATTTTTTTATTATTATTTTTAACAACATGGGCTGAAAGGAGGATATGTTGACAAGAACAAGACTTCCTTATAAAAATCTAGATGAAAATTTCAAGTCTCTACTATTAAACACATTAGCAGCTCTGATGTAGAAGCTGCAGATGCTGGTGATACCAGATATCAAAACTTGGGGCAGAAGTTGGCACTTTCAGTTACACTTCAACCAAGAAGTACAAAATAAAACAGGCAAAACAAACACTATCTGCTTTCCAGTAAACAAAGTACAAGCAAAATATAAATACTTCTTTTGAATCTCAGAAATGATTCATATTTCACCATAACTGCAATACATCCGTTTGGCACTAACTTGACGTGCATTTTCTCTGAAAGAAGGTTACACTGTCCAATGCTAAGCTTGACCGCTTTTTCATTAAGCTGGAGGTGCAGTCTTTCACTTTAATGAAGGCACAAATAAGCACAGCTATGTGTGAATGTATGAATGCGTAATGTAAAACAACTGTTTTTCATCAGAGAAAGTCCTAATATAGTACATGGAAAGTTTAGGGTTTTAGCTAGGATTTAAAACAAAAGCATTGATGTTTGCATCCTGTTTGATCAGTCATCACTTGATGCACTGCATGTTTACACAGTGAGCACACAGGCAAGTGAAAGGGGTCAATACACACATGCTCCATCCAGAAATTCCCTATCACAACAGCAAAGCATTTGCTCGATGCCTGGCTGCTACTTACCTTACGTGAATTTTCCACTGCAACAATATCAGTCTGAATAAAGTAGAGATCCTGTAGTATTTTCTATAAAACTTCAATTACCTTATTTTGATTAATCTGATCACTGTTCCCATGGAAATTAAGTTTAAAGGCAGCTGACTGCCTCCAGCTAAGAGTGATCTCTTTACTTGCACATTTCAGCTGCTGGCTATTGAACAGGTCTCCAAAAATCACTTTGGCTTCAAAGTTACACTTTAAATTCACATGGCATTTCATATGGAATAACACCTTGCATTACATTTTTTTGAATGCAGTAATTTTGGTGGAAGCAAAATGACTCAATGCTTCAATGCTAATTACTCCAAATACAAATGCAAACTGCTATTTTAAAAGACGCTATCAGGCTTTCCTACAGTATATTTTTTTCTATACTTTCATCTTTAGGTAAGTAGGAAGCATACGATCAAGCTTTATTTTAGTAAACAAATTAGATCATTACCTACAAATACTTTAGATCAGAAGACCACTGAAATTCTGTACATACAAACCAACAATGACCTGGTTTTAAAGAATGACAAAGAACTGCCTTCTATTGTCTACTCCATAGATATTAAAGAGTTCAACTGTAGTAAATTCCTTCTCCTCTCTCCTAAAATTGTATAAGTTTTTAAGCCCGCCTAGCTGTCCATATCTATCCAATGTTTGAATAGCCAGCATGACATGAGTAAGAGCCTTATTCAGAACTTTTTTTGCATGCCTTCTCTGAATTAAAGATGTAACTCTAAGAATCAATCCTTCTCTAGAGCGTGAAGAACAATTATTTTCCATTGGCCATGAATTGGTCCCAGCTGCCAAGCTCCACACTCCCACCTCCTCCTCCAGATGGTGGTAAATGCTTACTCACACCACCTTCTTCATTTCTTGCCCATCTCCAAAATAAACAGCACTTCAGAACTTCAGAAGAGCTTACAGGACTTTTCCCATCACCTGGGAGGTACAGCTTTTTAAAAATAAATTTGATTGAGAACCCTGCAGTAAAGAACCGTAAGGACTTTGAATACCAAGCTACATTTTAGTGAACGAGCTATCAGTTTCAATAATTCCATCAACTCCAAGGTGGTCTGTACACATCTCAGGTCTACAACACTGTCCTGAATCCACGATCCACTCACTGAGTTTGATTTAAGGTTCGATAGCTGTAACCTTCAAATCTCCAGTCCCACTTTCCCTTCTATTTTTTTCCACATTTGCTGTCATTTGATAATGCTGGTCCTCTGAGCTCCTCCTGAGCTACCTGCTTATGTCTGCTCTGAAATCAGAAATGCTTCTCACCATTCCTTTACCAGGTACAAGGATACAAGCGACCAAAGCCTCTCACAAACACACCCTGCTCCCTCCATACAACAAAGCAATTAACAGGAAAAAAGTTTTTGTGAGCTGCAGAATCAGTTTCAATGAAGATTGTGTAAAGATTAAGTAAAATTCAATGGAAAATGCACACAAAGAACAATGTAATCAGATAGTAACTAATATGCTACAATTAAAAAATATTTCAATAACAGCTTCTAGCTTGAAGTACAGAGACAGTCAATATCAACATCATTGGGCTACCATGAAGAAAGCCAACTCCATCCTATCTACTACATCCTTCTCATCCATCACCACCCTTGTTATTCTTTTGATATCTACACAGATATCATTTCCTTAATCTGTGGGTCATCCTCATCAACTGTTTAAACAATGAGTCCAGAAAAATCACTTGTGGCACACAATTGAGCAGAACAATTCATATAAGCAGGTCTGTTTCCTCTATATTCTTTGGGAAGAATATGCAATTGTGGGGATGCTGGAGCACATGCTCAGGCAAGAGGATTCACCTTGAAGATGCAGCACATGGGGGGAGAATACAGACAATTAATGTAGAACATACCTGGAGGTCAGGTGCAGAATGTCTGACAATAGTGAAGATGGGGAAGCTGCACCATACAGCCCCTCCATGAGTTCTACAAGAACCACCACGATTGTAAGATTTGGGCTATATAATCATTTGATTGAATGTGCATGACAAATAATTTATACCAGGATATAGTTCTGACTATTCTATTTTTGAAGATTAGATTACTTAGAAAATATTAGTCATTAATATTCACTTTACAGTCAATAATATTAGATATTAGTTATCGACATTACAAACATGAGTATATTCTAAACTTCTCAGAACTACAAACCAAGCCACATAAAGGTGAAACTAATAGAAAATTAGCACTAATTAAGGAACAGCTCTCCTATGAGGACAGGCTTAGAGAGCTAGGGCTGTTCAATCTAGAAAAGAGAAGGGGCTGCGAGGTGACCTTCTAGTGGCCTGTCTGTACCTAAAGAGGATCTACAAGAAAGAAAGAATCAGACTCTTTAGCAGTGTCTGTGGTAACAAGACAAGGGCAAAAAGTTTTATATTAAAAAGAGTAGATTTAGTTTGGATATAAGGAAAAAGTCTTTTACTGTGAGTGGTGAGGCACTGGAACACGTTACTCAGAGATGTGGTGGATTTCCTGTCCCTGGTGACTTCTGCAGCCAGGCTACACCAGGCTCTGAGCACCTGATCTAGTTGTGGACGTTCCTGTTCATTGCAGGGAGTTGGACTACATGACCTTTTAAAGGTTCCTTCCAACTCTATGATTCTAAGGTTTTGCAGAGCCAGCCACCAAAATACACAATGTCACAATGAAATCAGTCTAGATTCACCAGGTATTCCTTACTTTTTGCAGTAGTTATTTTCTTCCCCAGTGCTACATACTGCTTTTTGGTTGTATGATCTCTTCCCTATCAAGAGAAACAGCAACACCACATTGTTTTCTTAGTCATTGAATATCATAGAATGGCTTGGGTTGGAAGGGACCTCAAAGATCATCTAGTTCCAATGCACCTGCCATGGGAAAGGCTGCCGACTGCTAGATCTACATCAAGCACTAGATCAGATTGCTCAGGGCTCCATCCAGCCTGGCCTTGAACATCTCCAGAGACAGGACATCCACAACCTCTACAGGCAGAGTACAGAATTGGCTAAAGAAACGTGCATGCTCTGAATCAGTCAATGCCAATTGGTAAAGTACAATTGGTTAAAAAGCCTAACAGAGAGGCTTACTCAGTGTTTGAGCATTACATATACATATGTATATACATATATACAATGAAAAATGTTTAAGGTTACATTACGAGTAGAAGCGTCATCTTGGAGCTTAGTATATAACACTAACACTATGCACTAACAGCAAGTAAGCACACATGGAAATTCTTGTAACTCCTCTAAAAACAAGCTAAAGGAGATGTTAAAACATACCTTTATTTACCTTTGTTCCTCTAATAATCCAGCACAAACAGAGTGCTCATGTGCTAGTTAAGATTTCAAGTAAATTAGTACTCGTAATTATTCAAAGGATCATCTCTTCATGATCCTTGTCATTACATCTCTACAGAATTACTGGGATCTCCACCATATTAAAAATAAGGAGAAACTTAAGAAAGTTACGTAATAAGACAAGGAAGTAACAAATTGAGTGAAATGGAGACAAACTTTGAACATTCACTATCTACAGACAGCTTTCTCTTCCAAACAGTCACCAGTGCTTGTGGGTTCCTTCTTCTCTATACTTTGCAAACTAAAAATCTAATCAACAGATTCTTTTACTGAGAAAAAAAAAAAAAAAAAAAAAAAAGAAATCAAGACCAGTTGCATCAGTTTTTGCTGGTTTTACTTACTACAATAGGAATGTATTGTAGGGAACTATCCAGTATTTGCAGGGTAATGGACTGGATGATCTAATACAACTTTTCCATTTCTGACTTCTTAGAACAGCTCAGGCTGATCCAAGCTCACAAAAAGATTTCTATCCAAAAGTACTGAATGAAGAGAAATCCAATGCAAGGTTTTGGTCTGTTGTTTTGTTTTGTTTTTTACCCTTTTCAACATTAAGACGGTCAGAGTAGCAAACCATATGCCACAGCATATAACCAAACACAAAACACTATGATTATTAAATGTCCATAAAACTTACAATATCGGTACAAAAGGTAGAAAGTTCATTTTATACTTTTCCAGCATTTTGGAGCATTTTATCCACTTTAAAACTTAGAAAAACAGCTTTTCTTTATACTTGCAATTATTAAACAGCAAGGTATGATGCTCAGCTTTGAAATTTTTATTAAGCAGTGTGTCTATTTTACATTGAGAAATACTAGTGCATAATTGGTAGCAAATCAGTGCTAATTTTCTTCCAATTTGTGAAGTTTAAAACCCACACATACCACGATCGCAGCATCTTTGGCTCTAAGCTAGCGCTTCTTTTTTATTACGAAATATCTGTCATCATTCTCTGCCTGACGAATTGAAAACATTTGTCTTTGCAACAACAGTTGACTTTAAGAAGTCACGGCTAGGAAAAACAGTCTTTCAAATGAGATACCAGAACCCAGAAAGGTTTGGCACTTCTGAAGCCTTGTAACAGGGAAAAACTATGGCAGATGAGATCTTTTCTTTTGCTCTTACAGTTCCATTCCAGACAAGCTACTCACTGCCTTTTCTGAAACTTGATAGCACATTGAATAATCCTTCTAAAATGAGTTAAAGGTCAAATACGTACTGTGTTTCAGATACAGCCTTGGGACACAGATATGAACTAGATAACCTTTTGAAAGTTCTTCAGGTATTTTTTCCATAACATGGCCATCAGAAAGTGAGGTCCTGCATCCTGTGACATGCATTGAGCCATTCTAGATGCTGATAAAAGCCTCAGTTAAAAAAGCTGTTTTTTGAATAAAATTGGGATGGTGTATTAAAGAATAAGTGTAACTAGTAAACAATAAAGAAAAGATGCAACTTCAAAAAATAAATCTATTTGAAGAGACATAATAGGACCTCAACATAACCTCTCACAAGTTAGGAACTACACATTTATTTAATTCTTGGTCCTAAAATCTAAAGATGAATAATAAAGATGGTTGGAATACTTCAATGACTGCTTGTAACTGCAACGAGACGTTCTTTCACTGAAGCCCAACATTTCCCAACTGCCTGAAGAGCCCTTTTTCATCTAATAAGAACAATCCATCCTGCAATAACAAACAATTAGGACTCACCACTAGTATGAGAGCACAACTTTTCCAAACAGAGTATACTCAAGATGAGTGTCATAGTTACAGTTGTGCTATGATTATTTTCTTTTGCAGGGAGAGACAAGGGACCACTTCCATAAGTTCAAAAGGTTAAGATTCTGACTCAATACAAAATTAAGAGCAAATGTTGAAATTTTACTGTTTCACAGATCCACGCTCATGTTCTAGACAGCCTTCTTTAAATTCCAATCCAGAATGAAAACTAATTTAGCTCCTGACCTAACATTTAACTCAGATTCACACTGCTATCAACCTACATTAGGAATATAATCAGTGTGTCTCTTTCAGTGATCTTCTTAGCAAGCTGGACAGCTGAATCAAAGCAATAAGAAGCCTGGGAATCACCACGTTTCAGAAATTTTGATTAAATTCTTGAGACAAGTGAGTTCTGAAAAACATCATTCCGCTGTTTGTTGCTTTTGTGTACTTGTGCCTATTTTTATGTGCAATTTCACAGCTAACTTGAAAATCTTGGCCAAGTTCCAACATTATCAAATCTTTTCTGGAGTAAGATTGCTGAAACAGAGGGGGAAAGGTTACATCAAAATAACAGCTTTAGTGTTAAGCCTCTTCTAGATCAACGACTGACAACTGCAACAAATTCTACTCAACTACATTCTAGTCTGGATATATTCATGGTGTGGGTTACCACCAGTTACTGACTCACTTGAGAACTAAGGATTTCCTTACAGCTTGAATTAGCTCTGTACTAGTGACCTGAGCCATATTTACCATTTTGAAGGAGTGGAACATTTCTAATCAGCTGATTGGTCCCATTTTTCTTCTGTAAGCAATTCTAGTAGTACTGGGGTTACTCTGCATGGCATGCTTTGATCCCTCATTGCTGATCATTTTTGTAGCAGGACACTTTACTTAAGTATTCTTCCAAACTTATTTTAGGTTGTCCTTCAGTCCAACATATTTATGTGCAAAACAATTTTAAATGGAGGCAAGCCAATAAAAGAAACAGCTTACTAGAATTTCAGTTGACTTTGTTAAAGGAAATTATTTTAAATTAATGTGGCTACTGAACTGTTGCCATACTTGACCTCAGAAAATATATTCCTTCTAATTTTTGCTGTGAACATTTATTTATTTAAGCTAAACTCCAGGTCTTGAATGTTGACCATAAAGAAGGCTCAGATTTCCTGCTACTATTCCTTACTCTCTTTTTCTAAACAAGGGCAAACAACATATGTTTGCTGCATTAGCATTATGCTGCCAAAACATCACTCTTAAATGAAATCATCTATGTATTTTTGGTAGAATCTTATTTAACAACTTCCACTCTGACAGAAACAGAGTTAAAACAAGGCTGTTTTGTTTTCACCGAGCAAGTTTTATCACTGGTTTACTAGATGGCGCTCAAAACATTTTTCCATATGCTCTTCTCAAAGAGAATTTGACTTAAATGTGGTTTACCTTCACCAGTGAATGAAGGCTTTTTTCACCAAACATATCCCAGAGGAAGGTCAGGTCTTCCTGGCTGTCCACATGTGGCTGCAGCTGGGCTGGCAATGCTGCCAGCAGTTCATACAGACCTATAAAATGAAAATAAAACACAAAGTGTAATCTAGGGGTGATCTCATTAATTTCACTTAACAGTTCTGTGTAATTGGCTGCCTGGAGCATGTCATTTTAACTGAATAGGGAGTCTGGAGTATCCAGCATAACATTAGCTTGTAGAATTAAAAAGAACATTTTTTAAAAATTACAAAAAAGAAAGTATTAGCAGTGTACTTTTTACCTTGTCACAGTTGTTGAGCTTCTATATCCATACGTATTTACACAAGGTTACAGAGAAATTCGTAAAGGTTTTAGGGAAGAAAAAAAAAGGACAAAACGAGAAAAAAACATACATTCCTTCGCTTAATCGTTATTCCATTTCCCTTGATGTTAGCCAAAGAGTGAAATGAGTCATGAATAGGAAAAACTTCCTTAAAAGAACAGAAACTGGATAGGGTGGTCCATTAAAAAAGGGTTCGTGGTTTCTCTAAATATTTCTTGTTAATATATTGCTTAATATTTTTTTTTATCCTGTGTTCAGTAGGAACACTCAGCAAGACAAAAGGAACTGTTATGTGTTACACTATTAAACCTTAAAAAACAAAAACAACGCAGCTTTCCCAGGAACACCCCCACAGAGTACTATTTCAGTCATATTGTTAATTCACAGGTATTCGAGATTATCCATAGGGTGAAGGCCATTGCTGCTCCCGGTTATTTGTGACACACCTCACCAGCAGGCTCTGAGGGGCAGACAGTAGCACAGTGTTCCACAGTAGCATGCAGCATAAAATATCCATCATGCACACAGGCTATCAAGCCGCTGTCCAAGAAATGTAGCAACAGTGTTTGCAGCAGTTTTCTTTAGGGAGGTAACCTGGCATGAGCTGATATCAATTCATAGCACATGTTTAATTTTCCAGTGGGATTACTTGGGGTAAAAAGGACAAAATGCCTTTTTTCTCCTGTCTGCTGTCTACAAAAACACCAACAGTCTCCCGGGATCCAAGATACATGGTCTTGCTATTATTTTTAGTCTGAGTAAGTGCTGCTGTTCGTCACAAGGACAGATTTACAAGATATTCTGCTAGTAAAGAACATTATTCTAAGTTATAGGTTGCCTATTGTTACTATGCCTCTTATCTCCTGAAAGCTTATGACTTCAAATATTTATTAGTAAACACAATTTCACAACCTTTCCAGGTACCACACTCCCCTTTCAAAATCACATACAGCACCTTTGGGACCTGATTATTGAGCATTTTCATGTTTTTTACTGCCTTTCAGTAAAACATTCTGGAAAAAAAAAACGTTCCTTCCAGATACATTCTTTTTGTGGTCCAAGGGTTTTTGGTGGTTGACATTCATTTTCTTAGAATCTTGCTTTTATTTAAATCTGTTCTTATTTATTCTTCAGAAATACTGTAAGAAGAGGATATAACTCAAACCACTACAATTTTGCACGGACAGAAAAAGAAAACTAAGTCTTGCCAAGCAAGATTCCATCAATGACTGAACACTGAAGGAACAGAAATTGAATGGGACTTTTGGCTTTTACCTTCTGGATTATTAGAATTTCACCACTGGGCAAAAAAAAAGAAAATAAATCAGTTTTTAGGTGTGGATGTCACAGTAGTTAACAACTGCAAAATGACACGACTATTACTTCAGCTGCAGAAATAACTAGGAAGAAGAAATAAAATTGCAAAAAAACCTATCCAATTAAATTTACTTCATTTTTAAGAAATATATTTAGAAAATTAAAATTACTTTACACTCAGCCTTACATGTCTGTGTAGAACTACTTTTGTTACTGCAAATACACTTACCTCAGAATAACTTGGAGGTTGTTAAAAAATGGAATAGAAAGCTCAATGCAAGCTTATACCGTGACATAACTGTTTAAGAACAATTCACATATGCCTTTTGGAGGAAAGAAAATATGAACTTTAGCCACTCCCTTCACAAAAGAGATGTACAACAGAACAAGCTTTTTCTTTCTTGTTCACCAAATCTGCTTAGTTTTCACTTATAATCTACCATGAAACTATTCTACGTTTGTAAATGCAGCTTCTCAAACCTCATATAACTAAATCCCTGTGAAAATAAGTTTCTTGATGGGGTAACTCTTACTGTAGGAATACAAGATAATACTAAAGGTGCCTGTAGTGAGACTGGGTTTTACACACAGAACTACCTACAATTCAGGACAGATTAGTCCTGTGGGTGCTTCCATTCCTTGGGGTTTCCACATTCAGATGAATTGCCATGAGTTGCCATGGGCTAAATTTGCTCATACAGCCCTGAACTGCCCCTTCCAGGGAAATGAATGTTTTTATGTCTCTGAAGCTCTAATGCTAGCTTCAACAGCAACTTACCCAATTTATGCAACTTTCTGGGGAAAAGGAGAAAATTAGATGGGTAATCAACTTATTTTATCCAATTCTATGGTCGCGTTTCAAGTCCTGCCCTGCTTTAGCTCTGCAGCGCCGTGTTTATAGCTTTGACCCAGAAGGGGAACAAATCAAGATCCAGCTCTTCTCTGTAGCAGGAGAGCCCTGGCCACCCAGCACACAGGGAACACTATACTCCTGCTCTATAGACTCCCCTTGAAACTAACCATTATGTAGACTGAGAGAAAAGTTTACCATTGGAGACTGTGCTTCAGCCCAACATCAAACCAACCTCCTGCAAAGCTAGCGAGCTGCACCGCAGGTGGTTCTGTGGGCCAGAGCCAAAGGCCACTGCAAGCAATGCAAGTTGTTCACTGCTTTTACCACTGCCAGTCTGCTGAAATCACATTTATTTTTTAAAAATTCTTTTGGTGCCAATTGGAAACATTGAAGTGTTGCTATAGTGAGTTTTTAAAATGCTCATAGGATATGCCCTATGCTGAGATGGACTGTGACGTAAATTAAAACTGCATTAAAAGCCATGGGATGAGATGTAGCTGTGGAGCAGAGAGCTGAATGCTGCCAGGCCCAGGCTGTGCTATCATCAGGCTTTGTGCAATGCCTTCTCCTCACAGCTCTGAGTCAAATGGCATGCACTGATCTTCCATTAAAAAAGGCATTTTGCACACATTTTTGGAAGGGTGCCTAAAATTTAAACTAACACACAAAAAAAGCTCTTTAAAGCTCTAGAAGTTGTTTAAAACAACAGAAATCATGAAAAGCTGAAAAGAAAATCTTTTTTTTTTTTTTTTAAATTCCTTATGTTGGCAACACTGTAAAGAGCCTCACAAAAAAACAAACAAACAAAAACCTGTTGCTATTCTGTTCAGGTTCTTTTTTATTATCATTATTTTTAGTCTAGTTTGGCTAAATTTAAGCAGGCTTTATATTTAAAATGAATCAAAGGTCCACTGGGATTTTCTAGTATCAAAATACTTCAGGTGTCAAAATTCAGTAAAGTAAACATCATGACTTACACAAGAAAAACTCATTTACTTCTATTTTTAAAAGCAGAACATTGATTCAAAGGTCTCAAACGTCCTGAGCACACATCCCAAAAATTAACAAAGAGTTTAAACGTGGAGATGTAAGACTACAACCAGTTATAGAAAGGGAAGTCAGTCCGGCCTGTCCTACAACCTGGGGAAAAAAAATTGAAAATAAAAATCACATCACAGCATAATCATCCCTGGACTTTCCCAAATCACTGAAACAGAGAAGGAAAGATCTAAGGTTCTTTCTAGATTAAACATGGTCACATAACCCAGTGGTAATAGGAGTCACTTCCAGAACAACACGGGAACCCCCAGTTTTAGATACTAGTATGCTGATATTATACTCATGTTATATAAACTAGGTACAGTGTCTAACTTGAACTAAGATGTGAATCAAGTAGCATCCCTGTAGCACAGCAATACCAATAAAAGGAGACAAGCACTGCACACAGTAATATCATAAAACCCTTGGAAGAGAGGAAGGAAAAGTTTGCAGGTGCTCAGATGGCCTATTAAGCCTAACTACCTGAATCAAGAATAAAGAAATTTAATAAATTAATACCAGATATCCAACACTTTCACATGAAATTTATTTCTTCCATGAAAAGAAACACAGGCATTTAAAAACCAACGACTAGATAACTGTTAACAGAAATAATCTATATACAAACATGTAGATAACCTAATAGATACAGACAGCCTAAAACGAAAATGTACAAGAGCTTGTCACGGATAGGGAAACTACTCTGAAGTTTTTGGGCTTGTTGCATACACACAGTAAAACAAAATGGTTGCAAAATAAGGTTTGTAGAATTCTGCCAGCTTGGACTAAGGAAACAACTTCAAGGGAAAAATCCAATGCTTGAAACCTCAGCATTGTCCCTGCTTCAGAAAGCAATAGACAGATTTCACACTTTGTTCTATTAATACACAGACAGTTCCTGCCTTCAGAGTCTCTTCATTTTTTCCTAACCTTAATTAACACAATTTTACTAGATCTGAGTAACTGTATGTAATCTTGAGAATTCTGATTTAAAAATGCTTCACTTAATTTTGCACATGCGATTAGATTTAATGCTAAGAGACAATGGAAAGCTTTTAAATTGGAAACAATGGGACAAATAATTTGTCCAGAATTCCAGAAAACTGCTTCTTTCAGGGTGTTCTTTTCTGTAGGAGTCTGCTTGTTCCTTGGAGGAGAGTAAATGGTGAACCATTTGATGAAAGTGTTCCCGTACTGAACCACTCACACTGCGGAATCCAGATGCTCTACATTCTTGACATCAGAATGGAAAAATTTACTGTTAGTCTAGAGAAATTTAATATCACCATTCTTGTCATATCCTTCATAGCTTCATTATTAGGACAAGTCTGTGGAAGCTATAAACTAGTGCTAAATGATAAAAAATATGGTCTGTGCATTCCATCGCTCTTGCGTATCACAGGAAAACACCAACTTTGTTTTGGTTAGTGTAAGGAAAAAGCTGGAGACAAATGGATGCACATTTGCTTTCATATGCTAATTAATTTCCTGATTTAGCATTCTGAACAATGATGCCAGACTTCCAATCAAAAATTTTTACTGTAACTGAGGGATAATAAACACTAAAGAACATATATCTAAGCCCAGAACAACACTGTAAAATTTTATTGTATTAATAAAACGGGACACACCAACCTTTAAATTTTCCACTTTGTCAAAGGTAAAATAATCAGCACCATTTGCTGCCATTTATAACAAGCTGACATTTTTTCACATTTGAACCGTATTTTACAGTTCTATAAAGGATCAGACAACACTCTCCTTACACAAAGCAAACAGCCCTGCAACAGAAACCCTCGTTCTGACATCACTGCCGCTGCATAATAAAATCAAAGTCACTAACGCTGAATATTGAAAGTTACTTCATTCTCAACTTAGAGAGCAGCATCCACGCACAAGTTCAAACAAAAACATATTCTGTGCACACACGCTTTAGGACAAACTCCACTGTCCTATCAGACTGTAAAAGGACTGCTGTGCGCTCAATCTTCTGAGCAACAAATCCTTCTTTTCTGCGCTCGATAATTCCATCGGGTATGTGGGCTTCGTGAGACTGCAAGAACATACAGGGCTTCAACATCTGCTCTGTACAGAACCAGCAACTAACATGATTGTATCCTGTACTTAAAAAAAAAAGTTTACTGCTTAAAAAAAAAAAAAAAAAACTGATCTAATTTTCAAAAGATAGGGAAGACAGAGTAGCCAGATAGGCACAACATACAGGTCATCAGCGTCTGTGGAAAAATGTCTATCTTGTTCTATTTGCTAATTCATAAAGAAGCAAAATGCTCAAACCCTTGCAGGTGGGATTAATTAAAATATCAATGTTCTATTTTTTTCCTAATGAAAACAAGAACTTTGTCATGCATACCCTCAAAGAACAAGATTACATATTCAGTGAGGGCAGTACTGTATTTTAATTTTAAAATTGTACCCAATTTTTATTCCTCCAAACTGCAGTAATTTGTTAACCCACCTTAAAACAACATTATGACAGACAATGTTGAAAGCAAGCAAGCATTTAAGCCCACCACTTCTAAAAATATTATTCCCTTCAAAATGGAAAAGTCTTTAGTTTTGGAACTTGGCTACGGGAGCTAAAGAATCCGCAGTTGTTTGAAACAGTTATTGGTCTTTTAGGATTTGTCTCAACATGTGTATTTCAGATTTAGCATACCACATACCGGTGCATTCTGATTCGAGTTAAACAGTTGATCCCTTCTTGCACTCATACAGAGTAATACCAAGTTCTTGTTTGTACAGCTCCTGAGATCTGTTTCAAAACTGAAACTCAAAATATAATCGTGAGGCACTGTATCAAGAGAGATACTTGGAAAAATCATAAAATTACTTCCATAAGCTTACTGAAGGACTGCTTTCTGCAAGAATAACACAAATGTATAACTGATTTAAAGTGACCTATCAAGCTCAAATTAATAAGCAGTTTGTGGAAGGCTCGTACAAAGATCTGACGTGTATGTTTTCAGATACTCTTGGCCGCTCCAAAGAAGCCTGCATACTGTGACACCTTGAATAACCTTGACTAACTGACTGGTCCTTTGTACAGACGTCAGCCTGGGGAGTCTTAAGTATTTATATCTTGATCTTCATCAACACTAGAGGAGGCAATAGCAAGTATCTGGCAGGCACTGAGGAAAGAACTCATTCCAGTGCTAGATGTCAGAGAAGAATCGCCGGGCACGCTCGGCATGTTTAACTCTTTCTTTGCAGTTTGCAAGGTGTACTAAATGTGGCCTTTCCCATCTGCAGAAGGAGGCTATGATATCTCATGACAAGGCTGAAAAAAGACTTGCAGCAAGTTGAGACTGTTTACCTGGGGTTAGTTGTACCTACAAATACTGAAAGCACCATCTGATTACTGTATAGTTAAGCCTTTCATACCATGTCTTAAGAGTGGAAGGAAACATCCTGTAATCTCCATGACAGAGATGGCAGCACCAATGCCCCAAAACAGGCTTTAAAGTAGTGGTATCTTTTTAGTGCTGTATCTCATTGTATGACTGAGTTCAATGCTTAGCATTCAAAGCAAGTTATACCATCCCACCAGTCACGTACATATGCACATGCCTACAAATTTTGATGGAAAAATCTACAGAACTATATAGAAACACAAAAAGCTTTAAACAATCAAGTATACCATCTCTGTGGTATCAAAGGCAAGTTTATAAAAGGCAACTAACAGTGGTTACGTTTTGTATTTTACCCTTTACATTCCTAACCTGATTGAATTGTGGGTTTCACGTTTAACAAATACGTTATTTTAAGAGCAAAATCATATCTGAACTCATGTTCCATGACAGGCAACTTACAACTGTTAGCAGGGAAGCTTCTCAGTACCTGAAAGCAGTACTAAATTTCCTTCAGATTAACAGCTTTAGTTTTATTAAAACAAGCAATACTTGACCTGATGTTGGGCTGAGAAGCCACAGAACCTTTCATCTGACAGGAAAAACATACGATACGCTCTGCTAGCCGAGCTGGATCCCGGCACAGTTACATTTACGCGTTACAACATCACTGCCTGCTCCTGTCAAAGGATGTCTGACAGAAGCAGGAATTGTCAACTGTTTGTGTAATTACAGCTTCCAGTCCAACCAAAGTAGCTATATATTTAAGCCTTTGGTTAGAAACAATATAGGCTGCCATACTTTCACATTTGCCACAGAACTACACGTCGAGCACCAAGAAAAAAAGCGTATGTTCATGCCGACAGACCATTTGAATTTGAAGTTAAATTTGCATCCAACAACTGTAACAGTTTTAAAGAGTTTCCCACCAGTAAATATAGCTGCACACATTTTCTGATTCCATACTGCTGAATCAGCCTAGCATAAAGCATTAATCCAAACCAGAAGAGTTTAGAGAAATTTCATTCTACTTTGAACAAGTTTTCCAACACTCACCATAAATATGTTGAAATCAAAACAAATACCCTTTTCCCAACACCAGAAATTTATATTTTAAAAAATCTGAGAGCAATTAAAGCTAGCCATACGCCTCATAGTTTTCCACATCTTTCACATTAGTGTTAGCCTACAAGCCAGTTACTGCCTGTGGCAGCTGGAGATGGGGAGCTCTCAAGAAAACACGATAAAATATAGCTATATTTATTAATTCAGTGCAAGTCCTGCCTTAGCTAGAGTATCAGCTTTCATGCAGATCTAGCCATATCTGTGCACTTCAACGAGGTGAGAGTTTCAGCAGCCATGCAATCCCAGCGCAGACACAGCTCCGAGCGGCACACGGAGCCTCTGCTCTCACTGCTCACAGTGCAGCACAGCAGCACGAGGCAGCTCAGGCCAGGGCTCCACCGCCCTGCGAGCCTTTGCCTGGCAGCCGTCAAAGGAACCGCTACTCCCAGAAATCCTCCCCCCATCGTTCTCTTAAATTCTCTTTCTCTTCATCTCATAACAACGAATCCAGATCTTTGGCTACTGTTTTTTATTACATTTTTTAAATGGTCTGTAAAAACACAAGTCCCTGATTTCTAGCTCCCTCCTTCGGCAAACAACTGGCTGAAAAGGCTGAAATCTTCGGCCACTTCAGCTTCGTTTGCCCTCTGCCCCCCACAAGTATTTCTCATGCCCCCTCTTGGCTCCGCCAACTACTCCACTGTCATCACTGTTTCTTTCCCCTCTCTGCCTTTTTATCCTTTTCATTATCAAGCATTCTTAGGAAAAACTGTGTTGAAACTTGTAATCTTAGTAAAGTGTACCAGCTGTAAATAAAGGGAACGCATCCATCCCAAAATGGCCACAGCGAGGATAGATCTTTCAGTGTTCAGGTGATTAGAAAAACAACTTTGAACTTAGCACTGCTTGCAGCTCTCACTTCGCTGGCAGACAGCCCACATAGATGATGGAGCTGTCATATCACCATCATGTTTTAGCAAAATATTTATACTGGCGTTCACTACATGCACACCAATGGTATGCAGCCCTAGACAAAGTCCTGATAATTATTAAAGAGCAATAGGATATGCTACTTCAAAAATATCCTGTACTTCAAATAGGTTTCATAGCTTTATTTTGCATTATTACAAGACAGAAAACACCCAAACCAAGAGTATTTTAAAGCCAGGTGAATTTGTGATTTGGTTTGCAACAAACGTGGTTTTTCTCCATTTAAAAAGCTAATGTGTATTCAGTTTTATATGCCTATAACTGAAAAAATCTCTATCTGGCACAGCATTAGCTCCTTATATGTACTCAAGAAGGAGTTAATGTAAGCCTTGCACATTTTTACTGTCTATAACTCAAAATATTCAAATTCAAGAAACGCTTCTGACTTTCATTATACTTATGCAATCACACAGTTTTACTTGGGGATCAAACTTGGCCATTAAATGTGATTTTCCCACTGACAACACGTGAATCAGTAATATGAAGACTGCTTTGCACAGTCCTGTGCTAGTTTTAAAGGACAAACAGAGAAAGCATTTTTTAATTTGTCAGCTGAGCAAGCTTACCACAGGGTTGTGAGGAAAGAAATCTGCAACAACTTTACAATGTTTTTCACACTAAAACACTTCACAAAGCATAGTGATGTCATCTTGGCTCCACAAAAGTCAGCAATGAAGATGACATCAACTACTGTGAAGCCAGGATAGCAACCTTGAATCTCCTAAATCTGTGAATGCTAGACCTCAGACTTGCTTTACCGGCAGAAGTGCAAGTCTTTCTTCTCAGCCTTTAAACTCTGTGAGACAGCCTCACACACTGAGTTCAAGTAAATTTTTAGAACACAGAAAATGGTAAAACTTCAGATGCAGCCACACACAGGAGCTCAGGCCTCCAGTCAAGATGCTGGCTTTAACGTTACTTGGACCCAACACTGAAGGGACAGTAAGCCTTCAGGGAGGAGTAGGATTGCTCGTATGTTGTCAACAAGTTGAAAAAAGATATATATTGTGTGTGTGTGTGTGTGTGTGTGTGTGCATACACCCACGTGTGCACAAACATAAGCCTGTAACTCATAAGAATGTTTTTCATTTAAACATTTTATAACTCTTCTAGCTGGAAGCAAGCTACACAAATCTGGTTTGCCTGTTGACAAAGTAAAAGCTACACAACATTAACACAAATAGAACAACTTTTAGTTGCATAAAATGTTGCCCATCATGAGCGCTATCCTGCTTTTGATCATGATCTGATGTCTAAGAATATTAAAACAAAATAAACTTCAAACAGTCCACAACTTGCAAATGTTTCTGACACTTGCAGATGATGCATTTCTCTTTACTAATTCTCAGTAGAACTCTCGCTCATTTTCAAATCCCAGTTTACTTTTACTTCACCAGGTGAGAACAAATATAAAAATAAACTAGATTGGAGTTTTGTTTGAATGTGTTAATAAAATAGAGCCTTAGCAGACAGACTAAATGAAGCTGCTCCCCTACCCTAGAGGCACATTTGTACGGCCCCCATCAATTAATCTGCTAACTCCACTGCAGGAACACACACAGCCACCAGCAGTTCATGCAGTCAGAATGGAAGGACAAGAGGAAAGGTGGTCTGCCTGCCTTCCAATGGAGAACAACGAAGATAGGAACTGCTCCTCCCCCTTCTTTCTTTTTGTCTTTAATTTTATTTTATTAATCAAAGAGTAAGAACTAAAAAACAGCTCGGAGGTGGATCATGCTGCAGATTAAAAAACATTTGTATTACAATCAGGATAGAGAGCACA